>NW_022436944.1:11463722-11744696 GCF_009761245.1 Sapajus apella | reverse complement strand
TTTTTTTTTTTTTCTTTTGAGATGGAGCCTTGCTCTGTTGCCCAGGCTGAAGTGCAGTGTGACATGATCTTGGCTCACTGCAACCTCTGACTCCTGGGTTCAAGTAATCCTTCTGCCTCAGCCTCCCGAGTAGCTGGGATTACAGATGTGCACCACCATGCCCAGCTAACTTTTTTTTTTTTTTTTGTATTTTTAGTAGAGACAGAGTTTAACCATGTTGGCCAAGCTGGTCTCAAACTCCTGACCTGAGTGAACTGACTGCCTCTGCCTCCCAGAGTGCTGGGATTACAGGCATGAGTCACTGTGCCTGGCCGCCATGCTTCTTTTTAACAAAGAATACTGAAGAATTTATGGGAAAGTAGAAAAGCATCTTTGTGTTTGTTTATATTGTTACATTTCAGAAGAATTTAATTTTGGAAAATACAATCCAAAATTGCTTAAGGGTAAGAAAAAAGTATATAAATTTGCCTTTTGGGGTTACATGATTCCATATGTAATAAATTATTAGTACTTGAGAATAGGTCCAATACTGTCTAGTTTCTAGGAGTGAAGAAATTGAAGGGATTATTAATCTTTTTAATCTGGATGAGGGATGTAAGGACTTAAAGGGTTAGTGAAGGAGAAACATAAGACTATTGTTTTATGGTATGCAATGGAAGGTATCAGTGAGGATTAATCTGAGGGGCAATGTTATCTGAGAGAACAGTTCAAATAATTATAGTTGTCACTTCTCATAACTGCACATGTCAGTTTCTTGTGACAAGTTTATAGCTTACTTGAAGGGACTGGGGCCCGGAGTTATACCCATACTTTGGCTAGGACAGATATTGATGAAAATAGCCGAAGCCTTAAGTATTATATAGGTATAGTCTTCCACCACCATTTCCCCACACATACCTCTCAAATCTCCAAGAGATTTGATGCTTCTTGATGAGTAGTTAACAAGAAAAGTTCAAGGCGAAGTATTAATAAATTGTCCGAACAGATAGCAGGGTTCATTTTGGGAACTCCAAATGTCTAATCTCTTACCCAGAGACAGTTATAGAAACTGAATTGTAAGACTGTACTCTTGGCATGAAAAGAGAATATTAGAGATCTAATGTCACCAGTAAAAGACAAGATTACAAGAAATCAAGTTATAAGCCTACTATTAAAGCCAACCCCCCCCCAAAAAAAATCAGCAACAAGACTGAGGGGCTCTAGAACTTTGATTATGCCTTGGCTGTCAAGGGAGGTTTCAGGTTTCAGGTTCTATATTTCAGAGTGTGTATTTTGAAGAAATGTAAAAGAAATAACATAGTCTGTAAGTCCCTGGTGGAGGAATGGCATTGGTAACGACTTCCTGGGTGAAATTTTTATCCATGACTCTTGAAGTTCATAGTGTGGACTACTTAACAGATATCTGGAGATCAGATAAGTTGGACTTTTTAGATTTGACAATGTGAGGAATTGTGCTGTGACGAAACACTATTTATTAATTCTTTGGATTTATCTGCGTAGATTAGCCTTATTTATCTTTTACACAAAAAACAATAGCATTCAGCTTCACTAAGATTATAGGAATAGCATCTGATATAGTTTAGATGTTTGTCCCCTCCAAACCTCATGTTGAAAGGTAATTCTCAGTGTTGGAGGTGAGGCCTGGTGGGAGATATTTAGGACAGGGGGGTAGATCTCTCATAAATGAATTGATGCTTTCCTCACCACAATGAATGGGTTCTCTTGATCTGATTGTTAGTGTGGCACCCCTCCCCCTTGCCTCTGCTCTTGCCATATGAGATGCCTGCTCCCACTTTGCCTTCCACCATGATTGTAAGCTTCTTGAGGCCCTTACCAGAAGTAGATGCTGAAACTATTTTTGTACAGTCTGCAGAACTGTGAGCAGTTAAACCTCTTTTGTTTCTAAATTACCCAGCCTCAGCAATGCAAAAATGGCATAATATAGCATCTCCAGGTGCAGGACTGTCTGTCCTCTCCCATAGTCAAATAAATATCCTGATCTGGGGCAGAAAATTGGTCTTGGGGTAATGGATATGGCCCAACTGTCCCTTTCAAATTGGGAACAGGATGGGACACATTGGCTTGCTGAGGAGTCTTCCAGTTGTAAAGCAGCAGGCCAAGGGTGAACTTAGAGGCTGAAGTGAAGGGTCAGGAGTTGGAAACCAGTTTGATAATCAATAAAATTTATGGGGAAGTACCAAAAGCAATCACCTGAAATAGTGTGTAGGAGAAGGAAGTCTTTAATGGAGCAGACTTCATCTTGGTCAGGAATACTCTCTGAAAGGGACAGCTCCTGTGGTCAGATAAAGCCTCTTTGGGGCTCACCAGGAAATGAGTAATCTCTTTTTAGGTGGGGTGCCTGTTATCCATTTGACTTTCCCTGTTTTGCTGATACTCTCTGATACCCTATTGAAGTGAACAACACTTTAAATAAAAGTAATCACTTACAATAATTATAAAATTAATGCTAAAAAATAAAGCATTGCTCCTCAAAGTGTGCCCCAAGGGATTCCTAAGAAACATTATTGAAAATGTTTGGAAAATATTCTGCATCTATTCTTGGTGACTTATTCTGCATATTAGCATAGTGCTATAGTCTGAATAGTTACATTCTTAAATTCTTATGTGGTGATATTTTTCATAGAATTAGAAAAACTATTCAAAAATTCATGTGGAACCAAAGAAGAGCCCAAATAGACAAAAGCAATGCTAAACAAAAAGAGTAAAGCAAAAGCATCACACTACCAAACTGCAAGCTATACTACAAGGCTATAGTAATCAAAATAGCATGGTATGGTACAAAAACAGACATGTAGACCAGAAAACAGGATAGAGAACCCAGAAATAAAGCCACACTCCTACAACTATCTGATCTTCAACAAAGTTTACTAAAACAAGCAATAAAGGACTCCCTGTTCAAAAAAATACTGCTGGAATAACTGGCTATCCATATGTGGAAGATTAAAACAGGATCCCTTGCTTTCACCATATACAAAAGTTAACTCAAAATGGATTAAAGACTTAAATGTAAAACCCAAAACAAAACCCTAGAAGAAAATTGAGACAATACCATTCAGGACATAGGCATGGGCAAAAACTTCATGATGAAAACACCAAAAACAATTGCAACAAAATAAAAATTTGATAAATGGAATCTAATTAAAGAGCTTCTGCACAGCAAAAGAAACTATCATCAGAGTGAATGGACAACCTACAGAATAGGAGAAAATTTTTGCAGTCGATTCATCGGACAAAGGTCTAATATCTAGAGTCTACAAGGAACTTAAAAAAATTTACAAGAAAAAACAACCCCATTAAAAAGTAGGCAAAGGATATGAACAGACATTTCTCTAAAGAAGACATTCATGCAGCTAAGGAGCATATGAAAAAAAGCTCAACATTACTGGTCATTAGAGAAATGCAAATCAGAATCACAATGAGGCCAGTGCAGTGGCTCACACCTGTAATCCCAGCATTTTGGGAGGCCGAGGTGAGTGGATCACCTGAGCTCAGGAGTTCAAAACCAGCATGGGCAACATGGCAGAAATCCCATCTCTACAAACAGTGCAAAAATTAGAGGTGGTGACTCACACCTGTAGTCCCAGCTGTTTGGGACTACAGGTGTGAGTGAATCCTCTGATCTCTTGAGCCCAGGAGGCAGAGGTTGCAGTGAGCTGAGACTGCACCACTTCACTCCAGCCTAGACAACAGAGGGAGACCTCCTCTCAAAAAAACAAAAACAAAACCAAACCAAAACAAACAAAAACCACAATGAGTTACCATCTCATGCCAGTCAGAATAGCACTTATTATAAAACCAAGAAATAACAGATGCTGGTAAGATTGCAGAGGAAAAGGAACGCTTTTACATTATGGTGGGAATGTAAATTAGTTCAACCATTGTGGAAGACACTGCACTGACTCCTCAAAGTTCTAGAAGCAGAAATACCATTGACCGAACAATCCCATTACTGCATATATACCCAGAGGAATATAAATCATTATATTATAAAGATACATGCACACATATGTTCATTGCAGCACTATTCACAATAGCAAAGATGTGGAATCAACCCAAATATTCATCAATGATAAAGAAAATGTGGTACATGTGCACCATGGAATCCTATGCAGCCATAAAAAGGAACAAGATTATATCCTTTGCAGGGACATGGAGGGATCTGAAAGTCATTATCCTCAGCAAACTAATGCAGGAACAGAAAACCAAGCACCACATGTTCTCACTTATAAGTGGGAGCTGAATGATATGAACACATCGGGGGAAACAACACACAGTGGAACCTGTCAGGGACTTGGCGGGAGGGAGGGTGTCAGGAAAAATAGCTAATGGATGCTGGGCATAATATTTAGGTGATGGGTTGATCTGTGTAGCAAACCACCATGGCATTTGTTTACCTATGTAACAAACCCGCACATCCTGCACATGTACCCTGGAACTTAAAAGTTGATTAAAAAAATAAAAAATAAAAATGGGCAAAGGACATAAACAGACATTTCTCAAAAAAAGACATACATGTGGCCAAGAAGCATGAAAAAATGTCCAACATCACTATTCATTAGAGAAATGCAAATCATCACAATGAGATACCATCTCCCACCAGTCATCTGGTGATTATTTAAAAGTCAAGAAACAACAGAAGCTGGTGAGGTTGCAAAGGAAAGGGAATGCTTATACACTGTTGTGGAAATGTAAATTAGTTCAGCCACTGTGGACAGCAGTTTAGAGATTTCTCAAAGAACTTAGAACTATCATTCAACCCAGCAATACCATTATATACCCAAAGTAATATAAATCTTTCTACTATTTATGCATACATATGCATGCATGTGTTCATTGCAGCACTATTCACAATGGCAAAGACATGGAATCAACCTAATGCCTATCAGCAGTGGACTGCATAACGAAAATGTAGGATATTATACACCATGGAATACTACACAGCCATAAAAAAAGAAAATTGTGTCCTTTGCAGCAACATGGATAGAACTGGAGGCCATTATCCTAAGCAAATTAATGTAGGAACAGAAAACCAAATACCACATATGCTCGTTTATAAGTGGGAACTAAACATTGAGTACAGATGGGCACAAAGAAGGGAACAATAGACACTGGGGCCTACTTGAGGATAGAGGGTAGGAGGAGGGAGAAGATCAAAAAAATACCTATTGGGTTCTATGCTTATACCTGAGTGATGAAATAATTTGTACACCAAACCCTGTGACATGCAATTAACCTGTGTAACAAACCTGTACATGTAACCTAAAATAAAAGCTAGAAAGAAAAAAAAATTCATATGTTGGAATCCTAACCCCCAAATGATGTTCAGAGATGAGGCCTTTGCGAGGTGACTATGTCATGAGGGTTCCACCTTCATAAATAGTATTAGTGTGTCAATGAAAAGAGTCAAACTCTGTAAAATTTTGAAGAGATTTATTCTAAGCCAAATATAAGTGGCCATGGCCTGTGACATAGCCCTCAGGAGATCCTGAGAGTGTGTGCCCAAGGTGGTTGGGGTGCAGCTTGGTTTTATACATGTTAGGGAGGCATGAGACATCAATCAAATACAGTTAAGAAATACATTGGATTGGTCCAGAAAAGCAGGACAGCTTAAAGCAGGGGGAGGGCTTCAGGCTATGGGTAAATGTAAACATTTTCTGGTTGACAATTGGTTGAGTTTGTCTATAGACCTGGGATTGATAGAAAGAAAATGTCCAGGCTAAGATGAAAGACTGTGGAGACCAGGGCCTGGTGCAGTGGCTCATGCCTGTAATCCTAGCACTTTGGGAGGTCAAAGCAGGTGTCAGGAGTTCGAGGTCAGGAGTTTGAGACCAGCCCAGCTAACATGGCAAAATACCTTCTCTACTAAAAACACAAAAATTAGCTTGGTGTGGTGGCAGGCACCTGTGGGTGTGTATTTAAGTGTGTAAATAAAAACAGAATTTTTTTATTCTAAATAATTCCTTTGGTAAATGGTAGGCAGCTACGCTTTGTAACTTGCAGAGAAAAAAATATTTGGGATAGCTAAAGGCTCATTCAAGTGAGCTTTAAAAGGATTGTAAAACATCTGAAATCCAGCTAGCAAATTTTTGAATTAGGTAGTGTGGCAAACTCAAATACCTAGGAAGTATCTAGAATAAATGAGTTAAACAGATGGAGGAACTATACTAAACCAAAAAATGCATGCTCATTGAAGGTAGCAGCTGCTCCAGAGACTAGTTTTGTGGGAAGAATGTGGGATCATTGTTTTTGAATCACTTGACTTTTAGAGACGTGAGGAACCAAGTTTAAATATTTGTGCTTATAAACAACAACACTCTGCAAGACAAATAAAACATGTTCAAAACCAGTTTGTGACTTCTTAATTAGGCAAATATCAGACTGCACATAGCGTAACCTAGGCAAATCTTCATACAAACTCAGCTCTAAGTTATTTTTATCACAGAACCCTTTGTTAAGCACACTCTGAATGAAGAGACCACCTAAACAGGCTTTGTGTGAGCAACAAGGCTGTTTATTCACTCGAGTGTGAGTGGGCTGAGTCCAAAAAGAGAGTCAGCAGAGGGTAGGGGGGATAGGAGCTGCTTTTATAGGTTGGGTGTAGACAATGGCAAGTTACAGTTTAGGATGGTTTTTTTGCAAGCTGGTGGTGGGGGCGGGGGTGGTGTCACAGGGTCCAGTGTCACAAGGTTGACCTGTCAGTTGAGGCAGGAACAGTGGTAGAATGTTGCAAGGTTAATCAGGCCACAGGGTTCAGTGTCACAAGGTTGACTTATCAATTGAGGCAGGAACAGTGGTAGAATGTTGCGAGGTCAGTTAACAGACACTGCAAGAGCTAGCCATTCTCCTT
Source organism: Sapajus apella (assembly GCF_009761245.1). NCBI lineage: Eukaryota > Metazoa > Chordata > Mammalia > Primates > Cebidae > Sapajus > Sapajus apella. Next base: position 11,737,828 of record NW_022436944.1, on the reverse strand, counting down.
TTGTGGTTTTCTTGTTACTTCAGATATTCTGGCTCCTGGAGGCCGTCTGGAGGTGTATAAGTGGGTCACAGGGGTCACCATGGCTTGACTATGGTGTAGTCCATGGTGTAATCTGTTCAAAGAACCTTGTACCCTTTACAAAGAAACTAATGTAGTGAAGCTCCTAGCTAGTCTTATAAGTAAGGTGATTTTTTTGAACCTCATAACCATACACTTAAAATTAACTTGAGATCACAGTGCTATTATTTGATTTTTTTAAAAAAGATTATATTACACTTCCTAATGGCATTACCAGTAGGCATGAAAATTTCATTGCAAGGCTATAGGACTTGAGTTAGAAAATATTTAGTGAAACACTGATAGCAGAAAAACTAGCCAAAAGTGAAATATGTTTCTTAATTGTTTGCTAAAGTATTTGGCTTATTATATGTATTTTCCTCAGAGTATGGCAGGCAGTAATTTGAATTTTGAATAAATACTACTGCAGTTTTTTTGTGTGTTTTCATTTTTTAATGGTGAAGTGAAGAACATACAATACCTTGTTTCATGATTGGGCATTTATAAATGTGTAATTGGGCATTATTAATGAAACTCTTTGGTCTTTGTTTTGGAAGTAGCTATAACTCACATCTTTTTTGATTATTCAGTTTTTTAATTTTTTGAATTATTAAATTTTTTTAAAGAGACGGAATCTTGCTGTGTTACCCAGCCTGGTCTTGAATGCCTGACCTAAAGTGATTGTCCCACTGCAGCCTCCCCAGTAGCTGGTATTACAGGCACCATCCACTGTCCCTGGCTTGATTATTAAATATTTTGAGAAGAAAATAAAAGTCTTTCTAACAGATTTTCTTTTCTTCCTTTCATTACCACAAACAACCTCATTCCTTTTTTTCTCTTTCCTTCTCTTCTTGCCTGCCTTCAATAGTACTTGTGATGCAAGCATATTGTCTGGTTGAAAAGTTCTTCATACTTTCCAGGACACACAAAGAAGCAGCTGGGTACTTGCTTCTCTTTGTCACTCCTTTACCATATTTATCACAATATAACTGTCTTCTTTTTTACACTCTTCACACCTAACCATGAGCCACTTGAGAACAGGTGCCATTCCTTTGTTTCCAAATACTTAATTATGCCTGGTATGGTATCATGTACATAGTGGGCTTGTAATTCATGTTTTTGAGTGAGTGATTTTAGTTTTCTTTTTTCTCTCTAATGTAATTACAATTTTATCAGAAGATGAAAATAGTAACCCAGAGGTATTGTATATTCTCTTTGCCTCTTATTGAACCAGTTACTGTTGCTTCAAATCCAAAATGGAAGGAATAGAAAATCTCAAATATTAGTGATTTTTTGTTTTGTTTTGTTTTGTTTTTTTGAGGGAGTCTTGCTCTGTCACACAGGCTGGAGTGCAATGGAGTGATCTCAGCTCACTGCAACCTCTATCTCTGGGTTTAAGTGATTCTCCTGCCTCAGCCTCCCAAGTAGCTGGGACTACTTGGTGTCTGCCACCACACCTGGATAATTTTTGTATTTTTAGTAGAGACGGGGTTTCACTATGTTGGCCAGACTGGTCTCAAACTCCTGACCTTGTGATCTGCACGCCTTGGCTCACTGCAACCTTGTAATTTCAGGTGTGACCCACCATAACTGGCCAATGATTCTTTTCTTATAGTTCTCTGCCTTATTTCCAGAAGCTCACATACCATTTTCTTGAACATTTTCAAAGAAAAACAGATGTATAGACTAGAATTTAAAACAACAAATGTAATCTAGTAATATTTTGGGGTGCGTTAATAGATGAGCTTCATGTTATTTCAAGTACACTCACTTTTTTCATAGTTTCAAACATGAATATTGATTTGCTGATCTACTACCTATTCTTAAAAAAAATTAAATCTTTTGTTTTCACTGTGCACATTATGGAATACTTGGAAAATAGAAATAGATGAAGAAGATTATCCTTAATATCACTTCATAAAATAACTTACAGTAATTTTTAGGACTCAGTCTCTTCTTTTAAAATGCATTCATCATATTGCCTAGTGAATGTCAGAAATTATATTTTAAAAAGTATATTTCAATGAGAAAAATATTTAAAAGCTGAGTTTCACAATCAAAATATATTATGTTTTAGGTAAGAATTTTAATAAAAGCTTTTAATCTTTTATAGATAATTTATTATTCAGGGTAAAAATAAACAGATTTAGCTGAGGGACAAACATATATCTAAAGATCGCTGAAGACATCCTGGACATCATGTAGGACTACTAACATTGCATTTCTAGAAATTATACATTCTTTACTGTTGGTGGTTATACATTTCATAACCACCAACAGTAAAGAAAGGAGACAAGGCCAACTCCTTAAATGGACTAGCTGTGTGTTCCTATATTTGGAGAACAGCTTTTTTTCTTCACTTAAAGGTGCTAGTTCCTGGTGGAAATCAACTTTTACTAATAGCATTCCTCAGAATGCAAATCATGTTTCCTGTTAACCTACTGAATAATATCTAGCTTATATTATAAAACTTTCATAGAGAAATGCTTGAATTATTTTTATAATATATAGTTTTAAGAACATTTAATTATACAATTTAACATCCTGATTTTTAAAAATTTAGCACCATAATGTAAGCACTTTTCTGTTATTTTATACCCACTGTAAATATTATTTTTAATGACAAATATTACTTAAGTAAATCAATCATTTTCTTACTGAACCATTTATATGACTCAGATTTTTTTGCTACTGCAAATTATTGCAGTGATTAGCTTTCTTCAAAACCAAAGCAAACAAAAAAGTTTTCTATATTTAGATCTATTTCTTTAGGCTAGATTCCCAGCAGTAGAATTCCTGGGTTAAAGAATTTGAACATTGTTATGCTTCAAATAGCCTATAGAAATGAATATTCTCATAAATTATGTAAGAAAATGCCATTCCTTTGTAATTTGACAATATTGGTTATATTCGTTTTTAATAAATCTTTGTTTGTTAGATAAAAATATTGTTTTAATTTTCATTTCTCTGACTTTTAGTGATTTTTTTTTGTTTTTTACTTAGAATATTTTCCCTTAATTATCTATTTATTGTTATTTGCTTATTTAACTGTATACTTCCCATTCTTAAGGATTGGTAGAGGCATTCAGTCTTCAAACTAACCTCTTATAAGTTAATTTTATGGTTGCTATATGATAGATCATTGGCCATACACTATTAGTTATGACTCTTGGTTGTAAGTGACTAAAATTTAGCTTGAACTAGCTTAGGCAAAAAGTATTTAATGGATGATAAATTTCAAGGAAAAATTGAACCCTGGGAAGGACCTATGTAGCTAGACCTTAGGAATTACCTTAACAAAGGACATTGCTACCCTTAAGACTTTCCTTTTGTATTTCATCTCTGCTACTCTTGCATATTGGCTTTATTCTCTTAAACTGCAAATCAGCTTTCTCATAGAAAGAAAACTGGTTGTCCATAGTTCTATGTTTTACCTCTTACATCTTGCTACCTGAAAGGGATTGCCTGTTGTTTTCTGTAGTCCCAAGGAAATCCTAGAGAAGAGTGCTGATTGACTTAGTTTGGGGGAGATGTTTTATCCACTTAGCCAGTGGAGTTGGGTCATAGAACATGGAAACTTCTGTGGCAGTCTTATGATTGGTTGAAGCTAGACAAGGGAGTGGAAAAACAATCGTTGAATAAAGGGTTAATTCTCCAAAGAAAAGTAATTATATTGGGTGGCCAAACAGTGGTTACCCACCACATGGGAAAGACTATCCAAGGATTTTATATGGTTTTCTATCATTTAGAATTAATCAGTAGAAGAATATTTACCAATGCCTACTGGACATTGTTACCAGAAAGAGAGCAATAAGGGAAGTAAGAAACATAAGTTCTTGCACTAAAGAATAAATAATGTGATTTTCTTAAGGATACTTTAAAATGATGGTCACAGTATTTAAGACAATGTTTTATATAAACAACATGATTTTATTAAGAAAACTTTCATATAGTAGAGATTTTCGTTTTTCTAAAAACTATCTTCTATCCCCTTACCCTCAAGAAAAATACAGTAAATCATTTTGCCTCCTTTCTGTGAAATTATATATCAGCTCTACAATACAGAATCATGTGTTTGGGTTATTTTTTACTTTTTAAAATATTTTTTAGAGACAGGGTATCACACTGTGTTACTCATATTTATTCCCAGGCTGGAGTGCAATGGCATGATCATAGCTCACTGCACCCTTGAACACCTGGGCTCAAGCAATACTGCTGGCTCAACCTCTGGAGTAATTGGACTACAAACATGCCACACTACTCCCCACTAACCACATATACATATGAGAGACAAGGTCTCACTCTGTTGTCCAGCAGACTGATCTCGAACTTCTGGCCTCAAGCAATCCTCCTCCTTGTCCTCCCAAAGTGCTGGGATTGTAGGCGTGAGCCACTGTGCCCAACCTGTTTTTTTTTTTTTTTTTTTTTTTTTTTAAGTCAAGCTTAATATTTTTAACTTCTGTTTCTGCACCAGTAAAACTTAAGAGTACCATATTCGGTCAAAGAAAGATGTATTATTTTAATAGACTATCTAAATATTAAAGAAACAGGAAAATAAGTGAAGAATCAAGGACCAAATAAAGCTGAAATTACATTAATTAAACGAGGTTATTTAAAAACCTATATTGAGTCAGTCCAATGCAGGTACTTTTATCCTGCCTTTTTTGGGAGAGGTGAGAGGAGAGAGAGATAGAGGGATGAAGGAATAAATATGAATGTGTGGTATCAAAGTCAAGCTGATAGCTTTAGAAGACAATGTTGTTGGAATATTGAACTTCCTTACCTGTTAGCAAAGGTAAATATTTCTGATCCTTAACAGGGCAAGCACACTTAAGAAGGAGTCAAGCTATAAAGGAATAAGTTTATTATCAGTGTGCTGAATGTACTAAAAGTACATCAATACTGTACACGATAATGACTCTTTGGTATAAAATTAAGACTATCTTAACAGAAGGAAATTTAGAAAATTAGCATGACATCTTCCTATGAAATTCTGATTTAGTTACTCAAATATATCCTCCTGCACAGGACCAGAAATGTCACTAACACACAAGTGTATAGAACGGTAGCAATATTTAAAACCAGATTATTTAGGAATACAATTACTTATTTTCCTCTTGCATGTCCTGTTGACATTTTTGAAGTTGCCGTAGCTCCTGAGAGTGGGTACAGTGGTTTGGTTTCTTTCTGCCTGAAGGATTTCACAAAGTGCCAATGAATTCTCTGCAAAATAAGAGTTCTTTCTGGTTGTATGAAATACTAAATGATTTATCTATCTATAAGATTTGGATCCTCCCATTCCCTACTTCTTTAAAAGGTAGTTTAATTTTCTGAATGGATTTAGTTAGTGGTTAATTTCAAAGGAGCAGGTATTGAAGCCACTTCTTATAATTGGCAGTTTTATGTCAGTCTCTGAGCTCTGTTTCCCAAGAACTCCTGAAGTACTACCTTGTTCTGATTGATTTGTTTCAGTTCCAATTTTCCCCATGATTTTTGGATACCTTTACCTGTCAGACCTTGGTAGGATGTAATCCTAAGAATCCTCCACTTCACTTTTTCAGAACTCAAACTTCCACCTGTCGTCTTTGATTGCTGCAAACTCAGTTTGAGGGAAAGACTACAAATAATCTTTAGAACCAGGAGCTTGACAAAAAAAAAAAGTGTAGATTACAGGTGGTAAAATCCCCAGTGATGTGACCCGCTTTCTTTTTTTTTTTTAAATTATGGAGGGAAGTTAAAAGGGAGTTTTAAAAGTACTTCCCTTCAGAATATTATTATGAATAGTATTAATAGGTAATTCAAATGAAAATAATTAAGAAGGGACTATAATACCTTCCTCTAATTTGTTTTACAACTCAATGATTCTCACATGATTCATTTTAATTATATTAACTAAAAAATTGAGAAATACCTAAGGATAATAAATGTTCTTGTGGTTGCATTGGCAAGAGTATTAAAATACAAGTAATCTAACCCCCAGTACAGGACTCTCTGCACTAGAACATGCTGTTAGTACCCACTATTTTCAGGAACACCCTCTGACTAGATAACATTATGTCCTTACATCAACATAGTGTTCACATTCTGTGCCTAATTATGACTGTTAGAGAAAACTGTGCACTAGCACAGTACATACTGTATTTTAGTGTTTCAGGAATTATTTCATAAAGTTCATATGTACAGTAAAAAACATTTGTGCTTTTCCAATAATGTCATTTTTAACTATATCATTTTGATATGAAAGAAGTGAAGTAGACTACAGAGCCAAGTCAGAGTGAAGTAATATGACCACGTGTCTCATCTCAGGGAGTTTAATTAGATGGATTGAGATGCTATTTATATGTAACATTCATTTGGATAAATATATATTACAGAAGTGACCTTGGAAAGTGTTTCAATGTGCACGTTTTTTAAAATTAGAAAAATGTTTTATAAAAACAGACTGAGAATTCTTTTCTTAGTGAATGTTAATAGTTGGAATGGGTTTCTATTAAAGAATGTTTAATACATATGTTTAATCTTATAATTTAGCAGTGTACTATATAAGCTTAAATATCTACTATTTCTGCATTTTTTCCATTTATAAACCTGAGATATTTTTGCACACATGTAATGGGACTGTCTGGGCTTTTTAAAACAATCTTTTTAGATTTTTAAGTAACACATAGATACATCTTCATTGTAAATAATCTAAGTACTATAGAAAAGAAAACTAAAGTTTCCATGAGCAGCCTTTTCAATCCTGATTCTCTCTGTAGAGATCACTCTGCTTTAACATTGACGAAGATAATTTCCATTCTTTTTCTAAAGTTTTAAATACGTATATGTACACATAAAACTATCATGAAAATATATGGTTTCATGTCATATTTATTGATCTGTAAGTTACAGCTTGCTTTTTTTTCCCCATTGATAACTCTTGGCATTCTTTCCATGCTAGGACATAAAAATCTATTTTATTATATTTTTATTATTTGTATAGTATTTCATAGGATTATAGGTTATTTAACTGTTCCTCTAATACCATTACTGGCATATACTGACCATGAAGACAATTTTCTTTTTTGCTATTAAAACAATGTTGCATAACTTCCAAAATTTAAAATATACCCATTCATTTATACCACAGTTTGTACTGGAGATACATTTGAAACGTATAGATTACTCATTGTATATGCACAAATCATTCTTTCTTAAATTTTTTATTTTGAAATGAGTTTAGATTTATATAAAGTTTCAAAAATAGTACAGACAGTTTTCAGATACACAACTTCCCATAATGTTAGTGCTTTGAATAACTAAGGTACAATTATAAAAACTAAGGAATTAACATTGAGGTGATACTGTTAACTTATCTACAGACTTTATTTTGGTTTTATCATATTTTGTCAATAATGTCTCTTTTTCCAGTCACAACTCTATCTGGAATTCCACATTGCAGTTAGCGTTCATATCTTCTTAGTAGACTTCTTTAACCTGTGACAGTTCCTCAGTCTGTCTTTCATGGTCTCGAGGCTTTTGAAGAATACTAGTCATTTATTTTATAGAATATCCCTCAATTTGCATTTGTCTGATGTTTACTATTATTATAATGAGGTTATTCATTTTTGGAAAAAATACCATGAAAATGATATGCCCTTCTCAGTGCATCATATCGGGGTGTGTATCATAAATGTCAATATCTTATTACTGGTGAAGTTAACCTTAATTACTTGACTAAACTGGTATTGCTAGGTTCCCCCACTGTATAGTTATTATTTTTACCTTTGTAATTAATAAATATCTTGTGGTAGATATTTTGAGACTATCCAAATACTCTGTTTCTTCTCAACCTTTTACCTCTTTTTAAAGTAACTATCAGCAGAGTTTGCCTGCAGTGGCTACTACTGTACAGTTCTAACTTTAGGTGATTTTCTCGTTCCCTCATTCCTTCTACATTCATTAATTGGAAGTTTTCTGTGAGGAAGAGCTGTCTTTTATCACTCATTTGTTCATTCAGTTATTTATTTATATCAGTGTGGACTCATTCACTTTAATTTGGTGGGTTATAATCCAATATTGTTATTTCTTGATTGTTCTTGTTTTGGACATTCATAGCTCTCTTAGGTTAACTTGTGCCCTTTTAACATGCCTCTGTCCTCTGTTGAGCTCTTCTTTACTTTCTGACATAACAAAATGTTCTAGGCTCATCTTGAATTTTTCCTGCCTCAGCACTGGAATCAACCAGTTTTCTAAGATGCACTGATTTCTTTAATTAGAGAATGGTATTTAGAAGCCAACATCTGGGCATTGGGTATGTTCCTGGCTACTGGACATTAGGTATGTTCATTGTTACTTTGCTTATGAGCCTCCATTGTTTTTATCATTTGTACCCTTCTCTTGGGTCATGACACTGAGAATATTCATTATTTATTCTTTAGTAAATGAATTTAAGGCTATGAATTTTCCTCTTAGTACTTGATATGGTTTGGCTGTGTGTCCCCACCCAAATCTCATCTTGAACTGTGGCTTCCATAATTCCCACATGTTGTGGGATGGACCTAGTAGAGTTCATATCTTCTTAGTAGACTTCTAAGAGGTTGCAGTGAGCCAATATTGTGCCACTGCCCTCCAGCCTGGGCAACAGAGGGAGACTCCATCTCAAAAGAGAAAAGAAAGGAAAACAAAATCTGCAATATTTTACCTATTTTTATGTTATTATGATCCTTTCCATTTCTGTGAGAAAAGTGTAAATACTTCCCATTATGATTAGTAATTTGTTTTCATTGGATTATTAACAGATTTTTCCTTATATATTTTGGTGCTATGTTATTTTTCTTGGTGGTTTGAGCTTTTTATAAAGGTGAAAGTTTCTCTGTTCCATTTAATGCTTTTACGAATTTTTAACATTAACATATACATGTTATTTTTAAAAGCATCTGCCTGGCCCAAACTTTTACAGCTCTTTATTTTCTACCTTCTTTTATCAAGTTTTTGAAGATACGAATCCTAAAAACAATGTTTGGTTGACTCTTTTAGTATAATAAGAGAAATCCTTGCCAAGATATTAAGTGGGGATGAAAAAAGAGGATTCCTTAAAAATCTATTCTTTTCCCAATTAGGCATAGGTTTTATTGTTATTATTTTGGATTCAGGGGGTACATGTGCACGTTTGTTACATGGGTATATCGTGTGATGCTAAGCTTTGGGATATGAATTATTCTGTCACACAGGCAGTGAGCTGCCTGTTTACTCTGTTGATTGTTTTGCTGTGCAAAGGCTCTTTAGTTTAAGTAGGTCCCATTTGTCAATTTTTGTTTTTGTTCCAATTGCTTTGAAGACTTAGTTGTAAATTATTTGGCAAAGCTCATGTTGAGAAGGCTATTACCTAGGGTTTCGTCTAGGTTTTTTTATTTTTATTTAATTATAGTTTAAGTTCTGGTTCTGGGATACATGTGAAGATCATACAGTATTTTTACATAGGTATACACATGCCATGGTAGTTTGTTTTATCCATACCCCCGTCATCTACATTAGGTATTTCTCCTAATGTTATCCCTCCCCAATTCCCCCACCCCCTGCTATACCTTCCCTAGATCCCTACCCCTCAACAGGCCATGGTGTGTAATATTCCCCTCCCTGTGTCCATGCGTTCTCATTGTTCAACACCCACTTATGAGTGAAAACAAGCAGTGTTTGGTTTTCTGTTCTTGTGTCAGTTTGCTGAGAATGATGGTCTCCAGCTTCATCCATGCCCCTGGAAAGGACATGAACTCATCTTTTTTTATGGCTGCATAGTATTTCATGGTGTATATGTGCCACATTTTCTTTATCCAGTCTATCATTGATGGACATTTGGGTTGGTTCCAAGTCTTTGCTATTGTAAATAGTGCTGCTATGAACATACGTGTGCAAGTATCTTTATAACAGAATGATTTATAATCCTTTGGGTATATACCCAGTAATGGGAAATGGTATTTCTATTTCTATATCCTTGAGGAACTGCCATGCTATCTTCCACAATGGTTGAAGTAATTTACACTCCTACCAACACTGTAAAAGCATTCCTGTTTCTCCACATCCTCTCCAACATCTGTTGTCTCATGATTTTTTAATGATCGCCCTGGTGTGGAGTGGGATCTCAATGTGGTTTTGATTTGCATTTCTCTAATGACCAGTGATGATGAGCTTTTTTTCATATGTTTGTTGACTGCATAAATGTCTTCTTTAGAAAAGTGCCTGTACATATCTTTTGTCCATTTTTTGATGGGGTTGTTTGTTTTTTTCTTATAAATTTGTTTAAGTTCTCCATAGATTCTGGATATTAGCCCTTTGTCAGATGGGTAGATTGTAAAATTTTTTTCCTATTCTGTTGGTTGCCAGTTCACTCTATTGATAGTTTCTTTTGCTGTGCAGAAGCTCTTAAGTTTTTTGTTTTTTGTTTTTTTTTTTTGAAACTGCATTTCACTCTTGTTGCCCAGGCTGGAGTGCAGTGGTGTGACCTTGGCTCACCACAACCTCCATTTCCCAGGTTCAAGTGATACTCTTGCCTCAGCCTCCTGAATAGCTCCGATCATAGGCATGTGCCACCAGGCCCAGCTCATTTGTATTTTTTTCTTAGAGACGTGGTTTTTCTATGTTGGTCAGACTGGTCTTGAACTCCCAACCTCAGGTGATCTACCTGCCTCAGCCTTCCAAAATGCTGGGATTACAGGCATGAGCCACTGTGCCCGGCAGAAGCCCTTAGGATCAATGAGATCCCATTTGTCTATTTTGGCTTTTGTTGCCATTGCTTTTGGTGTTTTAGTCATGAAGTCTTTGCCCATCCCTATGTCCTGAATGGTGTGCTAGGATTTCTTCTAAAGTTTTTATGGTGTTAGGCCTCATATTTAAATCTTTAATCCATCTAGAGTTAATTTTTGTATAAGGTGTAAGGAAGGGACCCAGTTTCAGCTTTCTCCATATGGCTAGCCAATTTTCCCAACACCATTTATTAAATAGGGAATCCCTTTGCCATTGCTTGTTTTTGTCAGGTTTGTCAAAGATCAGATGGTTGTAGTTGTGTGGCGTTCTTTCTGAGGGCTCTGTTCTCTTCCATTGGTCTATATCTCTGTTTTGGTACCAATACCATGCTGTTTTGAGTGCAGTAGCCTTGTAATATAGTTTGAAGTCAGGTAGCATGATGCCTCCAGCTTTGTTTTTTTTGTTGTTGTTGTTTTGTTTTTGTTTTTGTTTTCTTAGGATTGTCTTGACTATGTGGATTCTTTTTGGGTTCCCTATGAAGTTTAAGGTGTTTTTTTTCCAATTCTGTGAAGAAAGTCATTGGTAGCTTGATGGGGATAGCATTAAATCTATAAATTACTTTGGGCAATAGGGCCATTTTCATGATATTGATTCTTCCTAACCATGAGCATGGAATGTTTTTTCATCTGTTTGTGTCCTCTCTTATTTCCTTGAGCAGTGGTTTGTAGTTCTCCTTGAAGAGGTCCTTCACATCCCTTGTTAGTTGTACTCCTAGTTATTTTATTCTCTTTGTAATGATTGTGAATGGGAGTTCACTCATGATTTGTTTTTCTGTTTGTTATTGGTGTATAGGAATGCTTGTGATTTTTGCACCTTGATTTTGTATCCTGAGACCTGTAAATTCAAGTTGCTTATCAGCTTAAGGAGATTTTGCGCTGAGACAATGGGGTTTTCTAAATATACAATCATGTCATCTGCAAACAGGGACAATTTGATGTCCTCTCTTCCTATTCAAATACGCTTCATTTCTTTCTCTTTCCTAATGGCCCTAGCTAGAATTCCCAATACTGTACTGAATAGGAGTGGTGAGAGAGGGCATCCTTGTCTTGTGCCGGTTTTTAAAGGGAATGCTTCCAGTTCTTGCCCATTCAGTAGGATATTGGCTGTGGGTTTGTCATAAATAGCTCTTATTATTTTGAAATACAATCCATCAGTACCTAGTTTATTGAGAGTTTTTAGCATAAAGGGCTGTTGGATTTTGTCAAAGGCCTTCTATGCATCTATTGAAAGAATCATGTGGTTTTTGTCTTTGGTTCTGTTTATATGATGGATTATATTTATAGATTTGTGGATGTTGAGCCAGCCTTGCTTCCCTGGGATGAAGCTGACTTGATCGTGATGGATAAGGCTTTTGATGTGCTGTTGGTTTCATTTGCCAGTATTTTATTGAAGATTTTTGCATCAATGTTCATCATGGATATTGGCCTGAAATGTTCTTTTTTAGTTGCGTCTCTGCCAGGTTTGGGTATCAGGGTGATGTTGGTCTCATAAAATTAGTTAGGAAGGGTTTCCTCTTTTTATTATTCGGAATAGTTTCAGAAGGAATGGTACCAGCTTCTCTTTGTACCTCTGGTAGAATTAGGCTGTGAACCCGTCTGGTCCTGGGCATTTTTTGGTGGGTAGGCTATTAATTATTGCCTCAACTTCAGACCTTGTTATTGGTCTCCTCAGGAATTCAACTTCTCCCTGGTTTAGTCTTGGGAGGGTGTAAGTGCCCAGGAATTTATCCATTTCTTCTAGATTTACTGGTTTATGTGCATAGAGGTTTTTGTAGTGATCTCTAGTGGTAGTTTGTATTTCTGTGGGATTGGTGGTGATATCCCCTTTATTATTTTTTATTTCATATATTTGAATCTTCTCTCTTTTATTAGTCTGGCTCACAGTTGATCTATTTTGTTGATCTTTTCAAAAAACTAGGTCTGGGATTTCTTAATTTTTTGTGTCTCTATCTCCTTCAGTTCTGCTTTGATCTTAGTTATTTCTTACCTTCTGCTAGCTTTTGAATTTGTTTGATCTTGCTCCTTTGGTTCTTTTAATTGTCACATTAGAGTGTCAATTTTATATCTTTCTTTGCTTCTCATGTGGGCATTTAGTGCTATAAGTTTCCCTCTACACACTGCTTTAAATGTGTCCCAGAGATTCTGGTCATTGTGTCTTCATTCTCATTGGTTTCTAAGAACATATTTATTTCTGTCTTCATTTCATTATTTATCCAGTAGTCATTCAGGAGCACATTATTCAATTTTTATATAGTTGTGTGATTTTGAGTGAGTTTCTTAATCCTGAGTTCTAATTTGATTGCACTGTGATCTGAGAGACTGTTTGTTATGATTTCTGTTCTTTTGCGTTTGCTGAGGAGTGTTTTACTTCCAATTATGTGGTCAATTTTAGAGTAAGTGCACGGTGGTGCTGAGAAGAATGTATATTTCTTGGACTTGGGGTGGAGAGTTCTGCAGATATCTGTTAGGTCCGCTTGGTCCACATCTGAGTTCAGGTCTTGGATATCTTTGTTAATTTTCTGTCTCATTGATCTGTCTAGTATTAACAATTAAGATCTACCACTATTATTCTGTGGGAGTCTAAGTCTCTTTGTAGGTCATTAAGAACTTGCTTTATGTATCTGGGTGATCCTGTATTGGGTGCATATATATTTAGGATAATTAGTTCTTCTTGTTGCATTAATCCTTTTACCATTACGTGATGCCCTTCTTTGTCTCTTTTGATCTTTGTTGGTTTAAAGTCTGTTTTGTCAGAGACTAGGATTGCAACTCCTGGTTTTTTGTTTTGTTTTGTTTTGTTTGTTTGTTTTTTTGTTTTTTGTTTTTTTTTCTCTCCGTTTGCTTGGTAAATCTTCCTTCATCCCTTTATTTTGAGCCTATGTGTGTCATTGCACATGACATGGGTTTCCTGAATACAGCACACCAATGGATCTTGACTTTTTATCCAGTTTGCCAGTCTGTGTCTTTTGATTGGGGCATTTAGCCCCTTTACATTTAAGGTTAATATTATTATGTGTAAATTTGATTCTGCCATTTGATGCTAGCTGATTGTTTTGCTCATTAGTTGATGCAGTTTCTTCATAGTCAATGGTCTTTACAGTTTGGTATGCTTTTGTGGTGGCTGGTACTGGTTGTTCTTTCCATGTTTAGTGCTTCCTTTAGGAGCTCTTGTAGGGTGGACCTGGTGGTGATGAAATCTCTCAGCAGTTGCTTGTCTGTAAAGGATTTTATTTCTCCTTCACTTATGAAGCTTAGTTTGGCTGGATATGAAATTCTGGTTTGAAAATTCTTTACTTTTAGGATGTTGAATATTGGCCCCCACTCTCTTCTGGCTTGTAGGGTTTCTGCTGAGTGATCCTCTGTGAGTCTGATGGGCTTCCCTTTGTGAGTAACCCGAGCTTTCTCTCTAGCTGCCCTTAGCATTTTTTTCCTTCATTTCAACCATGATGAATCTGACGATTATGTGCCTTGGGGTTGCTCTTCTTGAGGAATACCTTTGTGGTGGTCTCTGTATTTGCTATATTTGAATGTTGGCCTGCTTTGCTAGGCTGGGAAATTTCTCCTGGATGATATCCTGAAAACTGTTTTCCAGCTTGGTTTCATTCTCCCCATCACTTTCAGGTTTTTTCTAGTTCTGTGAAGAATATCTTTGGTAGTCTGACAGGAATAATATTGAATATCTAAATTGCTTTGGGCAGCATGGGCCTTTTAATGACACTGATCCTTGCTATCCATGAGCATGGGATGTTTTTTTCATTTGTTTATGTCAGCTCTGCTTTCTTTGAGCAGTGTTTTATAATTCTCATTGTAGAGATTTTTTTACCTCCCTGGTATAACTGTTTTCCTAGGCATTCTGTTCTTTTCTTGGTAATTGTAAATGAGATTACATTCCTGATATGGCTCTCAGCTTGGCTGTTGTTGGTGTATAGGAATATTTGTGAATTTTGTGTGTTATTTTTGTATCCTGAAACTTTGCCAAAGTTGTTTATCAGCTGAAGGAGCTTTTGGGCTGAGACTGTGGGGTTTTCTAGATATAGAATCATGCCATCTGCAAACAGGGATAGTTTGACTTCCTCTCTAACTATTTGGATGTACATTATTTATTTCTCTTGCCTGATTACTCTGGCCAGAATTCTTAATACTACGTTGAATAAGAGTAGTGAGAGAGGGCATCCTTGTCTTGTTCCTGTTTTCAAGATGATTGCTTCCAGCTTTTGCCCATTTGGTATGACATTGGTTGTGAGAGTACCTCATTGCTAATTATAAATAGACAACAAAGGACCATCAGACTTCTGAGCAGAGCCTCAAACATGAAAGCCAAAAAGTGAAACAAAGAAAACGTCTCAAAAGGAAACAGAAGCAATGCAGCAAACTGAAGGAAACTTCAAAAACATACTAGAGTTGATATCCTCAAAGAAATATAAATTGTATTCCTGGGACAAGAAAAGGGGCAATTAAAAAAGGTCTTTTGGAGAATAAGAAAAAATTTTGGTAGTTAGAATATGATAGCCAAAGTTAAAACTTTAATAGGATGGAAGATAATGAAAGAACAGAAAGTTAAAAGTGGTAAAATGATAGAAAAAGGATAAGAAAGTTAGAAGATTTGTTGAAGAAATTCTTCATTTAAAATAATAGAAAGATGTTCCAGACAGAAACAGAAAATGGACAGAAAAGCATTATTCGCCCCATGGGAAAATTTCTGAAAACTAAAGAAATCAGTTTCTAAAGCAAGTACTCACCAAGGACCCAGCACAGAGAATGACAAAAAATTAACATGATGATATGTTGTGATCAGATTGAAGAATC
Organism: Sapajus apella; assembly: GCF_009761245.1. NCBI lineage: Eukaryota > Metazoa > Chordata > Mammalia > Primates > Cebidae > Sapajus > Sapajus apella. The sequence continues at coordinate 11,722,184 of NW_022436944.1, read as the reverse complement.
CCAAGTGAAAAGTGAAAAAATTTCTTTCAGAAAAAGTTTCTGAAATAGGGGGAAGGTTGGGGGAGCCACCATATATCACACAAAGAAATATAAATGAGAATGTCATTGGATTTCTCATCAGTATCACTGGAAGTTAGGAAACAATGGAATAGTGTCCTAATTTTCTGCTGAATATTTTTCAAATCTGTGATTTTCTATTCAGCCAAACTGTCCCGTCTGAGATAAAATAATAACATGTTCAGACATCCAGAGTTTCAAGTTTACTTCCTATGCACAGGAAATTTCTGGACGATTTGCTCCAAGGAGTAAACCAAGAAGGAAGAAAACTTCAGAACCAAGGTATAGGAAAAGTGACATGAAAGAGAGATGAGGACAGTTCCTCAAGTGATGGAGAAGGGGAGTCTCATGATGACAGCTGTGTAGTCAAGCATGAGCATAAACCAGACTAGAGCAGGGGGATGGAGAACTCCCAGAAGGCTACCTCCTGGAAAAGAGATGATTTGGAAAGATTATCTACTGTGTCTGAAGGTGTTGGGAGAAGAATTACCTCTCTGTCCAAGACGGAAGAAGAACAAATATGGTACCCAGAAAAGAACGAAAGGAGAAAAGGAGACAATTTTTAATTCCAGAGACAATAAAAAGTTATATAAGAACGAAATGTAATCATAGTATTATATGTGGCTCACAGTGAACAACAATGTAAATGCTAAATATAATTTAATAATAAGCGCCGATTTAACTATATTGGGAGGATTAAGAGAAGAGTAGGTGTATAGGATGGTAAATTCTTATTAGCTACCTACCCCAACATTTATTTTGCCTTCTAAGTAACAGAACTATGAATATATCTGGGGTATAATCTTTACAGGATGACACCTTCCAGTTGTATGTGCAGCTAAATATGGCTATGTATCTAACTTCAGTAGAAGTATCCAGTGGTACTTTAAGGAGATTGACTTAAAAGGGATGGAGTAGGCCATTATTCTTCTGTTGCTGACCTGGAATGGGAATGTAATCGTTGAAGCTTTCACCACCATATGGACTATGAGAATAAAGTACAGATACCAAAGATGGTGGACCAAAGGCATAGGAAGGATATGAGGCTCTGATAACATTATAAAGCTATGATACTAGCACTGGACTGGTTACCAATGTGTTTGTTTTATGTGAGATTATATGTATATTTATGCCATCATATTCAGGTCTCAATTATATGTAGCAGAACTACATCTTAATTGATATGTATCACTAAGTAATATATAAAATTAAATATTAGGAAATAGTGTAAATATAGAGGTAAGTAGGAGAAACGGGAAAAACATTAAAAGTTTCCTTTGACAGTGAGAATTGGGGTAGAGGCATATGGTTACTATTTTTTTTTAATAATCCTTTTAGTGTTTGTTATGGTTGGATGTGGTTTGTCTTCACCAAAACTCATGATGAAATTTGGTCCTCAACACAGCAGTGTTGGGAGATAGGGCCTAGTCAGAGGTGTTTTGGTTGTAGGGGCAGATTCCTCATGAATAGATTAATCTCCTCTATTGTGAGTGAATGGAATTTTTGCTCTGACAAGAGTGGATTAGTTCCCAACATAGCCGGTTGTTAAAACACAGGGAGAGGTACATGGCCACCTGCTTTCAGCCCATTATCCTTATTGTTTGGCTTGCTAATCGAGAGTACCCTCCAAATCACTTGACTTTTCTCAGTTGTAGGTCTCCGGAGATGCCCCCAGATGCTCCACATTAAAGATGCATCCTTTCTTTGCTTCCCACCCCGCTAGAAACTATGAAGTGTTTACTAGAGAACTAATTCACATTGTCATGGCTGGAAATATCCTCTGATGCTCAACTCCCCTTATCTATAGATTGAGTTGGTTTAAGGTCTACTTTGTATTATAAGCATTGTTGTTCCTACTGATAGTGACTCTGTTCTTGATTCAGGTGAACAGCAACCATGCTGCCATAAAAAACAACTAAGTGGGAGCTTATTTTTCTGCTGCATTGTGCAGTGACTGGTCTCACCTAAGACTTTCATGCAAGAAGAAGCACCTTCCTTTTTATCAGGAAATTTCTAGTGCTTCCTGTTATTCACAGCTGAATGTAATGCCTCAGTTTATCTTCAATTGTTTGATTATATGTGATAAAAAATGTGTTTTCTTGGTAACCAATATTTCTGTACATTTATCTTAGAAATAGATTAATAACTATAGAAACTACACACTAACAAATCTCATTGTCTTTTTAATTAATTAAGCTATATTAGAATATCCCATTGTCATGATATATTAGATCAAGTTTGTAATGTCACGATGTGACATTGTGAGTTATTGTTACCAAGAAGATAAAATGTCAGGCATCTTTTTCCTCATGTAAATTTTACTTTTCATGCTTATATACTTACAATTTTAATTTTGATCCTCATTTTTCATTCACTCATTATACCAAAAGTTAACTCATGTTCTTCTGAATGACTTCTTACCAAAAGCCCCACACAAAAAAAAGAGTTGGCTTCCTTGATTTTCTCTCTTGCTTCCTCTCTTACCATGTGATCCCTTTGCACATGCTCCCTTCCACTTTCCACCATAAGTGGAAGCAGCATGAGGCTCTCACTGGATGCAGCATCCAGTCTTGAATTTTCCAGCCACCAGAATCATGAGCAAAATAAACCTTCCTTTCCTTATAAATTGCCCAGCCTCAGATATTCTTTTATAGCAACACAAAATTGACTAAGGCAGTAATATTTGACATTTTAAATTTGAACATGTATTACTTTAAATGAAAATATTTTTATGTTGTGATCAATATTTATGTATATATATTCATTGTAAACAGTTGAACAATACAAAAAGAATCTAGTTCTGCCTGTCTTCAGTATTCTTTACTTTTTCCCCCTGCCCATAAATTCTACTCTTCTTCCCAGGATTGGTGTCCAAGATTTGGTCTCTTCCTATTTTTTCTGTACATTCATATAGCATATATAAGAGGCTTAGTTTCTTCTTCTACTCATTTTCATTAAAAGTAAGTACAGTTAAACGTTAATTTAAAAATAATACATATGAAGGAATACTTAAGGGATGTTTGTTTATATTTTTAGAATTTATGATGTAGGCATGCAGTTAAAAAGTCAACAAAATGAATTTCAGAAAGTAAAGAAGCAACTGACTCATTTACAAGATGAATTAAAAATTAAATATAGACAATCAGACATCTTCAGGTAAGATTAAATAACTGAAAATTATAAAGATTAAAAAGATATGTTTAATAGTAACTTTGTAAATAGCCAAACACATTTTAGTCGTATGATTTCTATATCTGATGTGATTGAGAAAAGTGAAACAGCATTACATTTTCTTTTCTGTTATTTAAACCATTATCTCAATGAATACTTTTACTAATTAAATTTAAATTAGGCATATGCCTTGTTCTAGTAGTGCGTTGTTATTGTTCTTCTTTTGTGGTGACATTTAGAATGAAAGCACGGTAACTAATTTCCCTCTTCACCAATATTTCTTGGTCTATTTGATCACCTGAGTGATAGCCCAGTGACAAGAAAAGCAACAGAATAGGAAAACTTCCTAAATAATATTAACATAATCCTTAAATTCAGAAATCTCCAGTGTAAAACATGTTAATTCTGCTTTTATATAATCCTTGGAGTATTTATAATACTTAAAGATAAAATCCAGTTTTCTAAAGAAACTAGGAAGTTCATTTTCTTCCTAGAAAGTGAATTGAATATATTGAGAATGTTTATGAGAAAGAATAATTTCTTTTTAAATTGAATAGCTTTTAGCTCTTAGAAAAGGGAAGGAAATAAATTAATTCAACATGGCAAATGACATAGCTTCAAGATGACCAAAAAAATATGCTGGGTGAGTATTTTGAATGTTAGATTTTTGTTTTTTAACTAATAATTATTAGGAATATTCTGAAAAACATTCTGTAGACTAATAATTTTTAATGCATTATCTGATAACCTATTGGACCATCTACCTTTTATAAATGCCTTGCACATAACTGATGTTCAATGTATAAGTTTTGAATGAATGCATGAATGAAGTCCACTCACAAAACAAGATAAAAAACAAGATAAAAAATTTTTTTATCATCAGAAATTCCCTTGATCCTTTCCTAGAAATCTGATATTGAACCAACAGGATAATGCCATCCAGGTGATCCCAACTTTTGTGTTTTAATCAGGACTATCAGTATTCATTTTTGGCTTCTGTAATAGCTTTGGCCCGTGTCTGCTGCAAAAGTCCCATCTGTTTTATCCACTAATGCTATCATGGATTTACCATCCATGAGAGTTTGACCTTTAAAGGCTGGACTGGGACTAGATCAGATAATTACTGCTGCTTCAGGATGTTATGATACGGATAAAGTTGATCCTCATTATTTTCATTTTTGCATGTTATCTTCAGCATTTTAAAATTTTGAAGAAATGTAGACATACATTTCTTCATATGGAAGTATTATTTTTATTCTGTATTCTAATTTTGTCATCATTTTGAGTTATACTTTAACAGATTATTTTGTTCACATATTTTTATAGATCTGTGATTTTTGCTCATTTTTAGTTAAAAGATCACAAATTAGCAGTCTGGGATCTGACTAATCTAAAAATAGTACATACTAAAAGCAATTTTGAAAGTAACTGGTCAACTGGATAGTACAAATTACAGTTTGTAATAATGAATAGAAATAATTATTGACTTTATTTATACTCTCACTAGTAGATATAATATATTCCATAGAAAAAAGGCATACTATTAAAAATAAAATCAAACCAAATTTGTAGAGTTCAGTGACTTTGGTGCATTACTAGAAGTTGATTTTAAGCTAGATTATTGATTATTTAAAAAATGTTAGGGCATAAAACTTAGTCATTGCTCTGGATAAAGAAAAGAAGCATATAATCTTCTCTCTTGAAGAGGTCCAGGATTCATGAGCCAAATGTAGGATGGAAAAAAAAAAAAAAGAAAAGAGGTAAGGGAAAGAAACATGAGCTTTCTACTCAAATGTGTCATTATTTATGGGGCCCAAAAGGAACATTCAGTGGATCAGTGAACTATGTTTTGGAGTTTTTTTAAATTCTTCTCTCATTTGATTAATTACAATTGGGCTTAAATCACTAGCCTCCAACAAAGTATACTTTTGTGTTCTGTGTTTTCCCTGACATCATTTCCAGCCTGTGTCTTACAAGGGCTCCACACGTTAGTTGGCACATTGGTTGGCTCAGCCCATCTGCTACTCAGAATAAAGTGTCTTTTAAAAATGCAAATTAATTGTAGAAGGCCTATAAAATAGATATTAAAAACCTGAATGAAATACATATACTTCACTTCATAAAGCTGTGTATAAGTTCAGTATTCCAAATCAGACCATATTTGAAATATTCTAGCAGTATTTACTTTTAGAGGATTTATATTGTGAAACTTTTATAAATTATTTGAAATATAGAGTACTTATCCTTTAAATTTTCTTATTTGTAAAGCTAGACCTTGTCGTCTCTCAAATTTTCAATGTCAACTTAAAAAATTTCTCTTGCAGCTCCCTCACTTTCACTTCACTTCTTCAGCCTAATTAAGGATGCTAGTAAATTTTCCCAACCATATTTTGGCTTTACTTTGTTTTCTAGACTTGATCCCATAGTTTATTACCCTATACCTTTTTAAAAACATCCTCATCGAGATATAATTCGCATATCATGAAATTCACCTTATCTTAAGGAGACAACTTAGTTATTTTTAATAAACCTGTAGAGTTGTGCCACCAATATTAGCTATTAGATTGGCAACCACATCCAATATTAGAATACTTGACTCATTCCAAAAAAGACTTTCCAGTCCCTCATACCATCTTCAATCAGTCTCTGTCTTGACCTCCAGTTCTAGGCAACTAACCTTTCTCTTTCTATAGATTTACCCTTTTCTGGACATTTCAGATATATAGAATCAAACAATATATGGTCTTTTTATCTGGCTTTTATTAGTTATATTTTTTGAGGTTCATTCACGTTGTGGCATTTATCCATAATTTTGTTCCTTTTTATTGCTGAATAGGATTCCATTGTATGGATATATCACATTTTATTTATCCATTTACCAGTTGATGGATATTTGGATTATTTCCACTTGTTGGTGCTTATGAATAATGCTACTATAAACATCCATATACAAGTCTTTGTGTGTACATATGTTTTTAATTCTTTGGAGTAGATACCCAAGTGTGGAATCACTAGACCATATGATTAATCTGTATTTAATTTTTTTAACTTCCAAATTGTTTTCCAAAGTGGCTGTACATTTTACATTCCCACACCATGAATGAGGCTTCTAGTTTCTACCTTTTGTTGTCAACATTTACTATTATTGTCTGTCTGTTTTATTGTAGTCATTCTAGTGGATGTAAAATAGTATCTCCTTGTGGCTTTATGTTTCTGAAGTTACTAATGATGTTGAGCATCTTTTCATTTGCTTGTTAATCATTTGTATATCTTATTAGTGACACATATTTTGCCCATTTTAATTGGTTTGTTTTCTTATTATGTGATTGTAAGAGTTATTTCTATATTCTGGGTATAAGTCCTTTATATGAAATGTGGTTTTCAAATATTTTCTCCCAGTGGCTTATCTTTTATTATTACTATTATTATTGTGCTTTAAGCTCTGGGGTACATGTGCAGAATATGCAGGTTTCTTACATAGGTATACACATGCCATTGAGGTTGGCTGCATCCATCACCCCGTCATCTACATTAGGTATTTCTTCTAATGCTATCCCTCCGCTAACCCCCCACCCCACAACAATCCCCATTGTGTGATGTTTCCCTCCCTGTATCCATGTGTTCTCATATGAGTGAGAACATGCAGTGTTTGGTTTTCTGTTCTTGTGTTAGTTTGCTGAGAAATAATGGTTTCCAGCTTCATCCATGGCCCTGCAAAGGACGTGAACTCATCCTTTCTTATGGCTGCATAGTATTTCATAGTGTGTATGTGCCACATTTTCTTTATCCAGTCTGTCATTGAGGGGCATTTGTGTTGGTTCCAAGTCTTTGCTATTGTGAATAGTGCTGCAGTAAACATATATGTGCATGTGTCTTTATAACAGAATGATTTATAATTTTTTGGGTACATACCCAGTAAAAGGATTGCTGGGTCAAATAGTATTTCTAGTTCTAGATCCCTGAGGAATGGCCACTTTCAGGTACACCGATCAAATGTAGATTTGGTGTTTTCACATAATCCCATATTTCTTGGAGGCTTTGTTTATTTCTTTTCACTCTTTTTTTTTAAATCTTGTCTTCTTATTTTATTTCATTGAGTTAGTCTTCAATCTCTGATATCCTTTCTTCTGCTTGATTGATTTGGGTATTGAAACTTGTATATGCATCACGAAGTTCTTGTGTTGTGTTTTTCAGCTCCATCAGGTCATTTATGTTCTTCTCTAAACTGGTTATTCTAGTTAGCATTTCATCTAACCCTTAATCAAGTTTCTTAGCTTCCTTCCATTGGGTTAGAACATGCTCCTTCAGCTCAGAGAAGTTTGTTATTACACACCTTCTGAAGCCTATTTCTGTCAATTCATCAGACTCACTCTCCATCCAGTTTTGTTCCCTTGCTGGTGAGGAGCTGTGATCCCTTAAAGGAGAAGAGGCATTCTGGTTTTTGGAGTTTTCAGTCTTTTTGCGCTAATTTCTTCCCATCTTCGTGGATTTATCTTCGTTTGGTCTTTGAGGTCAGTGACCTTTGGATGGGGTCTCTGAGTGGACGTCCTTTTTGTTGACATTGAAACTGTTTCTTTTTGTTCTTTAGTTTTCCTTCTAACAGTCAGGCCCCTCTACTACAGGTCTGCTGGAGTTTGCTGGAGGTCTGCTGCAGACGCTGCTTGCCTGGGAATCACCAGCAGAGACTGCTGAACAGAAAAGATTGCTGCTGGCCAGGTGCAGTGGCTCATGCCTATAATCCCAGCACCTTGGGAGGCTGTCGCAGGCGGATCACCTGAGGTTGGGAGTTCAAGACCAGCCTGGCCAACATGGTGAAACCCCATCTCTATAAAAAAAAAAAAAAAGATTGCTGCATATTCCTTCCTCTGGTAGCTTCGTCCCAGAGGGGTACCCGCCAGATGCCAGCCAGAGCTCTCCTGTATGAGGTGTCTGTCAGCCCCTACTGGGAGGCGTCTCCCAGGCAGGCTACACAGTGCTAAGAAGCCACTTGAGGAGGAAGTATGTCCCTTATCAGAGCTCAAATACTGTGTTGGGAAATCTACTGCTCTCTTCAGAGCTGCCAGGCAGGGACATTTAGATCTGCTGAAGCTGTACTCGCTACTGCCCCTTTTCCTAGGTGTTCTGTCCCAGGAAGGTGGGGGCTTTATTTATAAGTTCCTGACAGGCTGCTGTCTTTTTTCAGAGATGCCCTTCCCCACAAGGACATCTAGTGAGACAGTGCCTGCAGCTGCTGAGCTTTGTTGGGCTTTGTCCAGTTTGAATTTCCCCGCAGCTTTGCTTATACTGTGGGGTTGAAACCGCCTACTTGAGCCTCAGCAATGGTGGATGCCGCTTTCTCCACCAAGCTCAAATGACCCAGGTCCAGCTCAGATTGCTGTGCTGGCTGTGAGAATTTCAAGTCAGTGGATCTTAGCTTGCTGGTCTCTGTGGGGGTGGGAACTGCCAAGCCAGACCCTGGCTCCCTGGCTTCAGCCCCTTTTCCAGGGGAGTCAATGGTTCTGTCTCGTTGGCATTCCAGGCACCACTGGGGTATGAAAAACTACTGTGACTAGCTCAATTTCTGCCCAAATGGCCGCCCAGTTTTGTGCTGGAAACCCAGGGCCCTGGTGATTATGTAGGTACTGGAGGGAATCTTCTGGTCTGTGGGTAGTAAAAACCATGGGAATAGTGCAGTATCTGGGCCAGCGTGCAGGAAACAGTCTCTAATGGCTTCCCTTGGCTAAGAGAGGGAGTTCCCTGGCACCTTGCACTTCCCGGGTGAGGTGATGCCCCACCCTGCTTCGACTCACCCTCCTTGGGCTGCACCCACTGTCCAACCAGTCTCAGTGAGATGACCCAGGTACCTCAGTTGGAAATGTGGAAATCACTTGACTTCTGTGTCCATCTGGCTGGGAGCTGCACACGGAGCTGCTCCTATGTAGCCATCTTGCCCGGGCTTACTTTTTATATTCTTAACAATGTCTTTTGAAAAGTTGTTATTTTTGATGAAATACAATTTATCTGTTTCATAGATTGTGCTTTTGCTTATGTGTGTAAGAACTCTGTCTAAGCCTGTTACAAGGATTTTCTCCTGTATTTTCTTAGAGTTTTATAGTTTTAGCTCTTATTTAGATCTGCGATCTATTTCTGCTAACTTTTGCATATGATATGAATTAAGGATCTAAATTCATCCTATTTCACATGGATATTCAATTGTTCCAGCACTGTTTGTTAGAGACCATTTTTTCCCTTATTGAATTGCCTTAACATCTTTGCCTAAAAAATTCACCGTAAATGTAAAAGATTACTTTTGGATATTCTGTTCTGTTCCATTAATCTGGATGTCTTACATAAGTGCCACACTCTCTTAAAAACAATGGTTTTTATTAAATGTTAAAATCAAGAAGTATAAGCCCTCTAACTTTCTTCTTTGTTTTCAAAATCACTTTTGCTCTTCTGGACCCTCGATAATGAATTTTATGATCAGTTGTGAATTTCTGCAAAGTAGCCTGCTGGGATTTTGATAGGTATAGTATTGAATCTATAGATCAATTTGGGGAGAATTTTTCCTTTAAAATTTTTGCATCTTTCAGTTCATGAATGTGTTATATTTTTCCATGGAGATCTTTAGTCCTCTCAAAAATGTTTTATTTTCTTGAACTTCTTTTATTAAATTTATTTCTAAGAGTTTTATTCTTTTTATGTTACTATGAATAGGACTGTTAATTTTATTTTGGGGAGTGGTCATTGTTAATTACAGCAATAAAATTGATTTTTGCATATGGATCACGTATCCTGTGACTTTGATGAATTTGTTTAATTCTAGTGTGTGTGTGTGTGTGTGTGTGTGTGTGTGTGTGTGTGTGTATCTTCTTTAGGATTTTTTACATAGAGGAGTTTACCAACATTCCAAGTCCTTTTATCTCTACTTATTTAGCTGTATTTACCCTTAAATCCTTTGGCTTTCATACCTACTTCCAGGTTGTTAAACATTAATTCCTTTCTGAGGAATCCTCAATATTCTGCTTAGCCTCCTTGGTGCTGTTCATCTCTTAGCAGCTGTTTGTCTCCTTTGAGGGATTTTTTTTTAGTTTCAATCCCTTAAATGTTTGTGTTGTCCAATGTGTTAACCCTAGCACTTCTCACTTTTCCATTTCTCCAGTTGAGGTGGGGAACATATTTTATTTACTCGTTTATTCAGTTTTTGTTAAGCACATATTATGCAGTAGGCACTGTGCTAAATACTAAAAAGACTGTGATGAGCAAGACAGATATAGATATAACCTCTGCCTTATAGATCTTAGTCTACTCAGGGATATAAATATTGACACAATAATCATACTCTCATAGCTTCAGTCATCACCTTTGTGCTGCTAACTCTCAAATCTATATCTGTACTTGATTATTAAGGTAATTAAAACCATAATATCTGAAGTAATAAAAATCATTGAGATAACAAAAAACATGATTATTTGAGCTGTCGAGTGTTATGAAGCAAATGCACTGCATAAGTCACTTCGAATTGTTTTATTTATTATTACTCCAGATTTTTCACTGCCTGTCCAACCATGCTATGTGGGGCAAATGCTGTATAAGACACTAAGATTCTCATTTAAGATCTAAGACTAAATTGCTCTGGCCTAATTTTCTTCACTAAATGTTTACTGTTGAATATATATATATATATATACTGTATATATACTGTATGTGTGTGTGTGTGTGTATATATATATATATATATATGTATTTAGAATAAATGTGTATGAAGGTAATTAGCTATCTTTCTTTGTAGCTAAAATAATGGCAAAATGGAAATGTGTTAGAGTGACCATACACTTCAGTCTACCTGAGTTATTCCTAGTTTGTATGTTGTCTCAGCATAACATGAATACCAACTTCTTTTGGTTTCAAAATTTGTCTCCAATTAGTAGATTATATGGTCACTCTAAAACTGTTTTTGAAGAAATGTTTATTATGCTTACTATTTTTTAAAATTCTATTTATTTTTTTTACCTTGCAGTCAAAGATTGTCAGAGTACAAATATTTCTGGAATAAGACTCTTTCATTACTTACTTTTACTAAAAGGGAGCTAATCCATATTAAAAATGAAGTGTATGATAATTACCAAAACTGGACTTCACTGAAAGGAGAAATTTTTCTGCAAATTAAATCTATGAGTGAAACAGCCTTGACAGGTTTGTTACATGTATTTAGAATATAATTGTCCCTTTTTGGTAAAGGATACATCATAAGTAATGAAATAATGATATTTCATTTTATTTGATGGAAATTAGGAATAATTTTGTTATCAGTTGGTAGAGTAGATGACCATTAAGATCTATTTCAATTCTGAAATTTAATTATTTTAGGTTTATCTAAAATAAGCTATGATATATCTATCTTGAACTGTGGCCAGAAGTCTGTTTGTTACTGTTAAAGGTACTAATTTATTTTTAAAACTTCTCTTAATGGCTGAGTAGCTCATATTAGGTAAGCCTTCTTACAGATAACAACTATAAATTCTAGAAAAAATAGCTACTTAAAGACAATAGTGACGCAAACCAAACACATAATGGAGGGAGTATCAAAAATTGAAAGAAGGCATACTAAGTGAAGGATGCCAATTTGAAAAGGCTACATACTGTATTATTCCAACTATATGACATTTTGGAAAAGACAAAACTATGGAACAGTAAAATGATCAGTGGTTGCCAGGAGTTCCAGGCAGAGGATAAATGGACAAAGAAGATTTTTAGGGCAGTGAAACTATTCTGTATAATACTACAATACTGGAGACATGTCATTATATATTTGTCAAAGTTCATAGAATCTATAACACCAAGAATGAACCCTAATGTAAATTATGAGTTTTGGGTAGTAATATGATATTGATTCATCAATTGTAAGAAAGTACTACTCCAGTGCAGGATGCCCATAGTGGGGGACGTTGTGGATGTGTGGAAAAGGGGCGATATGGGAACTCTCCATACTTCTGCTCAATTTTCCTGTGAACCTAAAACTGCTCTAAAAAATAGTCCATTAACTTTTTTTTATGTTGAAAGAAAGGCATGGCAGTGAGTGAATTTTTTCTTTTTAAGGATATTGGATTGAGGGAACGGTACAGTTTGCTCCATGCAAAAAAGCTAAAAATTTGATCAAAATTTGTAGACTAGAGGATAGAGAACAAGGCAACCTCAGCCTCTGAGAAGTAAGGGATATCCCAGAAAAGTGAAACCCAGAGAAAGAGAGCTCAAATTTTGCATATAAACTCTTTACAAATCTCAGGCTTATTCCTGAAATGCATATGCTCAAGGAACACGCTAACTAGTCCATCTCAAACTAAAGTAATTGATATTTTAGCTGTCACCTACCCTATGGGAAACAGATTTAATACTTTAAGTTTAGCCAGCTTAACTCCTTGTTAAGACAAAACAAGAAAAAAATAAATACTCTTTGGCAGAACATAAGGATCCAGAGTCTTTATAACATAACACCCACAATGTTCAGTATACAATTCAAAATTACTTATATCCAAAAGAATAGAGACCAGTTGACTATAATTAGCTGACCAGGGTTTCAAATTAGTGATCATAACAATGCTCAAGGATATAAAGGAAAATATACTAGTAATGAATAAGAGAAAATCTGAGTAAGCAACTGTTAAAAAATGAGAAATTCAAGAATAGAAAAATACAGTATCTGAAATAAAATTTCACTAGATGGACTTTTATAGCATATTTCATTACAGAAAAAAGTCAGTGTATTTTTTTTGTGTGTGTGTGTGAAAGAGCATGCTTTATTGAGAAGCAGACTGCTGCACGGTGACTGACAGACGAAGGCCACCCAATGGGCACTTAACACATCGTACTCCAAAAGACACAGGATGTTTTGCTAATAAAAACCAATGGGAACAGGGATTCCGTTACCCCAACCTCATCCCTTTCAGGGATGGAGAAATCTCCCATTTTCCTGCTGGCAGCTGTAGTTCACTAGAGATAGAGCCCCTCAGGGGTGCCTTCCTGTTTCTTATAAAGAACATTTTCTTTAGATTTTTTGAAGTCTTCATTTGTTACTTTCATTCTACGTTCTCTTAAGGCCATCAGACCAGCTTCTGTACAGATTGCCTTGATGTCAGCACCAAAGAGGTCATCTTTAGCCATGATCAAGTCGTCCAGGGTTACATCATCAGCTAGCGTCATCCTGCTTGTGTGAATCTGAAAGATGCGCTTCTTAGTCTTTTCATCAGGTAGGGGGAGCTCGATCTTCCTGTCAATGCAGCCTGGTCTGATAAGTGCTGGATCCAAAGTTTCTATTCGGTTTGTGGCCATGATAACTTTCACATCTCCCCTAGAATCAAATCCATCCAGTTGGTTCAACAGTTCCAACATTGTTCGCTGAATTTCTCTCTCACCACCAGAATTTGAGTCGTATCTTTTTGTCCCAATGGCATCAATTTCATCAATAAACATGATGGACGGTGCATGTTCTTCAGCAACTTGAAACAGTTCCTGCACGAGTTTGGGCCCATCACCTAGGTACTTCTGAATAAGTTCAGAGCCAACCACTTTCAAGAAAGTGGCTGAGGTTTGGTTTGCTACTGCTTTGGCTAATAAGGTTTTGCCTGTGCCAGGTGGACCATAGAGAATGACCCCCTTAGGAGGCTTTATACCCATCTCTTCATAATATTCAGGGTGGGTGAGAGGAAGCTCCACAGATTCCTTAATTTCCTGAATTTGGTTGTCCAGGCCCCCAATATCGGCATAGGTCTCCTGGGGGGCCTTTTCCACCTTCATCACTGTGACCAGGGGATCCGTGTCATCCATCAGCACCCCTATCACGGCGTGCACCTTGTGGTTGAGCAGGACTGAGCAGCCAGGTTCCAGCAGATCCTTGTCTACAAATGACAGAATGCTGACGTAGTGTTCTGAGCCCACAGATGTAGACACGATAGCATGATTGTCATCGATGATCTCTTCCAAGGTTCCTACTGACATCGGGGTGCCCCTCAGATCATCCACTTTTGATCTTTCCTCCTCTTGCTTTTCTTCTAATGGTTTCATTTGTTCCTGATTTCTAATGAATTCTTCCTCCATGAGAAGGTAGTCTTTAATTCTCTCTAATTTCAGTAATTTTAGCCGGCACTGAGTGTGAGGTGTCACCAGTGGCAATTTGCTGGCAGCATCTGGTCCCTTTGTTTTCTTCTTCTTTTTCCCCACTCTACTTGGTACAGGAGGTTCATATTTCTTTTTCTTGTCCTTGTCATCCTTCTTGCCACCTCCAGGACCATGACCACCACTCTGACTTTGACCCATCTTGCCTTGGCCACTGGAGCTGCCGCTGCCGGAAGTTCTTCCCAAATCAGTGAATTTTAAGATAAATCAATAAAAATTATTTTATTTGAAGAATAAAGATAAACATTGAAAAAAAAAAATTAATGGAGCCCCAGCATCCTCAGGAGGGAATAAAATGCACCATAAGTGACAAATATGAGTAAATATAAAAGACCCCTTTTCCTTTAAATTAAAAAATCATATGCTTATTTAGAGCAAGAATTATTATATTGTGGGGTTTATGAAGTATGTCAATGTAACATGACAACTAGAGCCTAAAGGATGCAGACGGGGATAAGTGGATTTATTTGGTTGCACTATATTTGTATTTTACGTGACATGGTAGAATATTTATTTTATTTAAACCAGTAAGGAGGGGATTTGGGGAGAGAGAGCATGTGGGGAAATGCCAGATATAGGTGATGGGGAGGAAGGCAGAAAATCATACTGCCATGTGTGTACCTATGCAACAATCTTGCATGTCCTTCACATGTACCCCAAACCTAAAATGCAATAAAAAAGAAGAATGTATAGTATAATTTCTAACCACCAAAAAATTAAATACAAAAACATGTAGCTAAAAAGCTAATCCACAGTTTAAAAGATAACTCTTTAAAAAGTATTCAGACAATCCAAAAGATGGCATTCTAAACATCACCTAAGATTTATTCAGTAATCAAATCAGTATAGTGCTGGCATATGGATCAACAAAGATGAATGGAACAAGATAGCCTGGTAAATAACCCTACTTATATAGTCAACTGACTTTTGACAAAAGCACCAAAACAATCCAATGGGAAAGAGAGTTTTTCAACAAATTGTGCTGGAACAACTGAATACACATGTAGAAAAATATACCTCAACTTCTACCTCACACCATACATGAGAATTAATTTAGGACAAATCATAAACATAAACACAAAGGATAAAATTATAAAACTACTAGAAGAAACATAGCAAAATATGTTCATGACGTGATTGTAAATGAAGATGTCCTGGATAGGACATAGAAGTAAGAACTATAAAAGAACAAAAATTGAAAATTGATGAATTAGGCTATCAAAATTAAAACATCTGTTCATCAGAAGCTATCAGTAAGAAAATGAATAGTTAAGTCACAGAGAAAATATTTACAAAATATGTGGCCAAGAACTGTTGTCCCAGTTACATAAAGAATGTTGCTCACGCCTATAATCCCAGAACTTTGGGAGGCCCAGGTGGGCGGATCACCCAAGGTCAGGAGTTCGAGATCAGCCTGATCAACATGGAGAAACCCCATCGCTACTGAAAATACAAAAAATAAGTCAGGCATGGTCATGCATGCCTGTAATCCCAGCTACTCAGGAGGCTGAGGCAGGAGAATCGCTTGAACCTGGGAGGCAAAGGTTGCGGTGAGCCAAGATCATGCTGTTGCACCACTCCAGCTTGGGCAACAAGAGAGAAACTCTGCCTCAAAAAAAAAAAAAGAATGCCCACAAGTCAATAATAAAAGGATTCATTCAAAAATGACCAAAAGATCTGAACAGACACTACACAGGAAGATACGTAAATGGCCAATCAAGACACAAAATGTGCTCAACATCATTGGCCCATCTGATTGGCTAAAATGAACCAGTTTGGTGGTAGCAGATGTTACTGAGGAAGTAGAGCACTGGAATTCTTATGCAAATTGTTGAGAATGTAAAATGCTACAGCCACTTAAAAAAAAGATTTCACAGTTTCTCATTAAACTAAATATACATCTATCCAAAGATCCTGAAATTCCACCCTTTGGTATTTACCCAAGAAACATGAAAACATATGTCTACAAAATACTTATATGAGAATATTCAGGAACTTTATTCAGTCTTAATTCAAAATATCCTAAAACTGCAAAAATCAGTAGCATCTACTACTGATGCTCACGAATGCATCAGTAGTAGAATGGGTTCTCTAAAAAAAAAAAAATTGAATATATTCAGTGGAATATATAATGAACTACAGATAATGTAGTAGTGTAGATAATCTTCAAAAATATTATGCTACTTGAAAGTAGCCTTACACAAATAATACATGTTGTATTATTTCATTTATATAAAGTTCTAGAAACAGGCAAAACTAATCTACAGTGGGGAAGAGACAGAACAGTGGTTGCCTTGGAGAGTAGGATTGGCTGGAAAAGCACAAAGGTACTTTCTTTGATGATAGTAATTCTTTATGTTTTGATAGGGGTTTGCATTACACAGATGGATACATTTGTCAAACCTAATCTGTTGGTGCACTTGAGATTTGTATATTTCTGTAGGTAAATTTTACTCAAAAATAAAAAGAAATATATGCAAATGTTGAACTCTAATCATCTGTATGATGAAAGAAGTATATCTATTTCTGCAACTTACCTTGATATTCATAAGATGGATTGATGGATATATAAAGTGTTTGATAGATATATAGCTATATGATTAAGCAAATAAAATATTAATTGTAGAATCTAAGTAGTATGTATATTTGTGTCCAATGTACAATTATTTTAACTTTTCTATATGTTTTAAAACTTTCGTAGTTAAATGTTGGGGAAAAAATCATGTTGAACGATGAAACTTCAATTTCACTTACTAACAATTTTTTTATATAATGTGTGCCTTCAGAAATGCATTTTATATGACAATATGCTTTTAAATTTGAAATTTAACTTTAATAATTAAATTTAGGCAAATAGAGGAATATTATAACAAACACGTAAAAAGTGTATCTATATTAGGCCTCGTGTGATGGCTCATGCCTAGCACTATGGGAGGCTGAGATGAGTCAATAGCTTGAGCTCAGAAGTTCATAGGGCAACAGAGCAAAACCCTGTTTCTACTAAAAATACAAAAATTAGCCAGGTGTGGTGGTGCACACCTGTAACTCCAGCTACTTGGGAGTCTGAGGCATGAGCATTGCTTAAACCTGTGCAACAGAGTGAAACTCCGTCTCAAAAAAAACCCAAAAAAACCCTATATTATTAAATGGAGCAGGCACTGACAGTGTGTTGGTCATATTCTTTGGACCTTTAGTTTACTTCTGACTTCTAACTTCCAGTATCATCTGCATATCTGTGCCAGAGAAATCTTGCTTCTGGCAATTAATAATATAGATACATTTTACATAATTATATTTCATTTTGTAATTATAGTATATCTTATGCATCATTTTCACTATTTGAACATTCATATATGTCTTTTGTGGATATTTTTGTTATTTTTGGTAAGTACCTAGGAGTGGAATGGCTGAATTGTATAGTAGGGTATATTCAACATTTTAAGAAACTACCCAACAGTTTTCCAAAGTGATTGTTCCTTTCATGTATATATGTGTATTATTATTTTTTTTTTTTTGAGATGGAGTCTCCCTCTGTTGTACAGGCTGGAGTGCAGTGGCATTGTCTCAGCTCACTGCAACCTCCGCCTTCTGGGTTCAAGCAATTTTCCTGCCTCAGCCTCCCAAGTAGCTGGAACTACAGGCACACACCACCACACCTAGCTAATTTTTTGTATTTTACTAGAGATGGGGTTTCACTATGTTAGCCAGGATAGTGTCAATCTCCTGACGTCATGATCTGCCCACCTCGGCCTCCCAAAATGCTGGGATTACAGGTGTGAGCCACTGCACCCGGCCTCCTTTCACATTTTTACCAGCAGTGTATGAGAGCTCTAGTTGCTGCACATCTTTGCTAACACTTAGTATTGTCAGTCTCTTTAATTTTATTATTTGTAATAGGGTATTCATATAAAAACTATGAATGCACATGTTAAGTAGTCATCTTGATAATTTTCTCACTTTTGAGTGTCTTGTCACATCTTATTATAGAATATTTACCTCATTATATCAATAACTGTGAATTCAATCATACAGGAATTGGAGAGAAATCAACTCTAATGTTTTTGTTTTCATTTGTGTTGCATTATTAATATTTTCTATAATCCATGTTTTCTTTTTCAGGAAACTTTTAAGCCAACTGTCCATTTTAAGGCTGTTAATTTAACCACATAGCTTGGAACAGTTAGTTATGTAGTGCAGAATATCACAATCATAGAAAAATAACAAACAAGGAGACAATGACACCCCTTTCGTGTAGAGGAAAACCCTTCTCCCTCAGAAAGCTTCACTCACTTTATTCTCCCTGAATGTGACCTGTGGCCATGACTGTATAGTATGTGGAAAAAGGGAGACTCTTCAGGTTCATGGAGGTAAAATTGGCTAAGAGTCTCCCAAACAAGTAGCTGTGCCTTCCTGTAATTGAAAGTCTCAGTTCAAATGTCACCTCCTCAAAAAATCTTTATTGACCACATTGTCTTCCTTTATAGTCCTTCTCTATCCTGATTTTCTGTTTCTTTCTTTCTTTTTTTTTTTTTGATATGGAGTCTCACTCTGTTGCCTAGGCTGGAGCACTGTTGCCCAGGCTAGAGTGTAGTGGCGCAATCTTGGCTCACTGCAACCTCTGCCCCTCGGACTCAAGCAATTCTCCTGCCTTAGCCTCCTGAGTAGCTGGGACTACAGGTGTGCACCACCACACCGGCTAATTTTTGTATTTTTAGTAGAGACAGGGTTTCACCATACTGGCCAGACTGGTCTCGAACTCCTGACCTCATGATCCACCTGCCTCAGCCTCCCAAAGTGCTGGGATTACAGGCGTGAGCCACCATGCCCGGTCTGTTTCATTTTTAATAATATCTATTACTATCAGAAATATTCATTTACTGATTTATGTGTTTACTGCCAGTCTCCTCCTACTGGTTGTAATCTCAGTGAAAACAGGAATTTTGATTGTTTTGCTGAATGCTGTATTACTAGTGTTTTAAGAGTATTGAACCTGTCACATAGAAGGTGCTCAGTGAAATTTGTGGAATTGAAATGGAAGTAAAAGTGCATCCACATTTTCATAATGAGGGTCCTGATTATATTTATATTAGGTTTTGGGACCTCTGAGTATTTTCTAAGGTTTCTTACATATTCTTAATGTTTACATAGTCTATAATCTGGAAAGAGAAGAGAGGCTTCATTCATGAACTACACTTGCCTGAAAACCAAGAGCAAATTTAATGTGGGGCTATTATCAGTAGTACAATTCTGAATTGGATTTTAAAAATCAGTTTGAAAGTTTTTTATTGAATTTATAAGAAGAAAATATAAAAACTTAATAATTCTCTTTTTTTCCCCAAATTCAAAAGGCTTTTAGGATTTTTGCAATCATAAACATAAAACAACCTCAATATAAAAACAGAAAATAGAAAATACAGAAAAGGGGCAAAAAGAATGAAAATTGACACCAATCATCTGTAATATTATGACATAGAGGTAACTGCTGCTAACATTTTGATATAGAGCTTTCTAAACTTTTTTCTGTGCATATATATACATATATATATACACTTAAGATATATCATGAAAATATAGTCATGCCAATTAACTATGTTGACAGTATTTTATTATAGGCATGTATCTCATTTAACTAATTTTCTATTCATGGACATTTAGGTTGATCATAGTTTTGCTATTGTAAATAAGGATTCACTGAACATCTTTATACATGCATCTGTATGATTTTATCCCATTTTTTTCTTTAACATAGTTAATTCCTAGAAGTAGAATTGCAGAATCAAAGTATATGCCCATTTTGCTTTTCATTTGCAAGTGTTACATTTTATATTTTATCTAATACAAAGAAATAGGAATTAGTTTTCAACTTTTGGCTTTTATGTTTACCATTATAGTATGTCACTTTTGCGTTAGAAGCAGAAGGACCTTGTTTAGAAGTTACACAGTGGTGATGACAGAAACTCAAAGGTGATAATGCATACACAAGGACAGTATATTCAATTCCCAAGCAAGAGCTTGGTAAACACAACAGATGGGTTGTGTCAAACTGAAGCTATAAGACCTTTTTTCTCCTTTTAAAAAACTTTCTTCTTATTCTATCGGAACAATCAAATTTCCAGGGCATGGATGTACAAACGTGCAAATACATGTAAAATTTGAAAGGTGCTGATCATTGCCTTTTTACAGTTTCTTTGATCAATTTGAATACATTTTAAATTTAACAGTAATCCTAGTAACTATATAAACATGCCAATTTCATTGCATAGAATTGTAAGCAAGTAATCTCTATCTTAAATTTGAGTATAGAAAAAATAAATTGAATATAATGTTTTCAAAGAATAATCTTAGTAAAACTTGAGGAACTATCCCCTAGATGACCAAGAGCCTAGGAAGGATGCAGACCTTCGCTTTCCCATAGGTTAGCCACCAGCCTCCTGTCTATTGAGCACCTGAAATGTGGGTATAGCCTTTTGTTGAAATGATAACATTTTGGATATGTGAAATGAAATAAAATACACTATTAAAATTAATTTTGTGTATTTCTTATATTTTTAATATGGCTACTGGAAATTTAAAATTACATGTGTGGTTTGCATTATATATATTTCTATTGATTATGGCTACTATGGATAAAGAGTGAAATGAACATTTTAATAAATAAAATTTGTAAATGTTATAATTTATTATTTACAAAAATGATGAGGAAAAGTGGAAAAAAAACAAAAAAATGATCATGACAATATGAATTATAGCTGAAGAACACTTTTAACAGTCACTTTATTTTTTTTTTTGACATGTCTTACTCTGTCACCCAGGCTGGAACCTCTGCATCCCATGTTCAAACAATTCTCCTGCCTCAGCCTCCCAAGTAGCTAGGATTACAGGCATGCACCACCACGCCCAGCTAATTTTTTGTATTTTTAGTAGAGACGGGGCTTCACCAAGCTGGTTAGGCTGGTCAAACTCCTGACCTCGTGATCTGCCCACCTTGGCATCCCAAGTGCTGGGATTACAGTTGTGAGCCACCACACCCAGCCTTAACAGTCACTCTTTTTTTTTTTTTTTTTTTTTTTTTCGGAGACCAAGTCTTGCTCTGTCCCCAAGGTACTCTTAATCCTAACCTGTTAATGTTTATTTCTAGTTGTCTTTATTGTTTAATTAATCTTTTACTTAAATGCATTAAACAAACACTATTCAGAGTCAGAAATGTTAGAACTCATGGCAGAAATCAGGAAAAATCTGGAGGGGAATGTGGGATCCGTGATAGTGTTGCCCTTTCACAGACTTTACCACCAGGTCTGGAGAAGGGCCACGCAAACCAATGTGTCTGCGCTCGTGTATGTTGGCCTCTGTGTTGTTGGCTTCAATTCTTAAATAAAGATATATAGGCATTCTAAGAACAAGGCTCTAGAGGCAGCCAGAGTTTATATCCTGGTTCTGGATCCTAGATAAATGAAATCCTATGTTCTCAAAAAAACTTGTAAGTTTATATCCACTTAACAAAAAACTGGGTGCTTCAGTGTCCTCATCTATAAAATAACAACACACACACATCCCCCCCAGATGCCTAAGAAATAAGATGCCCCCAGAATAAGAAAGCAAGATATGTTAGCTATAACTATTCTTTTTTATTCTAAAGTCCATGTTTCTTCTATCATATTAATTTCTCATTTCTGTTGCAGAATGGTTCATTGTAATGGGTTTATAGCTTTTCTCCTAAAGGAAGTAACAAAAAGGCTTTTCACATGTGTTTTTTTAAAAATCTACATAAGTAGACCAGAAAAATATGCTCAACTGATTTTTGATAAGGACACATAGGCAATTCAGTGAAAGAATAGCCTTTTCAACAAATGATGCTGGAATAATTGGATATCCTTAGGAAAAGAAAAAGAGAAAGAACCTTGTCCTAAAGCACACACATTTTACAAAAACTAACTCAAAGTGGATTAACCATGGACTAAACAAAAAATATGAAACTTTTAGGAAAAAAAATATTTGGGACCTAGGATTAGGCTAAGAGTTCCTAAACTTGAACTAAAAGCATGATACCTAAAAGGGAAAATTGATAAATTTTCTCAGTAAAATTTAAGAACTTTTGCAAAGTGTGTTAGCACATGCCTGTAGTCCTAGCTACACAGGAAGCTGAGGTGGGTGGATTGCTTAATCCCAGGGGTTTGAGGCTGCTATGCTCTATGATCATACCTGTAAGTAACCATTGCACTCCAGCCTGGGCAACATTGCAAGACCCTGCCTATTAAAAAACAAACAAACAAAAAAACCACCTTTTGCTCCGTGAAATACCTGTTAAAAAGAATAAAAACCTACAGACTGGGAGAAAATACTTGCAAACCATATATCCAACAAAAGATTTATATGTAGAATATATAAATGACTCCCAAAACTCTACATTAAAAAAATTCAATTAGAAAATGGGCAAAAGATATGAGTAGAAATTTCACCAAAGATGATATATAGATAGCAAATAAGTACATGAAAAAGTGTTCAACATCATTAGCCATCAGGAAAATGCAAAACCACAATTAAATACAACTACACATTTATTAGAATGTCTAAAATTGAAAAGACTGACCATACTAAGTGTTGGCATGGATCAGAGAAACTAGTTTACTCAGCACTGCTCGTAGGAATATAAAATGGTTCAGCCATTCTAGAAAATAATTTTGCAATTTCCTCCGAAACTGAAGATGCACTTACTACATGACCCAACATTTGCTCTCTTTCATTTATCATAGATAAATGAAAACTTATTTCCCAAAAAAACTTGTATGTAAATGTTCATAGCAGCTTTAGTCATAATAGACCCAAATTAAGAACAACCCAAATGTCCTTCAATGGATGAAAGACAAATCATGCTATGTCCATACCATATGCTACTACTCAGTAACAGAAGGGAACAAATTATTAATATGTGTATCAACTTGAATGAACCCCAATAAAATTGTGCTGAGTGAAAACAGCCAGTCTCAAAAGTTTATATAAGATATGATTTTGTTTATATAGCATTCCTGAAATAACAAAATTATAAATGTAGAAAACAGATTAGTTGTAGCCAGAGATTAGGGATGGTGGGGATAGTGGTAGGTTTGGCTATAAAGGGATAGCAAGGATCAGCTTTGTGGTAATAGGGCAATTCTGTATTTTGATTGTGGTGATATGTAATGAAGCTACACTTACGATAAAATTGCATGAAACTACACATACACACATACACCCATACACACGTGAGTGTATGTACAATTGGTAAAATCGAAGTAAGTTCTGTGGATTTTACCAGTGCAATTTTCTTTTCATAGTATGCTACAGTTGTACAAAATGTCAACAAGGGGAGAAGTGAGGTGGGGTTAAGGTTGGATAGGAACTCCCTACACAGTTTTCTTTGCAACTTTCTGTAAAGCTATACTTATTTCAAAATAAAAACTTTTTAGTTTTTTCTTTGTTTGTTTTTTTGAGACGGAGTCTTGCTCTGTTGCCCAGGCTGGAGTGCAGTGGCATGATCTCTACTCATTGCAACCTCCACTTCCCAGATTCAAGCAATTCTCCTGCCTCAGCCTCCTGAGTAGCTGGGATTACAGGCACGTGCCACCACCCTCAGCTAATTTTTGTATTTTTGGTAGAGATGGGGTTTTGCCATGTTGGCCAGGCTGGTCTTGAACTCCTGACCTCAGGTGATCCACGCACCTTGGCCTGCCAAATTGCTGGGATTACAGGCATGAGCCACTGCGCCTGGCGACTTTTAGTACTTTTGTTTTGTTTTTAAGTTGTGTACAGTTTTTTATTTCTTTAGTAAATCTAGTCACTGAGTCTTTTTCCCTATTATTGTAATAAAACTGTGAAGTTTTGTGAATTAATCACACTGTGTTTGTAATATCAGAATGCTTGATAATAAGGTTATAGAGGTTTCCTAATAATATGACAAACTAACATAATTTTGAGTTCATTTGCCTAAGCTCACAGGACAAAAAAAAAAAAAACTTATAAAGGTAAAGAAATTGATTGCATGAGGCTAATAGTAATAATTGTACTTGCATTAGCTAGTGAATTATTTATTACCACTTATTCTAAAAGCTAAAAACATGTATTTTGATAATAGTACAAACATTATAAATAACAAATATGCTAAAATATAGTGTGATGGGCTGAATTGTGTCCCCCC
Organism: Sapajus apella; assembly: GCF_009761245.1. Lineage (NCBI taxonomy): Eukaryota > Metazoa > Chordata > Mammalia > Primates > Cebidae > Sapajus > Sapajus apella. The sequence goes on along the minus strand of NW_022436944.1, from coordinate 11,697,634 downwards.
CCCCCCCAAATTCATACATTAAAATGTTAAAGTCCTAATCCCCAGTACCTCCTTTTGTAACTGTATTTGGAGGTGAGGTTTTTAAAGAGGTGATCAGGGTAGCCCCTAATCCAATCTGACTGGTGTCATAAGAAGAAGAGTTCTGTACACAGACACCATGTGAATACACAGGGAAAAGGCAGCCACCTGCAAACCAAGGAGACCTGGAACAGATCCTTCCTTCACCATCCTAGAAGGAACCAATCCTGCTGACATCTTGATCTCAGACTTCTGGTCTCTGGAGCTGTGAGAAAATAAATTTCTGTTGTTTAAGCCACTTAATCTATGGTACTTTCTTTTGCCAGTCCTAGCAAACTAATAAATGTAGTAAACCCCCTACATATTGCCCAATATTAGTCAGCTACTTTAAAAGATTTGCATGTTAAAATTAAGTTGTTTTAAAATCAAAGTCCAAAACAGAAACAACATTCCTAGAAAAGGAATTGCTTAATATTTTCTTGCTGATAATGTATGCTAAATATTGAGTAGCAGGTATGAGTAAAATATTTCCTATTCTTCCAGCAAATGAATATCACTTTATGTAATCAATGTTTTTAAACTGAAGTTTTTATAGATGAAATTTTCTTAAACAAGAGCATACTTATTTTAATAAAAGAAATTTCAGAAAATATATTTTTTACCAAGGCAGAGTATTTGTCAGGTTAATTCTACTCCCAAAACAACTATTGACTGAACTTTTAAAATTCAGATCTAGAATTAGGCTTAGAAATGTAGTCCATGTTTTTCACAAAATTGATGAAATTAGGGATAGATAGAATTGATCAATTTGTTCAATCAAAAATGTTTCTTTTGGATATGTGTTTTAACTGCTTAACCTTGACATTTAAAAACGTGGGGTTCAGAATACCTACCTCTGAAATGAAGGATGAGATAAACACATATTCAGGAACTAGTAGTATATTAAAATCAATTTAGAAGCTTTGCTCAGCAATGCCTTTACTCATTTATTAGGTATTTATTGAGCTCTTGTTAATCCTAAAACATCATGGTAGAAATTAGGGAGTGTCAGAAATCGGTCAGGGTGGTAGTAAAAACTATAAGAAAGATGCAGACCTTCTTGGAAGGCCGAGAGGTATTGCAAGGCTTCTAAAAGGAATGAGCCTAAGGTGGCTGTCCTTACCCAGAGGCAATTAGGCAAGGAGTAGGTAGAAAGGAATGTAAGGGAGTTTATCTAAGTGGGTTCCTATCACCATAGGTACAGGAGTGTTTAGTTTACCCATGTTGTCCTAAGACAGAACTTTGATTATCCTTGTGCAGCACTGCTCTCTGCTTGGGAAGTGGGGGATCGGCATGGTTAATTACCCACTAGTGGTGTTTGAGACCTTTATCATTAAATCTATTCTAAAATAAATATGAGTCTCTCCAGCATATGGGGGCTCCGTGGCTGGATTCCAGTCTTTTGGTCATCTGTGAGTCATGGGGTTCCCTGGCCATGCTTGGACAGGAAAAACACCTATGTCTCTGCACTTCTGTAATCCATCACTCAGTCTGCCAGTCAGATTTGACATTGGGGGAAATAGAAATGAATATTATCTATGGTTTAAAATAACTTATAGTCCAATAGTACACCACATGTATGCATGTGATCAGTGCAATACAAATGATGTAAATTGCTGTGAGTTCCAGGAAGACGAAGATCGCATCCAGATCAGATCCGAAAAGACTTCTGCACAGAGGTAACATTTGAGCGATGATAGCTGAATATATGAGGTTAGGAGGACTTTCTTCATGGGGTGGTGCTGAGACAGGAAAGGTTCAAGGTGGATACAATGACCAATACACGTTGACCTTGTGGGGATCTTAATTCCTGAACCCCAAATTGGGACACATGTCTGACAAGTATGGAATTGCATAATGGCAAGGGTAGAATTGAATCTTTGACACCAGGATCGCCATAGGTACAGTTTAGTTTGCAAAAGTAAGTTAGTTCATCTCCATTTTACTTTTTCCTAACTTCTTATTAGGAATGTTTGTAGCCTCTGTTAGTTTTGAAATATGATGTACTTTTCCATGTCTTAGAAGATATTTTACAAATAAATTTATATTGCAAATTTTATTCTTTTAATGTCACATAGAAAGTCACATTGACATGAATATTTTAGAGTGTAGTATATGCTAACAGAGTCAGCCTGCTAACCTAAGCAGTGTAATTTTGGCAAATGATAAATAGGTGACAGCATGTGTGTGCTGCTCTGCAGTGTCATTTTGACTTAAACATATATATGGCTATGGTATGTTGTAGTTTATTCAGCCTTAAGAAGTCACCTTTTTGGCTACAAAAATATCCAGAAAGACTTTTTATGTATGTAGGGAAATTGTAACCCCGTTATTTTCTTTAACTCCATCCTTTTAAAAAATTTTATGTACTGTGTGTTAGTAGTTTTCCTCCCACAAATGGGTGCATAGTCAAGCTTTTAGCAGCATATAGCTATTTTGAGGAAAACAATTCCCACATAAAATAATCATTGGACTATATTAGAATCATACTTATTTGGTTTCTGCCAATTTATTTCTCTAGGTTTTCCATTTTGAGCAGGAACTAAAAACGTAGAGAAGGTGCCAGACCTCTTGTGCTTATTCCCCAGGTCTATCATAAATACCACTTTTCTTCCCAGACATGCTTTCTACCCATGGAAACTTTTCTCTCCTTTTACTACATTCCTGATCCTCCTCATCATGATCCCATAAAACATGCACTCTTTTCTGTGCTCTATTCTAGCTCACTGCTTTACTTCTCCTATAACCATTTGCTGGCCATGTTACCTCTACTGTATGTCTATCCTATGTATCTCTGCTTGTGGTCTTCACTGGTCCATGTGGGTGCTGTTTCTGCTGTGGTGGCACCAAGAGCAATAAATGAAGCTAACCATTTTTGACATCTCATCACATGTTGAATCTATCACATAGTCCAGGATGGACTAACCAAAGTAGGGAATTCCAAGTGAAATGTCTGGAAAAGCAGACTGTCCAAATTTTCATGTAAATCACATGGTCATAAATTCAATGAATTATGGTTGTACAAATTTTATAGTATTACTATCTTTGTGGGATGTGTGTTCATGTGTTTTAATGCTAGTTTAACGCAATAGTGCAGAAAAGACTGATGAAGGTGGAGCTTGATAATTATTTTTCTGAAGGATAGTATGCTCCATGCATTTCTCATGAAATTATATAAAATTAGCACATTTAAATCTAAGTAGACCTATAAAGATATTTTATTAAACCATCTAAATAGAATAATGACATAATTACTATGATGAATTCTGGCCTTATTTGTGGGGGGGACACAATTCTATTACAATCATTAAGATATTATTAACTAATGCTTTTTGCCCATATATTTATTAGACACTCCAGCCTTCTAGTGTACCTCTAAAACCTTCATAATTTGTAGAGAATGTGTTCTAGTTAATCCCTTAGAAATGCCACCCAACCAGCTCATGCCAGCACATTTAAATTTACTTTTCTGAATCATGTTGCCTAAAAAAAAATTTCAATAAACCCCGGAACATTACACAGGTCTTATATTATTCATTTATATGAGTATTTACAAAGCAAGTTGTATTAATACAATCTAAAAGCTAAAAACAATACTGCTAAAAGATTTCATGCATCATGTAGCAATAAAACTTTTTCTCATTTTCAGAATGACAACTGAATTTAAATTTAACTTTTTAGTTAGATGTCATTATAATCTCATAAATGTCATCTTGCCTTTCAACTATTAATTTTCTAAAATAAACTAATCAATCCTTAGAGAAATGTTTTATGATTCAATTATTGCCGATTTGTAAACTTTGAATTTTTTACAGAAATAGACATACTGAATAAAAGTTTGACCGTATCCCAGAGAAATAATGTATGCCTTGAAAAGGAAATGAAAAATCTGAAATTGTTGTCAGATGCAGCCATATTGAGGTCTCAGCAGATTCAGACATCTAGACAACAGGAAGTAAACTTGCAAACCAGATGCTATGATTTGCAAAAAGAAGTACTAGGTAAAGAGAAGACTTTTTTGCTGTTTTTTGGTGACTAGTTATATAACTACATGAGAAAATGTTTAAATTTTTACTTATAATTACAAAAAATCTTGTTTTAATTATTTTGAGCTGCAAATATACCTAATTATTAGCATCACCATGCTGATAACTATGCCTGTAGTCAATACTTGCTGTCATCCTTTTCAGTTTTGCCATTTAGTGTGGTAAGACTTAAGTAGGTATATAAAAGACATTTCAACTGCAATGTAAGATTTCAGAAAAATAAAGTGAAATTTACTTTGATAAATCTATGCTTTCCTATGTTTTCTTCTAAAAGTGAATCCAGATTTTTAGGCAATCATTCATTTTTCCAAATGAGAAAATTAAAAGTGTTTGAAGCATCTTGGGCAAGGTCTTAAAATTTGTCTTTACCGCAGATGAATGAGTGTCTTGACAGTAAAGGTAAAGGGTTCGTAATTTTCCCTGAAGGCAGTAAGGGATTAATAAAATAGGTAATCAGGAGAATGATATCACAAAAGCAGTGTTTTGGAACAATTAATCTGTTAGTAATGGATAGAGGTGTTTCAAACATCAAGACACTGGAGCCAGGTAGCCATTTAGAAAATATATTTGCCAGTTTCCCAATCCCAAGACTAACCATAAGAAGATGAAGTAGGGAAGGGAACTCACATTTTTAAAGTCCTAAGTGTGCTAGACACTTTATATGAATTATTTCTATCTGTTCTCACAATGACCATGAAAAGCAGGTGTAATTATCCCATCTTATGAAGGAGAGAACTAAGGCCCACAAAGTATCATGCCTGGTGCTACATACCTAGTAAATGGAAGAGAGTAAAGCAAATCTGGTGCTCATGCTTTACGCACTGTGTCTATTTAGCCTTCTCCGTGGCCCAGTGGGAAGGCTGAGATAGAATCAGGGTTGAGATAGCTACCCAAGACCAGGGGGGTGAACATCTGTCTGACTAAACACGGAAGAAAAGGAAGTCAGAAAGCGCTCTGAACCACCTGTGCTTGGGAGTCTTTAATGATGGGAGCATACTACAGACTAGGGAAATCTGGAGAGAAGCTAGTGTTGAAAGAGAAGATAACAAGTCATCACATTAATTTTATAGCAGTATGCAACAGATAAAAATTTTAAAATCAGATAAAATTTAAAATAATGATATATTTTTATTTTCTTTCCTGAGAACTACCTATTCATAGATTCTGGAAATTTTCTATTACATTATTGGAATTTTTCTTGATAATTTTACAGCAGATTTTATACAGTACAGATATTATATTCTATAGTCAATTTTTTCTAATGCATAATTTATTGACTTTTTATGGTAAATTTTAACATGCAAACTTTTTTATTTAGGTATAATCAATAATTATCTTTTATTGTTTATGGGGAGTCTTATTAAAGTAGTCCCATTCCTAGATAGTATATAAAGTATCCTGGGTTTTGTTTCCCAACTGAGTCACTAATACATATAGAATATAGAATTTATTTTTATTTTATTTAAAAAATGTAGTCAGCTATTTGAAATTTTTTGTTTTTAATTTTTGTGGGCACATAGTAGGGGTATATATTTATAGGATACATGAGATATTGTGATATCAGCATACAATGTATAATAATCACATCAGGATAAACAGGGTGTCCTGCCTCAAGCATTTATCCTTTCTTTGTATTACATACAATTCAATTATACTCTTTTAGTTATTTTTAAATGTAAATAATGTGTGTAATAAATTACATAATATATGTAATAATGTACATATGTATGTAATAAATTATTGTTGACAGTGCTTACCCTGTTGTGTTATCAAATACTAGCTTTTATTAATCCTATCTAACTATATATTTGTACCCATTAACCATACTCACTTTCCATCCCCCCCACAACCCTGCCATCATCCTTCCCAAACTCTGGTAACCACAATTCTATTCTCTATTGCCAGGAGTTCAATTGTTTTCATTGTTTTTAGTTTCTGCAAATAAGTGAGAACATGCAAAATTTGTCTTTCTCTGCCTGGCTTATTTCATTTAACATAATGACCTCCAGTTTCATCCATGTTGTTGTAAATGACTGTATCTCATTCTTTTTATGGCTGAATAGTACTCTATTGTATATATGTAGCCCATTTTTTTTATCCATTCATTTTTTGTTGATGGACACTTGGGTTACTTTCAAATCTTGGCTATTGTGAATAATGCTGCAATAAGCATAGGTGTATAGATATCTCTTTAATATACTGATTTCCTTTCTTTCTGTATTATAACTAGCAGTGAGATTCCTGGATCTTATAGTTCTACTTCTAGTTTTTTGAGAAACCTCCAAACTGTTCTCCATAGTGATTATACTAATTTACATTACCACCAACAGAAAAGAGTTCCCTTTTCTCCATATCCTTGCCAGAATTTCTATTGACTGTCATTTGGATAAAAACCACTTTAACTGAGGTGAGATTATATAGTTTTGATTTGTATTTCTCTGATGATCAGTGATATTGAGCACCTTTCCATCTACCTGTTTGCCATTTGAATGTCTTCTTTTGAGAAGTGTCTATTCAGATCTTTTGCCCTTTTTAAAATCAGGTTATTACATTTTTTTTCCTATAGTGTTGTTTGAGCTGCTTATGTATTCTGGTTATTAATCCCTTGTCAGATGGATAATTTGCAAATATTTTCTCCCATTCTGTGGGTAGTCTCTTCACTTTGCTGATTGTTTCCTTTTTGGTGCAGAAGGTCTTTAACTTGATGTGATCCCGTTTGTCATTTTTGCTTTTGCTGCTTGTGCTTGTGGAGTATTATTCAAGAAACCTTTGCCTCATCCAATGTCCTGGAGGGTTTCCCTGATGTTTTCTTTTAGTAGTTTCATAGTTTGAGGTCTTAGATTTAAGTATTTAATCCATTGTGATGTGATGTTTGTATATGGTAAGATATAGGGATCTAGTTTCATCCATCTGAATACGGATATCCTGTTTTCCCAAGAGCCTTTACTGAAGAGACTGTCCTCCCCCAACCTATGTTCTTGGCGCTTTTATCAAAAATGAGTTTACTATAAGTGCATGAAATTGTTTCTGTGTTTTCTGTGCTGTTCCTTTGGTCTCTGAGTCTGTTTTTATGTCAGTAGCCATGTTGTTTTGTTTACTATAGCTCTGTAGTATAACTTCAAATCAGGTAATGTGATATCTCCAGTTTTGTTATTTTTGTTCAGTATAATTTTGACTGTTCTGGGTCTTTTGTGATTCTATCTAAATTTTAAGATCATTTTTGCTATTTTGATGAAGAATGAGATTGGTATTTGATAGTGATTGTATTGCATCTGTAGATTGCTTTTGGGTAGTATGGGCATTTTAACAATACTGATTCTTCCAATATATGAAAATGATATATCTTTCCATTTTTTTGTGTGTCATCTTCCATTTCTTTTATCAGTGTTTTCATTGTGGAGCTCTTTTACTTCTTTGGTTCAGTTTATTCCTAGGTATTTTATTTCATTTGCAGCTATTGTAAATAGGATGATTTTCTCGATTTCTTTTTCAGATTGTTCACTGTTGTCACCTAGAAATGCTACTCATTTTTGTGTATTGACTCTGTATCCTGCAACTTTACTGAATTTGTTTATCAGTTCTAATAGTTTTTGTGGAGTCTTTAGGTTTTTCTAAATATAAGATTATATCATCTGCAAACAAGGATAATTTGACTTCTTTCTTTCCAATTTGGATGCCTTTTATTTTCTTATCTTCTCTGATTGCTCTAGCTAAGATTTTCAGCACTATATTGAATAATGGTGGTAAAATTGGGCATCCTTGTTGTGTTCCAGGCTTAGAGGAAAGACTTTTAGTTTTTCCCTCTTCAGTATGATATAAGGCTTTTATTATGTTGAGATATGTTCATTCTATGCCCAGTGTTTTGAGGGTTCTGAGCATGATGCGATATTGAGTTATATCAAATGCTTTTTCAGAATCAGTTGAAATGATCATATGGTTTTTGTCCTTCATTCTGCTGATATAATGTATCACACTGATTTGCTTATGTTGGACTGTCCTTGCTGCTTCTCTTTTATTATTGATCTGTTCAGGTTTTGGATTTCTTCACTGATCAATCTTGGTAGATTGTATGTATCTAGGAATGTATTCACTTCTTCCATGTTTTCCAATTTATTGGCATATAGTTGCTCATAGTGGCTTCTAATGATCCTTTGAATTTCTGTAGTATCAGTTGTAATGTCTCCTTTTTCATGTCTGATTGTATTTATTTGTGTCTTCTCTTTATTTTTTTCTTTGTTAATTGGGTTAAATGTTTGTTAATTTTGTTTACTTTTTCAAGAGACCAGCTTTTCATTTTGTTGATGTTTTGTATTTTTTTCTTTTTTGTCTCAATTTCATTTACTTTTACTCTGATTTTTATTTCTTCTAATTTTGGACTTGGTTTTCTCTTGCTTTCTTTAAGATGCATTGTCATATTGATTTGAAACTGTCTACTTTTTTGATGTAGGTGCTTATTGCTATAAACTTTCTTCTTGGTACTGCCTTTGTTGGATCCCATAAGTTTTGCTATTTTGTGTTTCCATTTTAATTTGTTTCAAGAAATTTTAAAATTTACTTATTTATTTCTTCATTGATCCACTGGCCATTCAGGAACATACTATTTAATTTCCACATTTGTATGGTTTCCAAAATTCTTCTTGTTCTTGATTTCTAGTTTTATTCCATTTTGATCAGAGAAGATATTTGATATTATTTCAATTGTTTTGAATGTTTAAGACATGTTTTGAGCCTAACATGGTGTATCCTTGAAAATGATTCATGTGCTGAGAAGAATGTGTGTTCTGTAACCATTGGATGAAATGTTTGTTAAATTTCTTTTAGGTTCATTTATTCTATGCTTCAAATTAACTTTGAGGTTTCTTTGTTGAGTTTCTATCTGGGAGACTTGTGCTATGCTGAAAGTGGAATGTTGAAGTCTCCAGCTGTTATTGTACTGGAGTCTATCTTCCTTTTAACTCTAGTAATATTTGCTTTATATATGTGGGTGCTCCAGACTTGGGTGCATGTATATTTACAGTTATTACAACCTTATGCTGAATCAACCCCTTTATCATTATGTGGTGATTTCTTTGCCTCTTTTTATAGTTTTCGTTTTGAAATCTATTTTGTAGGATATAAATATAGCTTTTTATGCTTTTTTTTTCCCATCCCTTTACTTTTGGTTTATTGTGTCTTTATAGGTGAAGTGTGTTCCTTGTAGGCAACAAATCATGGGATCTTATTTTTTAATTCATTTAGTTATTCTGTCTTTCAATAGAGAGTTTGATCTGTTTATATTCAGTGTTATTATTGATACATAAGGACTTACTCTGCCACTTTTTTGTCTTGGGTCTTCTGTCTCTTGTTTCCTTCCTTTTGGTGAAGGTGATTTCCTCAGATAGTATGTTAATTTCTTTTTATTTTTTGTGTGTCTGTTGTATGTTTCTTGGTTTGAGGTTTACCATGAAGCTTGTAAATAATATAACCCATTATTTTAAGCTGATGACAAGTTAACACTGATTGCATAAATACAAAGGAAGGAGAAAATGAATAAAAACTGTACACTTTACATCCCTCTGCTTTTAAAATGTTCATTGTTTCTATTTGTATCTCATTGTACTATGTATTGAAATACATTGGCTATGTATTGAAAAGTTATTGTAGTTTTTTGTAATTTTTTTTTTTTTGAGATGGAGTCTCTTTCTGTCACCAAGCTGGAGTGCAGTGGCATGATCTTGGCACACTGCAGCCTCTGCCTCCCAGTTTCAAGTGATTCTCCTGCCTCAGCCTCCTGAGTAGTTTGGACTACAGGTATGCGCCACCACACCCAGCTAATTTTTGTATTTTTAGTAGAGACAGGGTTTCATCATGTTGGCCAGGATGGTCTCGATCTCTTGACCTTGTGATCCACTTGCCTTGGCCTCCCAAAGTGCTGGGATTATACTCTTGATTATAGTCTTGATTATAGTTATTTTTTAATTTGTTCTTTTCATCTTTCTATTCAGGATATAAGTCATTTACACACCAAAATTACTGTTATAATATTCTGTATTTTTCTGTATAGTTACTAGTGCCAGCAAGTTTTGTACCTTCAGATGATTTTTTACTGCTCTTTAATCACCTTTTTTCAGATAAAGTAACTCCCTTTAGCATTTCTTGTAGGACAGGTCTGGTGTTGATGAAGCCCTTCAACTTTTGTTTGTCTGTGAAAGTCTTTATTTTTCCTTTATGTTTGGGGAACATTTTTGCTGGATATACTATTCTAAGATATTTTTCTTCCTTCAAAACTTTAAATATGTCATTCCACTCTTTTCTGAACTGTAAGATTTCCACTGAGAAGTTGCTGCCGGATATATTGGAACTCCTTTGTTTTGTATTTTATTTCTTTTCTCTTGCTGCTTTTCCAATCCTCTCTTTATCCTTGGCCTTTGTAAGGTTGATTATTAAATTACTTGAGGTAGTCTTCTTTGGATTAAATCTGCTTGGTGTTCTGTAACCTTCTTGTGCTTGGATATTAAAAACTTTCTTTAGGTTTGGGGTGTTCTATGTAATTATCCCTTTGGATAAACTTTCTACCTTATCTCTCTTTCTACTTCCTTTATAAGACCAATAAGTCTTAGATTTGCCCTTTTGAGGCTTTTTTTCTAGATATAATAGGTATGCTTCATTGTTTTTTATTACTTTTTTCTTTGGTCTTCTGTGACCATGCATTTTCAAATAGCCTGCCTTTGCATTTGTTAATTCTTTCTTCTGTTTGATCAGTTCTGCTGTTAGTAGACTCTGATGAATTCTTTAGTATGTCAATTGCATTTTTTAACTCAAGAATTTCCACTTGATTCCCTTTAGTTATTTCTGTCTCTTTGTTAAATTTTATCAGATAGAATACTGAATTCTTTGTTATCTTGGATTCTATTGAGCTGCCTCAAAACAGCTTTTTTGAATTCTCTGTCTGAAAGGTCACATATCTCTGTTTTTCCAGGATTGATCTCTGATGCTTTATTTAGTTCATTTGGTGAGGTTATGTTTTCCTGGATGATCTTGATTTTTTTTGGTGTCTGGGCGTTGAGGAATTAGGTATTTATTGTAGTCTTCACGGTGTGGGCTTGTTTGTATCCATATTTCTTAGGAAGACTTTCTAAGTATTTGAAGAGACTTGGGTATTATGATCTAAGTCTTTGGTCATTGCAACCATATCTGCTTTAGAGGGCACCACATGCCCAGTTATTTTGTGGCTCTTGCAGACTTGTAGATATACCACCTTGGTGGAGTTGGGTAAGATCCAGAATAATTCCTGGGATTGCCTGACAGAGACTCTTGTTCTCTTTCCTTACCTTCCTCCAAACAATGTTTCTGTCTGTGCTAAGCTTCCTGGAACTTGGGTAGGGGGTAATATAAGCTCCTCTGTGGCCACCACCACTGGAACTGTGCTGGGTCAGACCCAAAGCCACCATAGCACTGCACTTGGGTCTTGCTCAAGGCCTGCAGTGACCACTGCCTGGCTACTGCTGATGTTCTTCTCAGTCACCAACACTGGAAATGTACTACATCATACCTGAAACCAGCATAGCTCTGAGTCTCACCCAAGGCCTATGTCAAGTACTGTGTGGTTACCACTGTATTGCTTCCACTGCTGACTATTCAGTTCTTAGTTAGCAGGTGAAGAATTCTGCCAGAAATGGCTCCTTGCCTTCAAGACACCATGTTCCCTTCTGGCCCAGAGTTGTTGTCCAGGAGCTGGAGCCTGAAAAGGGGATCTTGGGAGTCTGCCTGATGCCTTATTCCACTGTGGCTGAGCTGCAGTCAAAATTGCAAGACAAAATCCTTTTTAGTCTCCCCTCTCGTCTCCTCTTTCCTCTCCTCTCTCCCCTCCTCTCCTCTCCCCTCCCCTCCTCCCCTCTCCCCTCCCCTCCCCTCCCCTCCCCTCCCCTCCACTCCACTCCCCTCCCTTCTTCTCCCCACTTCCCTTCCTCTCCCCTCCTTCCCTCTCCTCCCCTCCCCTTCTCCCCTCCCTCATCCCCTCCCCTCCCCTCCCTTCTAGGACAGTAAAGGAATCTCTTCCAGAGCTGTGGAGTTGGGGTAGGGGTAATGCAAGCACTTCCTTGGATGCCCCAGCTGTTGTCTCACTAGGTCACACACACCCCAAGTCCACTGGCTGCAAGTCCAGCACAGCACCAGGACTTGCCCAGGAATTGCAGTTTTGCAGCCCAGACTGCCTTTTGAGTTTACTTAGAACCTCAGAGCACTTTAGCCAGTAGTGGTGGAGCCTGCTGGAACTCAGGTACCTGTCACTGGGATGGACAGTTTGCCTCTGGCTAGGGCTGGTCTAAATACTCCCTCTGTGAACACGGTCTGAATTCTGTCCCGGGTTGCTTTCTGCTGTGACAGAGCAGCACTAAGTTGCAATGAAAAATCCTACAATCACTGCAGTCTCCCTCCCCAAAAGACACTGATTCTCTCTCTGTGCCACACGTCTGCTGCCAAGGGATACGGGGAGGGGTAGCATTGGAAACTCAAGACTGCCTTTCCTACCCTCTTCAGTGCTTCTTTCCTCAACAGGATGTTAAAACCAAGTATTATGATCGCTGATCTGATTTTTGGTTCTTATGAAGGTGCCTTTTGTGTGTGGATAGGTGTACAATTTGTTGTTCCTGCAGGGGGGATGATTGCTGAAGGCTTCTCTTTGGCTATCTTGTTCCCCTTAGAACTTATCTTTAATATGGTGTGAGATACAGGATCCATATTTACTTTTTTCCAATTGTATCAGTATTATGTATTAAATAATTTATCCTTTTCTCACTACATAGAACTACTATCTGTTATATGTTAAAATTTTATATATACAGATGCTCCTTTCCTTACAGTGGACTTATGTCCCAATAAACCCATCCTAACTTGAAAATATTATAAATAAAGAATGCATTTAATGCTGGCAACACAGCAGACGATCCCCACCTTACCATGATTCGACTTAAAAATTTTTGACTTTACTGCAGTATTAAAGCAATATGTATTCAGTAGAAACAAGAACCCCATCACAATTGGTAAGGAGCCTCTCAACTTATGATGGGGTTATATCCTGACAAACCCATCATAAAGTCAAAAAATCATGTTGAACCTGAAGTCAGGAACTGTCTGTACTAGCAGCTATTACTTTATTCCCTCTTCTATTCCACTAATTTGTTTGATACACCATTAATATTACATTGATTTGAATATAATATCTTATTAGCATATTTTTTAGGCTAAGCTTTTTCTCTCTCCACTGTTCTTACTTTTTAAATACATATTTTCAGGCAGTTATTTTTTCATTTTAACTTTAAAATAATTTTATTTACCTCTAATCCACAGGCTCCAAGAAGTACCCAGTAAAAGTTTTCTTTCTCTACTCATTACACCTTTCTTACATATTCACAGGAAATTATTCTTCCATGTAAACTTTAAGATAATTTCATTCACTTCTAATGCCAACAAGGACTCTAATTCAAATTGCATTATATTTATGGAATAATTTTTAAAGAATTGAAAATTTTAGTAATATTGTCTTTTTAATATTATGTCTTTTCATTCAAAAATATATGTTGTTTCATTTTTTAATGCTATTATGTTTTTTAATATGTAATAGTTTTTATTTAAATGTTTCTTTGCCATTCTTGTTAAATTTGTTACTGTCAGTTTTACCTCTACCCTGACTAGACTGTTTTTCCCATTTCAATTTTTGTTGATAGACAAAAGCTATTTATTTTTATGTTTTTGTTTTATATCATCCACTTCACAATAGTTTAATATTAATTCTACGGTAGACATTTTTTATTAGTGACTCTTGTGCCTACACTCTGCCAAAAGAGTTCATCTAGTTTTTTCCAGTGTTTATGTCTGTTGTTTTACTTTTTGTCTTGTTCATATCTTATTAAATTCATTTGAATCTTTGACACTCTGTTAAATAATAATGCTGACAGTGAATGTTTAATCTGTCATTGATGGGCACGTAGATTGCATTTGCATGCATATGTCTTTGTGGAAAAATTCTTTATATTCCTCTGTGTATTGCCCAATTATGGGCTTACAGGGTTGAATGGTAGCTCTGCTTTTAGCTCTTTGAGAAATCGCCATATGGCTTTCCACAGTGTTGAACTAATTTACACTTCTAGCAACAGGGCATAAGGGTTTCCTTTTCTCTGCAACCTCGCCAGCATCTGTTATTTTTTGACTTTTTAATAATAGCAGTTCTGACTGGTGTAAGGTGATATCTCAGTGGTGCTTTTATTTGCGTTTCTCTAATGATCAGTGATACCGAGCTTTTCTTCCTATGCTTGTTGGCCACATGTATGTCTTCTTTTGAGAAGTGTCTGTTCATGTCTTTTGTTCACTTTTTAATAGGCTTGTTTGGGTTTTTTCTTGTAAATTTAATGTCCTTATAGAGGCTTGATATTAAACCTTTGTCAGATGCATAGTTTTCAAATTTTGTCTCCCATTCCGTAGGTTGTCGATTTACCCTGTTGATAGTTTATTTTGGTGTGCAGAAGTTCTTAAGTTTAATTAGATCCCATTTGCCAGTTTTTGCTTTTGTTGCAATTGCTTATGGTGTCTTTGTCATAAAATCTTTGCCCATTCCTGTGTCCAGAATGGTAATTGCCTGGGTTGTCTTCCAGGGTTTTTATAGTTTTGGGTTTTACATTTAAGTCTTTAATATGTGTTGAGTTGATTCCTGTATATGGTAAAAGGAAGGGGTCTAGTTTCAATCTTCTGCATATGGCTAGCTAGTTATCCCAGCACCATTTATTGAATAAGGAGTGTTTTCCCCATTGCTTGTTTTTGTCAGCTTTATCAAAGATCAGTTGGTTGTAGGTGAGCAGCTTTATTTCTGGGCTCTCTATTCTTGTCCATTGGTCTATGTGTCTGTTTTCATATCAATACCATGCTGTTCTTTTGGCTTACATATGTACTAGCTGTGTTATTTTGGATAAGTTACTTCTCTTATCCTTAGTTTCTTTATTTACAAAATGGGTATAATAACAGTCCCTACCTTCTAGAGTTTCTGCATGGATTTTCCAGGAATTCTCAAGTAGATAATTGTATTTTACTTCATATTTTAAAGGAACATTTAATAAGATTAAGACTTGATCATATACTCAGCACAAAGAACAGCTGTTTGTTTCAATTTATTAACATTTAGTTAAAAATTGCTACATACATTTTTATAATAGAAATAGGCTATATTTCTTTCTTTTAATATCTGTCAGATTGTGGTTGCAGGTCACTGTGGCCTTGAGAATGAGTTGAGAAATATACCTTAGTTTTGATTCTTTCAAAAACATTGTATAAAATTAAGATCCTCTGTTTCTTGAAAGTTTGGTAGAATTTGCTTGGAAAACCACCTGGCTATATCTTTGTGGTAAGATACTGCTTCAATTTATTTAATTGTTATAAAACTTTTTGATTTTGTTGAGTCAATCTTAGTAAAATATATTTTTGTAATAATATGTCCATTTTATCCAAGATTTCAAAGTTGTTGGCATGAGGTTGTTCAGAGCATTATTTTCTTAGTGTTTCTTACTCTTTATTTGTAGTTATTACCCGTTTTTCATTTCTTTTTTTTTTTTTTTTTGAGATGGAGTTTCACTCATGTTACCCAGGCTGGAGTGCAATGGCGCGATCTCGGCTCACCGCAACCTCCGCCTCCTGGATTCAGGCAATTCTCCTGCCTCAGCCTCCTGAGTAGCTGGGATTACAGGCACGCACCACCATGCCCAGCTAACGTTTTTGTATTTTTAGTAGAGACGGGGTTTCACCGTGTTGACCAGGATGGTCTCGATCTCTTGACCTCGTGATCCACCCGCCTCGGCCTCCCAAAGTGCTGGGATTACAGGCTTGAGCCACCGTGCCCGGCCTTTCATTTCTTATATTGTTTTGGTTACTATAGCCTTGTAGTATAGTTTGAAGTTGGGTAATGTGATGCCTCCAGCTTTGTTCTTTTTGCTCAGAATTTTCTTGGCTATTCTGACTCTTTTTTGATTCCATTTGAATTTTTAAATATTTTTTTCTAGTTCTGTGAAGAATGTCGTTGGTAGTTTAATAGGAATAATATTGAATCCGTAAATTGCTTTGGGCAGTATGGCCATTTTAATGATACAAATTCTTCCTATCCATGAGCATGGGATGTTTTTCTATTTTTTTTTTTTGTCATCTCTGATTTCTTTGGGCAATTTGTAATTCTCATTGTACAGATCTTTCACCTCCCTAGTTAGCTGTATTCCTAGATGTTTTATTTAGGAAGTGTGTGTGTGTGTGTGTGTGTGTGTGTGTGTGTGTGTATTGTAAATGAGATTGTGTTCCTGATTTGGCTTTTGGCTTGGCTGTTTTTGGTGTATAGGAATGCTAGTGATTGTACATTGACTTTGTATCCTGAAACTTTGCTAAAGTTGTTTATCAGCTAAAGGAACTTTTGGGTCAAGACTAAGGGGTATTCTAGATATAGAAACATGTCATTTGCAAATAGAGATAGTTTGACTTTTTCTTATCCTATTTGAATGCCTTTTATTTCTTTCTCTTGCCTGATTGCTCTGGCTAGGACTTCCAATGCTATACTAAGTAGGAGTGGTGAGAGAGGTCATTCTTTTCTTGTTCTGGTTTTCAAGGGAATGCTTTCAGCTTTTGCCCAGTGTTTGTAGTAGTTTCTGATGGTTATTTTTATTTCTGTGGGGTCAGTGGTAACATTTCATTTCTAATTGTGTTTATTTGGATCATCTCTCTTCTTTATTAGTTTAGCCAGTGACCTATCTATCTTATTAACTTTTTCAGAATACTTCTGGATTCATTGATCTTTTTGAATGTTTTTGTGTGTCTTGATTTCATTCAGTTCAGCTCCAATTTTGGTTATTTCTTGCATTGTGCTAGCTTTGGAGTTGATTTGTTCTTGGATAGCTTAGAATTCTGAGATTCTAATGCTTCAAAAAATTTTTTACTACTGGGTGTAGTATAAGCAATGAACAAATCAATTTTTAGTCTTTGAGTATATGAAAGTTGTATTCAAATGAATTACTTACAATTGTGGCTTGAAATCGTCAAAATGGTATGTAGAGTTTTGATTTTATGAACTAGAAGAAGAAGAAGTAGGGAATTAATGTGGCAACCTCTATTTAAAGACACACTCTTGCATTCTTGAGAAAATTAAAATTCTTCTCATATATCCTGGATTTTCCTCTTTACCTGGAATAGCTGCTTGTGGGATGGCCCCAGGAGTTGTAGATTCCTGGAGATTTTTTAGAACTAGAAGCTATTTTTAGCTAAATGGAGGCACACTGAAAATGTGTAAGAGTAGTAGCAACAAAAATACATTTTTGGAATTTATTACACCAGGAGCTGTTAATGCTGACAATATAAATACTTATGAAATCCTTTAATGTATGAATAATAGCTCCTCATGGAAACTGTGAAGTTTTGGAGTTTAACTTTGATCTTATTTTCTTCAAAATAAAACACTGTCAAAACTAAATATTTCAAATATTTATAAGATCAATAAAAAATGAAATGACTACGATAGTAATTTTCATATATCATATTAACAAAACGCAAAAGTATGATAGCAGATTGGGTTGGTGAGGCACTCTAATATATTTCTAGGTGGACTGTAAATTGATACAATTACTAAAGCGATTAGTTTGTCAATATTTGTCTGAAATACAAATGAACCCCCCTCCTTTGATACTGGAGTTCCTTTTCCAGGAATTAACATATAGATATGTTATGCTTTCTTATAGGTGAAATAACAGATTTCCAAGGTTATTCTTTGAAGCATAGTAATACCAAAAGATTGCAAGCAACCTAAAACATCATGATAGGTGACTGGTTAAATAAATTGTGCAGTATTCAAACAGTAGAGTCCATGTAGCCAGAGAGAGAGAGAAAGAGAGAGGGACAGAGAAAGTTCTTTGTGTGTTAATATTTAGAGATCTCCAAACTATATAAGTAAAGCAAGATACATAACATTGCATATGCACTGTGATACAATTTATATAAAATATGAAGTGAAATATATGTGTATTTTTATTTACTTGTACTGTGTATAAATTTTTAAAATCTTTGGAGATGTATATATAAGAAACTAACAACAGTATTTACTATTTGGAGGCAATCAGAATTAGGTGAACGAGATGAACAAGGGGAGTCTTTAAAAAAAAAAAAGACTTTGTTTTTCACAGCAATTTGAAATTTACTGAAAAAATGAAAAGATAATATGGAGCATTCTCATATACCATTCCTCCTAACACACAGTTTCCCCTATGGTTAACATTGTACACTAGTTTAGTACATTTGTTACAATTAATGAATGAATGTTGGCAAATCATTTTTCCCCTCAATTTTTATTTTAAGTCCTCTGTTATATGTGCAGGATGTACAGATTTGTTACATAGGTAAATGTGTGCCATGGTGGTTTGCTTTACAGATCTCATCCCATCACCTAGGTATTAAGACCATCATCCATTAGCTATTCTTCCTGAAGCTCTCTCTCCCTTCATCCCTCAGTTGACAGGTCCTAGTTATGTGTTGTTTTCCCCATGTGTCCATGTGTTCTCATCATTCAGCTCCCACTTGTAAGTGAGAACATTAGGTGTTTGGTTTTCTCTTCCTGCGTTAGTTTTCTGAGGATGATGGCTTTCCATCTGTTCATGTTCTTTGCCCACTTTTTAATGGAGTTGTTTGTTTTTTCCTTGTAAATTGTTTTAAGTTCCTTGTAGAGTCTGGATATTACACCTTTGTCAAATGGATAAATTGCAAAAATTTTCTCCCATTTTTTAGGTTGTCTGTTCACTCTGTTTATAGTTTCTTTTGCTGTGTAGAAGCTCTTTAATTAGGTTGCATTTGTCATTATTGCTTTTGTTACTATTGCTTTTAACATTTTCATCATGAAATCTTTGCCTGTGCCTACATCCTGAATGATATTGCCTATATTTTTTTCTAGGGTTTTTATAGTTTTGGGTTTTACATGTAAGCCTTTAATCCATCTTGAGTTGATTTTTGTATACAGTATAAGGAAGGGGTCCAGTTTCAGTTTTCCACACATGACTAGCTAGTTCTTTCAGCACCGTTTATTAAATAGGGAATCCTTTTCCCATCACTTGCTTTTGTCAGGTTTGTGAAAGATCAGAACTTGTAGGTGTGCTGTCTTATTTCTGAGTTCTCTTTTCTGTTCCATTGTTCTATATGTCTGTTTTTGTACTGGTATCATGCTGTTTTGGTTACTGTAGCCTTGTAGTATAGCTTGAACTTGGGTAGCATGATGCCTCCAGCTTTGTTCTTTTTTATTGGGATTGCCTTGGCTATTCAGGCTCTTTTTGCTGGCTGGCTGGAGTTCAAAGCCAGTGGGTCTTAAAGTGTGAGGTGCCATGGAAGTGAGGCCCACAGAATGAAGCCACTTGGCTCCCCAGATTTAGCCTCCTTCTAGAGGAATGTACAGAGAGATCTCCCGCTTTGCCGAGATTCCTCAGGCTGGAGTATGTAAAACTCCTGGGTCTCTGTGTCTTCCTGAGCAGCTGTTCTGTCGAGACTCCACATAGCTCTGTGTATCAGACCCAGGGCCTTGGTGACTTGAGCTCAGGAGAGGATCTCCTGATCCATGGGAGCAGGGTGGTTTCCTGAGCAGGGTCATACAATCACTCACCACTTCCCTTGGCTAGGGGTGGGGGTTTTTTTGGTTCTGTGTCACTCCTGCTCCCAAGTAGGCCATCATCCCACCCTGCTTTTCTTCCTTCTCTACAGGTCAAGTTGTCTGCCTAGTTAGTCCCTATGTGAGAACCTGGATATTTCAGTTGAAAGTGCTGAATTCACTCACCATTTTCATTCCTCTCTGTGAGAGCCACAAACTGTAGCTGCTTCTAATGGGCCATCTTGGCCCCTCCCCCAAGAAATTATTATTAACTAAAATCCCTAGTTTATTCGGAGTTCTTTTTTCTGTTCTTGGATCCCACTTAAGATAAACATATTACATTTAGTTGTCATGTCTTCTTAGTATCCTCTTGACTGTGACAGTTTCTCAAACTTTTCTCTGTTTTTGATGTCCTTGAAGGCTTGAAGGCGTACTGGTCAGGTATGTTGTAGGATGCCCCTCCACTAGATTTATCTGATGTTTTTTTTTCATGTTTAAATTGGAATTATGGGTTTGGGGGAAGAAAAACACAGAAGGCAAAGTGCCATTTTTATCATATCTTGTCATGAGTAAATATAATCAACATGATTTTTTACTATTGGTATTGACTTTAATCACCAGGTTAAGGTAGGTGTTTGGTTTCTCCACAGTAAAGTTTCTCCTTTCTTTTTTTCCATACTGTGAAGCCTGGAAATGAAAAGCCATGTTTGGCCACCTGGCCCTAGCATATTTAAAAGTATGTTTTTATAGGGATGTTTGCTGTTGTGAAAATGGCAATATATATGTTTAGATATATATTATACAGAGTAGCAAATCCAGAAGTAGAATCAGATTTTAATGTAAGTATCATTAAAAATAGGGAAAAGCAAAATTATGTAATAAGTGCTACAGAGATAACCAAAGGAAATAAAATAACCAAACCAAAATAAACCTCAAATTAAGGCAAACTAGTACACAATAAAAAGATATAGAATGTATCCTAATTATGGAGGAATAAAGCAGCACTTTAAAAATTACAAAGGTAAGACTGACAGATTTTGTCTATAAAAAGGTAAAATGTTTGAGTTCAAATCTACCAAACAACCTAAAAACAGCACACTGACAAAAAAGGTATTGGTATTATATATGATATACAAAGTGTTAAAATACACACCATTTAAAGGATTTATTCAACTGTGTAAGAAAACTCCAAGACCCCAAGCAAATGGTTGAAACAGACCATTAGCATAGGAAAAACACATAATAAACACAAAATGTTCAGTTAGTAATAACTAACTAAATAAAATACTACCTTTTAAATCAGTACAGAGACTTTAATGGTAAAGTTTTCCTTCATTTATTACTGTATTTTTTCAGTCCATAGAAATGTTTGTTATCTAGTAATCTCCTTTTTGATAATTTATACTTAGGAAACAATCAGAAGAAGAAATTTATTTTTATAGAAAGATCAAATTTATAATAGTGTATAATTAGAACTAATTTATGCCCAACATTAATGATATGAGTAATACATTATGACATGCCAACATTTAGGACATTATGCAGACTTTTAAAATGACAGTATTACCTCTGGGCATCAACACAGAAACATGCTTATGATTATGTTACAGTGTAAAGAGAATCCACAAATTCTCATATAATCCACAAAATTATATGTGTAATATAATTACAGTTACATCAGAATGGATGTATTTGTGAACAGAAACCAGAAAAGAACATAGAAATATGAAAATAAATTTTGGGTGATGGAAAGGAGTGTTTTTTTTCTTTTAATTTTTTTTCTGATGATGTTTTAACAATAAAGAAACTTTTTCAAAAAGGAAAAAAATCACCCAACACATCTTTCAAGATTTAGCTCACACTCTACCTCCTACAGTGAAGAAAAAAACTCCTCAAAACAATACAGTACTATAATTAGCCACAATTTTTATACTCATTAAGGCTTTAAATTCAGTCTATATCCAAAGCAAATGTATAGTGTAGATTGGTGTTCTCTGTACTTTTCAGATGTTTTCAGTCTTCATGTTTAGGTTATGCAATTGTAGATAGAATATAGAATCTTCTAAAAGACAGTGTAATTGCAGAGCAAAGAGCTATTTATTTATTAATTTTCTTTCTTTCTCTTTCTCTCTCTCTTCTTTTATAGACAAGGTCTTGTTCTGTCACCCAGGCTGGAATGCATGATCATAGGTCACTGTAACCTCAAACTCCTGGCCTCAAGCATGAACCACCATGCCTGACCCCATATAATTTCAAGACAAAATTAGTGTTTCATTTTGCTGCTGGTGTTGAATAGATTCACACCATAGATAACACCAAAGCTGTGATAACAGAGAAAACATTTTGAAAGACTGTTACATTTCTCTTGGTTGAAACCATTTAAAATTAATAGGTCAAAAGTGGACAGGATTATTAGCCCTACTCTCAACTAGCAATAACAAATACGACTTTACTACGTACGTATCTGTGAAGGGTACCAGGTTGGTTTTTTTGTTTTGTTTTGTTTAACAACCAACACTCTTACTCATTCCCATATCACAGTCTCCATATGGAAGTTGTCAAAACATTTAGAAACATGTTCACAAGTGTACTTCTTGCTTTATCCACAAATACCTTTCTGGTGAACTGATTGAACCAACATATTTTTCTTCCCAATTAATTTGGCAAAAGTATTTACAGTGGTTTAGAAAAGCTATAGAACTACAAGTGCAGGAAAGGCAGCAAAGTTTCCATCTCAGATTTTGCAGTGTTGTATTGCAAACTTATTGTAACTTTCTTCTTCTCTGTAGGGAAGGTTGGCCAGGCTGGTCTCAAATTCCTGACCTCAGGTGAACTGCCCACCTTGGCCTCCCAAAGTGCTGGGATTACAGGCATGAGCCACCATGTCCTGATTTTTCCCACCTCCAGTGCTGCAAGCCTGCCCCTTTGCTCCCTTCCTACTACCTGTTTCCTACTTGTTATAATCTGAGTTTATCTCTGCCTACTGTCTATTAACCTATTCACTAGCTTCTAACCACAATAGATGTTCCCATCTATTGACCCTGGGCTGACCATGTCCTGGAACTGATTTCATTTTTTCAGCAAGTATTTATTGGACATCTTCCTCACACCATCTTCCTAGCTTTACACTGGCTTTATGTATGGGTACTCTTTAGTGATTTTCAACAAGGTATTTTTTTCTTTTTTGTCCTCTTTAAGTTTCTCTAGTTCCAATTATGTTCCTATTCAAATCGTTTTGTTTGGCTTTACTTTCCCTACCATTATGATATTTACTTTAATAATTTTAATGAACTTCAGCCATCTTCTTAATCTGGTTTCTTTAAAATGCATGCCTAACTTTTGTTATTAGCTGATTTATGTCTGTAAGATTTTGTTATCTTGATAAGTATCATTCATAGCTTTTCCAGCTTATTAATGACTTCCAGATATCCTGTTAACCTTTCGAGAAAAGGAAAAACCAATACATTACAGTAGATATCTTCTCCGCAGATAAATCATCAGGTTAACATAATGGACATAGTATTTTAGATTTTCTTTGGGCAAATCAAGTAAGGGCAGAGTGATACACCAGTTATCTCTTTTTTCTTTTGTCCTGTTTTTAAGAGCACAATTATTTGTTTAAAGAATATAATGAAAATCACTGAAATTCACTTTTTGTTATGAACTTTATAAATGGCTTATTTTAATTAATAATCGTGAGTTCAATTCTAAGCATTTGCATTGTTTATATTCTCCTTCCTATAAGCCATTTTACCAGCTTCTCCACAGTTGCAGAACTAGCTTTAAGTGTTAAGTATCACAATAAGACTTCCTTTATAGTACTAGTTAAACATCTTCCTTTCTGTTTTCCTTGCCTAAGTCTCTGCCCCACCTTCTATCCCACCACCCTGCCTTTTTTTCTTTAGCGAATTCAAACTCTGTACTATCCATTTCCCCTGAATATTGCAATCCCTTCATTCATTTCACTTGAATTTTTATACTGTGGCCTGTTATTATCCATGCTCTTAGTTGTTCCTCATTCTTTCTTAGGTTCTCTCTCCTAATAAATGAGTTAACATGTTATCCTTTTTTTTAACTAACATGAAATATATATTTTATACCCGAATTTTTGAAACTGTGCTGAATATTATATCACTATTATGTTTCTTTATAATGCATTTTAAAAGCTGTTGTAATATTTTATATTCCCGTATTTCTTACTTTTGGAATTTACTTGTAGAATAAACTTTATCTTTCTTCATTTCAAACTATTTAGCTATCTCTCTGTTGTGCCTTTCAACCCCCCAACCCATGTTTCCTACCAATGTGGTATTAATTGAAAGCATGCTAAGCCAAGAGTCAGAAGATGATGGCCCTCCCACATTAGCCAGGTGACTCTGACATGCCTGTTATCCTTAATGAATATGTGTCCACACCTGGGCAATGAATGTATAGGACTAAGACCTTGGAAGGCCCTTTGGGCTCTGATATGCTGTGATTCTGATTCTAACTCTGATGCCATTTTCTTTCTTGTTTTCAAAGTTAAATGAATGCTCATATTTTCACATTTTGTTACCTTTTTCCTTTTAAATCACCATTGAAAAGTTTTGACTTTGATTCAAGTATATGGTTTTTATTTGTTTGTTTGTTTGTTTTTTTAAGATGGAGTCTCACTCTCTCACCCAGGCTGGAGTGCAATGGCACTATCTCAGTGTACTGCAAACTCCGCCTCCCAGATTCAGGCGATTCTCATGCCTCAGCCTCCTGAGTAGCTGGGATTACAGACATGCGCCACCACACCCAGCTAATTTTTATATTTTTAGTAGAGATGAGGTTTCGCTGTGTTGGCCAGGCTGGTCCCAAACTCCTGACCTCAGGTGATCTGCCCACCTTGGCCTCCCAAAGTGCTGGGATTACGGCATGAGCCACCATGTACAGCCCAGTATGGTTTTTATGATCATAACTTTTCTACATAGAGACTTTAAACTTTGTTTTTCCCACATTTTCCCTTTATTACTCTTTTGAAACAGAGATGCTCAAAGTTTTAAATACATGTGTTAATTCTGGTGCATATATAATAGTGGTTTAAGAGTAAATAATGGGCTATCAACAGCAGCCTAATTCTTAATGCCAAAATTTGATTTTTTCATAGAAAAGTCAACATATAAAGTAAAAATTTGAAGACCATTTTTTGTTTCTTTTTTAAAGATTTATTTACTTAAGTTCCGTAATTTTATGTTTAGCTCGCACTAATAACTTCCAAAATGCTCAATATATCTCAATTGATATTTATCCTCTCAGTGGTCACTGTGACCCACAGTCAGTCCACCTAAATGATTTTCATTCCACCTGCTAGAATAACATGTCCTTTACATTTTGTCAGCAGTCACAAATATTGGAAGACAGAGTTCAAATAAGTCACTTCAGCATTCAGCTTATTTTTAACATCCTTCCTTAAATTTATTTTACCAACTTTCAAATTTATCCCAAGTGAAAAGACTTTTGACTTTTTAATTTTAGTAAGCTGCTTGGTATAGTACATAACACAAATAATTTAATAAAATTATTTTGCATATAACATTTTAACATGCTAATTGAATTTTTAAAAAACCTTATAGAGATAAAATTCACTAATTATAAAATTCACCAACTTTAAGTGTACAATTCAGTAGTTTTTAGGATATTTGCAGAGTTGTGTGACCATCATCACAGCCAAATTTTAGGGATTTCTTTCACACCAAAAAGAAACCTTGTGGCCATTAACAGCCACTCCCCTTACACTCCTACCCCTTTTAAACAATCCTTAACCTACTTTCTGTCTCTAGATTTACCTATTCTGGACATTTTATACAAATAGAACCATAAAATATGTGGTCTTTTGTGTGTGGCATCTTTCACTTAGCATAATGTTTATGAGTTTTATCCATGTTGTAGCATGTGTGAGTACTGCATTCCTTAATTAGTAGCTTGTTTAGTAGTTTGTGAGTCAAGTCACAAAATGAGTGACGTAGTTTAGTTGGAAAAAACACTGAGCTGGGATCCAAACACTTCTGCTCTCTGGTCCTGTTTAAGCCTTTTATAGGCCCTTTGAATAAGTCATTAATTTCCTTGACTCAGTTACTTCATCTATAAAGTGGAATATGGTAGCTTTTCTTACCTATCTTAATGGATTAGAATAGGCAAGACAAAATGTAGGAGCATCTAAAGAGCTACATATTCGAATGTGTTTTAAAGTGATTTTTCTAGTGTGATAGCAAACCAAATGATTATATTTAGTATAAAAGCATTCAAATTTCTTTGAATACTACTTTAATTTTAAAAGAAAACCATAAATTATAATTTCTCTTTGCCCAAACGCCTACTCACCTCCACTTATTTATAAGTCTACTGTAACAGTAGACTGCCTGCTCTTAGAACAGGTTACTGAAGAAGGGAGTGCCTATAATTAATTCAGGAGTCCTCTCTTTGTATGGCAGATAGAGAAGTCTAGGAACACAGATCTACTAGGACCTTACCTGCAAGATCTGAATTTCAGAGGGCACTCACTGTGATGACTTGACCAGCCTTTATAGTTTCTTTTGAACCCTTAGGCTTTAGTTGGAATAATGTGACTTTGACTTCAAATAAGAGGGAGAAGGTACTGATTTTACAAACAGAAAACTAAGGAAGTTCGTAATGATTTTCAGTTGTATTAAATCCAACAGAGACCAGCTTGGTAATGGAACACTGTGGGCTGCTTTTATGCCCAAAAGTAGATGGGAAAAAAGTTTAGCCAGATCTCTAGACAAATTGCAAGCCAGAAAGTATTAACTAAAACTCTCAGAAATCTTTTTTAGAACCTGATCACCATTGAAATATGAGTCTAATAAAGAGACCTCCTGTAGAAGCCATTTGATCTTTGATCACTGGAGTGTTCTAAGATTATCTTTGTTTTCTTGCTTTTATATTTGCTTCAAGCATTGAGCTTTCATCTAAAGATTACCACTGTTTTATATATCATCTCCATTTTATTAATATTTGAATGATAGAGGAATTTTCTATAATGATCATAGGTATCTACTCCTTAATAATAGATATCATTCCCCTGAGACTCCTTTCTCTTTTTTGAGATAGCTGTAATTCTGGTTTATTCTCTAGTCATTTTTCACTTGTGCCATTGCAGCCTTCTCTCCTTGTTCTTTACCTCCAACGTCATTTTCTTTTTCTAAGGCTAGATTTTAGCCCTATCACTTCCTTTGTCTTTTCTTTAACTGTACCATAGGATCTTGGAAATACATTTTAGACCTCATTTTTTAAATCCTATAGGTTCTGTCCTTTGCTTGATTTCCTTAATCCACCTCTCTCAGATAGTTTGCCCCTGGCATTCTTTCTCCCATTATATACGTGTGGTCTGATGTGTCTGCATCATCCCATCCCAATGTTAAGTCTCCTCCTGCTCATTCAGATACAAGTTTTCAATTTATTTAGTCATTCAGCAATATTTATTAGGCACCCGTCATATAATTAACACTAGTCTTGTTCAAGAACAACTATGATAGATGTTCTGTCTTCTCTGTCATACAAGCCTTCTATACTAAGCATGATTCATCCTCAGGGAAACCTCAGCTAAGCAGTGAATAGAAAGGAGCTTTAATCTGTTCCTTCCCTGACACCTACATGGGCACACTCCTCCCTATACACACACAGACACTCTTTTACACACAGACTCACCCAGGCACAGAACATACCTGCTGCTCATAGACATTTACAGATCAATCCACATTTATGGGCTAACAGTATGAGTAATAGTGACATTGTCTAAATGAGAAATTAATGATCTCTCACCATACTCCCACCCTTGTGTCCAGCATCTCTTACCTCTTGGAAGCATCTTTAACATCTCTCTCCCACTAGCTAATCACTGGTACTATCCTAACATCATTTAAAAAAATTATTTCTATGAATTCGGTAGTTTTCCTACTATAATCTAAATAGCAGCTGACATTCACGTACCACTTGCCATATGTCAGCTATAGGTAACCCCTTACTATCACCCTCCTGGGTTCAGCACATTTATTATCTCCAATTTACAAATGAAATTACTAAGGTCTAGAGGAATTCAGTCATTTGCCCAGGACTACACAGCTACGAATCAACAGAACTGGAACCTGATTCCGGAACTTTACTGACAAATTTCCACTGCCTATGAGCACCAAAGCATATATGTTGCTATAATTTATGTATACTTTAGAGTGAGCTACTATATCAGGCCACTTCCAGCCTGGCTGATAGTAAACATAAGTTTCTATGTGGGGAAGGCAGAAAAGGTCTAGAGGAAAGTGGATACCTGATGATAGATTATAAGAATCATCCATGGCTTATGAGATGACTTATAAGATGGGTATGAGTATGTAATATAGTTTAGTATCAGGCTACTTTAATATGATTTTTTGTTTTACCTCACCAAAATAAACCATGTTCACTATTGATTAGGAAATTCCAACTTTCAGATAGAATTATGAAAATTTGATATGTATGTATCCTTCTAGATTTTATTTTTTGAATACATACTTTATAAAATTAGAATTAAAAAGTTTTATAGTCCCTACCCTTTCCCCCTCCTATTTTCCCTGTTAGGAAATTTTTCCATGTCAAAAAAATTCATAGTATTCTGTTGTTTGGATTAATCATAGTTTACTTAATCTTACCCTATTATTAGACAGTTCTTTTCACTCTATTAAAACAATATTATGATAAACATGTTCATAATTAAATTTTTATATATCTCTGAATATTGCCTTAGAATCCCTAGTCTTAAAATTGTAAAACATGTTTATGTTGTTTTGTTGTTTTTTACTTTTATATTATGTAATTGCATGGTAGAATTAATTCTTAAGACTGCAATTTGTTCAGAGTAGTTTTGTAGCATAAAAAGACTCTTTTGAAGACAAGGAGAAAACTCCATGTCTTTTGCCTATTTTACTGCCATCCTAGCACAGAGAAAAAGTGTGCATTAAGAAGAATCAGTACTCTGGGTGGCTGAACTCCATCTCCTTCATAGTTTTGCACAGAATTAGCTCTGCATACAGTAATCTCTGTAAGCATGATCTCTGATTATGAAATATACTGGTTCATTAAAAGAAGTTGATGTTTATATGGTTATGTAACAATATTGAAAACGGTCCTAAATATTTTTAGATATAAACTTATCTTTTATTTATTAATTTATTATTAACCCTAGGTCTTTTCTTCTTTATTCCATAAACACTTTCAGCTAATATTCTGTTCATTAGACTGTTTCTATCCATTTTCAGGTCTTGAAAAATCGCATTATAACTTACAAATACATATGATTGTGTGATTTTTGCAAAATTTAGAACAACAAAATACTGCTCTAAACATTCAGAAAATTTTCTAAATTCATCAGGAATTATATTATATTCATTTTGCCAGTCTAAAAAGAGTGGTTAAATAATTTAATCATGGTAAACACACATATACACACATACAATCTAGAATTTAAAAATTCCTATCTTATCCTTTCATAATTTGTTATATAAGTCCCCATAAAATGTTATATTGGGTTGTTTTAATGTTCAAATAAAAAATACAGTAGAAACTTAGAAGTATTTTTTGCATGAACAATTCTGAAGTGAAAATGTTGGTCCTTAATATTAAAATGTAATTAATTTGTAAATTTTGAATGTTCTCATTATCTCCTTAGCCTGATTTAATCCACTCTCCACTTCTACCCCCACACACAACCGAATAATTTTCTGGTTTTAATATAACTACATCTGTATTTAATTGCATTTTTTAAACTATATATTCACACCTATTCTAGCATCTGATTTATAAAAATCTCCATATACTATTTTAGTCCTTTCTAGCATAATGCACAAAATATTAAATGTACTTAAAGAACACTTATTTCAAAATAGATGTAAATTAAACCTCTAAAATATAAACCCTAAAATGAAATGAATTCTCTAAGTGGCTGTATCACCAACTGAGCTTTGAAAAATGTTTGCTAAAGTTAAAATATGTTAATTGGATATTGACATAGTTAAGTACTCATTAAAGAATTTCTTCTATTATTGGTATATATTTTTACATTTGCAAAGGGTTACTGTGAATGTTCATTATAAAAATTTTAAATGATATCTTTTGTAAAGGGCTAATAGCTCATCAAACTGTCTTATAATAACATTTATGTATAAATTATATCTAATGTAACAGATTGATTTCATTTATTCAGGTCAGTTATATTTTATTAGAAATCTCACAATTTCAACCATATATTTAACTAACCTAACTAAATAAAATAATTTAAAATAGTGAAAAACTAAAACAGATTTTAGTTTAAATGAGTTATTAATTTGTTATTTAAAACATTAATTGATCATTCACCAAAGCCAAATGAGGCACTTGATTGTAATTTATATAAGGACAATTAACTATATCTTAATGATATTTGTACACAGAATCTAACTAGCATGAAACTTAACTACAGATAGAATAGGTGTTTAATAAGTGTCTATTGAAATAAAATAACAAATAAGAAAGTTACATTTTAATGCCAAGACACATACCAGATAATATCAATGAAAACTGCAGAACTATTTTTGTTCCATGTACTGTATTTTAATATTAGGTATTTAATTCTAAACATATTTTCTGGCACTCTTATTTCTAAAATCGGCAAAGTTTTATTCATTCCTTCAATGATTATTTTCTAAGCAACTTCCGTTTCTCAAGCACTATGACTATAACAGACAAGGTTCCTGTTCTCATGAAACTTACATTCTAGTAAGTTTACATTGAAAGGATTCAATTGGTGTAAAGCACTTAGAATATAGTGCCTAGCACATAGTATTTCATATTTGTTAGCTGTGATGATGATGATGGAAGACACCCATATATAGATCCTATTAAAAGCCATGAAACTAGATGAGATTATCTTGAGAGATAATGCAGGTAGAGAAAAGCGCTGGGGACAGAGCTTCTTGTGCTTCCCAGCATTCAGAGTGAATCTAAGAATAAGAATGATCAACAGAAACTGAGAAGATAGCCAGAGTGTTGCCAAGAGAGAGAAAACAACTGGGTCAAATGCTGCATAATGTTTGAATTAAAGAACAGAGAATTGAATTTTGAAATTGCCAATGTAGAGCGTCATTCATCACCTTGAAAAGAGCTGTTTCTGTGGAGGAGTGAAAAAGAAAGCTAAATTGGAGTGGATAGAAAAGAGACTGAGGAAAAGGCAAATTATAAAAGGGAACCATGCATGGCCAAGAAGTATAAGGTGAAATGCTGAACTCCAATAGTAAGCAAAGAACTGTAAATTAAACCAATAGCAAGACACTATGTATTCTTCAGATTAGCAAAAATTAGAAGAAAAATAGCTATTGCTAATGAATATTAGGAAAGCAGGAGCCTTTATTCAGTGAGGTAGGAATGTAAGCTAGTGCCTCCATTTTGGGAACCATTTGGCAGTATTTATGTGTATGCCCATGATCTCATATTTATACCTAATAGTGCCCTGGAGACATATTGCAGACAAACTGTCTTATAAATATGCAAGAAGATGGGTAAAAAACTTGTGTTGCAGGATTATTTGTGGTGACAAAGTTTCAGGTAGCCTAGGTTCTATCACTATGGGATTGGATAAGTAAAATGTGGTATGTGCACTTAATGAAATATATAGCAGTCAGAACAGAACGAACCATATCTATATGTAGCTACATGGTTAGGTCTCAAAAACATAATGTTGACTAAAAAGATTAAGAGTTAAAATGAGACTTGTAGTTTAACATGATTTGTGTAATTTTTGAAAACACCTTCAAAAAGGATAACTTTTTCACAAGTAAGATGCAGGTTAGAAGGCATACATTACAGGTATTGATCGACTTATGACCTATGCAACTTACGACCATTCGATGTTACGACCACAATTGCTAACCACGACTGCTCCGCGTCTGGCAGCGCAAACGTTGCCCAGTTGGGCATACAACAGTGTGGACCAGCTTCCGGCAGCACTACCATCTCCGTGTGCACCATTTCAACTGTACATATAGCCTACTCAACTTACGACCAAATCGTGTTATGACCGGTCTGCCGGTCCCAATTGTGATCGTAAGTCAAGCACTAGTTGTAAATTCACAAGCATGAATGCTCCCTAGAATGAATCTTTCCCCAATGAAAATAAGCATGTCTCATTTTCACCCATATTAGAAACAAAACAAAACAAACAACTCTCCTTGTTACCACATCCACCGCCAGCTGCAATTCAATTTTTCTGATCCTTATTAATGGAATCAAATGGGTTGTCCTTCATTGCTGTTTCAAACTTTATCTCCTCTCCTCACCGAAGAGCTTTCTTGCCCTTTTTCATTTGTTTTCTTTTATACATTGGACACACAGAACAGAGTTGATTATACTTTGTCGTACAAAACATGCAATCATCCTTGACCAATGCCAGCAAGGGCCCTCTCCAATTAATATATCTATAAATTTTTAACAGAAAAGTACAAAGAATGATACAACATGTGTGTGAACCCATCATCCATACGTAACAAGTTTTAACATTTTGCCATAGTTGCAGTATAGATTGTTAAAGAAAAAAAGGACAATTAAAACTCCCATTTTTACTTCTCCCCATGCAAAAATAGCTACTGGTGACACCAGGTCCAAGTGCAAAAACAAGGTGTCCTCAAAGTGAGAAGTGATAAGATTCTGGGCAGAAGTGGAAGAGTAGGCTTAATGTCACCACCAAAGATAATAGCTAACATGTGTGTGTTACTCCCAGTGTGCCTGCAACTACGCCCCTTCTTTACATATATTAAGTAATTTAATTCTCAGAACAGTCCTGTATGATAGTGACTATTTTACAGATGATGAAACTGCAGTGCCTAAAGTCATATAGGTAACAGGAAGCAGAGCCAGGATTTGAAATTAGGCAGTCTGACACTCTAAAGAGCTTGTGCATGACACCTTTCAACTATCCTGTTGCAGACAAGTAAAGAGTTCTTGTTTTTCCTTGTCTTCAATTATCTCCACAATTAAAAAAAGTACAGCCTTCTATTTTGCATTAAAAAAAAAAAAATTCCCTGAACCCTAGGTGCCAGTTCATCTGCCTGCGTGTTCTTCCATTATGCTATTTTAACCTAGAATCCTTGTCCTCCTTATAACACTTTGAACGAGATGTTTAAATGTTTTGTGTTTTCTTTATCCAGGAAATTTTAAGCTTGAAATATCTTTCCACTATATAGTTTTTAGTTATTGTATTCTCAAACATTATACTAATTTAATATGCCCTCCAAGTGACTATAATGTTTTATATCAGCTTATAAAGTAGCTAATTCTCAATACCTTTTGTATTTGTAGTTTGTGGAAACCTTAGGAATAGCAGCATTCGCTTTTTTGTTGTTTTATATATATATATATATTATTACACTTTAGGTTTTGGGGTGCATGTGCAGATCATGCAGGATTGTTACATAGGTAGATACATGACAATGTGGTTTGCTGCCTCCATCCCCCTGTCACCTATATTTGGCATTTCTCCCCATGTTATCCCTCCCCAACCTCCCTACCCCTCACTGTCCCTCCCCTATTCCCCCCAACAGACCTCAGTCTGTGATACTCCCTTCCCTGTGTCCATGTGTTCTCATTGTTCAACACCTGCCTATGAGTGACAACATGTGGTGCTTGATTTTCTGTTCTTGTGTCAGTTTGCTGAGAATGATGGTTTCCGGATTCATCCGTGTCCCTACAATGGACACGAACTCATCGTTTTTTATGGCTGGATAGTATTCCATGGTGTATATGTGCCACATTTTCCTTGTCCAGTCTATCATCAATGGGCATTTGGGTTGGTTCCAAGTCTTTGCTATTGTAAACAGTGCTGCAATGAGCATACGTGTGCATGTGTCTTTATAATAGAATGATTTATAATCCTTTGGATATATACCCAGTAATGGATTGCTGGATTAAATGGAATTTCTATTTCTAGGTCCTTGAGGAATTGCCACACTGTCTTCCACAATGGTTGAACTAGTTTACACTCCCACCAACAGTGTAAAAGTGTTTCTATTTCTCCACATCCTCTCTAGCATCTGTTATCTCCAGATTTTTTAATGATTGCCATTCTAACTGGTGTGAGATGGTATCTCAGTGTGGTTTTGATTTGCATTTCTCTAATGATCTGTGATGATGAACATTTTTTCATATGTTTGTTGGCCTCATATATGTCTTTTGAAATGTGTCTGCTCATGTCCTTCACCCACTTTTGAATGGGTTTGTTTGTTTGTTTTCTTGTAAATCTGTTTTAGTTTTTTTGTAGATTCTGGATATTAGGCCTTTGTCAGATGGGTAGATTGCAAAAATTTTTTCCCATTCTGTTGATTGCCAGTTCACTCTAATGATTTTTTTTTTTTTTTTTTTTTTTTTTGCTGTACAGAAGCTCTGGAGTTTTAATTAGATCCCATTTGTCTATTTTGGCCTTTGTTGCCAATGCTTTTGGTGTTTTCGTAATGAAGTCCTTGGCTATGCCTATCTCCTAAATGGTTTTGCCTAGGTTTTCTACTAGGGTTTTTATGGTGTTAGATCTTATGTTTAAGTCTTTAATCCATCTGGAGTTAATTTTAGTGTAAAGTATCAGGAAGGGGTCCAGTTTCTGTTTTCTGCACATGGCTAGCCAGTTTTCCCAACACTGTTTATTAAACAGGGAATCCTTTCCCCATTGCTTGTTTCTGTCAGGTGTGTCAAAGATGAGATGATTGTAGATGTGTGGCATTGCCTCTGAGACCTCTGTCCTATTCCATTAGTCTATATCTCTGTTTTGGTACCAGTACCGTGCTATTTTGATTGCTGCAGCCTTGTAGTATACTTTGAAGTCACATAGTGTGATGCCTCCAGCTTTGTTCTTTCTGCTTAGGATGGTCTTGGCTATGCATGCTCTCTTTTGGTTCCATATGAAGTTTAAGGTGGATTTTTTCCAGTTCTGTGAGAGGGTCATAGGTAGCTTGATGGGGATAGCATTGAATCTATAAATTACTTTGGGCAGTATGGCCATTTTCATGATATTGATTCTTCCTAACCATGAGCATGGAATGTTTTACCATCTGTTTGTGTCCTCTCTTATTTCCTTGAGCAGTAGTTCATAGCACTCCTTGAAGAGGTCCTTTACATCCTCTGTTAGTTGTATTCCTAGGTATTTTATTCTCTTTGTAGCAGTTGTGAATGGGAATTCACTCTTGATTTGGCTCTCTTTTAGTCTGTTATTGGTATATAGGAATGGTTGTGATTTCTGCACATTGATTTTGTATCCTGAGACTTTGCTGAAGTTGCTTATCAGTTTAAGGAGATTTTGGGCTGAGACGATGGGGTCTTCTAAATATACAATCATGTCAAATAGGGATAATTTGACTTCCTCCTTTCCTAATTGAATATCCTTTATTTCCTTTTCTTGCCTGATTGCTCTGGCTAGAACTTCCAATACTATATTGAATAGGAGTGGTGAGAGAGGGATCCTTGTCTAGTGCCAGATTTCAAAGATTTCAAAGGGAATGCTTCAGTTTTTGCCCATTCAGTATGATATTGACTGTGGGTTTGTTGTAAATAGCTTTCATTATTTTGAGATATGTTCCATCAATACCTAGTTTATTGAGAGTTTTTAGCATAAAGGGCTGTTGAATTTTGTTAAAGGTCTTCTCTGCATCTATTGAGATAATTGTGGTTTTTGTCTTTGGTTATGTTTATGTGGTGGATTATGTTTATAGATTTGCTTATGTTGAACCAGCCTTGCATCCCTGGGATGAAGCCTACTTGATATGATGGATAACTTTTTGATGTGCTGTTGCAATCGGTTTGCCAGTATTTCACTGAAGATTTTTGCATCTATATTCATTATGGATATTGGCCTGAAGTTTTCTTTTTTTTGTTGAGTCTCTGCTGGGCTTTAGTATCAGGATGATGTTGATCTCATAAAATGATTTGGGAAGGATTCCCTCTTTTTGTATTGTTTGGAATAGTTTCAGAAGGAATGGTACCAGCTCCTCTTTGTACGTCTGGTAGAATTCGGCTGTGAACCCATCTGGACCTGGGCTTTTTTTGGTTGGTAGGCTATTAATTGCTGCCTTGACTTCAGCCCTTGTTATTGGTCTATTCAGGGTTTCAACTTCTTTCTGGTTTAGATTTTGGAAGGTGCATGTGTCCAGGAATTATCCATTTCTTCCAGGTTTACTGGTTTATGTGCATAGAGTTGTTTGCAGTAATCTCTGATGGTAGTTTGTATTTCTGTGGAATTGATGGTGATATCCCCTTTATCATTTTTTATCACATCTATTTGATTCTTCTCTCTTTTCTTTTTTATTAATCTGGCTAGCAGCCTCTCTATTTTGTTGATCTTTTCAAAAAACCAGTTCCTGGATTTATTGGTTTTTTGAAGGGTTTTTTTTTGTGTGTGTGTCTCTATCTCCTTCAGTTCTGCTCTGATCTTAGTTATTTCTTGTCTTCTCCTAGCTTTTGTGGGTTTTTTTATCTTGCTCTTCTAGCTCTTTCAATTTTGATGATATGGTTTCAATTTTAGATCTTTCCTTGCTTCTCATGTGGGCATTTATTGCTATAAATTTCCCTCTAGACACTGCTTTAAATGTGTCCCAGAGATTCTGGCACATAGTGTCTTTGTTCTCGTTGGTTTTGAAGAACATCTTTATTTCTGCCTTCATTTCATTGTTTATCCAGCCAGTTTTTCAATTTCCATGAAGTTGTGCAGTTCTGAGTTAGTTTCTTAATCCTGAGTTCTAATTTGATTGCACTGTGGTCAGAGAGACTGTTATGATTTCTGTTCTTTTGCATTTGCTGAGGAGTGATTTTACTTCCGATTATGTGGTCAATTTTAGAGTAGGTGTGATGTGGTGCTGAGAAGAATGTATAATCTGTGGATTTGGGGTGGAAAGTTCTGTAGATGTCTATTAGGTTTGCTTGGTCCAGATCTGAGTTCAAGTCCTGGATATCCTTGTTAATTTTCTATCTCATTGATCTGTCTAATATTGACAGTGGGGTGTTAAAGTCTCCCACAATTATTGTGTGGGAGTCTAAGTCTCTTTGTAGGTTGTTAAGAACTTGCTTTATGTATCTGGATGCTCCTGTATTCGCTGTGTATATATTTAGGATCATTAGCTCTTCTTGTTGCATTGATCCTTTGACCATTATGTAATGTCCTTCTTTGTCTCTTTTGATCTTTGTTGGTTTAAAGTCTATTTTATCAGAGACTAGGATTGCAACTCCTGCTTTTTTTTTCCTCTCCATTTGCTTGGTAAATCTTTCTCATCCCTTTATTTTGAGCTTATGTATGTCCTTGCACATGAGATGGGTTTCCTGAATGCAGCACACCAATGGGTTTTGACTTTTTAATCCAATTTGCCAGTCTGTGTCTTTTGGCTCGTGCATTTAGCATATTTACATTTAACATTTATACTGTTATGTGTGAATTTGATCCTGCCAATTTGATGCTAGCTGGTTGTTTTGCCTGTTAGTTGATGCAGGTTTTCATTGTGTCAGTGGTCTTTACCATTTGGTACATTTTTGGAGTGGGTGGTACTGGTTGTTCCTTCTGTGCTTAATGCTTCTTTCAGGAGCTCTTGTAAGGCAGGTCTGGTGGTGATGAAATCTCTCAGCAATTGCTTGTTCGTAAAGGATTTTATTTCACCTTCACTTAGGAAGCTTAGTTTGGCCAGATATGAAATTCTAAGTTGAAAGTTCTTTTCTTTAAGGATGTTGAATATTGGCTACCACTCTCTTCTGGCTTGTAGGGTTTCTGCTGAGAGATCCGCTGTGAGTCTAATGGGCTTCCCTTTATGGGTAACCCGACCTTTCTCTGGCTGCCCTTAGCATTTTTTCCTTCATTTCAACCCTAGCGAATCTGACAATTATGTGCCTTGGGGTTACTCTTCTTGAGGAATATCTTTGTGGTGTTCTCTGTATTTCCTGGACTTGCATGTTGGCCTGCCCTACTAGGTTGTGGAAGTTCTCCTAGATAATATCATGAAGAGTGTTTTCCAGCTTGGATTCATTCTCTCCATCACATTCAGGTACACCTATCAAACATAGATGAGGTCTTTTCACATAATACCATATTTCTTGGAGGCGTTGTTCATTTCTTTTTATTCTTTTTTCTCTAATCTTGCCTTCTCATTTTATTTCATTGAGTTGATCTTCAGTCTCTGATATCCTTTATCCCTCTTGTCGATTTGGCTATTGAAACTTGTATATGCATTGCAAAGTTCTTGTGTTGTGTTTTTCAAGTCCATCAATTCATTTATTTTCTTCTCTAAGCTATTTATTCTCATTAGCATTTCATCAAACCTTTTTTCAAGGTTCTTAGTTTCTTTGCATTGAGTTAGAACATGTTCTTTTAGCTCAGAGAAGTTGTTATTACCCACTTTCTGAAGCATGTTTCTGTCAATTCATCAAACTCATTCTCCATTCAGCCTTGTTCCCTTGCTCGTGAGGAGTTGTGATCCCTTAGAGGAGGAGAGGCATTCTGGTTTTGGGTGTTTTCATCCTTTTTGCACTGGTTTCTTCCCATCTTTGTTGATTTACCTGCCTGTGGTCTTTATAGTTGGT
Organism: Sapajus apella; assembly: GCF_009761245.1. NCBI lineage: Eukaryota > Metazoa > Chordata > Mammalia > Primates > Cebidae > Sapajus > Sapajus apella. Next base: position 11,659,324 of record NW_022436944.1, on the reverse strand, counting down.
GACTTTTGGACGGTGTCTCTGAGTGGACATCCTTTTTGTTGATGATGAAGTTATTTCTTTTAGTTTTCCTTCTAACAGCCAGGCCCCTCTGCTGTAGGACTGCTAGAGGTCCACTCCAGACTCTGCTTGCCTGGAGATCACCTGTGTCAGCTGCAGAATAGTAAGGTTTGCTGCTGGTTTCTTCTTCTGTTATCTTCATCGCAGAAGATTACCTGAGCTCTCCTTTATGAGGTGTCTCTTTGGATACGCAGGGGTCGGGGAGTTGCTTGAGGAGACAGCCTGTCTCTTATAGGAGCTCAAGTGCTGAGTTGTGAGCTCTGTTGTTCCATTCAGAGCTGCTTGGCAGGTATGTTTAAGTCTGCTGCAGTGGAACACATAACTGCCTTTTTTCCCCAGGTGCTCTGTCCTAGGAAGGTGGGGCTTTATTTATAAGTTCCTGAGGAGCTGCTGCCTTTTTTCAAAGATGCCCTGCCCAGCAAGGAGGTAGTCTAGTCACAGTCTGCCAGCAGAGGTGTTACTGAGCTGCTGTGGGCTCTGCCCAGCTGCTGTGTGAACTTCCTTGTGGTTTTGTTTACACAGGTACAGTTAGAACTGCCTCAGTAATGGCAGACTGCCTCAGTAAAGGCAGATTGCCTCGGTAATCACGGACTGCCTTGGTAATGGTGGACTGCCTCAGTAATGGTGGACTGCCTCGGTAGTGGTGGACTGCCTTGGTGGTAATGGCTGATGCCCTTTCCCCCACCGAGCTGGACCATCCCAGGTCTAGCTGTGCTTGCTGCGAAACTCTCAATCCAGAATGTTTCAGATTGCTGGTTTTTGTGAGGGTGGGACCCACCTAGCCAGATCACCTGGCTCCCTGTTTCAGCCCCCTTTTATTCAGTTGAGTGGGCGGCTCTGTATCCCAGGCATTCCAGGCACCAGTTGAAACGGCCACCCAGATTTGTGTTGAGTTTTTGTGCGGAGATCCGTGGTGCCAGCTGAAACAGCCATTCTGGAAACTCATGGCACTTTTCAGCCTGGGAATCTCCTGGTCTGTGGGCAGTAAAAACTCATTTGGAAATGCGGTGATCACTTACCCTCTACATTGTTCTGGCTGAGAAGTCCACTCCAGAGCTGCTCCTATTCATTCTGAATAGGAACAGCTTGGATCCCAACCGCAGAATTCTCTTAAATGACTATCCTAAATCTGATGCCTGTGGAATGCTGTCCAGAAAACAGCTGGCTTCATATGAAGAGAGGCTGAGTGTTTTTTGTCTTGTTCATTTAAAAGCATTTACTTCTTATTTAATATCTGCAAAGAACACAGTCACATCATAGTAGAATTTGCTGTTGTAAATTTTGGACTGTTTCCATGGGTTCTGCTTTACATCTGCATGGTGTTTGAAGCCAATGCTTCCTTTATTTTTGTAGGCATTTAGGGCCTTGTGCCTCATAATCCAATGTCATGCTCAATGACAGAGAATTAAAGTAGAATTTCTTTAACTATAGAGAAGGACTCAGCAGAACAATACACTTATTTAACAACTCCTTGCCTCAGAAACTGAAGGTGCTGTTTTGTGCAGGTGCCCTCTGCTGCTTATCCTGTGTTTATTTATTAAGTACAAGAACTGGGTACTCTGTTTCTGAAAACAAAAAGACCAGACTAGTCTATCAGAACCTATAATGAACTAGTAAGATGTTTATATTTCATTCAGAACAGCAAAGCTTTGAATTAGCTGCCATTTTTACTGTCTACTATTCTCCTAATTCTCAGGTAATTGAGAATTAACTGCATAAAGTTTACATATTAAGTACCAGTTCTTTGAAGTTAATTTTAAGATAATTCTTCCTTTTAATTTATAGTTGCATTCAGAAGTAACAACAACATTTATCATATGGGCTCAGACCTCTGCTTCTTCTAGCTTAGGACCATATCTTGACACAAGCACCAGGGGCCATTTAATAGTAAGGTGTGATTGTTTTCTCTGATGAAATCTTCTTATAGAGTCACAATGACACCATAATTATATTAATATCTTTTATTAACTGTAACATATAGTTAAGCTTTCCAAAACTAAAATCTAAACCAACTTTTGAAGTTAGAAATTCTACCAGTTTACTACATATTTCATTGTTAATAATTCTTTTCATTTGTTTTAAGTATACCTCTTCAAGGATTCTGGGAATATGGTAACAGATTTGTAGCCATACTTACCCGACTTTTAAGGACAAATATCATATTCTCTTGCAGCTTTTATATTTCAAGAGTCAGTGTGAGAGAGATAAGAACTTTGGGATCAGGCAGACCCGAGTTTGAATTATAGGATCTAACTAGCTGAGTGAACTTGGATAAGTTAATTAGTCTGATCCTTTGAGTTTTCTTGGTAGTTGTGACTATACATGAAATTATATGAAATCAGTAAAAATATGGGTCACCTACTCTACATCATTACCTAATAAGTTTTTTCAGACCCAGGAAATCTTGTTGCATGGAATACAAATGGAGCCAGTGGACCTTACAATGAACAAGCAGAGTGCACCCCCTTTGGCTGGGAATTCTTCCTCTCTGAAGTTCCCTCCTTGACCTGGAGAGCCTCTCCAGGGTGAGCATGCCTTCTTCTAGCCCATTATGAAAAACACTCACTCCCTTCTCTGGGCATGCAGGCCTATGGCATCCCACTGTCCATGCCACCAGTGATGGCAGCTGCCTTCTCCTGGCACAGAAGACAGAGCCTGGGAATCCTGCCTGGTGGTGGTACAGTCTGTCCCCTTTATGTACATGAGTTACCTCCAGCAGCCTCTCATTGTTTCTTTGTTGGTGGAAACAGAAAATTCAAGTAGTAGCATGCAAGTACCTGTAATTAAATCACATAAGAAGCCTATATCAGAGAAAAAAAAAATGAACCTGTGATTGAACCACAGAGGACAGATTATTATCCTGAAGAAATGTCACCCTGCCTTAATGAACTCAATGCCTGCCCACAAGCACTGTTGCAAGAGAATCACCTTAGGTCATAGTGCAGCCTGGGAAGAAATCTTTACTGGTGGAATTCGTGAATACTCAAAGGAAGCAGAGGATACACAGATGTGATTGTGACATATGCAACAAAGTATACACTAAAAGCTTTCGCTTGAAATCATACAGAACACGTACAGGAGATACACCCTACAAATGTACATGGGATGGATGCACATGGAAATTTGCTCTGTCTGATGAACAAGACATTTCTGAAAACATACTGGAATCAAATCTTTTTAGTGCCTGGACTGTAACCACAGCTTCTGTTTTGACAGTCTTGCCCTCGATAGGAAATGCCACATGCTAGTCTGAATGCCTTCATCTCCCACCTCAATGTGACTTTCCACTCACCTAGCTCTTTCTCTATCCTCCCACCATTATCTAAGACATTTTTTACATGTACATTTTAATTTTGATTCAGCTGCTTTGATCCTCTGAATTTACATCATCCAAAACTTCCATATGGTCAGTAGCAGATATTCTGTAATCCTCCCTCTCCTTACCATGGATGACCTAAAAAATAAGAACTTTTTATTTCAGAGATGTTAAGCAAAGCATTCTTAGAGATACATATATTTAATGTAATAAGAGCAAGGAAACATGTAAACTAAAAAAAAAAAAGTATGTAAAAGTACTGGATAAACAAAGATTTATACAAATGTCTGGTAAATTCTAATTAAAACATTAGAGTGAATTTATTTTCTAATTTAAGTAACTCGCTCTTTGTAAAATAAAGATTGCAGATTTATATAGATGTATAATGATTTTAAAGTTTACTATTAAAATGTGTCACTGAAACACCTGAACAGATGGAACATAGAAATTTTACAACTCCAGTGTTTTGAATTATTTTTTTTCTATAGAAACAAACCAGTCTATCAGTTTGTTTTCCATTATAACTTATTCTCAAAAAGCATACCAACAAGGGCCGTCACTGGGGCTGGGGGGCTGGGGTCCAGATCACAGTTTCCGCACACAGGACAATGGAAGGACTTAGATTAGTCAAACCATTTGTTCTTTCTGCTATAGTTTCAGTTCTCCATTCACATATTTGTTAGACAGGACTGCTTGAATAATCATCCTCACATACTTCTTACATTCCCCAGCTAAAGACTCTGGAAGCCAGTTTTCTGCTTGTATTCTCATGGTTTTGACAGTCATTAAAATGCCTTTTCGATGCTACCCAGAGTTACAAGTTCTTTACTGTGAGCCTGGCACATGATTTGTCTGTTTTAGTTCTAGCAGAAAGACTCAACTGTGCTTCTCAGTTCCAGACCACAAAAGTGAGCTCAGGCAATCAAGTGTTTCAGAAGCAAGACACATGATCAGAAATTCATATGTTTGTCAGCTACATACATTTCCTTTGAAAACATTAGTAAAATTTAGCCTACTAGGTGTTTGAAAATCAGCATGGTGGTGAGGGCAGAAAGAGGCCAACAATTTGGGCCTGTCAGAATCCATTGAGCTTGTGGGGTGTTAGGATAGGGAGGGCTGAGTAGTCAATGACAGGTTGCATATGAACATAGAGGCAAAGTGGAATAAGAAACTGCATTATCCTTCTGGAGCTGACTAGTAACATTAAAAGAATATGGTTTGCTCTGTGAAAATATCTGCACACTTAAAATGTACTAATTAAATGAAATAAATTGTGTCATTTCAGATTTACAATGTCTAGTAGAGGCACTTGGGTTAAAACTTCAGAAGGCGGTGACAGAGATGGACAACTATAAAGAAATGCTTATGTAAGATGGAGAACATTAAACAACTTGTAAGATAACAGTGCTCTGTAGATGTGCCACAAAATGGCAAGAATTAGAAAGAAATGACAAGAATTATAAAAACCCTGATATGTTCTCTGTGATTCTTTTGGCAGAGATTTACTTGTGTGGGTAATAGTTTACTGCTGCTTTTCTTGACCACTTTGCTTCCCTAGATTATATGTTGAAGAACCTGTAAATATATTCACATACGTGGAGGATTTCTTTATCTCAAAAAGAAACTTATCTATCCATATATTAAAGCTTTCCCTGATAGTTCAAATGCAGTAACTTAATGTGAAATACTCTTTGAACTTTTTTCTTATCTTTATTCCTTTATTATCTCTCCACAAGAAACAATATTGAAGCTGTATCTCAAAATTACTAATTTTAGCTTCAAGGAGAGAATTGAGTATCTTTGAAATGCTGAAGTACTTATGCTTGATGCAAGTGAGAAAACAATGTTGGAAAACACATGGTAAGAAAATGATATAAAATCAAGAGCACTATTTCTTTTAAAAATTAATTTTAAGCCTGGGCAATGTGGCAAAACTTTGTCTTCCAAAAAAATACAAAAATTTTCAAAGCATGTTGGCACACACCTTTAGTCCAAGCCACTTGGGAGGCTGAGGTGGGAAGATCACCTAAGCCTAGGAAGTTGATGCTGCAGTGAACCATGATCATGCCACTGAGCTCCAGCCTGGGTGACAGAGTAAGACCCTCTCAAAATGAATAAATAAGTAAAAATTACTTTCATTTCAGAAATTTCAAAAATCATAGTATAAACATAGAATATCTATAATACTAAAATAGAATGTATACAATCTTTGAAAAGTAAGCAGATTCTTTTACCTTATGATATATGTGATTTTCAGTTCCTATATTTTAGAAGGATGAACTGCATAAAAATATAAATATTTAGAATGCTTAGCAACCAAATGTTTGTGTTGACCATGAACTACTCCTAAAAACAATGTGTTTAATAAAGTATTGAACACAAGAAGGAACAAATTCCAAAAATGACCTATCAAATTAATGTATACTTGGATTATTTGTAGCAAAAGTTTGTTTCTGAAAAATAAGAAAAATCAAATATTCATACTTTATAACACTATGGTTAATAGCACAGTAAATATAGTAGCTCAGCTGTCTGTGTAGATGGCTGGAGTTGCAGGAATTGGTGGAAAGGGGGTCCTTAGAAGACCCCCTAGGCCCAGGAAGTAACTTTTTGGGATTTTTTTTAAATCCTGAAAAAGAAACAAGATGATGGTTGCTAGAAAAAGAAAAAAAATCGTTGTTTCTCTCCCTCTAATATAATCAAGGAGGGGTTTGGCCACGTGGATGTCTCATGTGGAGAGCAGTCTAGTCAGGCCCCAGCTACTGTGTGATGATTGCTTCTTGGAGCTCAACAAGTGAAGAGGGCGCAGTCTAGGCATAGGGAGGTGGTGCTAGCACACAACTAAGCTAAGAGGGAATTTGTGGGCATACCAAGAGTTAGCATATAAAGTGGAGTCTTGGAAAGTTAGGAAAGAAGCTTAGAAATGAGCATAGTGAAGAAAAGGAATAAACTTACTGGTAGTGACATGAATTGATATTTTACAGAGTAAGTTTGCACAGAATTCTTTGTATATTCATGTTCCACATAATGACATTTTGGTTAGTGACAGACCATGTATACAATGATGGTTCCATAAGATTATAATACCATATTTTTACTGTACCTTTTCTGTGGTCAGATATGTTTAGATATGCAAATACCATTGTGTTACAATTACCTACACTATTCAATACAGTAGCATTCTATACAGGTTTGTAGCCTAGGAGCAATAGGCTGTGTCATGTAGCCTACATGTGTAGTAGGTTATACAGTCTTGGTTTGTGTACACTCAGGGATGTTCACACAATGACAAAATTGCATAATGACACATTTCTTGGAATGTATCCCTGTTGTAAAGCAATGAAGGACTGTGCATGGAGCCTGCCCATTTAATATTAACACGTGCTTTGTGTTATTTTTTGCTTATTTTTAACATAAGTTGTTCTGAGAAGTTGAGAGTCTGGGTAGATTGGAGATAGAGGGAGAAATACACCACTAAAGTCCATCAAACTAATTATCTGTAGGAATTTACTGTACTATTGCAGAAATGCTGAAGACATTTTATCAGTTTATAAAGCTGATGTTTCCTACCCATGCAAGACCTTCTTAAAAATTAAAAAATTGACATAATGCCCATATTTAGAAATGTGAATTAGGAAAGATACAGCCACTTAAATGGCTCCAAGTGCTAGAGACCTTTCTGTATGCTACTGTCTCTAGCTCTTCTATCTATACTCTATCTACTCTCCTTTACCGCTAGGATTAAGTTGGGGAGGGTGAGCATTTAGGTTCAAAGCCTGGGACTGCTGAAGCCTCAGGTTGCTCAGAGGTCAGGAGGTTCCTGGTAGTATATAAGTACTGTTTTAATTATAGACCAGAGTCAAATTTGTGGCTTGGCCATTTTTGTAATGGTAAGCTCGAAGTCAAAACAATTCACTCAAAAAATTTGACATATTAATACAATTTGTAAGTAAAATTCAAGATTTCCTGCCCATACTCAAACCTCTTAGGACTTAGGAAATTAGAATATGCTATAAAATCAAGTTTCTTTGATTTTTAATCCTCATTCTTTGTAGGGCTGGGAATAGGAATGTTTGTCACCTATAATTTAAGATAATTCTTTTTGTTGTTTAAAGATTTTAAAATATTTGGATATAAGTTTTGTGAATTTTGACAATAAGAGAAGAAGCAGTTTATAAATTTGTGAAATTAGAGTTCTTTTTTCGAAGATTTTTTCCCCGAGATTTTTAAGAAAATATTTTCTAAAAAGAACATTGTTATGTATTTAAAAATAGAGATTTTATCAGGATGCTTTGGGCTACAAGTAACAGCAGTAGGATAGTGTCAGTTGTAATTGATCAGAGTCTCAGCAATATCCCCAAGGATCTTGATGTTCTTTTTGCCTCCATCCTGCTGCCCTCAGTACTGGCTTCAACCCAAAGCTAAGTCAGGTCCTTATATAATCACAAGATGGCTATAGTTCCTCCACCCTGGAGGCCTCATTTGGATATGGTACCTGCAGGCAGGAATGGACTGGTTTTCTAATGTCTTTTTAGAAGTGAGAAAAAAAATTATCAGATGCCACCAACAGCCTTCTCCTTATATTTCCTTGGCTGGAACCCTTTACATATCCTCTCCTAAATGAACCACTGGCAAGGGGAACAGGGCTACCACAATTACCTTAGACCAAGCAGGATTTATCCTTAGAACAAATGATAATTGAGACTTTGATGGCCAGGAAAAAGGCTGTAGTGAGTGTTCAGAAGGTAACCAATAGCGTTTGCTAAAGACGTAGAGCATTAATGATGCTCTGAGAGCTTGATGACATTTTCTACAGATTTTAAGTACTATAATATCTAGGTTAATTAGGGGAACACCTCTCTGAAATAATGAAAAATATGAAGACTATAAAATCTAGTTCTATTGTTTTTAAACTGATATGGATACAAAATATACTTTTACTTTCACATATATATGAAAGTATATATAAAAAAAGAAAGTATATATATGTATATCTCAGGATAAAGATAGATAAATAAGGCTTAAAAGAAAGACTGTCATTTATGGTGAAAATTTTTTAAGAATTCCAAAAGGAGAATACATAGAAGAAGAGTAGAAAGGGTCAACTCTACTGAGGAACAACCCAGATGAAGAGCAATTGACTGGTGATGCTGGTGGGCATGGGATAGGCAGGACCTTTCTTCAAATTAATTAAAACACAGAGAAGGGAGTGACACCTGGTGAATCATTGAAATAGTGGTTTTCACACTCCCATCTGCATAAGAATCATGGGGAGCTTGTTAAAATTGTGTATTACAGTATGCCCTCTCCCACAGACTCAGCCCCAGGACCAGATTTCTGGGCTCCTTTTCCACAGATAATCTAGTTTTACATTTAGATCTGGGGTGGCTCCAAGCAATCACATTTTTAATGCACTCCCCACATGATACTGATGGAGGTGGTCCAGTGAAACCCACTCTGAGGAATCACATATGGAACATTCAATCCAACTGGCACCTCACCAATACCCTCCAATCAATCAGCCCTGTGTGAAGCAGCATTTGCAGAAGCATCTATACTCAGACTAACACAATGAGTATGTGGACTAGAGTTAGACAGCCTGAAAGCTACTGAACCCCAGGAGAGCCCAGGATCCCCATAGCCCAAGGCAACCCTCCGGTGCCCCCACCGGGTAGCATACCCTGCCCCTTCATCACACCTCTAAAAACAACCTAGAGCAAAAATAAATAGCAAAGCAGACAAGCAAACAGAGGATCTTAAGTCTAAGGATTCACACACAACCAAAGATGAGTAGGTATGTAAGGAAACACCTTCTACCAATTCCCCCCGAAAAGTGGCTATGAATTAACACAGAAAATCCTTAATGCCCTAGAAAATTGTTGAATAGCAAACAGATGACATTAGAATAAGTATAATTGATATCCCCCAAAGCATGTCCAGGATTGTAACCATAAAAGAACAGACTGTTATGGGAAGCTATTAGGAATTCAGGAGATTTAAAATATCATAAAAATGATCCCATTCATGCTAAAAATGAATGCAAATGCACATACACATTCATATGGATTTAAATACATTGAATAAATGATAGGATTTCTAGAAGTGAAAGTGTGGGCTTTTTGGAAATTTTATTTCGCTCTATTATATATTGCTTAAATGCTTTACACTGTGGTTATATTTATTTTCATGTATGTGGTAAGAACAAAGTTTACTTAAAGTGATTTATGATCTGTCACTAAGAATATGTCTAAGTGGTTATGTAAAACATGTTTTATATGTTTTCTGGCTGGGCACGGTGGCTCACGCCTGTAATCCCAGCACTTTGGGAGGCCGAGGGAGGTGGATCACTAGAGGTCAGGAGTTCGAGACCAGCCTGACCAATATGGTGAAACCCCTGTCTCTACTAAAAATACAAAAATTAGCCAGGCATGGTGGTTTGCGCTTGTAGTCCCAGCTACTCAGGAGGCTGAGACCGGAGAATTGCTTGAGCCCGAAGGCAAAGGTTGCAGTGAGCCAAGATAGTGTCATTGCACTCCCGCCTGGATGACAGAGTGAGACTCTTTCTCAAAACAATAAAAAAATTAAAATATGTTTTCTAATTTAAGAACCTCTGTAATGTACTTAGACTTTCATTCCTTTTTTTTTTTCTGAGCAAGCTAACACGGGACTTACATTTTAATTTCATTAGCTGTCACCTGCTCCTCATTTAACTGATAATTTGAACAATAGTAAACTTATGATCATCACAAAGTACTAATTTTTAAAGCTCTTACTTGGCCTTTCAACAACATCTGACAGTTGACCAGTCTGTTCTTGAGACAGCCTCCTTTATTGAGATATAAATACCAGTGTTATCCTGATTTTCCTCTCACCTTCCTGTTCGCTAATGAAATTTTTGCCTGGCAAGCAGAAGGTGACTTGGTGGCATTCCAGTGTCAGTGTATAGATCCATTTTTCACATGATCCTAACTTGAACAGGGTATGTTTATTTCATTTATTTATTCAATACAAAATGTTTACTGAGAGCCAGGACTATTGTGTGCAGGCACTAGATATCGGAGCAACAAGATTGGCACTTTTCCATAGAGTTACTTAGGTAATTTCAGGCAATGCTAAGTGCTGCAAAAATATAAAATAGGCATAATAGATTGTGAGTAGTGAGGAGGGGTGGTATACTTTTGACAGAGTGGTCAGAATGGCATCCCTGAGCAGATGACCTTTAAGTTAAGATATGAATATCAGAAAGGAGCTAGCCACGATTACATCTGGGAGCAAGGAGATCAAGACAAGACCCTACATTTCTTGGAAATCAGTTTTACAAGTTCAAAAAACGTGAAGGCCAGTGGTGACAGAATAATGGTTTCCCAAAGAGTTTCATGTCCTAATCCCTGAAATCTGTATGTTCCCTTACATGGCAAAAGGGACTTTGCAAATGTGATTTTACAAGTTCAAAAAGCATGAAGGCAAGTGGTGACGGAATAATGGCTCCCTAAAGAGTTTCATGTCCTAATCCCCGGAATCTGTATGTTCCCTTACATGGCAAAAGGCACTTTGCAAATATGATTAAGAATTTCGAGGCCAGGCGTGATGGCTCATACCTGTAATCCCAGCACTTTGGGAGACTGAGCCAGATGGATCACTTTAGGCCAGGAATTTAAGACATGGCTATCGTGTTGAAACCCTGTCTTTACTAAAAATACAAAAATTAGCTGGGGGTGATTGTGCACACCTGTAATCCCAGCTACTCAGGAGGCTGAGGCGCAAGAATCGCTCAAAACCAGGAGGCAGGGAGGTGGAGGCTGTAGTGAGGTGAGATCATACCACTACACTCCAGCCTGGGTGGCAAAATGAGACTCTGTCTCAAAAAGAAAAAAAAAGGAATTTTGAGATGGAGAAATTATCCTGGATTATGTGGGCAGGCTAATGTAATTATGAGGTTCTTAGAAGAGGAAGCAAGAGGGTCAAAGTCACAACAGCAGATGTGAAGATGAAAACAGAGGTTGCAGTGATGTGATATGATGATGGAGGAAGGGGCCACAACCCAGAAATACCGGTGGACTCTAGAAGATAGAAAATGTAAAGAAATGAATTCTCCCCTGGAGCTTTAAGAAGGAACACAACCTGGTGACACCTTGATTTTAGGACTTCTGACCTCTAGAACTGTGAAATAATAAATTTGTATTGCTTTTAGACACTAAGAAGCTTGTGGTCTTTAGTTACAGCAGCAATAAGAAATTAAATTGACCAGTGTTTCCTGAAGAGTTTCTGTGGAGTTTGGATTTATAAGGAGAGCTATGGGGAGAATTCTAAGAGACTAATCTAATCTATGTTTTCAAAGGTCACTGTGGTTGCCATTTGAAGAATGGGGTGGGTATTTTTTTTTTCTAGTCCATCTTTTTTTTTCCCCCATTTATTTATTTTATTGCATTTTAGGTTTTGGGGTACATGTGAAGAACATGCAAAATTGTTTCATAGGTACACACGTGGCAGTGTGATTTGCTGCCTTCCTCCCCATCACCTACATCTGGCATTTCTCCCCTTGCTATCTCTCCCCAGGTCCCCACCCCCCACCATCCCTCCCCTACTTCCTCCCAACTGACCCCAGTTTGTAGTGCTCCCCTCCCTGTGTCCATGTGTTCTCATTGTTCAGCACCCGCCTACGAGTGAGAACATGCAGCGTTTGATCTTCTGCTCTTCTGTCAGTTTGCTGAGAATGATGGTTTCCAGGTTCATCCGTGTCCCTACAAAGGACACAAACTCATCGTTTTTGATGGCTGCATAATATTCCATGGTGTATATGTGCCACATTTTCCCTATCCAGTCTATCGTCAGTGGGCATTTGGGTTGGTTCCAGGTCTTTGCTATTGTAAACAGTGCTGCAATGAACATTCGTGTGCATGTGTCCTTATAGTAGAACGATTTGTAATCCTTTGGATATATACCCAGTAATGGGATTGCTGGGTCAAATGGAATTTCTATTCCTAGGTCCTTGAGGAATCGCCACACTGTCTTCCACAATGGTTGAACTAATTTACACTCCCACCAACAGTGCAAAAGTGTTCCTATTTCTCCACATCCTCTCCAGCATCTGTTGTCTCCAGATTTTTTAATCACCATTCTAACTGGCGTGAGATGGTACCTCAATGTTGTTTTGATTTGCATTTCTCTGATGACCAGTGATGATGAGCATTTTTTCATATGTTTGTTGACCTCATGTATGTCTTCTTTTGTAAAGTGTCTGTTCATATCCTTTGCCCACTTTTGAATGGGCTTGTTAGTTTTTTTCTTGTAAATCTGTTTTAGTTCTTTGTAAATTCTGGATATCAGCCCTTTGTCAGATGGGTAAACTGCAAAAATTTTTTCCCATTCTGTTGGTTGCTGATTCACTCTAATGACTGTTTCTTTTGCCGTGCAGAAGCTGTGGAGTTTGATTAGGTCCCATTTGTCTATTTTGGCTTTTGTTGTCAATGCTTTTGGGGTTTAGTCATGAAGTCCTTGCCTACACCTATGTCCTGAATGGTTTTGCCTAGATTTTCTTCTAGGGTTTTTATGGTGTTAGGTCTTATGTTTAAGTCTTTAATCCATCTGGAGTTAATTTTAGTGTAAGGTGTTAGGAAGGGGTCCAGTTTATGCTTTCTGCACATGGCTAGCCATCTTTCCCAACACCATTTATTGAACAGGGAATCCTTTCCCCATTGCTTGTTGTGTTGCCTCCGAGACCTCTGTTCTGTTCCATTGGTCTATATCTCTGTTTTTGTACCAGTACCATGCTGTTTTGATTACTGTAGCCCTGTAGTATAGTTTGAAGTCCGGTAGTGTGATGCCTCCCGCTTTGTTCTTTTTGCTTAGAATTGACTTGGCTATGCGGGCTCTCTTTTGGTTCCATATGAAGTTTAAGGTGGTTTTTTCCAGTTCTGTGAAGAAGGTCATTGGTAGCTTGATGGGGATAGCATTGAATCTGTGAATTACTTTGGGCAGTATGGCCATTTTCATGATATTGATTCTTCCTAACCATGAACATGGAATGTTTCTCCATCTGTTTGTGTCCTCTCTTATTTCGTTGAGCAGTGGCTTGTAGTTCTCTATGAAGAGGTCCTTTACATTCCTTGTTAGTTGTAGTCCTAGGTATTTTATTCTCTCTGTGGCAATTGTGAATGGAAGTTTGTTCTTGATTTGGCTCTCTTTAAGTCTGTTATTGGTGTATAGGAATGCATGTGATTTTTGCACATTGATTTTGTATCCTGAGACTTTGCTGAACTTGCTTATCAGTTTCAGGAGATTTGGGACTGAGACAATGGGGTCTTCTAGATATACAATCATGTCGTCTGCAAATAGAGACAATTTGACTTCCTCCTTTCCTATTTGAATGCCCTTTATTTCTTTTTCTTGCCTGATTGCTCTGGCTAGAACTTCTAATACTATATCGAATAGCAGTGGTGAGAGAGGGCATCCTTGTCTGGTGCCACATTTCAAGGGGAATGCTTCCATCTTTTTACTGCAAGTATCTTTTGAGGCTCTTATGAGACTCCAGCTTCATGCAGGAGTCATTTCCACTGCATTTCACCATTTCCGGAGGTCCAAAGTCCTATCTGCCACCTGGCCCCCAAATCTAAACCCTGTGGTTTCAAAGAGCAGCTCCGGCGCGAGCCTATGGTGTCTTCCACGTCTCCTTCCTTCGTTTTGGGCTGCTGCAGATCTTGAGTTTTTATGGGCACGGCGAGGTGCGTCTGCATCATTTCTTGTGTTTCTACCGTCTGCTGGAGGGTTTGCAGGGCTGATCTGTTCTGTCGCTGGAAACCGAAGCCCCTCTTCTGTCCTGTAGACCAGCCCTCTCCTGTCCCTGCAGTGTCCCTGCACGGGGGCTCTGCAGGGTGGGGACAGGGACAGCCCACACTGGAGCTTGGCCCCGGGGGTAGCAGCGAGGATGGCCGAGATCAGACCCAGGGTCTTCTGGAGGGGCCATCAGACTGGCTGCCGGTAAGGGTGTGGACAGTGAGGGGAGGGGCCTCAGGTAGGAGTAAAAGCAATATCAGGGAGTCTGGGTGGCAGGCTGTGCATTCATGCAAGTGAGATGTGATTAGGTTTAGCCTAAGGCTGTAGCATGGAAATGGAGAGAAATATATGCCAGAGGTCAATCTGATTTACTGATAGAGAAAATGTGAATGGGGAACATAGAGACTGGAAGTGAAAGGAAACAATAAAGATGGGCTTGAGGCTTTTTGCATCATTGTAGACAGGTGAGAGGCAGCAAAGTGTAGTGTCTGAGGTCAGACTCCAGATCCAGACTGCTGGGGTTCAAATCCCAGCACTACTACTTAGTACTTAGGTCAAGTTGGCCAAGTTTCTTTTCTCTTTAGTCTCAGTTCCCTAAACTGTAAAATGGGAATAAGGCCGTCTTTGAGGAGTGCACAAGATACATACCTATTACTATCACCATTGTGTTTATTCCATTTATTGAAGTGGGAAAATCAGTGACAGAAATAAATATAGAGAGTGGAGGATTTGTTAAAATTGAGATGCCTGTGAGACAACAAAGTAGAAATATCAAGGAGGCAGTTTAAGTATGTTTCATGTAAGCCAGTGGAGTGGCATATACCATCATTTTTCAAAGTGGGGGGAAATATCTAGTTTTTTTATTTTATTGGCAGAAGCAGCAGGGGCCTTTCTGAAGGGTTGTTCATAGCAATTGAAGAGAAAGGATCACCACTATTTGCTAAGAGTAAAAGAAGGAATGCAATGCTTAAAAAGATGGAGGCATTCTTTCTATTCCACCCAATTTCTCCATCCTAATGAAGGTGAAGATAACAAGTGGGTAATGAAGGGTAGACCATAGAAAGAGTGGCTTAACTGGTGCAGGGCAAGGGAAGGGACCATGCTAAGGGCACTTATTGGAATGGTAGGTGGCTTTAAAATTGCAGCCCAAATGTATTATCTACGTAGTAAATTAACCATTAACAGGAGTTCTTCTGTCCCTGCTTCTAGATTTGGAAAAGTGTGTATAACAGTCTGAACATATAGTGAAAGTTGTGCTGGGGCTGCTGAATCACAAAGGCATTTGTAAAAGAAACATTTTTTTTAATTTAAACATTTTTTGTTTAAAGCAAATCTGTAAAACTTGGAAAATATAAGGATATACAAAAAAGCCATAGTTATATTTTGGTATATCTTTCTAGTCCATTTTCCTTTTTAGGTAATTTGCATTTTATTTTCTTATCATGATGAATAGTAAAGTTCACAGTTCAGTTCCCAGGCAACATAAAAGTGAGCGTTTTACATATAAGACACCCATGTGTAATGTGATAAAATGGGGCTTTGGGGTCTTTTTTGTTGTTGTTTTTTGGATTTTTATGAGCCACTGTGATGTACTAGTCTGTTAAAGGCCATCACACAATTTAAAACTGTGCAGTTATAACAAGGCAATCTTCAAGCAATTAAAAACAATGAATTGTTGAACCAGCCTGGGAGATCTATTGAGTAATCTGGCCTTTCAAGTAATGTCAAGTGGAAACCCTGTTTTCTCTTTCCATCTGAGGATCATTAAAAGAAAAAACAAACCTAAACTAAACAAAAAAACACCTGTTCTGAGTGAAAGTCAGGATTCAGCCCATGTGACTTGGAGACATACTCTTCAGCTGGTTGGTGGAGGCACTATCACTCCAACATGTGCGAGAGCACTGAGAGGTCTGCCTCCATGCCTGCGGCCCATTGTGCAAGCTCTGGAAATTGGTGTTTCCTGAAGCACTGCCATCAACAGACAAAGGCCTCCACTACCTGCAAGTGCATATTGTGGGGATGATTGGCCTTACAGCAGTAGATGTCTATCTGGAGCAGTACCAAAGACAGCACCACTGGCTTCCACTTAGGGCCCAGACTCTGGGCCCGCTGACTAATCTACCAGTTTGATGCCGAGCTGTTGGTGTGTGAGGGGATCCTAGTCATTGTGTCACTGGTAGGTGGCTCAGTCATGGTTTCTTCCCATGCTTTCTCCAGCTTCTCCCTTATTCACGAAAATTCCTGTAGGGAATCTAGGAAAGTATCAAATGCTTTGAGACCCCTGGAAAGTAGGCTATTCAGCAGCAGCATTGTTTTCTGGAGGCTTGTGGCTTGATCTTTGATTTCTTGAGCATGTTTTCTGTCAAGATTCCTTCCTGGTAAAGTTACTGAAGAACCAATCCCTCCACCAATACCTCTGCATCCAGCTGCAGGCAAAGTGAGCAAAGCACTTTTTGTCTCTCGACTCCATTTCTCAAGTCTACAACAATGTATCTTTGAGGGGAACAGAATTCTAGTCCATTTTTCTAAGTAGTATAGATTTTTAACATAATTGGGAATATACTTTATATACTGTTTTTATTTTGTTTTGTTTTGTTTTGAGATGGAGTCTTACACTGTCGCCTGGGCTGGCGTGCAATGGCGCAATCTTGGATCACTGCAACCTCCCAGCCTCCCAAGTAGCTGGGATTACCTAATCAGTGTCATAAATTTACATACAATACTTTAATCTGCCATCCATACTTCGTTTTGTCAGTTGACCTAACGATATCTTTTATAGCATTTTCTCTTCTAGTACAGAATCCAATCTGGAGTCCGTTTACTTGGGTATCTCTTTAGCCTCCTTTAATCTAGAATATTTCCACAGTTTGTCTTTGTCTTTTAATGACAGTGAATTTTTTAAGAAGATCAAACACCGCATGTTCTCACTCATAGGCGGGTGTTGAACAATGAGAACACACGGACACAGGGAGAGAAGCACTACACACTGGGGTCAGTTGGGGGGAAATAGAGGAGGGACGGTGGGGAGTGGGGAGTTGGGGAGAGATAGCAAGGGGAGAGATGCCAGATGTAGGTGATGGAGAGGAAGGCAGCAAATCACGCTGCCACGTGTGTACCTATTCAACAATCTTGCATGTTCTTCACATGTACCCCCAAACCTAAAATGCAATAAAATAAATAAATGGGAAAAAAAAGAGTGCAGAACCCCTCACACTTTTTAAAAATAGAAAGTTCTTCATTATGTATTGGTTTGATGTTTCCTCTCTATTAGATTAAGGATGTGTATTCTTAGCCAGAAAACCACATAGGGAGTGATGTGTCCTCAGGGTATCATACCTGGAGGCACATGATAACCATTTGCCCCTAACTGGTGATGTTCATTTTGATCACCTGATCAAGATGTTGCTCAATTTTTCTGCATAATTGCTGGGGTGTTTTGTTCTCTTTCAATTAATAAGAAGTCTAGAAGAGACACTTTAAATGCATGTGAATATTCTGCTTCTCACCAAAATTTATTCTTAGATATAGCATCCATTAATGATTTTTGCCTGATCTCAGTTTTACTATAGTGATTCCTAAATCATGACTTTTTAAAGTTCCAGACCATCCTCCCCATTTATTAGTTAGGCTTTAGCATTCTACAGTAAGCAAGATCCTACCTTCATCTATTTATTTATTTATTGTACAGACTCATGAATTCCTATCTTTTAATGGCTTATAGGAGGACATTGATAATCTAACCTATTTCATTGTGTAATTAACAAGCTATTTTGAGATGCATTCAGATTATGTCTTAACTAGTTAATAAGTAGTTTGAATACATTTAAATTGGATATGAATTTTTAAATATATTAACCTTTTGAATATTGTTACAAAACCCAATCATATAAGATCAAGGCAAATGTTTATTTCAGTTTTAGATCTTCCATCTAGTTCTTTTTAATGGTTTTTATTTTCATGCTGAGATTTCTCATCTTTTTATTAATTAGAATAGATTTTCCTTTATATCTTTGAGCAGAGTTAATAATTTCTTCTTCAAAAATCTCTGTCTGCTGATTTCAGTATCTGGGTCATCTCAGAGTCAGTTCCTATTAACTGTCTTTCTCTTTATAATGAATCACACTTTTCTGAATACTTTTTTACTATGTTCTGGACATTGTGAATGTTATGTTATGGAAAGTCTGGATTCTGCTATAGTTCTCCAAAAAATATTATCATCGTTGTTGTTGATAGTGATGAAGTGTTGTCGCTTTATCCAGGCAGTTAACTTGGCCTCAGATGGCAATTTCTGTCCAGGACAGCAGCTCAATCTCAATTCAGTTCTTTTTCTTTTTCTTTGGTTTTTTTTTTTTTTTGGGGGGGGGGATGGAGTCTTAGGACTGTCACCCAGGCTGTAGTGCGGTGGCGCGATCTCAGCTCACTGCAATCTCTGCTTCCTGGGTTCAAGCAATTCTCCTGCCTCAGCCTCCTGAGTAGCTGGGACTACAGGCGTGCACCACCACACCCACCTAATTTTTTTTTATTTTTAGAATTTTTAGAGGTGGGGTTTCACCATGTTGGCCAGGATGGTCCCAATCTCCTGACCTCGTGATCTGCCCGCCTCGGCCTCCCAAAGTGCTGGGTTAGTTCTTTTTCTTTAACTAGGTTGCTTTGGAATCTGCTTAATACATGTGTAGTTCAGGGGCAAAATTTATATGGAGTATTTGGGACTGTCTTTCCCTGCTCTCCCCTATTCAGCATTCTTTCTTTACTTTCCAACAGCTGTGGTTGCCCCAAATACCGTGCCGTCTGGTTCTTTGGACCAGAAAGATTGAAGATATCTATACGAGTTTTAGTTCTCCTGCAGGGTGCTGACTGGGCCTGTCCTCAGGCTTAAAACTATTTTTAATAATCCAGCCCCATGTTGTCACCTCATTCCAAGTGTCAACTTCCCTCCAGAGTCTCCCTACTTTTGGTCACTTTCCAATACCGTCACGTGGGTATTTTGGTGTTTTGATTTCATTTATTTGTTGTTTTTGTTTTTTAATGTTGTCCAGAGTTTATACTTTTTATTTACATGCAGATCAGTCTGACAGAAGCTTAGTTGGCCACTACAGAAATGAACTGAATGTTTATTTCTTTAAACAAATAATAATATGAAGATATTAAGAAATTCCTTCTATTGATGAGTAAAATAATGCCACAGAAAAACACATACTTTATTTTGAAATAATATGTTTGAATTTCTTTTGTATTATTTTAGGAATAAATCTAATGAAGCTGATGACTGTCAAAGAGAACTGAGAAAACTGAAGTTTGAATCCATTATTTCTGAGTCACAGTATGCATTACCGATTTTTCAATTCATATTTTTAATAATTGAACTTAAAACTGTTTTAAGTAACATTTTATTTAAAAGGCTCTTAGCATTTCTTATTTTCTTGTTATTTACATAAACAATACCTAATTCAAGCTTATAATGTCTTGTAGTTAGTTATTGCTATTGCCACTGCCTAGATGGGAAAATGTTAACATTATAGAACCATTCATTTTTTTAACATTTTTAATTTTTTTAAAGCCACAGTTATAATCTATAATTTCAAATGAACTCTTTATACATATTTGATAAAGATAAAATGTAGTATATAATGCATGTTGGTGGGTTTTTTTTTTTTCCTATTTCTTTTTAGCCTTACAATGCTGCTTAAAGAAAAAGAAGACTCTTTAATGACTTGTCAACAAATATATAAAACATTACAGGAAGAGCTGACTGCAAAAGAAAAGCAAGAAGAAGACATAAAGAGAAGAATTAACCTTGCAGAAAATGAACTGGAGATAACCAAAACTCTTCTGAATCAGACAAGGGAAGAGGTTTTAACACTGAAAAATGAAAGGTGCAGTCAACAATAATTTTTTACAAAAACATTTTATGTTTAAGTTAGTATTCCATATATATTTGAAACATCAGTGTCTGATGTATTGTAACAATAGTGAAGTCACAATTGGGACTAAAGATATATTTCTCTTACACGGTCATTGCATCCCACTACCTCATTTTGCAAGTGATTAGACTGAAGCCCCGATTGGTTACATGACTTGGTAAAGTTGCAGTTGGTGAATGTAGGAGTGAAGCCCCGGTTGCATTTGGTGTCAAATTTTTATTTAAAAAAAATCAGACCATGTGTGATACTTGTACTACTAAATTTCACCTGGGTCAGTGATTTGTAGATTCTATCATTTTTCCAACAAAAAACATCTTTTTATATCACTTTTCCTGTTATTGGTGCCTACTTTTCTTCTCTCCTCCTTGTCTGTCAGCACATCTTGTTGAGGATATGCCACAAGCAAAGGTATCTCCTTATGGGTATCAAGGATACTAAGAAGCACATTGGTTCAGGCTTCCAAGATACTTTTGCTTAGTTAATTTACCTTTAAATTAACCTTATCTGTAATTAATATTTCAACCTTGCCTGCTTTTTGTTTTCATTTGCCTGTTATGTCTTTGTTCATTCTTTCTGAATCCTTTAGTTTTAAATGTATATTCGATATATAGCACAAATTTTGGGGATTTTTTTGGTTTGTTTCATTGGTTTAAAAAATCTGGGCATCTTTAAGAGGTTTTTTCATTTACATTTACTGATGTAATTATTATATTCACTAAACACAAGTTTCATAAGGGCAAGAATTTTTGTTTTGTGTCTTTTCTGTGGACAGAAAGTACATGATAAGTTGTTTTCATTCTTCCTATCATGTTTACATTTTAGTTTATATTTTATTAATTTTATTTTATAAATATAATTTAGAATAGTTACAATTTCTTTTTAGTTCTTTGTAAAACTATTTGCTGAGCCTGGGGGTGGGGCCAGGGGAGTGGTAGCAGTTAGCTTAGAATTAGATTTTTTGTCTCGGAACTCTTTCTGTCAACACTTCCCTGGGTACCATATCTGTTTCTATGCCAGGCAAGCAGGAAGTCTGTGTAGTTTATAGGAAAACAAGGCTTATCTCTCATCTTTCCTGAAATGATTTTATAATTACTTATCTTTGGTTGAATACGATGAGTAACTGCAGAACTGATATTTTCCCACCATTTATTCTTCACCCTTCAACACCAATAGTGTACCTTATACTTACATTACTATTCCACCTCACCTCCTCTGCCATTTATTAGAAGCTGCAATTTTATAACAAGGAAATGTATAAAAGCCAGACTTATTAATTAAAAACGGAATGATAGCTGAAAGATTGAACATGTGTAAGCAGAGATTTAAAACTATATATGCTAACATATATAGTCAGAAAGATTAAAATCAGTTATATATTCTATACAAAAAGCACACATCATACATCTTTGAAAAGACACCATGGAACAAATAAAAATTTTCAAAGTATTTGGTTTAGAATTTTGATTATCTTAGCAGTTCCTACATTACCTAGAATATCCTATTTCCAGTGATGCCAGATTAATTAGACTTAACTGTTTAGTCAAATGAACGCTGTCTCCTTCACTGAAGTCATTGAAAAGATCCTATCCTTGTCTAATTGTTTCTGGAACTCTTCTCTGAGGACTGGCTTAAGTGCACATTTTATACTTTCGTCAGTATAACAGATCTTTACCCTTTAGGAATACATTTGATAATTGAAACAGTCTCATATGTGTCCAGTGAAAGTAAGTCCAGTGAATATCTGGGAAATACTATTGGGGATCAAAAATAAATTTTTCTCTTTTTTCTATGTCTAATAAATTATCTCTGACTGCAATTTGAAGAAGGGAGTTTTATGAATGCTTTGAGGGTTAGTAACCTCAATAGAATATATAAAGCTTTCTTGGGGGATTGCTTTAAAATAGCATACACCTGGATGTATGTGTTTTACCATGTTTTTAAAAAATTATTATGACTATAATCTTACCCTCTAAGTGTTGAATGAGAAGAACAGTTCCTATCAGCTTTCAGAGAATAGTTACATCACTGAACTAACTCCTATTCTTTATTTCTCTTCTTTGTTTTCTCATATTATTGCCCTTGTACCTTCTTTGTTCTCTCTGCTTTAGTCTATCCAGAAACATACATGATATAACTTAGTCATTGGTAACACTAAGTTTACAGACATGATGTCTCTCACATAATAAATAAAAATGACCAGGTGTAGTAGCTCACACCTGTAAGCCCAGCACTTTGGGAGGCCAAGGCACGCAGATCACTTGAGGCCAGCAGTTTAAGACGGGCCTGGCCAACATGGTAAAACCCCATTTGCACTAAAACTACCAAAATTAGCTGGGCATGGTGCCTCATGCCTATAATCCCAGCTACTCAGGAGGCTGAGGCACAAGAATCACTTGAACCCAGGACGTGAAAGTTGCAGTCAGCTGAGATCACACCACTGTCCAGCCTGGGCAACAGAGCAAGACTCTGTCTCAGAAAAATAAATTAAAAAAATTTTAAATGTCCTTGTAGACCACTAAGTTATCATGTAATCATAAGGTTACTCCTAAACATAAGCATTGCCTTTTTCTAGACTACCTTCAGATTTTGTTTGCCTTGTTCTCTAACTGTTCAGAGCCTGCCACACATATGCACTCAATAAATATTTGCTGAGTGAGTGAATCAATGAATGGATCGCTTTGGGCAATTCAGCCAGTCTGTCAATTATTTGTTGGACATTTACCACATGCCAGGTACTATGTACCCTGGGGTTAAAACAATGAATCTGAAAAATCTCTTTCCTCATGAAGCTTATATTTTAAGGATAGAGACAAACAGTAAAACAAAAAAAAGTAGAATACTGACTAGAATAATTGTAAATTGTGATAATGGATATGAAGTAGTAGACACTGATAGAAGGGGTGCCTGCTGTGGCTAGGGTGGTCATAAAAATGACTTCCAAGGTGATACTCTGCCCCTTCCCTAAAGGAAGACAAGTGGAAGTTACCAGGCCAAGAGCCTGGGAGGAGCTTTTAAGCAAAGGACAGGGTTGGCGAGTTCTGGGAAAGGACAGCAGGGTAGCATGGCTGGTGGCATAGTAAGTATAAGTGAGGCATGCAGGGTCACATTATTTAGGGCCTTGCAGGCCTCTGGGAGTTTAGATGCTGTTTTCAGTGCAATGAAGAGAAACCATTGAAGGAATTTAAGCAGAGGAGTGACATTGTAGAAAGATCATTCTGGGTGCTGGATGGAGAAGGTATTGGCAGTGGAAGCAAATCAGGACATTTACTGTTTTGATCAAGGATTTTATAGGTAGTGAAGCCTAAGAGACATGAGAAAAATGAGAATCTTCAGCTCTTACCCCCTGTCACATTCTGTTGGGTTAAGTGTCTGTGCTGAGTGGATGGTAATAAAATGGCCAGGGCTTACTCCATGTTGAGCCTAAGGTTTAAAAAGATATTCTGGGCCAGGCGCAGTAGTTCAAGCCTGTAATCCCAGCACTGGGAGGCCAAGGTGGATGGATCACCTGAGGTAAAGAGTTTGCAACCAGCCTGGCCAACATAGTAAAACCCTCTCTCTACTGAAAATACGAAAATTAGCTGGGCGTGGTGGTGGGCACCTGTAATCCCAGCTAGCTGGGAGGCTGAGGCAGGAGAATCGTTTGAACCCAGGAGGCGAAAATTGAAGTGAGCTGAGATTGTGCCATTGCACTCCAGCCTGGGCAACAAGAACAAAACTCTGTCTCAAAAAAAAAAAAAAAAGCAACAGATATTTTGAAGAACAAATGACTTTTGGAAGCTTTTGAGATTACTGTAGAAACCTGTCTTGAAACAGTGGTCTTTTGGCTTCAGGGCAACCTGTTATTTGGTCTCTTTTCTAGCTCTGTTTTGGTTCTTTCCTTTTACGTCCTGTGATCACCTGATAGCACACATTTCTTAAAATTCACACTTGAACTTGACTTTCCTCTTTCCACTTTCTTTCCTTCGGTAAACTGACCTTGTCTCAGCTTAGCAAGTTTGCTCTTGAAGCTTTGATTGGAAGCACCAATGGGACCTTTAAATAAGAAGTTTCCTTAAGCAGTTGGAGGTGTGAATGTCCCTCCAAAAGAAGCAGCTGGACTCAGGAAACACTTTTAATATAAAGTTGCTTGGTAATACCATAGGAGATTCTGGTTCAGTAGGTCTGGGTAGTGCCTAGGAATCTGCTACTTGGCAAAGTCCCAAACCACTGCTATGGAAGTATTATAACCAACCAGGATACCAGATGTGCCCACCAAAGACCAGAGTCCAACTCACTCCTAGCGACTGTGTGTGCTTTTATAAATCCAGGCAGTGTCAGATACACACCACCCTTCCTCCCTGACCCCTCAGGAGAACAGAGCCCTTACTGAGGTCATAAATTGTGCAGTTTAGAAGCTATGTAGTTTCAGAAGAGAAGAAAAAAATGTAAAAAGCCAGAGGTGATCTTAGAAAAAAACTAGTAGAACTTCCGAATTTGGAGCAGTAAGGGAGTTAGTAAAATAGTTCAATATTAGTATAAATCTATTTATTTGGGCATTGCTTTCTTCCCCACACTCAGCTGAGGAAGTGCTAGGTAAAGAAGAACCTTCAATGAAAGGAAAAGAAGTAGGTCTTTTCAGATCATGAGATTCTGCAGGTGGAGACAGTCCGGCCAGCTTGGTGACAGACACATTGGGACTGGTGAGAGGGGTTTCCTTTATGGATAGAGAGAAATGCAGCAAGGCATAAGGATAGTGCCAGAGAAAACTGTGGCTGTTTATTAAATTCTGTGTAAAGATAGCCCTCAGCTCCCATTCTACTGGGACACATGGTCTCTGTGGCCAAGACCAGAACTCTGCCCAGAACCATGAATGTGCAACACTAATTCAGGCATATTGTGTGTTAAATAGTGCTCTGTGGGCTGATGGGGGCGGCTAATTCCATTCTTAGAGGAAACTGTTTCAATAGTAAAAATGTCCTAAATTCCCTATAACAAATGTACAAATATATTTTGTAAGGACATATGTGTTTAAGCATGAAGATTCCTACATATAGCACTTGGAGAAATTCGCTTACACACTAGCATGTGGCCTACAGCCATACAGCCGGAAAACACACTGTTTCTAATAGCTCTCATACCCTTTGCATTCTTAGATGTTGTATTATCTTTATCTTGGTAAACTCCAAGAAAAAATATAGAAAAAGACTTACTGTGATCAATTTACCCGTCACATGCTGGGAATGATGAAGAGTGTTGTTAGAGGAAAAGCTTAGTCGTAATTAAAGTTAGGTGCAAGTTGCTTATGTGTAAATTATTCTGAGATATAAATAAAATATATCTGCATCTGTTTGGCAGTCTATCTGTCTTAAATGTAGTTAACTAAATTGCCCCCACTTCCCCATAATTTTTAGGCTATAGGGAAGGGTTTTATCCACTTTCCTCACCCCTACCTGCATTGCATTAATATCTCTTTCGGCCTCTCCCCTCTCTTTCATCTTTTTCTTTTTAGTTAAAAGCTCTGAACCCTCACTGATAGGGTTTAGCTGTGTCCCCACTCAAATTTCATCTTGAATTGTAGTTCCCATAATCTCCATGTGTCATGGGAGCGACCCAGGGGGAGGTAATTGAATCACGAGGGCATTTACCCCCATGCTGTTCTTGTGATAGTGAGTTCTCATGAGATCTGATAGTTTTATAAGGGGCTTTTCCCCCTTTGCTCAGCACTCACTCCATCCTGCTGTCCTGTGAAGAAGGTGCCTGCTTCTCCTTTGCCTTCCTCCATGATTGTAAGTTTCCTGAGGCCACCCCAGCAATGCAGACATGTGAGTCAATTAAACCTCTTTACTTTATAAATTATCCAGTCTCGGGCAGTTCTTTATAGCAACATGAGAACAGACAAATACATTCACCTCAGAAAAGTATACACAAAACCCAGCACATTATTTCAGGAGGTTCATAGAGTCTCCTGTTTTCCAATATATGGCAGGACCTCATGATTAAACATACCTGCTTTTCATTTTCTCTCTATCCCTCCTCCTGTCTCCTCTCCCTTTTCCTTCCTTTTTCTTCCCTTCCCCTTTCTTTTCTCTTTCTCAAGCTCTTTCACATATCCACAGGTTTCACAATGAGGAGCCCTCTAAGTGCTTCTGTAGACATTATCGTATCTTGTCTTCATGTCACCCTGTGCACAATGCCATGCACCATTTTATGAGGCTCAGTGGAAAGGTTAAGAGGGACAGGAAGCCAGCCTGGGCTCTGCTGTCATAGTTGCTTGCCAGAGGAAGGGGTTCACTTTTTTTGCATAAGTTTACCATCTCTCCTTACCAAGCCCTGTGTCCATAGGTCCTCCCTCAGACAGAGGGAGCACTTTTTCTAATTCATCAACCCAGAAGAGAAGCCATTTCCAAATTTTCACAAGGGCACTGGCTAGCAGAGCTGTGGCCTGCTACAGCTGCTTCACCTGTAATGCAGATATCATTTTCCACCTTTTGGAGATGAGGACATTAATGTTAACTGAAGCTAAATTTCTTGCTCAAGTTCACATAATTGGCAAAGACAGAAACCAATCTCTGTTGGGCATGACCTTATAACTCATGTTCTCTTCTTTACTGTTGGCACAATTCCCTCAGTAGTTGTCTTGAAGGGCTAAGTTTTGTCATCCTTTCTCAGTGTGACATCTTTTTGAACCATGTTGTAACACTAAGTCTTTAGAAGACCCACAGCCCTGCAGAAAGCAATGCTCTTTTTTTGTCCCTTCTCTCCTCTCAATTTCTTGCTCAAACCACACCCCCCCCAGCATTCCTCTCTTCACTCAATAAATATGAGATGGTATCCTCTGCTTTCTAGTGCCTTGATAGAATCAGAAGTAAAGCTATATCTACAGATGGAAAATAGAATAAAAATAATACACAACTACATTCTAAAAATGAGAAACTGAGGCTCTAAAAATTATTTCACTGAGGCTTGTCATATTTTTATAAATGCTAGAAGCAATGAGAAGTGATTAGCTATATCTAGTATTAGACATGAAAATGGGTTAAGACGTGAAGCAAGTAGTGTGGCTTAATATAAAAAGAATGAGCTTTAGAATTAGGTAAACATATGTTTAAATCCCAACTTGACCACTGTTGAGCTTGGGCAATTGAGGCTTTTCTTCCTTACCTGTAACATGGGCATTTCAACAATAGCTATTGTCTTGAGAATTTAAAAATATTATGCCTGGTATGTTGTAGGTACTCAGAAAGTATTAGTTTCCTTCTTTCATCTTTCTTTAGATTGCTAGCCCCTTAGAGCATCATGTCTTATTAATTTTTATTCTCTGCACTAGTCATTTAAGATATTCAGTAAATATCCATTGAATTCATTATTATCTGCTTTACTCATACAGTTGTAAAAATTAATCCTTGGAGTGATTCCATTTGGATGCTGATATGGTTAAGCTTTGTGTTTGTGTCCCCACTCAAATCTCATCTTGAATTATAATCCCCATAATCTCCACGTGTGAAGGGAGAGACCAGGTGGAGGTAATTGAATCATAAGGATGGTTTCCCCCATGCTGTTTGTGTAATAGTGAGTGAGTTCTCGTGACATCTAACAGTTTTATAAGGGGCTCTTCCCCCTTCTCTCGGCACATCTCCTTTCTGCCACACGTAAAGAACGTACCTTGCTTCCTCTTTTTCTTCTGCCATGATTTTAAGTTTCTTGAGACCTCCCCCAGCCATGCTGAACTATGAATCAATTAAACCTCTTTCCTTCATAAATCACCCAGTCTCAGGTGTGTCTTTATAGTAATGTTAAAACATACTAATACAGATGCTGTTCGGTTAGTTTAAAGCACATGACATATTCTAAGTAAAAATCTAAAATAATAAATCTTATTAGGTTTTTTCCCCAAGACTCACCTGTTCCTCTAATTTTCTATTCGTCAACAGCTCTCAGAAGAAGAGGCTTGCCAAGCTTCTTATATTATCACACATTTACTACTTTTAACAGAGGCAAGAGTTGTGGCAAAATCAAAATTATCTCTTTGATTGACAATGTGAAGACATCTCTAAAAGAACAACTTGTGAAACAGAATTTAAAGCTGTCATTTTGGCATTATGGTTTGACATTTGTTTGCAGTTATGTTTTTAAGTGCAATTAAGGGAATCTGGATTTGCATATATATAAGAAATTAGATTCTCATTTTCTTTTCGGTCCAAGAATTTAATAGTTAAAGTTTTTAAAAGAAATACTCTTAACTGTGAATATATTCTAATTTACCTATTGTGCCAACTCCAAAAACGTTATTTTTTAAAGCTATCTGGTAAAATTGCAGGGTAGAAGGTCATAGATAGCCACACCTCCCTCTGAGATATGCAAAGCAAAGACAGCATGACATACTGCTGGCTGGCATAAGCTTGAGCTAGCTTTGTCACTTGTGAATTATGTCACCTTAGATAGTCATTTATCACTCAGGTCTTCATTTCTTCTAAAACTGAGGGAGTTGTATTAATATATTTCTAAGGAATGAAAAGAAAGAATCACTACATCCCCAGAGAATAGAGCAATGCCAGACACACAGCACTCAATATTTGCTGGATGGATGGATGCATGGATGAAAATGAATTTAATTTGTATCAAACAACTGATCATAGAATTTAAAACTGGGAAGCTCCAGTTTTTCTATCAGACCAGAGAACTTTTGACTTGCAAACATCAGACCTAGGAATACAATGAGAACTCCTGGATTCTAGTGGTAAACTTCTTTATTAGATTCTTTGTAAAATTCAAATTTAGGATCTGAATCTGTGGTGTTTCCTATAATTTTAAAACATCAACATCTCTTGAACTGATTCTAGAAAGAGAAGTTCAATAACTAAATAGCAATATATTTTCGACTACTTATAACATGGAAAAATAGGTATTATGCCTTTACAATAAATATTTTTCTCATAATTCTTCTAAATTTCTAGCAAAAAGTCCTTGAGTCAGAGTTGGTCCTTCATAGTTTTTTTCAACACAAGATTGTTTTCTCTTTATCAATGTCCTAAGATTGTTTTATCATCTTAAACAATGTATGAGCCCCCCCATGGTTGTACTGTACAAGTGTGATTTTCATTTTTGGAATCTGGATTATATCTTTTTCACAGATATAATCATTCCTATATACATTGCTCACTGTTCATCCCATTCTAGTCAAGTACAATGAGCACATAGAACATCATATATAGTTATTCTTTCCTAAAATTCTTTAATTTATCCCATTAAAGAGACTCACTAAAGATTTCTTAGAGCCAGGAATGAAGGCTGTGCAGGGAATCAAAGAGGTATAACAGCTCTTCTCATTTCAGTAGCCATAATATCAAGCAAAATTACCACCACAGATACAAATTTATATTTTTATAACCATTTACTCAAAACACTATATACTTTGTTAGAAATGACATAAAGAACTTTATAATTCCTTGAAAATTCAGTGAATAATCATACTTCATAAACATTGTTTGCATCCTAGCCTACTGTATTTTACCTGCTATAATCTACTAAACTTTTTAAGTTTTTCTTCTAAAAAGATACATTTAACATGAATTCCTTGTACTAAGTCCATCAGAGGAATGCATTTGAAATGGATTCCACTTTTATGGTATCAAAATTATAACTATATCCAAGGAGACTGAAATTCAAGCAACTCACATATTCAGTACCGTCTACTTTATAGTAAAGGTAGTTTCTAGTGTACTCACAGGCACTATCAGGAGGTGCTCATTTGGATTTTCTAATCGATAAGACTTCTTTTCCAACAAGAAACCTAATTTAAGGAATTAAATGGATCAAATTGTTAGGCTGTCTAGACACTTCGAACAACCACTTCAGCAGACACGTTTATTCTATGATCCTGGCATTTGAAAACCGGGTGAAGTGCTACTTTATTTCCATTGACAGCTGCTCCTTAGCTTGATCAAGTTACTATCATGAGATTTTCATATTATTGCTGAAGTTGTATAGTATCACTTACAGGAAGACCATTGTATTCTTTTTATATTGCTCCTACAACAAATGACCACAAATTTATTGGATTAAAATAACACAAATGTATTGTCATAGTTCTAGAGGTCAGAAGTTCAAATAAGTTTTATAGGGCTAAAATCAAGGTGTCAGCAGGGCTGGTTCCCTCTGCAGGATCCAGAGCAGACATTCCTTACATTTTCCATCTCTTATAAGTCATCAGAATTCCTTAGCTCCTGGCCACGTGAATCCAATCTCTGCTTTCATTGTCATGTAACCTTCCCCCACACTAACCCTCTTGCCTCCCTCCTGTAAGAGAACCCTAGTAATTACCCTTAGGGCCCATCCAGATAATTCAAAATAGTCTCCTCACCTCAAGAACTTTATCACATCTACCACGTCTTTTTTCCCATGTAAGGAAACGTACAGATTCAGAAATGGACATCTTTGGAGGTGATAAGCTAAAAGATGTCTATTATCAAAAATAGCAACCACTAAAATAAAAATAAACAAAGAGTTATGAAGCCAACAAAGAAGATAAAATTGAATCATAAAACATGCAAAATCCAAAAGAAAACAGAAAGTAATGGAAAGAAAGAACAGATGGGAAAAATAAGAAACAAGTGACAAAATGGTAGATTTAAGCCTAACTATACCAATGATTAAATTAAATGTATATTGTCTAAATATTCTAATTAAAATGCAGAGATTATCAGATTGTATAAGAAAGTAAGATTTAGATATATGCTGCCTGCAGTAAACATATTTTAAATATAAAGACATATGAAGTCAAAAATAAGAGAATGGGAAAAGATATACCACGCTGAGCCTAATTAGAAAGCTGGAATGGGTTTACAAAGTAGATTTGGGGGAAAAAAATATTACCAGAAGTAAAGAAGTTCATTTTATAATGATAAGTAGGTCAGTTTATCAGGAGGACATAAAAATTATAAGTATTTGTACATCTAGTAACAGACCTTAAAAATACATGAAGCAAAAACTGTATGGAATTCCAAGAAGTAGGCAAATTTACAATTATTGTTAAAGATGTCAATAACCCCTTAGTTTCAGATAAAACAAGTAATAAACATCCTAATAAACATAAACATCCTAATAAAAAATGAACAAAAGACTTGAATAGACACCATCAAATATATACAAGTAATAGAACAATCAGGCTATAAAAAACCAAGCTATAGAAGACTTGAACATTGTAATCAATTAACATAATGGACATTTATACAACATTTCACCCAACAACAGCAGAAAACAAATTTTCCCCTTATGGTTATACAGATTACTCACTGCAATAGACCATATAATTGGGACATGAAATAAAACCGAAGAAATTTTAGAGGATTTGAATAATACAAAGTACTGTATGTTCTCTGGTCACAGTGTAATTAACTTAGAAATCAAATACAGAAAATTATCTGGACGCTCCCCTAAATATTTGTAAATTATGTAACAATTCTAAATAAGACAGTGGTCAAATGAAATATGAAAAGGGAAATTAGAAAGTATTTTGAACTAAATGAAAATGAAAACATCAAAATGTATGGGATGTCAACAAGGAAAAACTTAGGGACAAATGTCTCCGTGAAAAAAAAGAAGAAAGGTTTCAGCTTCCACTTTAGGAAATTAGAAAAAGAAGCAAGGAAAAAAATTTCAAGATAGGCAGAAGAAGGTAAAAAAGATTAGAGCAGTAATCAATGGAAAACAGAAAAACAATAGACAATATCAGTGAAACAAAAATTTGTTTCTTTGAGATCAATAAAATCAGTAAACCTCAAGGTAGACTGATCAGGAATAAAAAAGGTAAGTCAGAAATTACCAATATCAGAAATAAGAGGGATGACACTACTACAGATCCCTTAGGCAGTAAAATAATAATAGAGAAATATGAACAGCTTTATGCCATTAATTTTGACAACCCTGATGAAACAGACAAAATTTTTTTTAAGCAAACTACCAAAGCTCCTGAAAAAGAAATAGATAACATGAATAGCCCTATATCTTTTAAAGAAATTGATTTGTAATTTAAAATCTTCTCACAAAGAAAACTTCCAGCCCAGAAGATTTTACTGGTAAATTTTACCAAGCATTTAAGGAAAAAATAATGCTATTTCTACCCAAACATTTCCTGAAAATTGAGTGAGAAAGAATAGTTCCCAACTTCATTTATGAAGCCAATATTACTCTGCTAACAAAACCTGACAAAGACATAATAAGAAAATTAGCAGACCAACATTTCTAAGGAACATTGATACAAACATTCTAAAAAAATTTTAGCAATTTGAAGGGGCTAAAATCAAGGTAACAAATCATGACTAAGTGGAGTTTATCATAAGAATATAGGATTAGTTTAGCATAAAAAAATCAATGACATTCCACAGATAAAAGAGATAAATTCAACTTCATCAAAATTAAAAATTTGTTCTTCAAAAGACACTTTAAAAGAATGAAAATAAAAACCACAGACCAGAATAATATATTTGCAAAGGATCTATATAATAAAGGAGTTTTTCTGTAATATACAAAGAGATTTAGAAGCTCAGTTATATGAACATAAACATCCTAATAAAAAAATTAACAAAAGACTTGAATAGATACCACCAAATATATACAGATGACCAATAAAATAAGCACATAAAATAATGCTCAGTATCATTACTCATTAGGGAAATGCAAACTAAAACCACAATGAGATACTACTATACATTTTTAGAATATATAAAAATTTAAAACCTGGAAATATCAAGTGTTGACAAAGATACGGAGGAACAGGAACTCTTAAAATCTATAGTGACAGAAAACAAACCATTGATTGCCTGGAGGAGAGCAGCAGGAATGATGGATTACAAAGAGGCAACCCCCTCAACCACCCATCAACATCTACAGACCATAAGGAAGTCGAGAAAGCTACTTGTGTCCCAAAGGGCAAAACATCTAAGAGCTTCTCCAGATGTGGCCAAGCCAGGTAATGAAAAAGAGGCACATTTCATAGAGGAAGGCTAGGAGGTATGGCAAAAATTGGACTTAGAAATTACATTTAAGATGTTTCTAAAATAAAGGAAAACAGGTGGAGAGTTGAATACATGAATCAGATACTCAGGAAGAGATCTGAACTAGAGATAAAATTTGGGAGTTGTCAGCAGCTCGATTGCATTAGAAGATGAGTCTGCAAAGGACACAGGAATGGCTAGATATTTGGAAAAAATCCCTGAGTAAAATTTTAATGTAATCTCACTTTTGCTGTCCTCATTACTTATTTCTTTTGCGTCACTTCCATTTCTCTAGCCTAGAGACTAATGTGCAAGCATCAGAGCCTGCTGGGTCTGCCCCTTACTTTAATATTTGCTGGATTTTCAGCACAGTTTGAACAGTGACTCTCCCTTCCTAATTCACCTCTGTATGTCCAGAGAGGACAGTAAACCCCATCACATGGGAGAGAGACCTACAACGCACCTGCACATTCCTTCACCTTGGTTTTTACCTTGAATTCCCTTTCTTCCACATACACATTCTACTTTGTGCTCTGGCTATATCAATAATTGTTTTTTATAAATTTCGAGTGATACATTAAAGGTTTATATAGGTATCAAAAATAAAGAGCTATAAATACAATGAAGATCTGTTTGTCAACCTCTCAGTTTAGGAAAAAGAACTTTACAATTATCTTTGAAGTTTTCTTGTGCTTCTCCCCAATTCCATCTCATTCTCTCCTTCCTCAGAGATAACAACCAGACTGCATTTTGTGGTTCTCAGCAAATGAGGAATAGAAGGAAACTTCCTCAAACTGATAAAGAGCATCTACAAAAAACTACCGATAATATCTATTGTGTCCATGCTTCTCTCTATAATTTTATCAAGCATGTTTGTATTTCTAAAAAAAGTTACATTTTGCATGTATTTTTATCTTCATATAAATAAAGTTATTATTCTAATGTGTTCCTGTGCTCAATATTATGTTCCTGGGATTTGTTATGACATTTCATGTAGCTGAGAACTACTCATTTCTTCATCTATATTGTATGCTAAGGTATATCACAATTTATCTATTCTGCTTTAG
Organism: Sapajus apella; assembly: GCF_009761245.1. Lineage (NCBI taxonomy): Eukaryota > Metazoa > Chordata > Mammalia > Primates > Cebidae > Sapajus > Sapajus apella. The sequence continues at coordinate 11,625,219 of NW_022436944.1, read as the reverse complement.
CCTTATTCCATTAGTTTTGATAGGTAGTATTTAGTAATTTCATTATTGTTCAGGTCTACGTATATTTAAATACCAATTGTGATTCTTGACTCATGAACTATTCAAAAATACACTTAAATTTTTTTTTAAATACCTGAAGCTATTTATCTTTTGTTACTGACATTTCTGTTTTCATGGAATATACATTATCATAGTCTTTTCTGTAGAAGTATAACATAAAGCACATATGTAATTTTAAAATGCTTAGTTGCCACATTAAAGACTAAAAATAAACACGTAAAATTAATTTTAATAATTTATTTAACCCAAACTATCCAAAGTATTATTTAAATATGTAATTGTCTTAAAATGTTATCACGGGTATTTTAGATTTTTTGTACCAAATTTTCAAATTGGTATGTATTCTACATTAACAGTACATCTTAATTTGAACCAGCCGCATTTTAACTGCTCAATAATTACGTAAGGCAAGCGGCTACCATGTTGAGCAATGCAGGTTATATTATAACAATTGTTTGAAATTAGCTAAAACTTAACTTTTTGTCCTAGAAGTGGTCAATTTCATATGAGCTGGAAAATAAGGACATGTTTATCCACTAATTATGTACAAGGTTCTATATGTGAACCTTAAATCTATCTTAGGAACCTTCAGTCTTCTATATCTTTAATGAACTATTTCTTTGCTTGATCCTGGATTGCTACATTACACAACTATAGTAAAGACATTCACATAACAGTCTGGAGTTGTACAGTTTATACTTTCACTGACATATGTGGTGGTCCTGGGCTGATTTGTCTATAACTGAGAAAGCTATGGTAGATTCTACCACTAAGGTGCAGATTTAAGAATTTCTTTGTACAGTTATATCAAATTTTGCTTTATATATTTTGAGGTTATTTTAATAGGCACATATAAGTTTAAAATATTTATAGTAAATTAAACTTACCATAATTATCAACTCTGAATAATGACTTTTGTCTTACAGTCTACTTTGCCTGATATTAGCATAGTTACCTACTTCCTTTTCCTAAATATATCCCTGATGTATCTTTTCTAAACCTTTCCTTTCAATATTTCCATGTCCTATGTTTTAGGAATCTCTCTTATAAAATGCATATAGCTAAAGTTTGTTTGTGTCAAATCTGTTTCTCTCTTAATTCATGAGTTTAGTTTATCATTATTGTGATTATTTAAGATTTTAATTTCTCTCTCTTTTTCTACACTATTTTCTCTTTTTAGGCCTTTTTGCAGAAAGGATTGTTGGACTTCTGTTTGTTTTCTTAGTACACTTTTTCACTAATAGTATATTTTGTTTTTATTCTTTTAGAGTTTACTCTTGAAATTTTGCCATGCATACTTAATGAAGTCTAAAATTAATATCTGAAGCTCCTCTCAAATAATGCAAGGGCCAGAGAACATTCAATTCTGATAACTGCTCTCCTTACATACATGCTACATTTTTGTCCAGTATTCTAGTTCTTTCTTATTAGTTTCACTAATTGAACGTAATTAAAAATATGTTATACAGGCAACATTTACTTCTATGTACCTATATACAGGGCTAGCTATAATTCTGGAAAGAGAAGTCTGAGAGTTTTTTTTTTCAATCACTTTCCCTCAAATGATATTAATATCAGGATTACCAAATCAAATGTGCCTTCTTATACTTATGGCATTAAAATTGTCTAGCCTAGAAATGTAAGCACTATTTTTATGGTAAAAATGTTTAATAATATAAGAGTGACGCTAGAATAGAGCTCAAAAGATTAAGAAGCTACTACAATACTCTAGGTGGGAGATAAAGTCAAGAAACTTAACAAGGGTTTTGGTAGTAGGAAAGGAGGAAATAGTTTTAGATACCCCAAAGAAGCAGACTATACATAACTTGCTATTACATGGTTGTGATAGAACAAAGAGAAAGAAATGTCAGAGATGACTCAAACCTTCAAAGATGACTCTTGAAGGTTTTCAGAAGTCAGGAGGAAAGGAAAGATTGAAGAGGTGATATTTAATTTGGCTTTTGATGTATAGAATTATTGGTGTTGATGGGTCATTAGAGTGGAGGTGTTGAACAGGCAATTATAAATCAAAGTCACAAGTTTTTGCAGAAAGGTCAGAGCTAAAAGGAAGTGAGTGATGATGTAAAACAAAAGGATTAGGAGAAGGAATGAGCAGTAGAGAAGAATCACATGCATAGAACATAAAAAGAGTCACAGTGATTGTGCGAGGAGGAAGGGCCCCGATCATTAAGTGTGCTTTTGCTGCTACTAATGATTCCCTATCTTAATTTCAGTGCCCCTGTGAAATTTTCTCTTGAATTTCCTCCTGTCCTTACTTCCATCCAGAGGATCACAAGCTAAGCATTAAGACCTGCTTATGTAGATTAAGATGTTAAAGTGATCTTTATGTTTTCTAATTTCTGATATGTTTTATACTGTATTGCATCCCTGACATCACACATCTCTCTACTTAATTTGGTTTGTTCATATCAATATTTGAGATAAGCAAAAGGAAAGAAAATTTTACAGGTAAGTAAAAGAGAGGAACTGCCAACATGTATTGACTTTATGGCATATCCTAACATATTTTCCTTTTTTAAAAGGAACCAAATATTGTCTGGTGCTATTACAGAATTTACTCATATACTTTTTCAACCACAACTTACAACATTTTATTTTTTGCACACATGAATAGCCAGAAGACATTTTATTGTATTTGTGACTCTATATGTGGTTAGTATTTATTGCAAAAATAATGTCTTACTACTTATTAAGCAAAAATTAATCCCGGGAAAATATCATGTATACAGCACTTATAAACTGCTGTTAATAGTTCAAATGATATATAATAGCAGCATATATACTGCTAAAGAAAATAAACAGACTAAGTTGTGAAGTAATATCTTCCGTGCCAGGAACTACAACTTATGAATTGCATTAGGGGTGAGTATTGACTCATTTGTCGGGTTTGATTTTCAGGGAATTGATGCTGATTTCACATCAGAAAAGCATTGAGCAGCTGCAGGAAACCCTTAGACAGAAGCTGCTGAGTGATGATAACTGGAAGGAGAAGGTAATGGTAGTGTGGTTTTCATCAACATGCAACCTATTTGCTTTTTAAAAATTCTGTCCATTTGTCAAAAGACTCTTCCAGATAGATTTCCTTGCTTCTATGCACACTTTTGATTCCTTCTAAAATTTCCTAGGCCAGACATGCTTATGGAGTGGGTCTTTTCCAAAATATTATACAACATAATGGGAAATAAAAAATTAGAACACATTTTGAATTCTTGTAAGATAGCTCTTGGTTCTCATGCAAAAGCACATTTTTTTGCATTTAAGTATTTTCTTATTTCCCCATTAACTGTCACAGTCTACATTTGATCATTTTCTTAAAACCAAGGAAATAATTCTTACGACTTTTCTGCTTCTCTTAGAAGATAAAAGAATGGAAAATTACTTAAAATTATTCAGTTTTGAACTCTTGACATATTTACCCTGACAAAATAAAATGAATAAGCATTTAGCTTGCTATTATTTACAGAGAAATGTTTGCTGTTGGAGTAAAAAAAAATTGCATTGATTTTGGTCTTTGGACTTTTTTATAGTTTTCAAAGTTTCAACAATGAATATATATTACTTTCATAATTTTAAATAATAAAAGTAATATTTAAAAAAACTTTTAATCCCTACCTACTCAGGCCATCCACAGGTCTAGTCATTGAGTTAAAAGCAGTCTTCTTTCTGCCATAAACTTCTAGTACTCCTTCATAGATCCCTGGGCCCTATTCTACACACTGACCCAAAGCATTCCCAACTCATTCTTTTCCATGAGTGTTATCTATGCCTAGCACTGTCCTTCTGCCTTAGTTTTCTTATTATGTCTTAAATTTTACTCTAGAAATGGAGCTGGTTTCCAAAATTCTGATTGTTTGACTGAAGTCCTGACAACTTGTTTGGATTTTGTCAGATTCTTCTCCTTCCAGATACAACCCCATAACTTGTAACCTCAGCAACAAGCAGCGGCCTCCCTCAGACTAACTCAGGAATCCCTCACTCCACCATCCAGCATACTGAAACCTGTTAGGCATTCTTGCTGGCTCAGATCATTTTTAAATTTGTTGCTTTCATTTCCAATCTTCAAATAGTTGGCCATACTCAGCCAAAAGTAGCCGTCTAAAAATAAGTATCCCTTCCCTTGTCCATCAGGCTCCACAGTCAGGATATAATAAAAATAACCACTGTAACAATAGTACCCCATGGGCCAAAACAAAATTGGAGAATATGAACTAACATTGCTATTTGTGTCTCATTCTTATTTTGTTTTATTTTGTAACATAGGCCTTTTCTTTTTCTTCTTCTCTAAGGCCCACCTTCTTTAATTCTAATTTTTATTAGCCTCAGGGTATTCCATTGAGTGATCTGTACTTATTCACTTGCCCTATCCTTACCAATCTATGTTTAAAAATTAAAAAGGAAGATTATCAAGCCTATTTTGTGTAATCCAAAGTATTCAAATTAGGACAATGAAAGATTATTGTTTATCCATCCAACTAATAGAATAGTTAAACACTGTGGTTAACATCTAGTGAAATCATCTCTCATACCTACTCTTTAAGGGACAAGAAATTAAAACAACCTTTTTGGAAAGCAGTTTGTCGATATGTATCAAGAGATATTGTAAACTTCCCGTCTTTTAACTCAGAAATTTTACTAATGGAATTAACATGGATAGAGATTCAGGGAGTCATTCCTCTTCTAAACTCCTGAGCTTCTCTTAGTATGACAGAGTAAACTTTCCTGTTTTTGCTTGTGTAGAAATTTCCCATCGCCATATTCACACCTCACTAGGGGTTTTTGGATGCACTTCACTGGAGAAAAGGTCTCTGTTTATGATTCCCTCCCTCTAGTACTTCTGTTCACTGTACCCTGTCCTTGAGGTGCTAACACAGAGTAGAACAAGTTAGTGTTACCATCTGACATGTAAAAGCCTTTATGTTCTTGCTTTATGCTATCAAGTTAATCTGGTGGTAAAAATAATTCTATATAAAATTCTATAAGTTCTTGTTAAGACCATGATATCTTTCTAATGAATTAATTATACTACAGAGGTATTATGGCATGTATAATTTTATATAGTATAAATGGACATTTCATTTGGTTGAAAGGACATGACTTCTTGCTAATAAATGTTATCATTTAGCTAGCAGTAAATCAAGATCCAGACAAGGAAAGCCAAGGAATAATAATTATGCCTTGGCTGAGTTAGCTATTGAGACATGAATAAAAGTTCTCTAAAAGTCTTCTCATGAGAAAGGAGAATCGTTAATATGACATTGTCATCTTTTTCTTGGGTCACTGTACCTTTGCCAAAAAATAAAATGTTCTTTTTACAAATATATAATACACATAACAAAATAAATTTCATAGCTTAAATTGTTTTAACATGCAAAAAAGTAGATAGCAATTTGTGTTTGTGCTTAATTATTTTAGAGTATGTAAAAAGCACATAAGATCAATAGTTGCTATGCAACAAGGATGGCACATTTTAAAATAACTGCATATTTACTAATTGTCATGGATTTTTGTTTATTTCAAGTATTACTATTTGCAGAGAGCAAATTAATGTGCATGCTGAACCTTTAAAATTGGTTTTAAATGTACAATGTTGTTACTATTTAGTTAAAATTTTGTAATTAAAAAATCCTATAGCCACTCTGCTTACTCAACTCACATTATTTAATCACTATAACTTTATAGCACAATAAGCAAATTCCAAGCAAATATTTTCTTAGATTATCATCAAGATATCACCCTTAAGAACTTTTTTTTCGGCGGGGGATGGAGTTTCACTCTGGTTGCCCAGCTGGAGTGCAATGACATGATCTTGGCTCATCGGTTTAAGCAATTCTCCTGCCTCAGCCTTCAGAGTAGCTAGATTACAGGCATGGGCCAACACACCCAGCTAATTTTGTATTTTTAGTAGAAATGGGTTTTCTCCATGTCAGTCAAGCTGGTCTTGAACTCCCAACCTCAGGTGATCCGCCTGCCTTGGCCTCCTATAGTGCAGGGATTATAAGTGTGAGTCACCCTATCCAGCCCCAAGAACACTTTAGAATTGCACTATTGACCTCATTTAAAATAGTACATAGAGCTTTTGAGAAACCAGTAGTTAAAGCAAACAAATAAAACCTTATTTTTTGGCTGAAGCAGCTGGATTGATAGTGAAAATGCAGGTAAAAAAAGTCTACTTCAAGAAATAGTCAATTTCAAAATTGAAGGGAGGCAAAAAAAAAATCTCAAATTCCTTTTTGAAATGGAAAAAACAAATTTCTTAATGTGTTTTAGTATACTATTATTAAAGTAAAAGGAATAATTTCTGACATATAAAATATGACAGAGATGACATTGTTATTTATAAAATATCGATTTTAACTTATGAATAATAAACATGGCTAAAAGGAATATTGAGGACACTTTAATTTTTATATATTTTAAAATGCAGTTTTAGAAATTGAATTAATAAAATCCAAAAATTTTAGATCTGGACTGGCTTGCAAAAATTATCTTATAAACCACTAATCTAGAAAACAAAAATAGTCTCCCATTATTAATGTAATTTTAATCATTATGACATTATTATTCCCATTTTGCACATTTTAAAAAAGACTTAGAGAAGTTAGGTAATTTGGCAAAGTTACAAAGGAAATGAGCTGAGAATCAACTTCCATGTATTTAAATACAAAGTTCAATATTTCTGCATTTGACCAAGATGGAGTAATAGGGACCAAATTTACTCTCCTACCTCAAACAAATAAAACAGTGAAGAAAAGATAGAAAACAATGATTTTGAGACATTGGACATCAGGAAATGAAGGAAAGTGATTCTTGGAAACAGAAGACAAACAAGGTGAGTTCTATGACTGCCATAACTTAGTGCTTTGAAAGAAATTTCAGGTCATGATGCAGGGAGTGGAAATCCAGTTTGAAACTGTTCGATTCTTTGGGTTGAGGGAACCTTGCAGAGTCCTGGGAGATCATGGTGGGTAAAGTTCACAGATAGTGTTCACAGGAGCAGCTGCACAGAGGAAGAACACTTTAGATCTACAAAGAGTCCTCCTTGTATATGTTTATAATCAATGTGTACATGTGGGGAAACTAAATAAAGCCAGGGACAGACCCAGCCAGAGAGAGTAATGAATACTCACACATGGCCAGTAATTTGCATTTCTATCAGCCAGACTAGAAAACCTGTAATTTATAAGGCCCTGGGTAGAGTGCTCAAAAGAGTCTTGCATCATAAGTTGAGAGTAATTAGCCCTACATGAAATGCTGATTTGATTCTGCCTAATATATTTTAAAAGGAATATCTAAAATAATCAAACTGATTTCAAAAAACCTAGAAACTTGCATCCTAGGACAGAGCTCAAGGATATTCAAAGGAATACAAAAAGATCTAGCACCTAACAAGGTAAGTTAACAATGTCTGGCATCCAGTGAAGAATTGTCATCCATGGAAATATGCAAGAAAATAGAGCTGAAGTGAAAAGAAAAATCAGTGAATAAAAACTGACCCAGAAAGGTGCAGATATGAGAATCAGCAGAAAACACATTAAAACAAATATGGTAACTGTATTCCATATGTCCAGAAGCTAAATAAAAAATGGACTATGTCAAGCACAGAAATGCAAGATACAAAAAAGACCAGTTACTGAATTTTGAGAGATGAAAACTAGATTATCTGAAATTAAAAGTACACTGGATTAGATTGATGGCAGATTAGACATTCCAGAAGAAAAGCTTAGTGAACTTGAAGACACAGCAATAGAAAAACTTTTCAAATAAAACAAGATATAATAGACTCTACAACAAAAACAAGCAAACAAAACTCAAAAGGAACATCAGTGAGCGATGAGACACATTCAGGTGGCCCAATATAGGTGTAATTGAAATTCCTGAAGGACAAGAGACAGAAGAGGAAAAAAAAATAAACTGAAGAAATAATGACTGAAAGTTTTACAAATTTAATGAAAACTAAACACCCACAGTCTTAAGAAACTCAACAAGCCTCAGGTACAAGAAACCAAGTGCACCAAGGGAAATTATAATCCAGTTGTCCAAAACAGTAATAAAAAGAAATATTTTAAAGCAACTGGATTTTTTTAGAAGGCATTATATAGAGAGGAACAAAGGTAATGAAAATAGAAGATTTTTTTTTTTTTAATCAGAAGCAATGCAGGCAAAAAGACAGTAGGATTGAAAGTACTGAAAGAAGACTGGGGGAGAAGTGTGGAAAGCTGTCAACCTAGAACTCATACCAAGTGAAAATATCTTTCAAATATAAGTAAGATGGAGACTTCTTCAGAAAGCACTGAAAAAATTAATTACCAATAGACTCACACTATAAAAAATGTTAAAAGAAGTCCTTTAGTCAGAAGGAAAGGTATATCAGATGGAAATGTGGATATACATAGAGGAAGGTAGAAAACCAGAAATGGTAACACTGTGGATAAAGATATGGGGTGTTTTCTCATTATTTAAATCTTTTAAAATGTAATTGACTAAATAAAGATAATCTATGAGATTTATAACATATAGAAACAAAATATATGATAATAACACAATGGCAGAGAGGGTAGAAGTGTAAATATATTACCGTGAGATTCTTATACCTATAATGATATATTATTAGATAGTAGACTGTATTGAATTAAAGACATATTTTCCAAATCCTAAAATTATAGATAATAAGCTAATAATGGAGGCAACATTGAATTTTAAAATATAAATTCTAAAGAAGACAGGAAAATAAGGGAAACAGTAAAAAGATGAGATGGGCCAAATGGAAAACATAGCAAGACAGTAGATTTAAAGCTAATCATATCAATAATCACATTAAATGGAAATGATCTCAACCAGAGATCAGCAAACTTTTTTTATAAAGGACCAGTTAGTAAATATTTTTGTTTTGTATGACATACAGTCTCTGTCACAACTATTCAGCAATGTCATTATAACACATAAAAACCATGGACAATATGCAAATGAATGGGCATGGCTGAGTTTAGTCTGTGGGCCATGGTTTGCTAAGTTCTGGCCTAAATATTCTGTTAAAAAGGCAGAGATTTTTATGTTGGATTAAAAATGCAAAACCTTACTATATGTTGCCTATAAGAAATGCACTTCAGGATGTGAGTGAGATCTGGCTGTGACATCTGTCACCCTGTTGATTGCCAGGGTTGATTTCGCTGATACAGCTGGCTAAGCAGGTGTTCCCATCCTCTCTTACTGTCCTATATGTGTCTCTTGAAGCTGCACGTGTTCTGGTGGAAGAGGATGACCTTCATTTGTAGAGGAGGACCCGCCTTCTGTAAAGGGCATAAGAGTAGCTGTCCTTCTCCCCTGCTAGAACTTCTAAATTAGCTCTGAAGAAATGTGCTTTAATATAAATGCACAATAGATTAAAAGTAAGGAATGGAAACACAAGTCAAAAGAAAGCTGGAGTAGCTATATTACTATCAGGCAAAGTAAATTTCAGAGCAAAGCAATCAGAATACTTAAAATTTTGTGAGGATTAAAGAAAGACATTTAATAATGATAAAGGGGTCAGTTCACCAGAAGGATATAATAACTGTAAATGTTCATTCACCTAATAACAGAGCTTACAAATAAATGAAGTAAAAACTGATAGAACTGTAATGAGAAATAAATCCACTAATTAGAGTCTCTCCATATTATATATATATATATATATATATGTGTGTGTGTGTGTGTGTGTGTGTGTGTGTGTGTGTGTATATATATACATACATATATATATATATATAAATCCACATATTAGAGTCTCTCTAATATGCTCTCTCAATAATAGATAGAGAAATAGCCAGACAATCAGTAAGGATATATACAATAGAAAATTGTATAAATTTATTAACAGATATATTGAACAATATTGTTAACAAACTTGACCTAAATGATATTTATAGAATTCTCAGTTTGACAGCAGAATATACATTCTTCTCAAGTGCACATGAACCTTTTACCAAAATCGACCGTATTTTGGCTTATAAATAAGTCCTAATAAGTTTAAAAGGATTTAAGTCATACAAAGTATTTTCTCTGACCACAATGAAAATTAGAAATCATTAGCAGAAAGTTATCTGGACAATCCTAAAACATTTTGAAACTAAATAAATACCAAGTCCATGCCCCAAGTTTACTAGGCTGTATAGATGTAGGGGTCGGGGGACAGGTTACATGGAAAAACTAAACACACTGAGCTATAGAGTTCACCGGAAACATCTGAGTATACACAGACCCTTTCCATATTGTAGTAGCTCTATGATCTTGGTGAAGTTACTTCTCTGAGTCTGTTTCTTAATCTAGACAACGGGAGTAATAGTTCTATTATTGTATGTTATTCTCAGAGTTGTAAGAATTAAATAAGTTAATATATAGAAAGTGTCCTATACTATATCACCCTAGCTTGTATTCATTTACTCAGTGAACATTCTCTCCTTCCATCCCAAGTTCACACAGTTTTTGACAGGATTTGACCTGCAGCCTACATATTCTGATTCCTTAGCATTCATTTTTTGCTGTAATAATTTTCAACCAGTATTCATTTTTAATTTTTATAAAATAGTAAAATAATTTATTTTAGGAAACGTATCTTTAAAAATGATATATGCATATCAAATATAAACAAATTATTTGATTCCTTCTTTGGCATCTAAAACTCCCATTGGTTTTAAAGGTATCATTGAGTAATAAGTGATCATATTATAACATGGTGATTGGCTCCATGGGCAATTAGAAAATGATAATAACAAAGTCAACCACAAAGATCTCACTTGGAAAATAATGTAAAGACAGTGTTTTACACATTGGTATTGATACAGATTTTATAAAATACTAATTATGCATTTCAACAACAAATACAAAAGAAATTTAAAAACAATGCTCCGAATGCTCTGGAGTCATCAGGAGGCCTTCACCGAGGAGATGGAGTTTGAGCTAGAAGAGGTTACAGATAAATAAAAACTCCAAATAATTAAAACCTGAGATATGTACAAAGATAATAATTGATTTTACTTTGTATAATTCTTAAGTTAATATTATTCATGCTTTTTTAGAAATCATAATTTTCCCCTTATCAAAATTACTATTAGTTATTGTAAAAAGTGGTTCATGCTTTATATGCACACCATCAACAAATTTATTTATTTTGCACAAACATAACTCCTGTCATCTAAGATATTTAAAATTATCAGCTCCTATCAACATTCAAAAACATAAACATGACAATTTGGCATGAATGCATCTATTCAAAGCCAAATAATATACTCCTTAGGCAAATCATTGTGTTTATGGGCTCATCATTTTGTTCAAACTAATCAGATCATGAAGGAACCAGTAATCTCATTTCTCTGAGCTAAGGTGTCAACACATTCAGATGGTTCTTAGCATCCCATTCCAGCTTTCCTAAATGTTTGAAATCCCATGTGAAGCTCATCACTTTGCTTCTCTTTCTCAGACTGTGCAAATGAAAACAAGCTAGTAATAGTCAATCATCCTTCTCCCTTCTGTCTGCAGTGCTTTTTGTCTCCCACTGTCCATATATTCCTTCCTTGTTTTCTCTTTTTACCTATAGTAGGAATAGTTCAGGGGCAAGAAGACTTTGCTAACTCTGTTAAAACAGAATATTCAGCTCATTCAAGCCATCAGCCATCACCTTTTCTTCCCTGAATGCTTTATTTCAACTTCATCAAAGGGACCCTGCTGATTTCCTGATTGACTTTGTCTCCATAATAATTTTTGAAAACTTTTTAAAGATTCTTCTAAAGTCCTTCTGTCATCTAATTTATAGTTTGTCATGTTCTACCAAGTTTGTGTATATTCTCACTGTCTTAATTTGAGCAAAATCAATCCATATTTGGAAAGATGTCATTTTTTTCCTAAAATAGCTATTGGGCTCTACTAATTGACCTCACAAGATTTTTTAAAATGCTTGATATCTTAGCACCTCAACACAAATTTTTCTTGAGTTTCTCAAAAAAGTTTGCCGCTTTTTTATTATTAATAGTGTCAGAGCATCTTGTGAACTGTTAATGCTTATATTAGTCACTTATTGTTAATTACTATTAACAATTATTAACTATGTGATTATTATTAATTATTATTGAACGTTATTTATTATTAACTTATATATTAATATTATACCTTCCAACTTTTCCAAATGTTTTGCATTTGATTTCTCCTTTCATAATTCTTGATTTGTCTATGCCAGCGTGGCTGAGACACAGTGATCAAATGAGAAAAGTAGTGGAAGTCAGATTGGAGGAATCCAGGACTGCCACCATATACAGTGTTTAAGTTGCGTCCTGCACCAGGCAAAGGCAGCAAAGGGAGCTGGAATCCAGCCTGCTCTCTGCTCATCAAGTCCTATGTCTGGCATGAGACTATTCTCATCTAAGGAAGGGGTGCCTTGTCAGTTTACACAAATGTGTTATATGGGCTGGTAGTGGCCCAGTTAAAAGATCATATAGAGAAATTTTGATATATCAATGCATTGAGAAACCTCGAAGAAGGAATAAAAGAATCTAATTTATATTTTTTAAAGAATACCGTGCTGTGTGTAGTAGCATGGAGTGGAGAGAAGCAGGAGTGAAAGTAAGGAGGCCAGTCAGGAAGTGATGGTGGCCAGAACTAGGTGATTAGGAAGTGCTGATGGAAATTGAGACATAGAGAAATGGATGCAAAGCATCTTTTGAAGGTAAAATGAACAGGATTTTGTGTTGTATCGGGTGGGGAGAATAAGTGCGAGAGGTGTGAAACATGATGTTTCAGCTACTGACTTGAGTGAGTAGATGGATAGTAGAGCTGTATCCTGAAATAAGGGGGAAAAACAGGCTTTGGGAAGGGAGTTGTTACAAGATATCTAGGCCATACAATTCACTGGAGGCATCTGTGAATTGTCTAAATGGCTACCAGAAGGCAAAGTGGATATAAGTACCTGAAATTCAGAAGAATGTCTTCTTTTTTCTGAGGACCTCTGAGATTTTCTTTGTCTTCAGCAGTCTGAGAGCAGCCCATCTGAATAATTCTATAATGTTGGGAAAAGATCATCAGTAGCCTATTATCCAAACAATCCCGAAGGTTATTTTGAAAGAGCCAAAATAACTCCTTGCATTCAGTACTATATAAACATAATTACTTTGTCTTCAGGTAAATGCTCAGTCCTATACACAGTACAATAAAACCTATTGACCCCACACTGGGGCTAGTCTTCCATCTAGTATTTTATGTAAAGGGCTTCCTGTAACTTTCTTAGCAAAATTTGTGTCTTTGTACCCTGGCTTCATTGTTCACTTGAGAAATTTAGATTGATCTCTTTCCTTGTCGTGTTGGCCTAAATCACAGTCACAATTAGTTGTGAGTTTTTCTCCCAATTTACCTGGCGTTACCCTCTTTTAGAGTTTATTATCATGGCACAATGTAAATCTAGAGCCAGCCTACCTCTGGGATTCCCTTCTTTAATCTCTGTAGATGAACTCCCAAGAGTAAATGACTCCAGTACTCACAGATTTGTTCTCTTTCTTGTTTCAGTAGGTAGAGCCAAAACCAATGGTTTAAAACCACATGGAGAGAGGTGTTGGCTCAACTGCAGGAAAAACTGCCTAATGCTTAGTAGAGTCTGAAAATGGAAATGCCTTCTGGGGAAGGAGTGAATTATGGTTTCTGGAGGTGTGAGGCACCCAGCAACCACTCATTTAGTATGGAGTCAGTAGTAGAGACTGAAGGGTCAGGGTGTGGAAGTAATCTCCACTATTAAATTCCTACTTGTGTTAGAGCTTCACACAAAAGCTTTGCCTCCTTTAATCCTTGTAACAACCCCTAACGGAACTAGTTATAATCCTAAAAGGAAGGGTTACAGACACAAACTTAAGATCACTCAGTTAGCAAGTAGCAGAGCCAGGATTAAGAGCCAGGATTTAAACTCAACTCCATCTGCATCCAGAGTCCTTGCTTATTCTTTCTACTATTCATAGAAACACGAGAAATTGAATTAGGGGATTTCTAAAGTCCCTTCTAGCATTATGATTCTATCTGAGTCAAAATATGGAAACAACCGTTCTTCACCTTTCAATGGGGTTACATCCTGATAAACCCATCATAAATTGAAGGTATTGTAAGTCAAAAATGGATACTCTGTAGACATGATGGAATGTGAAAACACAGTATCTAACAACACTGGCAACACAGTACATACAGTGTAGAGGATCAGTTGTTTGTCCTCATGATCACGTGGCTGACTGGGAGCTGTGGCCACTGACACCACCTAACATTCCAGGAAAGTATCATACTGTGTATCAATGGCCCAGGAAAAGATCAGAATTCAAAATTTGAAGTACCATCTCTACTGAAGATGCATATTGCTTTCACACCATTATAAAGTCGAAAAATCATAAGTCGAACCATTGTAAGTTGGAAACCATCTGTGTGGGCATCACTGACTCTTTTCCTTTAATCATCCTTCCCACTTTAGTCACATTAAAATGACAATCTTCGATTCCAAAACTTTCTATGACCTCCATCAAGAAAGGGCCATTTGAAAAATCAACATTTGTACTTTGTATTTCCTCTGAGATTTGAGCAGATTTTAGTCTAAGGCCCTCAAAATCTGCTTAAAAACAAAAACTTTAAATTTTCTGAGTTGCTGGCAAGAACTGAGTTTACAGTATAAATGAGCAAATAACTAAGCTTTTAGTATTTCTGAAAACTGTCATATAGTTCTAACTTCTCTACTAATTTTTCAGGTCTTAGAAGGTGTTGAAATATTTGGCACAAGGTCAATTTTTCTGGCCCAAGTTCTAAGTCATATTTTTTTAACACTGGAATTTTAAAAGTAGTTTAAAAATTTAATGTCAGAACATTTTAAAACTTAGAGTTTGAAAATAAGCTTAATGTACTTATTTTAAGGTAAAATGGTTTTACATGTGTTTTAAATGCCATTTTTTAGATTGAAGCAGAACTTGCCAAGGAAAGGGCCCAGCACTTGGTTGAATTTGAAGAGCAAGCTCTTCTCTTTAAGGAAGAAGCAAAACTGAAACTTGATATTGAAAAAGAAAAACATCAAGATATAATCCAAAAGTATAAGAAAGAACAAGAGGAATTACAAATGAAGGTCTGTAATTATGACATTTATCATTATTTGATAGATTTGAAACTGCAGCTGTTATTTCCTCCTTAGAACACTACAGTATTTATAACTCCAGTACCTTTTCACTCATGGTCACTGTGTCTTGGTTTTAGCCATGCAGGTAAGGTGATTTGGCTAATTCCCCAGAATGTATAACTGAGATAAGTTATACAAGCATGTAATCCTGCTACATATGAATTTTTTCTACTGAAATAAACTTATTTTTTAAACAGCATAAATTATATGACTAAAAATTAGTATGGCTAGATATTGCAACACCTCAAATATCCAACATTAAAAGATAATGAGGTGTTTTACATAATTAAAATTTTCCCAACAACTAAAGCCTTTAATTGCAAATATTTTTCATTCTCAACATTTCTGAATGAAGAGAAATATTTTTAAAATGTTATCACACCTCCCTAAATTCCTTAAATAGTATGTTCTAAGTATAAAAGGTCTTGTTAAGGTTTTTCTGTTCTTATAGGACTTGAGTGTAAAGTGTATATGTGTGTGCATGTGTGTATGTATATTAATCAAGACATAGTGGGAAAATAACATTTTGAATAAATGCATTAAGAGTCTGTGTTAATTAAGCATCAGACAAGAGCTAATGGCCTCTATATTTCTATACAGGAGGTGTGGTACATCCATTTCAGTAGTCCATTGTAAACAACAGGCAGCACCAGCTATATGTGTACACCCAGTGCAATAGCACATGGTCCCACACTCAGAAAGGCCTCATGCTTTGGATTTAATGCTCTGCAGATACTACCTTGAAATTCTTAATAAGCTAGCCAGGCATGGTGGCTCATGCCTATAATCTTAGCACTTTGAGAAGCCCAGGCAAGAGGATCACTTGAAGCCAGACATTCAAGACCTACCTGGGCAACATAGCAAGACTCTGTCTCTATTTTAAAAAAAAATTAATTGGCCTAGTATGATGGTTCATACCTGTAGTCATGGCTACTTGGAAGGCTGAGAGAGGAGGTTCACTTGAATCTAGGAGTTGAAGGCTTCTGTGAGCTATGATCACACCACTGCACTCCAGACTGGGCAACAGAGTGAGACCCCTTCTCTAAAAGAAAAAAGAGTCGGCCGGGCGCGGTGGCTCAAGCCTGTAATCCCAGTACTTTGGGAGGCCGAGGCGGGTGGATCACGAGGTCAAGAGATTGAGACCATCCTGGTCAACATGGTGAAACCCCGTCTCTACTAAAAGTACAAAAAATTAGCTGGGCATGGTGGCGCGTACCTGTAATCCCAGCTACTCAGGAGGCTGAGGCAGGAGAATTGCCTGAACCCAGGAGGCGGAGGTTGCGGTGAGCCGAAATCGCGCCATTGCCCCCCACCCTGGGAAAAATGAGAAAAACCCCGCCCCAAAAAAAAAAAAAAAAAAAGAAAAAAGAGTCTTAGTGATTTTATCTTTGAATTTGTGTTTTATAAGTGAAATTCTATTGGAACAATGGAGCATATGCCATAAACTTAGAGCCTTGGCTCCCCCCAAGGTTCTGCCTCCCCTAGAGGGTTCTCACCTCTTGCTTGCTGGATCCCCATGCCCCAGGCTCCACTGAGTCTCCGCCTTTCTGCCTCCTTTCCCTCTGACTGCTGTTGCAGCCCTGGGTGGCTCAGGATCGCATCAGCAGGAGAATGCAGACAGGCAGGCTGGAACTTGCCAGATGTTACAGTTTCTCAAGAGAAGTCATAAATCCACATTTTTTAAGTGAAACCTCCTGATTTTTAAATGTTGACTGACTTAAAAAAAATAAAAATATATTTGTGGTTATGTGAACCTCCTCTCCCAAGGATAACTTGCTTTATTTCAGTGTCAGCAATCCTCTGGGTGATGGAAACAACTGTGCAGACCTGACAGTGACCTTCTTCCCTCCTGGATTAATTGAAGATAATAGAATGTTAATTTATAAAATTATGAATTGTGGTGAAGAGATTTCTAACACGTTATTCTTTCTGTAAATTTAACATTTGAAACAAATTGTGGATACATAACTCTTTTTATGTAATAGTTCACAAAGTCCTTGGAATCTTGGTCTATGAATGTTTTCCAGATTCTCTGTGGGCTAGTTTCTTGTTGTGCTAATATTTATAACATGACAATAATTGCAGCATAAATAATAAGGATATATTTCATTAGAAGCAGCTCTGCTCTTCCCTGTTTCGTTGTTTTGTTTTTTAAGCAGAAAGAAAACAAGTAGTCTTTTCCCTTCTAAAGCTTCTCAAAGTTATTCTCTCTTTCATTTATCTAGAGGTACCACCTTGAGAAGCAGTACATTTTCAGGGTATTCAGGTGTTTTCTACAACTGCGATGTTCATCATGGTAGTCATATGGGGCTACAAAAGTTTCCACTAAATTAATTAAAATTAAATAAAACTTAAAATCAGTTCCTCAGTCACATTAGTCATATATGAGGTGCTCAGGAGTCAATACTGTTTTTTGAGAGCTATGGTTAGAGTATTTACACAATGGAAATTAGATACAAATCTTGCTTTTTTTTTTTTTTTTTTTGACAGTCAGTTGGTAAACATTTACCAGCATGCCACTGTCAGTAGCCACATGTGGCTTGTGGCTGCCATATTGGATAGCATAGAATATTTTGCCACAGAAGGTTCTGTTGGGCAGTACTGTTCTGGAAGGCATAGTATCTAGAGTTCCTCCAGCCATTATATACAAAAAAAAAAAAAAAATGTCAAAGGAAAACTTGAGTAGAGTATAACTCTAGTGCTCTCCTCCTTGCATTCACCAAAAATCAGGCATTTTGAGATCCCAAAGCCAACCTAATTAGGTCCAGACAGGCCCTGATCTACTTGTCAAGACTTGAGCTGGGGCTGGGCACAGTGGCTCACACCTACAATCCGAGTACATTGGGAGGCTGTGGCAGGAGGATTACTTGAGCCCAGGAGTTTAAGACCAGCCTGGGCAACATCGAGAGACACCATCTCTACAAAAAATAAAAAATTAACTAGGTGTGGTGGCATAAGTCTGTGATCTAGCTACTGGAGAGCCTGAGGTGGGAGGATCATTTAAGCTCAGGAGGTCAAGACTGCTGAGAGCCATGATTGCACTACTATACCACTGCACTCCAGCCTTGGCAACAGAACAAGACCCTGTCTCCAAAAAAAAAAAAAAAAAAGACTTGTGCTATCCTTTGCAGCTTAATAGAGTGACAGAAATTTATATATTTCCAAGAGCGCCCAAGGGATACTATTTTAAGCAGAAAAATAAATGTTTTAGTCTTAACTTTTAAAAAGAAAATCTTGAAGGCCTGCATGTCATGGATTTGTTTTCATCTGATCAAGCAAGTACACTGATTAATGAGAATAAACCTCTTAAAAACCATGAGAATTCTATGGTAACCTAGAAACTATTGCCTACAAGCTAATATGAGATTTATCTTACAGATATCTGACTTAATCACAGGCGCTACAAGAGATCTAAGGCAGGAAGTGACCGCTCTTCAAGAAAAACTTCATGAGTCCCATATTCAGTACACTGAAGAATCTGAGTCAAAGGAAAAAGAAATTGAAAACCTGAAAAATTTGGTTGCAGAATTTGAATCTCGCTTGAAGAAGGAAATTGATAGTAATGATTCAGTTTCAGAAGACTTGAGGAAGGAAATGAAACAGAAGTCAGATGAACTGGAAAGAGTAATGCTGGCTCAAACACAACTGATAGAGCAATTTAACCAGTCCCAGGAAGAGGTAGGAAGCAGATGGTGGTACCTTTGCAATTAATCAAAGAGCACATGTTCTTTCAACAAACAAAAACGTGAAAGGCAGCTTAGTTTCATGGAAAGCGTCCTGTCCTGGACTGTTAGTCTGACCCGAAATCACATCCTGGTGTTCTGTCCTTAACTCCAGGCAGTCGTTTATCTTCTCCAGACCTGACTTTCCCTTAAACTACATAATCTCTAAAGTTTCTTCAGCACCCAGTTCTTTGTTACAAATAACTATTTTAAACCTCCAAGACTGGGAATCTTTATGTATTTATGTCTTATTTGTTTTAACATTAAATTTTTGCCAAAGAAACTTTTAGAGCAATTGCTGCCTATATTTATAAAAAAGTGGCCTATGTCTTTTAAATACAATTTTACCTTAGGTTTTTACCTTCTTGTCAATGTAAACTTAATATACATGTGTCAGTTTTCTTTCTTACGTATGCATGATTATTTCAGTGATGTTTTTCATTCAAACTGGAAGACTCATTTTGATTTGAAAACTAAGCAGTTTAGAAATAGTGGAACAATTCATCTGTTTTCTAATCACCAATATCATATCATATTATAATATTTGATCCCTTTGATGAAAGTGTAGCAAATAAAGGCAAATGGAGGAAGATTCTGAATGTTGGTAAGAAGTAATATTTTTGTTGGTTTTATTGGCATTAATAAAGACATAAAAGGAAAGTGCTAATACAATATTGATTAACAATTAAATATGCCATGTTCTTGCTATATTTAAATTATCAGCCAAATAGAGTTTATGTCATCATTGTAATTATGAAGTGAACCTATTACAAAGAAGTTATAAATATAAGATAAAATATAGAATAGACAGAATACTGAATCAAGAATAATGCCTAAGACAGCTCTATAAGTAGAAATTATTTACATGTTACAAATGAGGAAGTGACTGAAGAAGCCTGAATATTTTCCATAAGGTCAGGCAGCTTGGTGGAGCTAAGATTCAAATTTGAATCTCTATGATATGATGTTTCCTCTTTTGGGAAACCTAGTTATTATTCTGCTTCTATATTTCACAGGAACCACAGACTTGGCAGTTAACATCTCCAGGCCTCGATTTTCTTTTAGTATTATAATTAAGACAAAAAGATGATTAAGTGTATCTTGTTATGCGGCAGCACTGTCCTCCCAGTAAAGAAAGCAGTATCCCCAGTTCAGGCAGGAGTAAGATGAGAGAGCACATGTGGACTCAGCTACATTGGAGAGACCCTGAGAAAGAAAGAGGTGATGCTGATTTGCCTCAAATGAGACAGTAGTAGTGAATCTCTAGAGGAGGGAAGCAGGGTAAAGGACAGAAAGGCTGAGGCAACTAGACTGGCAGGTTTTCTAACTCTGCAATCACAAAAGAAATGACAATATAGAGAATGAAGAGTAACTTATAAACTAGGACAAGTAGAAAAAGACGGAAGGGTCAAATTCAGTAAACGTATGTTAGCATCTGTGTTACTCTGTTCTTGCTTTACTACAAAGTAATATATGAGACTTGGTAATTTATAAAGAAAAGAGGTGTAGTTGGCTCATCGTTCTGCAGGCTGAACAGGAAGCATAATGCCTGCCTCTATTTCTGGTAAGGACCTTAGGAAACTTACAATCATAGCGAAAGGTGAAGGAGAAGCCAGTGGATCACATGGTGAGTGAGAGAGGAGTGGGGAGTGCCACATGTTTTTAAACAACCAGATCTTGCGTGAACTAATACAGCAAGAACTAATTCATCAACAAGGGGATGATGCTAAGCCATTCATGAGGGATCTGCTGCCATGATTCAAACACCTCCCACTAGGCCCCACCTCCAACATTGAGGATTACATTTCAACATGAGATTTGGAGGTAACAAACTTCCATACCACATAACAGCATCTATCTGGGTGCCAGGCACACGTTAGGTCGGTATTGGTGTTGTAATTATGAATAAGACTAACAACTGCCACTTGCTGCTCTCAAAGAAGAATTTAAAGAAAACTTTGCATGAGTAATTAAATTAATATCCAAAGGAAAGAATGATCTAAACAGAAATTTATCATATAGAAAGCATAGACTTAAAGCTGGAATATTTGCCTTATGAGCCTGTATAATCTATTTCTACGAGACAAATTATCCCCAAGCTTAGCAATTTCAAACAACAAACATTTATTGTCTCATAACTTCTGTGGGTCTCTGGGTTAGAGGCTCAAGTTCTCTCCTGAGGTTTGTGTCAGGGTGTCCACTGGGCTACAGTCTCATCTAGAGGCTCAATTAGGATGAGATTGACTTTCAGGCTTACTTACATGGTTGCTGGCAGGATGCATTTGGCCAGAGGCTTCCCTCAGTTTCTCCCATGTGGACCTCTCAGTAGAACAGCTCAGTGTGTCAGCTGACTTTCCTCAGAGCAAGCGAGTGAGAATGAGAGAGAAGGTGCCAAGACAGAAGCCACAGTCTTTGCAACCTAATCCCAGAAGAGACATCCCAGTGCTTCTGCTTTAATCCGTTCATTACATATCAATCAATAAGTCCAACCCATACTCAAGGTGAAATCATTGCACAAAGATGTGAATGTCAGGAGGATAAGGATCATTAAGGGGCACTTTAAAGGCTTCCAATCACAGGGCTTCTGGAGGTGATTTTAGGAAGAGAATATAAACTTAAAGTGAAGAGTGGATTTCTTCATCAGACAAACTGAGCTGCATTTGGAACTCTTCCTGCTCATTAATTGTTAAAAGAAGCCACTTAGGAATAAATCTTTTTTAAAAAGTGTGGACTGAAAGACATAAGACATTGGGTTGGTAAGTGAATAATCATAGATCATTGCTAGAGAGGAGAAAAGGATCATCCCAAAGGTAAAGAAACCACTTAAGGGTATACTTAGGGGGACAATCTCCTTTTGTGGGAGCAGGGAGGGTACACTAGATTTTCCACTAGAAGTAACCAAAATATCACCTCAAAGTTAACTAATTAGAACTGAACTGTAAGGGTAAATAATTAGGGCTGCTTCTCTGGCTAAGCATGCCAGAGTCCAAAATATGCTTATAAAAATAGGAAACGAGCCAATAAAAGGGATATAATTTATGAGCCAGAAATAATAGAGGCCATAGCACGTAAAGTGAAAAGCACCACTTTTTTTGATCATGCATTCCAGACACTTGAAATTTCTCAGATTCTGGAGAAACAAAGCTGCATTTAAGTGGAAAACAAATTCCTGTTAGAATAAAAATAAATTAATGGTCTAATAAGTAGGTTAATTAAGAGGAGGAAAGCCCCATTCTCTTTCAAGAGGCCAAATAATGGATGGACTTTGTTTTTAATTGTATGAAGAAAGATCTCAAGGATAAGAGGAAAGCCAAAGCCTCTGAAGGGCAAAATGGGCCTTCCTAAGTGGAGCAGGGATTATTGGAGAGCATCCCCAGAAACAGCAAGGGTCACAAAGCAGAGCAACAAAGGGTGCAGGTCAATAAACAGGAAGAAAATGGAAAATAAAACTGCTGGAAATGTAAATGTGAACAAAGAATCCCTGAAAAGATACATTAAAAGATTCAAAAGAAAGGACGGAGGAAGGGAGGGAGGGAAAGAGAGAAAGAGAGAGAGAATTAATATGTTAGAGAATAACACTTATCAATAAAACCAAGTCAAAATAGGTCATTTGCCTCCTGATGCCCGTTTTTCTTCCTGCTGGTTCCATGTGAGTACAGTCAAGACAGTGTGACCCCACTGTTAGGGACCTTGTTGTGATCCAGAGGAGGAATGTGGTAAATTCAAATAAAGAGCTCACAGTCACTAAAGAAAAATAAGTACAGACAGTTCAATATTTTTGTTGTTTTAAGACCACACATAAGGGAGCAAAAAGAGCAGAAGTTTCTAATTCTACAGTTCTTGTAATCATACAATGAAAATAAGTGATACTCAAAAATAGAAAATAATGTTCTTGGTTAAACATGGAGAATTGAATACCTGTGTTTATCTCCATTTCATTCCAAATGGCAATAAATTAATAAAAAGTGATTAAATCCATTAGGACAAAGAGAACAGGAGAGGAGCTAGCAATCGATAAAAAAGATACTGACCAAAGCTTAGAAAAATGAAAGGCAAATATCTTAGAGATAACTGACTTATCAGACTGTAGAATATTGAAACTGAACGCCTATGAGGATTAGGCATGGGAGGATCCATTATGGAGAAGATCTAATGTGACAACACTGGAGAGAGGCTTAGGAACTGGGGAAACTAGATGCAGGCATAGCTTGTTTTATTGCATGTTGCTTTATTGTGCTTCACAGATATTGTGTGTATTTTTTTACAAATTGAAGGTTTGTGGCAACCCCTCTGTCGAGAAACTCTGTTGGTGTCATTTTTTCAACTGCATGTGCTCACTTTATGTCTTTGTGTCATAGTTTGGTAATTCTTGCAATATTTTAAACTTTTTCATTATTATTATATCTGTTATGGCCATGTAACCAGTGTCTTTGATGTTACTATTAGAGTTGTTTGGGGGTGCCAAGAATGGTGACTATATAAGACAGCAAACTTAATAGATAAATGTGTGTATTCTGACTAATCCACTGACTGGCCAGTCCCCTGTCTCTCTTCTTTTCCTTGGGCCTCCCTGTTTGCTGAGACACAACAGTGTTGAAATTAGGCCAGTTAACAACCCTACAATGGCTCTTAAGCATTCAAGTGAAAGGAAGAGTTACACATCTCTCACTTTAAGTCAAAAGGCAGAAATGATTAAGCTTAACAAGGGAAAGCATATCAAAGTTGAGATAAGCCAGAAGCTGAGCCTCTTGTGCCAGTTAGCCAAGTTGTGAATGCTAGGGAAAGTTCTGGAAGGAAATAAAAGTGCTACCTCAGTGAATACATGAATAGTAAGAAATGAAACAGACTTCTTGTGATATGAAGAAAGTTTCATTGGTCTAGGTAGAAGATCAAACCAGTCATAATATTCCCTTAAGCCAAAGCCTAATACAGAACAAGACCCTAACTCTCTCCAATTTTATGAAGACTGAAAGAGATGAGAAAGCTGCAGAAGAAAAGTTGGAAGCTAGCAGTGGTAGGTTTACGAGATTCAAGACAAGAAGCCATTTCCATAACATAAAGGTACAAGGTGAAACAGCAAGTGCTGATGTAGAAGCTGCAGCAAGTTATCCAGACCTAGCTAAGATTATTTATGAGGTGACTACGTTAAACAAAAGATTTTCAGTGTAGATGGAACAACCTTCTATTGGAAGACAGTACCATCTAGGACTTTAATAGCTGGAGTAGAGAAGCTTTGAAGCCAAACTTCAAGAATTGGCCTTCAAAGGACAGGCTAATTTTCTGGTGAGGAGATAATTTAGCTAGTGACTTTAAGTTGAAGCCAGTGCTCATACTATCCCCCAAATCCTAGGACCCTTAATTGTTATGCTAAATCTACCCTACTCTGTCTATGCTTTATAAGGGGGACAACAAAGTCTGGATGACAGCACATCCTTTTGCAGCATGGCTTACTGTATATTTGAAGCCTGCTGAGACCTACTGTTCAGACAAAAAAATTCCTTTCAAAATACTGCTTCTCATTGACGATGCATCTGGTCACTCAAGAGCTCTGATGGAGATGTACAAGGGGATTAATGTTTTCATGCCTGCAAACACAACATCCATTCTGCAGCCCATGGATCAAGAAACAGTTTTGAGTTCAAGTCTTATTATTTAAGAAACATATTTCACAAGGTGATAGCTTCCATAGTTAGTGATTCCTCTGATGGATCTGGGCGAAGTAAATTCAAACGCTTCTGGCCAGGATTTACCATTCTAGCTGTCATTAAGAACATTCCTGATTCATGGTAGGAGGATAAAATATCAATAATTACAAAAGTTTGGAATAAGTTGATTCCAGCTCTGATGGATGACTTTGAGGGTTTAAAACTTCACTGGAGGAAGTAGCAGAAATAGCAAGAGAACTAGAATTAGAAATGGAGTCTGAAGATGTGGCTGAACTGCTGCAAACTTGACATATAAAAAGTTACTTCTTATAGATGAGCAAAGAAAGCCATTTCTTGAAATGGAATCTACTCCTGTGAAGATGCTGTGAAAATTATTGAAATGACAACAAGGCATTTAGAACATTATATAAAATTAGTTGATAAAGCAGTAACAGGGTTTGAGAGGATTGACTTCAATTTTGAAAGAAGTTCTACTTCATGCAAAATGCTGTAAAACATCACATGCTACAGAGAAATATTTCATAAATGGAAGAGTCCATTGATGGGCAAACATCACTGTTGTCTTTTTTTCATTGCTTGTTGAGACAGTTTCACTCTGTTGCCCAGGCTGTAGTGCAGTGGCGCAATCTCGGCTCACTGCAACCTCCGCCTTCCAGGTTCAAGTGATTCTCCTGCTATTGTCTTCTTTTAAGAAATTACCACTACCATCCCAACCTTCAGCAACTTTCACCTTGATCAGTCAGCAGCCATCAACACTGAAGCAAGGCCCTCCACCAGCAAAAGATAACAACTCACTGAAGCCTCAGATGATTGTAGCATTTTTTAGCAGTAAAATATTTTTTAATTAAGGTATGTACATTTTTTAAACAACACTATTGCACACTTAATCAAATACAGTATGGTGTAAACATGACTTTTACATGCACTGGGAAACCAAAAAATTCATGTGACTTTCTTTATTGCAATATTTGCTTTATTTTGGTCTAGAATCAAACTCACAATATCTCTGTATGCCTATACCTCTGAAAAAGGGATGTAAGGGTGGAGTTGAAAACAAGACTGTTTGAAAGATTAACAAAGGAGCAAAACAGATCCTCAGAGATATTCTCCCAGTTCCCAAGAAGCCCCTAACCACCATCCTGGCAGAATGCCAGGGATTTACTCTCTAGAAAAACTGAATGAGAAAGGCACTGAACCTGAGGACAAAAGAGATAAAGCAAAATGTATATTAAATAGGGAGACCTCCCAATGCCCTTCACGCTCTCACTTTTCAGAACACAAGTAACTAGGCTTATGTATCAATACCCATAAAAAAATTGGAAGAAATGAGCTGGAGAAATGAGCTGCCTAAAAGATAAGACCAGCCTGGTGCAGCGGCTCACACCTGTAATCCCAGCACTTTGAGAGGTCTAGGTGGACAGATCACATGAGGCCAGGAGTTTGAGACCAGCGTGGCCAACATGGTGAAACCCCATCTCTGCTGAAAATATAAAAATTAGCCAGGTATGGTGATACACGTCTGTAATCCCAGGTGCTCTAGAGGCTGAGTCATGAGAATCACTTGAAACCTGAAGGTGAAGGTTGCAGTGAGCTGAGATCACACCATTGCACTCCAGCCTGGACGACAGAGTCAGACTCTGTCTCAAAAAAGATAAGACCCATTGATACTGACAGTTGGGATATCCCAATAGAATGGCTATATCCATGTTCGATCTACTTACTTAGAAGGATATCTGCCAATAAAACCTATACAAGCGAACTTAAGGTAACATTTTGGGGACTCGCTTTTAAATATAAACTGTCAAGGATCACCAATTATTTGAGAAACATCTCTAATGTAAAGAACAGAAACATTAAGCAAAAAAGAACTTCACAGAAAAAAGTACAAAACAATACAGGGAGCAAAAGAGAGCTTCAAAAAAGTATAATTAATATCCTCAGAGAGAAAAGAGATGATATTGTATTCATTAAACATAAACAACAAGCTATGAAAAAAAGAACGAGTAAGTATTAAAGTATAAGGACTGAAATTTTTTGAAGTATTTGGGTTAGATGATAAAGATGTGAAATCTCCTAAAACGCAGAAAAAAAGCAAAGAGATGGAGAAAAGAAAAGAAAATTAGAGGAAATAAGAAGTGGAAGACAATGCCTTCCAAATACCAAAGGAAAATAATGCCCAGCCTAGAATTCTATATCCTGCCACAACAATCCATCAAGTATCAAATACAGATATTTTCAGACATAAGTGTTCTCAAAAGTGATACTACCCTGGCAACCTTTTTCAGGAAGCTGTGAGAGGATATATGACAGCACAATGAGGGAATCAGTATTAAAGGAGAAAATATAGGAATGAGGAAATAAAGGTTTCAACACAGAAGAGAGATGGAGGGAATCCCAGAATAATGGTGGGAAAAAATTGCTAGGATTACAGCAGTGCATCAGATTTAAAGAACAACCAGACCAGAAGAATGGAGTGTTCTTAGAAGTATGCCTCCAAGAACAAAAAGAAGCTGATAGCTTACATGGGATGTTTGAACATGTTGAGAGGATATTTATACTTCTGCAAGTTTGGTGAAAAATTAATATCAACACTCAGAAAATGAAGCAGATAAATAATGAGACAATAACTCTGGTTGGAAATTGTGCAAGGAAGAAAATGTCATCATAGTACATTACATGGCCCAGATGTGCATATGTTTATATACTATAATCATATAAAGAAGAATAAAAATTGTGACAGAAATATGAGGATGGAGGAGAAGCAGCATCTGTTGGGAACCGGTATAGGAAGCTAAAACCTCATTTTCCATGCAGTCAGTAGGTATGGCCAAAACTGAAAAACAAAAAGATTGATGTATGATGATGTTATTTTGAAGTATGGAGGGTAACTATCAGAAGAAATAGTTTAAAGATTTGGAAATGGTTATTCCTGGGAAGCAGGACTTGGAAATGTTAAGAAATACTTTTTTCATTGTGAATTGTATAGTATTATTTTACTTTTTAGCTATATGTAATACATTTATTTTTAAAAATTAAAAATAATAGGAATAAATTATAAAAGGGACCTGGTAGAGAAGGTGGCAGAGACAAGAATAAAGGTTAGGCAAGGAATACAGAAGAAAAATCAGGAAAGTTACAAGTAAAGCAAAAACAACAGAATATAAACCTTAGTGAGATTTTTTTTTTCAGATTATGAGAAATAAAAAAATTAAGACAAAGCAGATCCTAGCTTAAACTTTAGTAACAGGTGCCTGGCACATTTCTATTTATTCCTCAAGTCTAAGTACAAGGAGAACCCCTCCATGAAGCCACAAAATCCCAGAGGCAAGATTAGGTATACACCTGTGCTCCTACTACAGTTGCTTATTTATGCATTCATTAACAGGTAAACAGTTTTGTTGTTTTTATAGATGCTAAGAAAAAAATCAGTCAGGATAAAAGGGATACTTTCTGAAGGAAGGGTGGTAAGAGGGCCCTGAGAAGATAATGAGGCAAAGAACATTCCAGGGAAAGAACACTCCAGGCAGAGGTAATAATTTAGTATCAAGACCCTGCAGCAAGGAACGTGCTGGGAACCTTAAGGAAACCACAAGGAAGTCAGCAAGCACTGCTGGAGCTTAGTGAGCAAGGAGAGTGATAGAAAGCAAGGTTGAATGGACCAGTTCATGTGGAGTCTTTAGGCTACAATAAGGACTTTGGATACTTTTCTAAGTGTGATAGAAAGCCACCTAGGAATTTTGAACAAGGAATTGACATGATCTGACTTATTTTTAGAGGATGACTGACTTCTATGTAGAAAATAGGTTGAAGGGGACAAAAATGAGAGCAAGGCTGTGAAGGAGGTGAGGAATGGCCAGATTTGAGATATATTTTAGGAATGAAGGCAATAGAAGTCGCTGATGGATTGGATGATATGAAATCATAAAGAGGAGTCAAGGATAACTCCAAAGTTTGGAATCTCAGCAAAATTTAGAGATTTTGCTCTGAGTGAGTGCTGAGATGGGAAATGCCAGAAAAGAAATACAATTGAGATGTCCATTTTGGAGACATCCACATGTAGCTGATACTTAGCCCTTGGGACTGATTGAGATCACCCAGAGGATGAGGTAATAGAGAAATGGTTGAGAACAGGTACTCCAACTTTTAGAGGCTGGGAAGAGGAGGGAAATCTAGCAATGGTGACAGGAAAGGAACTTCTTGATGAGGTAGGAAGAAAACCGGAAGAGAACACTATCAAGGATTCTAAAGAAAGAGAATTTAAAGAAAGAGACATGCAATCTAGACAGGGCCACAGTCCTGAGCTTTGGGCTCAGATAGAAAATTATTTTGAATTTTATAAAGTTAGCACAGTATGTCCTCATAGATGCAGGGCAGCCTCCCAATGCAATGACATTAATGCTTCTGCAGTGAAACATCTGAATGTTTGCATGAAATGGGATAAAGACTGTAATTAGTCTCCTATCAGTTCAGATTTTATCACGAAATGTGATGAGCTACAACATTTTTTTCTTTTCAGACCTTTTAGGATGTCAAAAGTATGGCTAAAGGACTATAGCTTTATCTGTACTGGCTTTCATTACAACAGCAGTTTTTATTGTTTATGTTGGTTTGCCTCACCATCTCCTAGCATCTTGAATCTGTTTTGTTTAAAAAACAAAGGGGAGTACGTGTGTATCTCTATAGGGCTACCAAGATGATAGCAAAAAATCAAGAAACGATTTGTCTCCAAAGTAGTAACAGTGGTTACCTTTGAAGAGTAGGAAGAGACAATGGTTTCTTTACTTTTTAAAATTTCTTTACTTTTTAAAAATATTGGGATCATGGGTTATTTTTAACATTTTGGTGTTTTGAAAATATGTTTCCAATGTAAACTGTATTTTTTAAAGGAAGAAAGAAAGAACTGCCATTTACATAAGAAAGTTAGGCCAGGTGTGGTGGCTCATAACTATAATGCCAGCCATTCCGGAGTCCAAGGCGGGAGGATCGCTTAAGCCTTGGAGTTCAAGACCAGCTGAAACATAGGGAGACCCTGTCTCTACAAAAAATACAAAAATGAGCTGGGCATGATGGCACATGCCTGTAGTCCTAGCTACTTGGGAAGCTAGGACAAGAGGATTGCTTGAGCCCAGAGGATTGAGGCTATTATGAGCCATGATCATGCTTCTGTACTCAAGCCTGGGTGACAACCTGAAACCCTGTCTCAAAAAACGAAAAGAAAAAATGTTTATTAACAAATCTAGCAAAGATGGATTTATGTAAACTCTAAGATTAAATTTTAGGAATACATGGTATTTGCAAGTACAAAGTTTATTTGCAAGAGAGATTTGCTTAGTTTTAGGATAAGCGTTTATTATGTTTGCATGTTTAATCAGTATACAGAACATGGCACACACTTCTCTGATAATTCCATCTATGAGAATGGAGAAACCAAAGTACCAGCAAGTAAATTACCAAAAAGTAGTTCTCAATCTTGGGACATAATAAAATTAGAATATCTATGTCTTTTTTAAAGAGCAAGAGGGTAAAGGGAGGTTCTCCAACCTCTGACAGGAAACATGGGGAGGATCAGGAAAGCTTTTAGGGGACAGGACTATAAACCTAGGCTTGGTTGGCAGGGAGGATGAGTGAACTGAGAACCTGAGAACCTTAGCCTTGGGCCATGGGCCACAAGGGGACTCAGACTGGGAGTCTTTGTGGTGAGGAAGATACCAGAAAGTTGACAGAATGAGAAGATAATATTGAGAAACTTTTATATGTTTAATTAGTGCTAATTAAATCTAAATTAAGTTGGATCATTGACTTAGAAAAGTAAATCCTAAATACTTTGTCATCATGGGCTCTTCCTCTCTGTCCTGAAAATCTGCCTCTGAAACATATCAGTCTGAGGGATTATTGCCCTCTGTTGCTACAACTTTTGTTTTGATATGTCCACGTTTTTATTATGTTTGTAAGCATGGAAATATAATTTTGAAAACAACTAGCCTGACATGCATCTTACTTCTTTCCTGGAAATTATTTCAGATTCTCATTCCTGTCTTACCAAAATGCCATTTCCACTAATTTTTTGCAGTGTTTTGGGCTGATCGGATTAGTTGAACGGAAACCTTTGAATGGGAGCTGGGAACATCCTTGGCTAACTCCCACTCATCTTTCTGGTTTCCACAGTTTTCCCCAGAATTTCCTTTCACCTCAACTCCCCACCAACCTGGCCAGCCACCCACTCACACTGGGATATATCCAGTTAAGGCTGGTTGAAAGTGTAATCTGATCATTCCATGACTGGTTCAGATTTTAGTGGGACTAAAGCATGAACAAAGCCACCCATCTGTGATTGTT
Source organism: Sapajus apella (assembly GCF_009761245.1). Lineage (NCBI taxonomy): Eukaryota > Metazoa > Chordata > Mammalia > Primates > Cebidae > Sapajus > Sapajus apella. The sequence continues at coordinate 11,594,257 of NW_022436944.1, read as the reverse complement.
CTTCACTGAAGAGGACTTGCTTTCCTGGCATGTTCCCCACAAAATTGTGCCAAATACAGCTGATTCCCATTGCAGATGGGAGTCTTACCTTCGGAACAATCAGGTTACACAGTAAAGCCTTCTCTCGCTTCTTCCACTGTTTTTGGAATTGAAAGCAACCCAGCTGTCTCTAAGAATAAAAAGGAAAACAAATATAAAAATAAACCACGCTTATATTGCAAGGATTAGGGGAAACTGACCACTTTTTAATATTAGAAATTTCAAACATATGGTGAACTAATTTATATTTTCATTTTGATACTTTCCTTCTCAGTGGAGGGCAATTAAGCCATATTTTAAGCCCATTCAAAGAGGCCTTATTCTGAAAATGTTGTAGAGATACCTATAGATAATGCTCACCAGCAATCAGCAGAGCTTAAGGATGCAGGAATGCCTAGTTATGCCCTTCATAAACCACCTGACCCAAGGGTCACTTGAGATAGGGACTTCCTCCATGAAAACTTAGGGCTCCTACTGTCCTCTCTGCCTCCCATCTCGCCCAACTTCAGGACATTTTCCACAGAGCTGGCAAAGGGATCTTCCTTTCATGCAGATTTGATCATGCCAGCCATCTGCTTGAAATAAATTTTCAATGACTCCATATGAGCCTCAGAATTAAGTCAAAACTCTAGTATTAGCACATGTTAACAAGTTTTATCTTGATCTGACTCTGCTCACTCCTTTTTACATCAGTCCTGGTCTCTCCTCCCTGTGTGCAACTGCCTGAGTCATATTAAGCCATGTTTCATCCCAAAATGTGCCTTTCCTTCTGTCACTGCCAGGCATTTGCACCACGGCCCACTCTGCCTTGAAAACGTCTTTCCCTCTTCTTCACCTGGCTCATGCCTTCCTTTTCATTTTAACTTCCAGTTTAGTTACAATCCAATGATTCTATTTTTGCCATGTTAAAATATGGCCAAAGATAATTTTATCTAAAACACAGAATACTATGCATGATTTTCAGTCTTACTGAACATATTTCATCTTGCACATTTGTCCTTGTTGCTCAGTGAAAACACATTAAAATTCTGCAACAGTCCAACCTTCATCTTGACTAAATTGCTGAAAACAATCTAACCATGAGTGGATGATTCTTTTCACGTATGATGGAATTTTTCACTAATGTGTCTACTTAACTGTAGCCACATCACATCCACATATCCTCTAGTCATGCCCTATCAGACTCCACCCCTGAAATAGCAGTCCCTTAAACTTGCATTGTTTTATTTTCATTTTTTATCCCATAATTGAATAAATTACAAATCTTAACTTCCTATTGAACAAAACAGAGTTATAATCTCAATTTTAGAGGAGGAGGTAATGGTGGCAGATGATATGAAAATATTGTGAGGCTCACCTAGCATTTCATAATGTTTTGGCACAGAAAAAAATAGAAGTCTCAATTTTGGATCCTGTTTTCAATTCAGAGGTCCTCCTGGTTTGGGAACTAACAGAAGAAAGAGAATTAATCCTTTGTCTTGCAAGCTAATGACCTTGAAGAAGGATGAGTTTCAGAGCAGTGGGCCCCAGACAGTCAGAAACCCTTCCCCACCCTATTGGCTAGCCATTCACTTACTTTGGAATATATCTAGTTACTGCTGGTGGAAACTATGTAATCTGATCCTTCCATGACTGATTCAGACTTCACTGGGTATAAAGTATGGGTACACAGTTCAGTTTATAGTCTGCCAGGACTTTGATCCCATTGAACTTGCTATGAGGACATCTTTTGGCTCACTCTACATTTTCATGTTCTCCTTAGTGGAATGTGACTTGCTTTTTGGTGGAATGTGACTTGCTTTTTGGTTGTTTTCTCCAGATCATTACACTTTTCCTTTGAGACTTGAATTTAATCTTAGTAAACTGATTGAATTTTATTTTTCTTTTAAGGAGAGCTCTTGTCATCACATCCTCCATCACTTTATAATTCCATATTGTTGTGCCTGTTATTCATGTTACTGATATGTTGGCCTCATTTTTCATTGCTATATTTTTCTTTGACATATTCAAATAAAATTAACTTTTATTGCTTTCTTAATTAGGGATATTTTTATATTAATTTATTGAAAGTCACTTGATATGGTTTGGATCTGTGTCCCCGCCCAAATCTCATGTCAAGCTGTAATCCCCAGTGTTGGAGGAGGGGCTTGGTGGGAGGTGTTTGGATCATGGGGGCAGTTTCTCATGAATGGTTTAGCACCATCCTCTTGGTGCTGTTCTTGTGTTACTGAATGAGTTCTCGTGAGATCTGGTTGTTTAAAAGTGTATAGTGTCTCCCCTCACCTCTCTTGCTCCTGTCATGTAAGATGCATCACTATCCCTTTGCCTTGCACCATGATTGGAAGCTTCCTGATGCCTCTCCAGAAACAGAAGCTACCAAGCTTCCTGTGCAGTCTGCAGAACCATGAGCCAATTGAATTGAAACTTTTTTTTATAAATTACCCAGTCTCATGTAGTTCTTTATGGAATGCAAGAATGTACTAATACACCACTTAAATCTAACAATTCCAACACTTTGCCAGCTTACTCCACTAGTAGACAAAAAATATAATAGATTGGGTCTTTCTCCCCCTTTAAAAGAAACTTTGATTTATAGAACTTAGAAAACCTGGGCAAAACCAGAGGAAGATGTCCTACTGTTTTTTGTTTGTTTGTTTGTTTTGTTTTTTTTCAGTGTCCTGGGAACAAAATGGTCCCTGCATGCTTGATGTAATGAATTAGACAACTAATTTAGGCATAGGCAGCATGGAGCAAGGCTCTGGAGGTGAGCAGGGCTCTACCACTTCAGAATGGAGTTACTTTCAGCAAGTTACATAACAGTGTGAGCTTCAGTATCTTTATTTGTCAGATATAATTGTTGGGAGCAGGAAATGAAATGACACCTAACATGGCACCTTATTAATCTTCCTCTCTAGTCCCTCCTCCCTTACCTTTTCCACAAATGTTTCAGCTAGAGTTAATGAGACCCAGGTGATAAAGCCACAGACACCATCCTTGCTCTCCAATTCCTCCAAAAAATAAAAATAACTGGAAGCAAGTGATTAACCCATGATCATTTTTAAATGTGGGTCATGTATGTAAGTAAATAGTATATGTAAATGATGAGGATTTGTTTGACCCAGGAATGCAGCTTTTATAGAAAATTACTGTGTAACTGGTTAATCTGGAATTGCCCCATATTTTTCCATTTTAATTACCAAATTGGGAATTGAATAGACTTCTGTCTATAATCATGAGAAACTCAAAAACAGGAAGATGCTACTTTCTCTTGTTCTTTGTTATTTAGTTCTACTGATAGCAGATTAGTCATCCTTAGGGAGGATGTTTTCCACTAAGAGGCAGACTTAGGAATGCATTGGCTCTTTTTACAAACAAGCTAACCAATGGAAATTCATTTTTGAGTTGATGAATCCTATAGCACACTCATTTTAATTGTGTTTATTTACTAGGATACTGCTTTGAATTATTTATTTTTCAACCTCTTTTTTGACATCATAAAGACATGACCGTCAGGACATTGAGGAGATCCAAGACTTAATTCTTACCATGGTACTTGAAATAAGTTTGATGAATTTCATAGATGAAAGACGGATAACTCCTCAACTAGAAATGTGGAATTTCAGAATTTCAAAGAGGCTTAATGATCTCTAGTCCAGTCACACATTTGAAGCTTAAATTTGCTCCAGTACGTCCCTGTCAACCTTCAGTGTCCTCCAGGTAGCTCTATTAAAAAGTTCTTCCTTATTTTAAACCCCACAGCCTTCACCTTGAGTCTAGATTCTATTATGGACATAAAAAGCAGTTCTGCTCAAACTTATGAAGGTACAGACTTCTTGAGGGCAGGGACTGTATTCACTACAGCTTCTGGTAACTTGAGAAATGATTACCAAATGAATGGAGTTAATAGCAGAAGGTATTCTCTATTTTGGGATATTATCTTACAGACAGCAAATGAACAGCATATTTAAGTTCCATTGAGAAAGCATCATATAAGAACTGATTTTATTGTTTAAATGCTATAGCTGATTTTTTCTTTCAATCATATACTTCAAGCACTTTTACCTGTTTATGTTACTATAGTATACCTTTACTATAAAATAATATATGTGGTGACTCTACAGCTATTAACTGTTGATCATTACATGTGCAGAGCATACTGTCTGCTACTTGAGGCAGAGAAGTTGAAACCCCACTGAAGTTATATATTAGAAGTCCTGGGCTGTAACCCCAGCTGCACCATTAACATCTGAGTAACCCTGGACAGGTCAGCCAGTCTCTTCAGTTCTTGATTCCTCATCTGCAAACTGCAAGGGTTGAACCAAATATTCTCTTCAACTTCTTTCCGCCTTCACAGACTGTTTCTGTTCTTTACTTGTCTGTCCCATGTGGTAGAGCATCATAGAGACAATCCAAGAATACAGACCTCAGATTTCCAGTTCAGTTCTCAAACTATAGTGTCAATAACTGTCTACCTATGTACATTGTTTAAAGCTAAGGCTGCTTTCCCCACCACCCTCTCTTTCCAGAATACTTTTCTTCAGGAGACAGTGCGTAGAGAATGTGAAGAACGCTTTGAACTGACAGAGGCTTTGAGTCAAGCCAGAGAACAGCTCCTGGAGCTCAGAAAGCTTTGTGGAAGTTTATCATTCTCACCGTGTTCCCTCAGCAAGGGCAGCCTAACCTCCCCTCCTGCAGCGGTCAGTAATCATGGAGAGGGAAGCCTTGCAAGACTGAACTCTGAAAAAGGAATCAAAATTCCCAGCCTTCACGGAGTATCAAAACCCACCTCTTTCCCAACCTCAGATAAGGCCAAGAGGGTTAGCAGCTCAGGCTTGCCCCTGCTCGCCCAGCCACATCCGCCCAGGGGTGGAGCATCTTCAGCAAATGAGACCAGACAGAGACAGAGACTGGCTGCCATTCTTAGGAGGAGGCGGAGTCAGCAATGATCCAAAGTGAGGGGCCGCTCCCCACACCGTACATGCTCTTTCAGAGTGCCAGGAACTCACTGTAACTGAGAATGACAAATATAAAATTATTTTCACAGATCAGGAAGGCATATCTGTAGATATATTTAACAAAAGACTGTAAAAAGCTGGAAAATTGTGAAGCCATATTTTTCAAGAGGGCTTTGAAAGAGTAACAGATCGTTTAGTTGTTGGTATTTCAGAGGTCCGATTTCTATATTTATGTTGCAATGTGCTCTATAAATATAGCCTTTTAGAGATCACAGATAAAATTTTTTCACCCATAACATCTTTTTTTATTTTTTGCACCACTACAAGCAGATATATTTGCAGAAAAAATAGATTGTTTGAGTTTTGTTGGTATGTGTTTGTTTGTTGAGCTGAATCGATTAAATAGATGTAATAAGTATTCCAAACAGAAAAAAAAGTACTTTATCTGATTAAGATTATAATTTCCAAAATGCCTACTTCAAGTAGTTGCAAAGCTCACCATCATAATCAAAAGCTTCTTTTCTTCACAATCTAATTGGTTAATCTGATTTCTCTTTAGGCTAGTTCAGAGTTAATAGATAACCTTTAGGAAGACAGTCTTCTCTCAGTGGCTGGGGAACTTCTAGAAAAAGAGATGGTAATGTCAATTCAAGGAAATTGTAGTATATTTCTCAAATTATATAGATTATTTTAGTAAACAAAGAACCTGACCATATTGATAGATATTTTCTACAATGAGTGCTTTTTGGTACGCAAAGTTAGGTCTTGATTTGAACCTGTATTCTTGAACCATTGGGAAAAGAACTAATTCAATACAGTTTAATAAAGTTATACAGAACTAATTTGGGATTCAAATTTGATTACACCTGAAAATGGGTAACTGGTTAACATGTTTTCTATTTTCAGAGTGAAAAAGTAAAACCAGAAGCCAGATCAGCTGTTTTATCTTAAACCTGTAGACACCTCCTGTTTCTTAAAACACAGCTCTTTACCTTAGTCTAGTGTTCATCTATGTTTTTATCCGTGTAATAGAAGTGTATTTTCCTTCAAAAGCTGACTTTACTTAAATACTCCATCTGACTGCATCATGAACATCAAGCCTTCCTATTCCCACATTAGAATAATAGTAACACATTTTAAATGTGCTACATAAAATTATCTGCTATTTAACCATCTTATTGATGGGAGAATTCAGAGGTATTTGAGATCCCTTCCATGTGCAAAAAATGTGATATTACTAAGCAAAATCAAATTTATTTCCAGTCTTTCAAAGGATTAGTCTACTCTATTAGTAGAGTATCTTAACCTCAAAAAAATTCCCCATTAGGTCCACTGATTTGCCTGACTAGTTTAAGTATGGCCTCTTGTGTTAAGAGTTGGAATGTTTACTTTTGTTTTGCAGAGATTGGCATCCCTTGTAATGGCTTTTGACAAGAAAGTACAACATCACTGAAGAATGGCACTGGTGGATCTTAGAAGTCACCCCATAATTTCACAGATAAGGAATAGATGCCCAAAGAGATTGTGACTTGGTAAAGGTAGTATAGCTAGTTAGTGACAACTAGAACCAGAACCACAATCACCTGACCCCAGCCTTTCCACCTCACCAGAGCTTCCCAGGCTCCATCATAACCTTTGTCAATAGCACCTACACTATATGTAGTTTGTATTTTTCCTTAAATGCACTTACTTTTTAACCTGAAATTTATGTAAAAAGCGAATTTGACTCAAAGAAAGGTAGCTATAATAAGTTTGATTTGCTGTTTTTTCTTTTACACTTTGAAATAAATGTGTATCTACTAAAATAAGAAATGTTGGCTGGGCATGGTGGCTCCACACTTGTAATCCCAGCACTTGGAAAGGCCAAGGTGGGAGAGCTGCATGAGCCCAAGAGTTAGAAATCAGATTGGGCAACATAGGAAGATCTTTTCGCTACAAAAGTAATAATAGTAATAATTAGCCAGGCGTGGTAGTGCTTGCCTGTAGTCCTTGCCACTTGGGAGGCTAAACTGAGAGGATCCCTTGAGCCCAGAATGTCAAGTTTGTAGTGAGCCATGATTGTACCACTGCCATCCAACCTGGGGAACAGAGTGAGACCCTGTCGCAAAACAACAACAACAACAACAAAGTGTTAGTTGGTGCACCCTCTAAAATCATCTTGTATAATGCCAACAGGGGACCACTGCATTGGACCTTAGGGTCTCTGATCTGTTGTTTGCATATTTAAATTACAAGTACTCATGACATAAGGAAAATGGCAAAATCTAGTGAAAACTTTAGTGAAAGCACAAGAGAATATTGTGTGTAACAGTCTTTGTCACAGGAGTACACATGCTTTTTACAATCTTGCAATTTCAGCTCATGGAGATACAGTGGGTCTATATCTTCAGAAACCATGGGGATAAAAGAGATTTCTTCATTTTTTCTAAATTATGAACATACTTAGATTTGTAAAGTCACACATAAGCTTTTCTAATGGTGATGTAGATTATTAGTGCAAAACCTGGTTTCTGTTTCCTGTTATATTTTTGCTTTATTAGAATGAGTAATTCTGTAAATAATCACTCTGAGAATAGAATCATGATCTGCAGTGAGGTTGTATTTACTCCACAAATATGTCAGATAAGTAATTCCATGATTAAACAGAAAGATCATATTAACATTTATTTCAGCCTAGACCATTTGAATGGTGCAGACTAAGCTATGTTGCCTTTAAAGGAAGACATCTTTAACAAAAAATTAGCATTATAAGATGTAACCTACAGGTTAGGAACACGTTAAAACTTCTCTTGATTTTATCACTGATAAGTAAGTTCCTGGCATAAGACGGTTATAAGGAATCTTAGGAAAGTAGTAAGGAGGATGAAAAATAAGGCTTCAAATACATATAATAGATATTTAGTCTAATACTTTTAATTTATCCATAGATTGATGTTTCCCATGACTTAATGGAAGGACTTACAAGTGTTAAAGAGAAAAGATATCAAAGAAAATATTCCTTAGAGAATTATAATCCTCTGATTTTCTTCTTAAACTGGTATTCATGGACAAAGATGGGAGACTTCTTCTAAATTAACATAGATTTCTCAAACAGTTTTAAAAACTCCTACTGAATTAAATTACTCTATTTGAAGTTGGTCAGAAGTACTTAAAAGTCACATTTCCTGGTAAGGGAATTGACTGGAAGAGACATTAGCACTGAAAATTATGTAAGACTAAGATCTTTTAATGTTCTGATAGTCTTAAAGTTTTTGTAATATTTAAAATTAATTCTTGCTAATTTCTTTGATTATGGAGCTAGCTTTCACAAGTTTTATCTTTCTAAATTCTTATGACTCTTACACTATTGCACTAATAGATCAACCTAGTATTCTAAAAGAGTTAACACACTACTGCTGAAAATGTTTAACCAATGCATTGCAGATCATGGAGCACTGGAAATCAATTTGGTAGGTGCTCAAAATTCACAAATCCTGTCGTGACTATAAACTTTTTCATTTCCAAGTTTTAGGAAAATAATGTACACTGTATCTTGCAAAGAACACCTTTAATGGTCCCCAAATCATGATAGACAATTATGATATCATTGCTGAGATGTTGTCAATGGTATTTTGAAGAAGAATTTGACTTTTCTGCTTGAAAATATTAACCCTGTATAATAACACGTTGTGAAGCCAGTACCATTGTGTTGCATTTTTAGAATAGTAAATATAAATTATATCATCTTTGTATATTATGAATTTTACATATAGAATTTTCTTAATAATATAATAGATGAATCTGGGATACACTGTCCTATGACAATACTTACCATGATCTAGTAAGTCAAGAGATTTCCCTCTGTTCCAACATTTATATAGCATAGTGCTTTATATTCTTTAAGTAAAAAAAATTTACTAAACTTCCCTTGCCTTATAAGAAACTATGTGAGAATAGCAAATCACAGCGATTAAGTAATTTGCCCAAAATAATAATAGATTAATAAATAATTTTAAATTTCTGCAGTTTCTGAATGTCTTGATCCATAGATTAATACTGAATCTGTATTATTCATTCACTCATTTCTTCAACATATATGAGGAACTGAAAAAATACTGTGAGAGCTACAAAAAGCATACTACAGATTCCCAAGAATTAAACAAGTAGAGGGCAGGGAGAAAGCATATATAGACATTAGAATATAGGGCAGAGAGTATTGGGTAAAAAGAGAGTTGAGAGCAAAGTATTATGTGAGTTCACCTTTTTGCTAGAAGAATCAGGGAATACTTTAAGCCAGAATTGGCATTTGCAATGGATCTTGAAGAATAGATAGGATTGATGGAAGAAGGTATACGAGGTAGAAGAAGAAATGCATAGAAAGAGTCACAAATTCTGTTTATGGGAAATGTAGAAAACATTTGGTGAAGGGAAGTAGCGGGAACCTGAAAAATGTAGGCTTACCTCATTGCATGAAAGTGTTGAAAAAGGACCGCCTTCAGGCTTTAAACTAGAAGTCACATGTTGTACATTGTTGACATCTGGGAACATTGCTCTGGCAGGGCTGTATTGGAGTAACTATGGAAAGGCTGGAGATGGAACACTAGTTGGTGGACTAGTACAGTACTTCAGGCAAGAGTTAATGAAATTCTGAATAAAAATATTGGTATGGGGATAAACAAGAGGCAACTGATTCAAATTCTATTCAGAGAAGGGAAAGGATTTGTTCCCTGTTAAATGCTATTTAAAACCACTACCATCCATTGCTACCTTAGCAGGGATGCGTTTTATGAGATTGGCTCCAATTAATGATCACCCCTATTTAAGAATATTACAGCTTCTCTGAAAAATGTGAAATAATAGAAACTACATTTTTATTTGGGCAACAAATAATTCCACAGACTCTGTATTTGTTTTTAAAATCTCCTTAAAGTTAAGGGAAAAATACTAATTTGAATAAATGTTCTAAGAATTATGGAGAAAGACTATGGAAATTGACATTAAAAAGAAATAACTATCTTGGCTCAAAGAATGCAAAGTACAACTAAATGGGAAGCTTTGGGAGTAACACAGCACAATAGAATTTCTTTTTATTTTCAATAATCATTTATGAGGGAAAATGAAGGCAGCAGCCAACATAAAAACCAGAGTTATCTTAAAAATCTATAATTTTTATAGTTCTGAAGGGCCTGGTGCATCACCTGGTCCAAACCTGTAATTTTACTGTAGACAATAGGGCCCTCAGATGTTAAATAATTTTTTATTCACATAACTGATTAACAGCTTACTTAATACGAGAACTTCGACCTTCAGCTTGTGGGCTACACATCTCATTTCTAGGCAGGAACCACAGTATCAGTGCTGTAACTTTTTGACATTTGAAGTGGTTCAGCAGAATCAGTGTCTACTGGGAGCTTGTTAGAAATGCAGAATATCAGGCCTCACACCCAAACTTAGTGACTAGAATCTGATTTTTAATAACATCCTTAGGTGATTCATATACTCACTGAAGTTTAAGAAACACTGTTTATGATGTTACCACTGGCCCTGGCATATTCCACATTTAAGAGCTATGCGTTAATAACAGAAATAGGCTTGCTATAATCAGTTCCCTTATGCCTAACTGAAACTGGTGGCACTCTGAGAGCCACCCCATAGAATGAACTATTTAACATTCTGACTCCTAGCACGTGCGAATTCTACTTCTTTACCCACTGATTGTGAGTCTATAACTCTCCAGGGAGAACTAGTGAATTAAAGAAAATCAATATTCATTCATAAAAACCTTAAATATCTTATACCAGCACCTGAAGCTGAGCCTGAAAAGAGCTTACTGTTTAAAAATAAATTCTTATTTTAAAAAATATCCAATAGAAAGATTTTGGTTTTGATCATAGGCAACTCATTGAATAATCCCTAAACTTTAATCTCCTAACAGCATGTATTTGGAGATCTGATTCCCAAAAGAAAATTGGTAATGCTGGTTGTCTTTTGAGGTTGTGAAACAGAATGCTTAGATAACTTATTAAAATTATGAAAAGAATATGACAGTACCATTGTTCCCCCGACAGTAGTTCTAAATCACTTCATTATAACACTGTAACTTGCAGTATTACACATAGATTGATTTATTTCAAAGGTAAAACTAAAATGTTTGAATGAGAATCCATTTAGATTCTCAATTTCAAAATCTATATTTAACACAATAAGCCATTATGCTTACTTGTCATTAAGTCAGCTCATCTTATGATACCACAGGGTGGCTACCTTCTTTAAATTTTTTGCAATTAGAAATAATGAAAAGGATTTATTTTGTTTACCATTAAAAGGTTTTTGAATACATTTTATGAGCATATTTAGTGCTAGTATTTAGCTTGTATGGTTATTTATTACCATTAATAATTCTCATAGTTAATAATTCAAACCAAGAATTGGACAGATACACAATTTAGAATATTGAAGGTTTTTTGTTTTTGTTTTTGTTTTTTTTTTTGCGACAGAGCCTCACTCTATTGCCAGGCTGGAGTGCAGTGGCACGATCCCGGCTCACTGCAACTTCCGTTTTCCGGTTTCAAGCAATCCTTCTGCCTCAGCCTCTCAAGTAGCAGGAACTACAGGCACGCACCACCAGGCCTGGCTAATTTTTTGTACTTTTAGTAGAGACGGGGTTTCACCTTGTTGGCCAGGATGGTCTCGATCTCTTGACCTCTTGATCTGCCCTCCTCGGCCTCCCAAAGAGCTGTGAAGCATTTTTAAGTAGAACCTTACACAGGACATTTGTGTAAAAAGACTTAGCACTGGAAATATATTTGCTGCAAAGCATAAACATCTGCCTTTGCATCATGCCCCATGGCCAGATTTATCTACTTTTCTCTCAAGTGAGCTTGATATAGCCTAACACATTAATCTAAAGAGATACCTTCTGTTTTCTTAAAAGTAAGTGAGTTCTACAGTTGTCATTTTTTATGTAGAACCCTAAATTTCTATGGAATTAAGGTTTCTGCCAAGATTCAAGTGACTACTTTTTTTCACTGATTTAAAGCAGGATTTCTTAAAACTCAGCACAGCCAAGTTTTCATTCACTATTACCAGGCTCTTTTAATGGTAGAGTTGAGTAATTTAAGCTGGTAAACTGTTAAATAATATCTCAAGACTGTCAAGACAGGAATCTTTTTATTTTTCCAAGCAGTACATGATATTCACTATAGTAACTGAGAAATGTATTTTTGGTGAGGTTAGGAAGAAAAGAATCTACTACCTTATTTAATAGCAGTGATTGACCCAATCACACAAGGACTTACTTCACACATTTCATGCTCCAGAATTATAAGTCAGCATTTTTCTAATGTACCCCATAAAGCTTTTTAAACTATATATCTTTTGCACATTGTAGGTTGATATCTGAAATAGTTCATCCTAAGTTTAAATAGCTGCAAAGAATATTGTAAAGATAGCTGGTATGTTATAAATATTGGCATTTACAAAATAAATTTGTTATATTAAGATATTTTCATAGTTGTAAAACTTTTATTGATCTCTTAAATTACTATGAAAACATGCATAACTTTATAGAGTTCTTCTAGATTGTAACACAAATGTTAAAAATTTTGATAAAAATCTTGAGATGAATCAATATCTAATGTTTTATTTACATTTAATGGAAAAGAATGGTAGATGCAGACAAAAATAGTTTGTACATAGAATCTTATTTACTTTTTATTAATAGGAAAAAATTAAACATCTTAAGATGAGGATTTTACTGTTTTAAACATTTCAAACAGTATCTAATAAAATCGTATTAACTACTTTATTAAATTATAAGTTCCAAGGGGAAAAATCTCACAGAACTCTTATCCAATAATCAAATAAAAATTTATACTGCTTTGGCTATTTAAGATTTTTTTTTCCAGCTAATGATGTGTCCTAGGGATTAATATCAAGAAGAACTGAAAAGAGCTGCTTATATTTAAAGGCATTGCTGAAGGGGGCATCTACAAGAGTATACATTTCTTACTAATGTTGTTTTTGCCTTGCTTTCACGATACTGTCCCTCAGATGCATACTTTAATAAAGCCAGGGCATAGAAAAAGAGAATCATTGGTCCAAAATTGTCTTATTCCCATCACTGCACTCTACCTTGTATCCGAACTGAGAAAATTTCAGTGTAGACGAAAACTGTCATGTTTTCAGCACTACACTTAAACAAGAATATCTATGTCAGGGAAATACCAGAAGCCCTATGAACTAACAATAATCAACTCCTTCAAGTACCCTTGGGGTACGCAGACTCCATGTTAAGTAAAGACTTCAGCGTTCTCAGATCAGGTCAACCAGAATCCTGTTTGCATCAGAGCGTTAGACCTTCTAGCAAAATCCAGTACAGTACCTCAGGTCCAGGAGTTGGGCCCTAGACCTCAGATCCAAGGCAGAAGCTATGCTCCCTTCCCTTAGCCTGCCTCCACCTGAGTTCACTGTGTCTTTGAGGGGACCCTGAGAGTTACTGTATGCCGCATCTGGCCTCAAGCCCCACATCACATAACACTGTCTCTAAGTCAGTACTGGTGGTGTCCTTGTGGTTTTCTGTGACCATATCCCCATGGAACTCCTTATGCTCTTAACCAGAGGGACTCCACAAATGACCAAGCCCATCCACCTTATGGAGTCTAAGACAGAACTGCAATCACCAAGAAAAAAGTTCTTTAATTTCCAGCCCTTGGCAGCAGTAAGAAGAGTAGTGAAAGAGAAGTGTGAGACAAAAATCAAGTTGGGGTCAGGGAGAGCTTAAGTTCTTTGTAACTAACCTGGGTAACTGAGTGAATAATTGTTAATGTCATCAAATTGTCAATATCTATACAACTCATTGACTTGGGGAAAAGGAGATTATACTTGTTTTTACCATCTGTGTCCTAGATGTAGTACATTAGTAGGAAGAGATGACTCTATCTGATGAAAAGAGAAACTTTTTCCATGTTTTGATGTTGTTATTGATGATTCAGAGATATAGTCATATGACTTAATGTTAGAGTTTGTTTTGATTATGTAGTGAAGGCCTTTGAAAACGCCTTCATCTGTAATTTGTACTTTGCTGCTTTTCATGATGCACTTCAGTTGCATTTATGTATAGCGTCTGTATTACTGTTCTTAATTTAGTTACTGATGTCCTAAATGTTTCTTAGGTTAACTTCTTAATTGTTCATGGTCCCCAGATACCCAAGGCTCCTACAGTCATCTCCATCCCTCCCAGGAACTAGGACAGCTATTGAAAGAGCACAGAGAAGAATGCCCAACTAGGTCTAAGGGCACAAGCCCTGATTGAGTGTATGGTCCTGACTGCTTTTCAATCACAAAATCTTTATGAACAGTTCATTGTTTAATTATTTCTGCCTCTTCTGGCCTTGTTAACATAAAAGCAGCTAGACTTTCAGTAACGAGAACAGTATATTCATATACTATTGAAATTCAACCATTAAAGACCTAACATAAATCTTTTTTAAAACTTAATACCATGGGTTTCACCATACAGATCTTCTCATAAATGTTCGGAATTTTCCTGGACAAATGGCAAGGATATTGTCTCAGCAGTATTTAGATGTAGTCCTAGCCCTTCTGAGAGGATAATTTAGCCCCAAGTCTAACTTACCTAAATACATGTAAAAATGGGGCTATTACACTCTCTTAGCCAACTCACATTAGGGTCAGGGTCTCACCGCAGGTCACTGAGAGGCTTTCCTTCATTACTGAAAAGACTTCCTCCCTGCCTGTTGAAAGGACTGTCTTCACAGGCATCAGGCCTTCTTCCATCGTTTGTGTTTCCACTTTAAAAGTAACTATACTTTTACTTCCAGTATAAGATGGCATGACATCTGGCTAACAAGCCTTGAGGCAGCCCCTTCCAATATCCCATTAAAAGTCCTGTGATGGGTCAGGTGTATTGATTCATGCTTGTAATCTCAGCTCTTTGGGAGGCTGAGACTGGAGGATCACTTGAGGCCAGAGGCAACATAGTGAGATCCTCATCTCTATTTAAAAACAAAACAAAACAAAACAAAAGGCCTTGTGATGAAAAGGGGTCAAAGACTCACAGCATAAAAGCATAAAGGCAACAGAGTATCAACAAGAACCTCAGCTGAGTGTGGTGGCTCACGCCTGTAATCCCAGCACTTTGGGAGGCTGAAATGGTCAGATCACTTGAAATCAAGAGTTCAAGACCAGCCTGGCCAACATGGTGAAATCCCATCTCTAATACAAAAATTAACCAAGCATGTTGGCACATGCCTGTAGTCCCAGCTCCTTGGAGGCTGAGGCAGGAGAATTGCTTGAATCTGGGAAGCAGAGGTTGCAGTGAGCCGAGATCATGCCATTGCACTCCAACTTGGGTGACAAAGTGAGACTCTGTCTCAAAAAAAACAAAACAAGAAACTGGACCTTCATTGCTGTGCCACATGGGTGCTGCCTCTCAAGGCACCAAAGGCCACTTTGCCTGGAATATTCTAAGATGGTAAATCTGAAAAAAAGGCTAAGGAAGTTTGTGTGAGTGGTGGTGGGGAGAAAGAAATAAGCAGTGGTGCATTAGGTCCTGGGAAGTGGAATTGTCTCGGTGCAGCAATGATGTCAGACGACCAAGCAGCATGGTTAGAGAAGTTGGCTATCAGAAGATTCCGGGTGCATGACAATAGTAGCAGCAGCAGCAGCAATATAGTAGCAATGACATTATAGGAGCTCATATGTATTATTTATGATGGGCAATGTGTGGTGCTCAGGGCTTTAAACACATATATTTTAAGCCTCAAGAGAACCATGTGGCATTGGTTTGTTTACTGGTTTCCTTTTACAGATAAGAAAACAGAGGTATAGAAAGGTTAGCAACTTACTCAAAGTGACACAGATAAGAAGTGGCAAAGCCTGGATTAGGCAAATAGGCACAAATAAATTGGGAATTGGACTAGAGGCTACACACATCATCTTGCCCTCCAGTTGTGCCTCTGAGAAGGAATATGCTGCTGAACCCCGAGCAAATTTGAAGACATCTCTGTGCTGTTTGTTGACGAAGATCTAGCCCGCCTTGAGAATGAGCATTCAAAAAAAGAAAGAAAGAAAAAACAGCTCAGAAACTATGGCAAAAAGCACTACAGAACCAAAGAAAGAAGTAGCATGTAGACCAAAAAACAACAGACCTGTGGAAGGGCTCCATTGTGGAATCTGATAAGGACACATTAGGAAGCTATTTAGCATCCTGTAGAAGCACACTATTATAGACCTCATTCCTTTTTTAAAATGTCACTTTCTATATTAAGTCTTTAGGTCTTGAATTTTCCGTTTCTTTTTTTTAAAAAAATGGTATCCCAGCCCTAGTCTTAAAAATAACAGGTCCTCCTAAATACAAAAGAGAAAAGTATTAATATAGGAGTGAAAGGAGGAGAACTAACAAACAACACAGCAGTTCACAAGATAAAATTCTCCAGATAAAGTCAAAGGCCAAATTTCACAAGAATAAAAACATGTTCTAAATCTGGTAACCATAAGAGTGCTCTTAAAAATCGTCTATAAACGTCCATTTTTGAGACCTAGGCCTTCAAAAGCTTAAAGCTTCTTTTATGGGAATAAAGCCTTTTATTCCCCAAGGACATTTATGCTACTTGTTCATTGTGAGTAGCAGTATGAAATTAACACACATGATTTTAGAGTGTGTACAAACTCCCATTGTTTTGTTATCGTGCAGAGGATCTTACTCTGAACAAACTCTATCTTTGTTCTTCTTTATTTCTACCGTCTTATTATGTGCTTTCTATTTTTCTAGCTTTCTTCCCCATCTCTTATCATCTTTTTGTTTTCTCCTTTTGCTTATTCCTCTCCCCACCTCCTCTACCTTCTGCTTCTTTGGAAGCAATTATCTGTGTTTTAATTTTAGGAGTTGCCATAGACATGTTAACGTTCTTGCTTAATTTCTTGACGCTTTACCCAAACAATTGTAGGAAACTTAGAATACTTTATAATTTTTCATCCCCTTCCATTTTGTATTATCCTTTGACTAGTATTTAAATTCTATATTGTTTTTTAACCTCACAAATTAGATATGATTATTATTTTACATGTAGCCAATGTTTGTTTAGATTTACCCAACATATTTATCAATTTATTTGTTCACAATTTTTTTTCACATGTTAGACCTTCCTGCATCTGGCCTTATAATCATACTACCTAAAGCAATGTTTTTCTTTCTAAAAGCTTTATTCAATTTTCTTCAATGTGCTGGATTTTTTTTAAAAAATATTATTCCTTTCCTGTAAACTTTTCATTTCTTTAAACATGTCAGACTTGCTTATTTTACATTCCGTGTCTAATAATATGTATGGATCTGATTTTGCTGCCTATTGTTTCTGGATGGTTCTCACTTATGGTGCTTTATTTCCATGAGTGTGTGTGAAAAGGTGAGTATGTGTTTATGTATTTCAGTGTGAACTTATGTCTCTTGGAACTTTATCTACAGGAATTCTTTGAGACCCAATTGAGATTTCATGTTTCCAGAGAATATTTGTATTTGTCCCTCCCAGATGACTATACAAACATTCCGAGATCAATTGAAATTCTTTTTCGGTTTTTCAGACGTGGGAGATATAAATTCATACAAAAAGACGGGTGAGGGTCAAGTTGTAGTTACAGATTCTGAAGTGAGATTTCCTACTACAGTCAGCCCTCTGTGTCTGTGGGCTCCACATCATTGATTCAACCAACTGGTGATTTAAAAAAAATAAACAATAAAAAATAACAATGAAACAATTTTTAAAATACCAAGCTTTTAAATGCAGTACAACATGTATTCACATAGCATTTATGTTGTATTAGGTGTTATAAGTAAATCTGGAGATGATTTAAAGTATATGGCAGTTAAGTATGTATGTTATATACAGATACTATGCCATTTTATATAAAGGACTGGAAAATGGTATCTGTGAGGGTCTTGGAACCAATCTCTCAAGGATACCAAGGGACAACTGTATAAATTTCAAGTGAGATTGTGTTTACTATCGCCACTGGCCAAGGGCATGCAGTGCCTCTCCTCTCTGCTCTTCCACTTCAGCACACATGGCAAAGGCCTAGAAATGTTCTAAGTTGGACTGGGTGTGAGTGGTAGTAGAACTCTCCCTGCTGCCTCTCAGTCTGTGACTGTGCAGCACATATTCCTCATTCAAAGTAAATTTCAAGTTAGGTTTGTACAGGAACACCCTTTGAAGTTGCTGAGAAAAAATGGCGGAGCCAAGAAAGTTGACATCTTTATTGTCTTCTGTTTGGTATTGGGATCAAACACTGCATTTGTCATCTGCAGAACAATAGTATTTTGACCTTTATCTCTCTATACAGCATTTAGGCAAAAAATGGACTGTGTAAAGATTTTTTTATTATACTCTGCTGATTGGACAGTTATGTCTTGACATCAGTTTTACAATTGTTCTTTAATCTTTGTGTCAATAATATATTCAATCATACTGAATCTCCTAAAGTAGTTAGCATTTACTAAATTCCATACCTAATGCCTAAGTAATACCTGGAGTATGTTTTAAGAAAACAACTCTGAATTGCTTCATCTGCTGCTTTGTTATGCCTGGGAGAAACAGACTTTCCTGTATTAATCTCTGAACAACTTTAAAGAATGAAAACCCGAGTTTATCAAGTTCATGTTACTGTCTTTACGTATTAACATTTGGAAATGTCTCTAGTCATTGTTTTTCATTATCGCTATGGCTTTTAAAGCCTCCAATATAGTCATTTTGGCAAATGAGTGAACATCGGCAACTGTGCGAAAACAATGAGCCTCACTTTGTGATAGAACATGGGAAAGATATTTTTTTTTAATTTTCTAGCACGTGCTGGGCTATGAGTCTGACTCATAAAGATAGTAATTATACCTCTGTTCTGAAGTGATGCATCAGAGAAAGAACATACCAAAATTAATGGAGAAAGCAAGACTTGGGTGGTTCATTCTCTGTATCTAGATAGAGAGTCCATGATCCCGAGAGATTTTTTTTTTTTAATGAACCAGGATAGCACAGGCATAGATATTTGTCTTTGTGTCAAAAGCATGGGCGCTTAGCAAATTGAATCTCCTCCTACCGTTAGACAATTCAAGAAAGATAAAAATCTTGAGTGTTTTATATTGTTGCACACAAATAAATCCTTCTTACAGATTGGAACAACGTTTTTATCTGTTTGAAATGGAGAAAATATATTTCAGAATGATTTTCATGTGAAAAAAGCTTCTAAATTAGAACACTATATACAGGCAGGGTGGTAATTGTGTAAACATGCCACATTATGTGAAAATGAGAGCTGATGGATTCATGTGGAGCATACGTTAGTGATACCATGAATCAGAACAAGAAACATTCTCTCATTCTTTAAGTTTTGAAACTAAGGTGGAAGAAGTGGGGAGAGGGCTGGTTTGATAGGTAGTGTGACAAAGATCAGCTGAAAACAAGAGGCAAAAATTGCAAGATAGGTACATTTTAATTTGAATTGCAAGGGGCAAATATGTGACCTTGAATATTTGCTCTACGCCTCTTCCAACAACTCTAGCTCACAGATACAGGCATAAAATAGCCCTAAACCAATGAAAGATTGTGCTCTCCCTCCCCCTATTTTTTTAATATAACATAAAACAATAAGAACAAATTGACTAAAAAGGAAATTACTAGGAATTAATTTGAGAAGGAAAATGTTGAAGAATAGTTTCCATCACTCTGGCGTTCCTGCATGTCCTTAAAACATGCTTGTAGCAACTTCTTTCCCAAAGCCCTTCATCGTTCTTTATTTAGCCTCAGTAAAGGATGGTGTTGCGATTAAAGAACACTCTCTTGTGCACAAGTGCATTACTTAGCAATCAGAACTGTTTTGTAGGTTGATGATGATACTAAAGATTTGTTTGAGGTTTCCTTGGGCATCAAACAATCAAACAAAACCTATGTGCAATCAGATCTTGTCATTGGCTGTGGAGAAGGGCAAGTTGTCAGAGACTTCTATTACCTAGGCAGGTCATTATTTTAAAGGAATATGAGAACAACAGTTGTCAGAGACTTCTATTACCTAGGCAGGTCATTATTTTAAAAGGATGTGAGAACAACAACAGTTTAAGCCTGGAACTTATGACCAGGAAAGTGTTTATGGATAAAATGTTGATCACTGTGCTCATTGTTTCTTTTCACTAACATCTACAAGTCCAGGAATGAAAACAATAGCTAAGAGTCTACTGTGTCCCTGGATGTTGTGGACTGAATTGTGTCCCCCCAAAATTCATATGTTGAAGGCCTACCCCCAATATGACTATATTTAGAGATAGGGTTTTTAAAGAGGTAATTAAAGTTAAATGAGGTCATTAGGATAGGACCCTAGTGCAATACTACTGGTATTCTTAGAAGAATGAGAGACACAGAAAAGGCCATGTAAGAACACAATGAGAAGGTAGCCATGTACAAGCCAAATAGGTCTCAGGAGAAATGAAACCTACTGACCCCCGATCCTGGACTTTCAGCCTCCAGAACTGTGAGAAAATAAATGTGTGTTGTTTAATCCATCCAGTCTTTGCAATTTGGTGTGGCAGCCCTAGCAAACTAAGACCCTTGGGATGGTCTACAAGTGTAATGTCATCCCATTATGATATCAAGTTGCCGCCTAGAATCCTGAAGATAGCCAGAATCCCATGAGAGCCTAACATACACACTAGATTTGGCTTCTCTATCAATTTTTTTCTCACATGTGCACTATACTATAATAACAGGAACAGAGGGACCATCAATTAGATTCAATGTGCTGAAACCCCATTAAAAACTGGGCAATGCACATGAGACATTTCTCAAAAGAAGAAATACAAGTGGCCAACAAACACATTTTTAAAAAGTTTTAATTTGCAGAGACATGCAAATTCAAAACACACTAAGATATCATCTTACTCTAATAAGAAGGGCTGTTATTAAAACAAAAAACAGATGTTGGTATGGATGCAGAGAAAAGGGAATGCCTATACACTGCTGGTGGGAATGTAAATTACGTCAACCCCTATGAAAAGCAGTTTGGAGATTTTTCAAAGAAGTAAAAATAGAACTACCATTCAACCCAGCAATCCCACTACTGGGTATTAACCCAAAAGAAAAGAAAATATTATGCAAAAAAGACACCTGCACTTGTATGTTCATTGCAGCACTATTCATGATAGCAAAGTCATGGAACTAATCTAAGAGTCCATCAGCAGTGGAATGGTGGACTAGATAAATAAAATGGAATATATATATATACACACACACATACACACACACCATGGAGTACTACACAGCCATAAAAAATAATGAAATCATGTCCTTTGCAGCAACATGTAGGCCATTATTCCAAGTGAACTAACTCAGAAACAGAAGATCAAATACCACATGTTCTCATAAGTGGAAGTTAAACAATGGGTACACATGGACATAAAGATGAAAGTAATAGACACTGAGGACTCCAAAGAGGGTGGGAAGGGATTGGGGGTTGAAAAATTATCAAGTACAGTGTTCACTATTTGGGTAACACATTAGCCCAATCGCCACCATTATGCAATATATCCATGTAACAAACATGCATATATCCCCTGAATCTAAAATAAAATTTTTTTTAGAAGGAATCAGTGTGCTGGGCACTGCTAAGTTCTCTGAGAATACAAAATGATTTAGAGTTGTTTCCCTTAAGGAACTCATTGTCTCTTGGAGAAAGACAAGATGAGCCAGTACTCTGATAAAGATACAAAGAGAAACTTTTGGAGCTAAGAGTGACTAATTTGAATTTTGGGCTTGGGATTCTGGGAAGGACTGGGAGGATCAGTGAAGGTTTCACAAAGAGGGAGAAGTTTGAACAGGACAGTTTTGGTGTCTATTGATGTCTAGCAATACAACTATGGACAAATATAAAGAAGCCCATTCATAATCTAAAGGCAAGCTATGTGCCTGGACCTGAGCTAAGAATTAGAGCTATAACCTTAAGTAAGACAGAGTTCCTGCTTTCAGAGCATTTACAGCCTGCTAACCCACCTGTGATCACACCACCAAGAGTTAACCACTGCTAATATGCTGGTGCTGTTCTTCCCAATTTGAAAGAATAAAAAAGTTGAGATTACCCTGTGTGTACAGTTTTGTGTCTTGGTGGTTTGTTTTTTCTACACAAGATATTGTGAGAATTTTCCTCACAGCATTCAATAGTCTACAAAACCATGATTTTGAATTGATGCATCACACATCATCATATGAATATATCATTGTTTACTTGAGCAATTATCTGTTGCTGGAAAATGTTTTCTAGATTTTGCTACTACAAAATAACACTGTAACAAATATACTTAATTTTTATGTTTCTCTGGCAGCTTTCTTAGGGCAAGTTCCCAAACTAGTTGAATAACGAGTTCAAACAGAAAGAACATTTTGGAAGCTCTTGCTGATAGCTTTTCTAATGTGGCTTATAGAAATGCTATCCAGGTTTGTGTTTCCCAGAAGGTATCTGAGTGTCTTCTTGGAGAGTGTCAAGCGGCAGACCATGAGGAAAGCAAGCCTGGTCCCAAGTATGGGATGGGGAGTTTTAGTCAATAGTGACAGGAACTGAAAAATGCTGAAATAAACCAAAAGGCCAGCTACAAACTACAATTAATGAATAACCAGTATGAACTTGGCAATTAAGGAAATAAACTGTAGGAAATTATTACAATAGAGTCCAAGTCAACACAAAAATTTTATTTGCTTCTAGCACAATTTTAGGGCCCCATTCTGAAACCTGTGTGAGACTAAAGGGATTCTGAGAAACACAGGTTCACTGTGGGTGTAGTTAGAGCTGCTTGAGTGGTAAGCAGCAGAAACTGACCTTGGCTAATCTAAATCAAAAGGGAATTTACAAGAAAAACTGCTGATCTTTCAATAGCTCAACTGGAAATCAGGTCCAGAAACTGGAAAAGAATAAGCAGGAACCGGAGTGACGCCATAGGCAAGAAGCAGCACAGAATCAAGACCTAGAACCTCCTCACTGGGGTTGCTTGCTTACACCACTGTGACTCACAAATGAGCTCCAATTGGTTTCTGTCTTTTGATGACTTTGTTCAAATTTCAGATTCCAAGGAAGAAGGATCTGACTGACCTCATGTGGTTCACATGCATGCCCTTAGGCCAGAGGAGGGCAGGTACCTTGACTAACAACTTTCCATATGTAGAATAAGTAATTCTTAGAGGTACATCAGGGTACAGCAAGCCAAATCAAAACTGTTTACTATACCATGTTGCCTGGCAGGGGAGGTACACTAAGATTTAACCATTGTTAATCCCTGAGCCCAAGTTAATTTCCCACATCGAACTCCTGCCTCCCCACCCCACCACACCCCACCCAAGTAGAATTCTGTGGAAGTGAAGAGATCCAGGAACTGTTAAGCTTTGCCAGGACGCGACTGAGAAATTTTAAATCTAAGCCATCATGTATGTGGCACCGTGCTGGAAGTTGGTATGAATAAATAATTAAAATAAATAATCCTGCTTTAACTTGAACTGAGGTTTAGCCTTTCTCCCTCTCCACTTGTTTTTCATCTGGAGCTCTGGGCTTTCACTGATTAAAAGCAACAAGGGAGCAAGTGAACTGGAAGGAGTCTTGACTGAGAGCCAAAGCCAGTCTCCTGCTGCCTGCTGCTGGGCTGGAGTCCCCCCCTCCACCTGATGAGCATAGTCCAGAAAAGAGAGGCCAAAAGATATGTCCTGGCTTTGTTTGAGAGGAATACTAAAACCAGATCAGTACAGGGGGTAATTTTGGGAAGCTGGCTCTCCCCAAGAGGTTTCTCCCTTGAGACAATATCTACCAGGCTTGTCTTTCCCTCCTGGCTTGTAGAAATCACACCACATCCCAGTGACTATAATTGAAGCCATGGGTCCTGCATGTGCTTCTTCTGGTACCCGGAAACAGAAAGAAGAGACCCAGTTCCCCTCAAGGACCCCCATCATTCAGCCAGGCAGTGATAGGATGAAAAGGGGAACTGATAAATTTTGGAAACAGAAGCTAAGTAACAAAAGCCTCATGGCACTGTAGTACATGACAAGTCACAGAATCAGGGCGGGGTTCATGCAGCAATGTAACACAGGAAATGAGCTGCCCTTCAGGACAGGTGGTGGTCAGGAAACAGCAGGCTCCAGTTTTTCTGAAAAGAGGTTGGAAGTCCTGGTCTCAGATTCTCAGGTACTGCCGAGCAGACATCATTAGACATTCCCTTTGAGTAATCAGGACTGCAGGTAATGAATTACTCCCTTGGGAAGTGGGTTGGGGCTGCAAAGTGGGGACAGTGATCCTACACTGATCTCTAGGTCCACTCAGTCTTCAAGAGTACATTCTAGGAAGAATTTGGATCTCTACATCCACAGACCCAAAGCAAGATCCCAAGAGCTCTGGAGAAAGCTCTTCCAGAGTCCCAGAGGAGTGGAGAAATGACCATTTGGTCAAGGACACTTGCTGATTTGGGAAGGGGTCGCCTTATCGGTCTGTGGAGCCAGGATCTAAGTAGAATCGCCACAGAGTCCTCTGCCCAAAAAGGGTTACAGTGGCCCTACCACATGCAGAATTTAGAAACTGTCATGCCATATAGTACGTGTAAAAATATTAGCAGGGTTCTAATTTTCCCTATAATAAACACTTCAATATTTTTTCTGAAATGTCAAACCAGTTCCACTTTTTCTCATTTTCTAGGGCTTTGCTTGCCTAGTCTGCTTTGGGTAACTATGTGCTAGGCATGGCCCCAGGAGGCTGCACTAGACTTTGTTCACAGGGAAGAGGCTGCTGTGTCCATCACAGCAGGAAGAAAGTCTAGATGTGAAAAGTTTCCTGCTTGGAACATGGGGGTCACCAGGACTTGCCCCTACGGAGGAGAATATCTGTCTTGGGCAGGCTCTGCTCTCCCCACAGCACTTCTCTGGTGGGCCCTCAATCCCATCTGCAGAGCGAAGGCTGAAGGACCAAGAGCGGGTCATGTGGGTCTGATGGCACCTGGAATGGACTGTCACACTGAGAACCATCTCTTGAGCGCAGCCTCCTCTTCGGTGATACTTATTCCCAATCTAAGGGTCTCTGGTGTGGAGTGTGTCAATTCAGCATGCAAGCTCTGCTGCGCCAGCCACCCCTCTCCCTCAGATGCTCTTGTCTGCCTATCCCTTATGCGATCCCACCGTCGTTCTATGCCCATCCCTAAACCCACTGCACCAGGATGTCCATGTCTCTCCTTCTATGGAGCACTTACATTCTTCTGACCTTTCACCTGTGTTGCCTATACTTAACTTATTCTTTTAACTTTTGATCTGTTGTGGCCTCATATCTAAAATCTATCATATGCTCCAGAAGGCCAAGGGTCATTTTTTTCTATTTTCCATGTGTCCTACATAGTCCCTAACACACAGTATGTGCTCCTCTGCGTCCCTTTCTCCTCTAAAACGTTTGCTAAGAATAGCTGAGTTATGAACACATGTCACTCTTACACATTACCTAGAACAGTGGTCCTTAACCTCTTAAGAGTAACTATGTTCTTAAGAATATAGTGAAAGCTACAAACCCCTCCTCAGGAAGATGTACATAGATAAATATAGACAAACTGCTTCATGCAGATTTCAGGATTTTGTATCCCCTCCACAACCTGTGCTGCCATTGATCCTAAGCTAAGAGAAACTGTTTAAACTGGTTCTTTTAACTGCACTGTGAGGTGGCTGCCACAGACATTGTGGCCTGTGTTTAACAGGTGGGAGAAACTGAGGGTTGGAGATGGGGAGACCCCTCCAGACTGCTCTATATGGTTGATTGGTGTGGCTCCTTGCCCAGCACCCACATCTCCTTTGATATCTATTTTGCAGGTTTACCCTGAGAAGTGCAAAATCAACACAGAAATATCTCTTCCATCAGTACCCGTGCATCAGGGCAGAAACTATAATTCTTGTCATTCTTGCCCTTGCTACGACATTTGGCACCTGATGAAACAGTGCCCCACAAAGTCCAGCTGCAGTTCTTGCCAGGGCTGAAGTGAGTTCCTCTCCTGGTGTCAGAGGACAGCTTGCTTGTTGCTGCAAATTTTTTATTTTCTCATCAGAGGCTCCCAGCTGTCTCTCCAAATCTGAATACAAGAAGTCAAATGTGAGAACAGCCAGGTGGAGTTATTAGCATTGCAGCAGACCTTCTCATCTCAGCAGCTGCGTCAGTTATTCTCGTGTGTTGGCCCAAGATGCTCTGCACCAAACCATGGGCCCTTTACTCAACCAACCCTATAACTCAGAAGGCCCCGGCATCTCAGCAAGCAAATGACGTGATGAGGAAGGAGTCATGGAAGGGCACCGAGCCAGCACCTTCCACGGCAGCTTCGGTTTCTGCCGTCAGTGCGTGATATGTGAATGAAAATCCCTGCATAGTCATTAACGCATAATGCCTCAGTCACTGCCTCAAAAATCAATCTTTTACTGCCTCAGTGAGGGAGAAAAAAAACAATCCCATTGCTCTCCCAGGCCCTGTAGTGTGAGTCTATCATGGCCACTTGGGCATCACTTGAGCTCAGCTCCCTGACAAGACAGAGTGTAATAGCTAATAGCTTCATAAAAAAGCAAGGGTGGTGTTTTTTTTCAAACACCATTTGCTGTGTTTGAACAAATGTGCTTCATCACAGCTCTGCCTGCCTATGGGCTGCTCTGTAGCTGACAGCCCCAGTCTGAGGAAACCAAGGTAAGGATACATGGAGATCACCTTCCTTCACACTCAAAATATTCAAATCATCTCTAACCACAGCCCCAGGGTTTGTGCCAAATAGGTGTGCACCTACCTTGAGTTTATATGTGTGAATATTTCAAGGAGTGATGGTCCTCCATACCTTCTAAGGAAAAATATGTCTCTCAAATCAGCTGTTGTGGTTGTTGTGTTACTTTTTGCCCTTGTGGTTTCCCAGCATGACCCCAGGCACCTGTTCACAGCTGCTGTGCTCTAAGACCACAACCTCTCAAACAAAGGTATTTATATTTCAAAGGCAATGAGGCCTTATCCAGTTCCTTCCTTCCCCACCTCCTTTAAGAAAATTCTAGCATTTGGGCTGGGAGTAGTGGCTTATGCCTGTAATCCCAGCACTTTGGAAGTCTGCAATGGGTGGTTCTCTTGAGGACAGGAGTTCGAGACCAGCCAGGCCAACATGATGAAACCCCATCTCTACTAAAAATACAAAAATTAGCTGGGCGTAGTGATGCATGCCTGTAGTCCCAGCTACTCAGGAGGCTGAGGCAGGAGAATTACTTGAACCCAGGAGGCAGAGGTTGTAGTGAGCCAAGATCTTGCCATGCGCTCCAGCCTAGGCGACAGAGTGAGATTTCATCTCAAAAAAGAAAAAAAGAAAGAAAATTCCAGCGTTTGACTAGCAGGCACTGTGATAGCCTGTCATGGAGAAAAATTTGGCCAGAGGTGTACATGGCTGCTGTGCACTATTGTATTAAAATAACGGTGACTCTAGGAGTGAGAACACTATCAGTCATCACTGAGCATCACGTCTGGTTCTTCCTCTCAGCCTCCTTTGGGAATCACCTGCATCAGTGGTTCTCAATCAGGAGTAGTTCAGGAGACATTGTCAATGACTGGAGATACTGCCAATGTTTTGGGTATCATAACTTGGAAGGAAGAGGAGGAGGAGGAGGAGGAGGAGGAGGAGGAGGAGTGCTACTACCACCCATTGGAAAAAGGCCAAGATACTGCTCAATATTCAGCAGAGCACAGGACAGCCCCCACAACTAAGAATTATCCAACCCAAATGTCCATGGTGCGAACGTTCAGAATCACTGACTACACTAAGTCACTGCCACTTTCACACTACAGTCCATTCCAATAATCAGTGGTCGAGATACACATCTGAATAGGAAAATTTTCATCCTTCTTCAATTCATTTAAACTTCATAAAAATGTATTGGATGTCTAACCCGTGTAAGGGCCATGGGAATGATGACAAATAGCGTCCCTTCCTTCGAGAAACTTAAGTCCAGCGATGGAGACAGACAAGCGTCTACCAACCACGCAATGCAATATCGGGAGCGGGTGGTGAGTGCTGTCACAGCATACAAGGAACTGGGAACCTGAGAAGCAGAGATGAGCTCCAGCCGGCCCAGAGGGCAGGTGGGCTGTATGAAGTTTTCAGAAAAAAGTAGGATGTGAGCTATGGGGACTTCAGGGATGAGGAAACCTCACACAGGCAAAGCAGGACCGGGAGCTCTGAAAACTCAGGGAAGAAAGTGAGCAAAGGCAGGGACTCTGCCTGGTGGGAGAGAAACTAAGGGGCTGACCTCTGTGGCTTGCCCTAGGCCACGTGGTACACTAGGGTGGAGGAGGCATTTACTTATTTGGAATAGTGGGCCACATATTTCAATTTCAGACCTTTATAGTATTTTCCTTTGCTAGCTCTGGTCACGTTAATATTCAGTAGAGAATCTTGCCGTTTTTATGCAGTATTTAGTGGGGAAAAGACTTTTCACCTAAAAGTTAATTATAAAGTTTTTCCTGCTGGGTGTGGTGGCTCATGCCTGTAATCCCAATAGTTTGGGAGGTTGAGATGAGAGGACTTCTTGAGCCCACAATTTTGTCTCCACAAAAAGTAAAACAATTATCCTGGTGTGGTGGTGCACGCCGTTAGTCCCAGCTACTCGGGAGGCTGAGGTAGGAGAATCACCTCAGGTGGGAGCATTGCCTGAGCCCAGGAGGTTGAGGGTGCAGTGAGCTATGATTGTGCTACTGCACTCCAGTCTGGGCGACAGAGTAAGACCCTGTTTCAAAAGCAAAAAAGAAAATTTCTTCTGAGGCCAGAACTAAATAAACTGCCGTACTTGGTTCAGTCATTATTAATTCACATGAATCACAATTTGGTTTTAGAAAAACTCATTTTTAGTGCATGTATTTGAGAATATCTCAGAATCATGGATTCTAGAGATGGAAGAGATCTTGAGAAATGCTCAAGTTCAGTTTTGTCTGGTCCACCCAGATAAGCTATTGTCATCACCATTCCACAGATGAGACAATTAAACATCTGCACATTTTAGACAGAGAGTAAGCCTACGTTAAGTGGCAGGATTTTTAAACCTGATGCATTTGCTAAAGGGTGCAGTACTCCAGATTTGGAGGTGGGAGAGTAACTATTGTCCAGACTCGATTGCCCAGAGATAAGGGGGTAGTCTTGGGGGATAGAGGAACACAGGCCTAAAGGGCAGTAGGAAGCCATCCAAGCTCAAGATTTATTAAGGTCCAGATTCTCATCTCTATTCTGAGAGACCCCAGCCAGCGAGATCTCCTAGAAGCAGATGTGGGGAACAGTTATGATTGTTGAAAGTCAGTGGACAAAGTTCATCTGGAGAGAATATCTGTCCAGGGAATCTTTGGAGACTGGAGCCACTTTAGGAAATTCAGGCTTTCAACAGAGAAAAAGATTGCCTTGAGTGAAGGCAGGCAGAGTTTCTCCTTGGGGATCCTGACCATCGGTGACCGCCAAGATGTGCTCCAGTCCAGACTTCCCTGACTCTGGGCAGCCTGTGGACTCTCCCACCCTGGCTCAGAATCTCTGCCTCGGTTACAACTTGAACTTAGATGACCTCATGTTTCCTATCAAAAATTCCCCCTTTTTTCTCTCAACATCCCCAGTGTGGGGTTCATTGCCACATCATCTGCCCCACTCCAGGGCAGGGCCCACCCAGGCAGAAGCCCTGGTTTTCTTTGTGAAGACCACCTTAGTTTATAATAGCAAATAAATATGCATTGTTTTTCTCAGTACAAGTCCCGTGGTATGTGACTCAGAGTGCTTTTGTCAGCTCATGAGATGGAGAAAGAAACAGTATGGGGAAATCTCAAATCCTTGGATACCCCATTTCCTAAAGTGAACCTTACCCCTGGCATCAATAAATGGGTTTAACAGCCTTGTACTTACAAAATGAACTAAAAAGGCAAATGTATAAAAATCATGTCCTTTTGGGGATCACAGAAATGTTTCATGAGATCCTTTTACAGTTGCCAGTAATCATTTACTCACATTTTGCTCAGTACAGGGATGGTCCCCTTCTGCTCAAAAGAAAGGCAACTTCCTATAAAACGGGCTTGGGTGGAATCCTTGGCAGGGAGAAGAAAGCAGTGAGGTCACTTCTGGGCATGGCTTCTGGAGACTGGTGATTTCCTTGAGGATAATGCTAATCAGGCTCATAGCAGCACCTGGCAACTGCTTCCCTCCTACCCCAAAGAAGCCCAGGCCTCCTTAGGTTTGCAGGCTTCTGGCCATGGGCTCTCTGTAGGAAGTTGGCTGTGTATTTGCTCTGGAAGTGAGCCCTTGGGGCCAATGCACCAGAATATCACTGGTAATGTCTTCTTTGGAATAAATTCAGGTACACGACTCTGCTACATGTGGTCTTGTTAAAACAGACACAGCTCTGCTCAGGACATTTCCCTGGACATTCTAACACTCGTGGTGACATAGGAGTGATTCACCAAAGGCAAAAGGCATCCGTGTTAGCACTTAAGGTTTGTTCACACTTTGGGCTCCAGTCCCTGGCCTATGTCCTTGTTCTCAGAAACTGTGGTCTCAGTGGTACCTTCTTCCTCAAGCTGACCATGGCAAGCAGATGTGGTGCTGTGACCATTGCTCCTTCAAGTTGGAGCTACAGATTACTTTCCAGAATCTTGTGAGGCCCCCAGTGGTCTGGGACACCCCTGCTCTGAACTACCATTTCCTGAATGTTGACTCTTGTAAGATGTTACATATGTCATCTGATTTAATCCTCACAGGATCTTGTGCTCATTTTACAAGAAAGAGGCCCCTCCATCCAGGTACTGTTCACCTACATCTGGGCCAAGGAGGCTTACCTGAGGGTAAAACAAAGCCGAGGGGGCAAGGGACCACACACCCCATGTTTGGTCTCAAGCATTGGCTGTCTCCTTACAAGTTTAATATTTTTTAGAAAGATGCCACTTGAGACCAGACACGGTGGCTCATGCCTGTAATCCCACCACTTTGGGAGGCCAAGGCAAGCAAATCAATTGAGGCCAGGAGTTCAAGACCAGCCTGGCCAACATGGTGAAACCCCATCTCTACTAAAAATACAAAAATTAGCCAGGTGTGGTGGTGCACTCCTGTAATCCCAGCTACTTGGGTGGCTGAAACATAAAATCACTTGAACCTGTGAGGTGGAGGTTGCAGTGAACTGAGATCACACCACTGCACTCCAGCCTTGGTGATGGTGAGAGAGAGAGAGAGAGAGAGCGTGAGGGGGGAGAAAAGAGAGAAAGGGAAAAAGGGAGGAAGGAGGGAAGGAGAGGAAGGAAGGAAGGAAGGGAGGGAGGGAGGGAGGGAGCGAGCGAACTACCTGAAACTCTAGGCCTCCTGTTGGTAAAGTGACACCAGGAGGTACCTTGTCTGTGGCTGGCCCACGGTAGCAAACAGCCCAGGAGTGGGCACAGTGGGCTGTAGAAAATACCAACCAGTTGTGCTATGAATTCTGCTTTTATTTTTCTGAAAGAAACTGAAAATCCAGAGTTTTTGTTTTGGTTTGGGGTGGTTTTTCTTTGTTTGTTTTTGAGACAAGGTTTCACTCTGTCACCCAGGCTGGAGTGCAGTGGTATGATCATGGCTCACCGCAGCCTAGAACTCCTAGGCTCAAATGATCCTCCCACCTCAGCTTCCCAAATGGCTGAGACTACAGGTGTGCAACACCACACCTGGCTCAGGGTTTGTTTAATAGGAAAATATTCTAGTTTTAAATGTCGGCAATTGATTTAAAAAACAAACAAAGCAAAGTTTGCTTAACACCCTGCAGATGAAACAACACACTTGTGGGCTGGTTTGCAATTTCTAGGTTAGGGTTTCCCTCTAGATATAAAAATTGAAACACGGATAGAATAGGACCAAATCTTTCACTGTCTTGTTTTTTTCATGAAATATATTTTTTATTAGAATGCACTAAAATTCTCAAAGTTTAGAACAAAGTTCTAAAAAACATAAGTGCTGAAGTGTTTTTGTCACTAAGTTTATTTTTCAAATGAATAATACCGCTTTCTATTCATTGACAACTCACATGGTGACTTGAGATCTGCAATGTTATTTATTACTCACAGGCAGCTGCGAGGTGGGTGCTATGACTTCTGCAGGCATTCATAGAGAAACTGAGGCTGAGAGAAGTTCACTCACATTTACATGACCACACGTTTGATAGAGTCTAAAACCCAGCCAGGGCCTGCAGACTCTGAGAGTTATTTTCATCCAATAAACCCTGGTTTCTAGTTTCGCCCACCAATACTACTTTATCGATGATTATTCTTTGCTCCAGGTCACATGATTTTTTTTTCTGAGTTACCTCTGTCACTAAATAAAAGAGAAGTCATAAAATGTCCTTTAAACTAGCACATAGGTTTTTTTTTTCTTTATCTTTTTCTTTTGTTTTGTTTTTGTTTTTTGAGGAGGCCAATAAGGGAAATGTAGATGGTTTTTAATCTGGAGTTCAGGGACCTAAGAGTGAGCTGGGAGCCTAGGAGAAGGGCTGAACCCCTGGCAGTCGTTTGAAACATTTTGTAGAGAGGTGTACTGGGGTATGTTTCGGAGATGGGGACCTGTAGCTCTTTCCAGAGTGTGTCTGACTTCCTCAGGGTAGGCAGGATCCACGCAGGCTGGACTCCCCAGCCCTTGATCTTTATCAATACTAGAACATAACTCAGGCAACATTGCTGAATCTGCAAATTGATTTCTCCTCCATGGCTTTATTTTGTTAGAAAGACGTAATGCATGCATGCCACCTAACACCTGGAGTTAGTCTCCACCAGTGGCTTTGGTTGAATCCCTTGTTTATCATGCTTCATTACCATGCACCCAGGCTGTGTTCCTGCAGGACAGGCCTCTGCAGTTTTCACAACCACCATCAGCCCTCTGACTCCAATTGGTTCCTTCTTAAAAGATGCAAAATCATTTTTCCTATAAGGAACATTGCAAAACGTGTTTTAATAAAATATAAGTTTTCATGCACCCATCATTAGCTCATGCTAGCAATTACATATCAAGAATATGTAAAAAATAAGAATGATATTGGGGCACTTATTTTGTTACAAAGGCTTTTTGGGTACTGCAAGAACCTTTCAGGAGCAGGTGCATTTCACTTAATAGTAGAAACAGCATCCAAGGCTTAGGGATTCTCCTTTATAATTCTTTATAGGAGACAATATGTGGGGAATTTTTATAAGGGAGACATGAGGATCACCAAAGACTACATCAAGGGTAACCACAGAACAGGTGTGACATCAGGTGGCCTTGACTTGATATCCAGTCTTTCAGCGGCTCATGGTGTAACTGGCAAGGCACTTTACTTCTCCAGGCTGAGCTTTTCATCTCTTAGACAAATGCTCAGAAGGGAAAGGCAAGATGAAAATAGCATTCATTGAGAACCCACCAGGTTGCCAGGTTCCATTCTTGGTGTTACTACACGCACCTTCCTGCTTATGCTCACAATGGGACATTTGGATTTATGCCCAAGGATACATGACTTGTAGATGGCACGGTCAGAATCCAAAGCTCAGTTTCTGGACTCCAAAATTAAGCTCTTTTCCATGACCAAGTTCAGTGTTCCTCAAGCTCTGTCAATAAAGCATCCTTAGTAAAAGAAGAGAATGGCCAAGTTTATTAGTTTGTTAGAACTGTCGTCACAAAGCACCACAAACCGGTATCTTAAAACAAGTGAAATTGACTGTTTCACAGTTCTGGAGGCCGAAAGTCTAAAGTTAGGGGCAGTGAGAGAAGGATCTGTTCCAGGCCTCTTACCTGGTGGTTTTCTGGCAATCTTTGGCATTCGTTGTCGGGTAGAAGCACCACCCTGATCTCTGCCTCCATTTTCCCATAGTATTCTCCCTGTGTGCATGGCTGTGTCCAAATTTCCCCTTTTCATAAGGGCACCAGCCATATTGGACTAGAGCTTACCCTACTCCCATGTGACCTCATGTGAACTTAACTAATTGCAACTGCAATCACCCTATTCCCAAATACATTCACATTCTGAAGTACTGAGAGATAGGATTAGTCCTTCAGCATATTCTGGGGGGACACAATTTGACTCATAATTCTACCCACTTCAGGAGTTAGAGGGGATCAGTCATGGCACCTGTTATAAGCATTAAATGTTTTTGAAGCATTGAACATTATCTTTAAAATTCATGCACATTGAGCACTCAACTCTATTATTACACCACCACTTAATATAAAAACGTTTCCCAAAAGTTTATGAGTAGAATTGCTGATCCAGAAAGCTGCTCCCTGCTGATCCTTGAAGTTCAAAACCCCATTGTCAAATCCCTGGCCTGAATCTTTTCTTGTCCTCAGAAGATGCTCCTACCAAGTTTCAAAGCACTGAGGATTGGAGACACCTTTTAAGGAGGCACATTTAACTTAAATGAGTGTAAAGAATGTTGATGTAGACAGGGCTGAACAAAAAGCAATGCAAATTAAATGCAAACAGAAAATCTGAACATCCCTGACCAAAATCAGTGATGAAACACACCAGTATGGAAAAAATACTTGCAGAGAGCTCTGTTGGAACGGCACAGCTTCATTTCATTCTCCTCTTTTCCGTTTGTAAAGGAAATCAGCATTAGATGAGCACAGTTCGTCCTGTTTCCCCAACACGATCGCTTTAGAAGAACATGCTTTTGAAGTACAGGATCGTGGCGTTCGGGGACAAAGATAATGGTTTTGGTAGTAATAGATCTCCTAACACACTGATCAGATTCACATTTTTCTATTACAGTAAATGTGTGTCAAGTAATAGAACTTACCAGCAAAACTTACCATGGCCATACTGTTCTTTTATTTCCTAAGAAATAACATTTTCAAAAGTGACAAAGGACTCTCTGACAAAGGCCCAGCAATGGGAGTGAGAATGACTCAGTTGGAGAAAAGGGCCTCTCCGTGTGGTTAGCTTATTGCCACACTTGATTTGTGACACAAAAACAGGTCCAGCCAATACAGTTCCACATTCGGAGGACCCGCTGCCAACACAGCAGAGGTGTGCTCTGTCCAGGACCCAAAAGATGGGCAGGGCTCAAAAGACAGAGCCAGGCACCCCAACAGCATAGAAAAAGAGACGGCTTTCTACTTTCCATGGCTGAAAACAGTGTTCCTTCCTTTTCCCTTCCTCTCTATTGGGAGAACTATGAACTTTCCAAAGGCATTCACTAACCACTTAGCACTTTGGGAGGCCACTCCAGCACTTTGGGAGGCTGAGGTGGGTGGATCACTTGCGGTTAGGAGTTCGAGACCAGCTTGGCCAATATAGTGAAACCCCATCTCTACTGAAAGTACAACAAGAAAGAAGAAGAAGAAGGAGAAGAAGAAGAAGGAGGAGGAGGAGGAGAAAGAAGAAGAAGAAGAACAAGAAGAAGAAGAAGGAGGAGGAGGAGGAGGAGGAGGAGGAGGAGGAGGAGGGGAGGGAGGAGGAGGAGGAGGAGGAGGAGGGGAGGGAGGAGGAGGAGGAGGAGAAGAAGAAAAAGAAAAAAAAAAAGCCGGCATGGTACCGTACACATGTAATCCCAGATACTCAGGAGGCTGAAGCAGGAGAATCTCTTGAATCCAGGAGGTGGAGGTTGCAGTGAGCCGAGATTGCACCACTGTACTCCAGCCCGGAAGACAGAGTGAGACTCTGCCTAAAAAATAATAATAAATAAACTAATTAATTAATTGAAAGGGCATGTGATAACAGAGTGTGATCTCAGAGAAGGGAGGTCTACAAGGGAGGAAAGGCCGGGGAATCTGCAGAACCAGAACCTGCCAGGGAGGCACAACCTCCTTCAGCCAGAGAGCAGCCCCCTCTCAGGGCAGAATTGGCTATGTCCATCTCTAGGGAGATGAGCTCCACACAGAAGCAGAGCATTTTCATCAGGCTTTCCCACAACCTGGCGAGAATAGCTCCTGAGATCACCCAGTGCCCTCTGTCCTGACTCCACCCCTGCCACAGCTAACGCAGTTCTTTGGTCGTCCTGATAACCGAAGGCCACTCTGGAAAGGTGTCCACTGGGAACAATTGGCACTCTGCCTCAGGACACTAAGATTCACTGAAGCAGACACTACAAATTCTTTCTAAAAATCATGCACATCTTTAAGCTCTCACTCTTCTCTTAAATCCCAGCTTTCTCCCTGCCCCACCCTCTCGAGGCGACAAAGGTCATCCCCTTGGCGGCTGAGAAAGAAAGGGCCAGACACCTGGGCCAAGGCTGGGGCCCACTGGCCTGGGGCCCTGTGTGCTCTCTCTGCCACATTTCATGCTGCTTGCCCATGTTCCAGCTCTGGGTGAGGGCTCTGGGGATATGCATTTTAAAGCCATACTGTAATAGTCTGGTGTGTAGCCCAGTGTCTGGTGACTCCAGTTTTGGTGAATTATTGCTCCCAGTGGCTTACTAATTCACAGGGAAAAGGAAAAAAGCTCTAGTTCCTAGATCAGCAAAGTGGAGGAGCAGAGTCCTAAACACAGCATCCTCCTGAGGCAGGGTCCAGGTCCTGGGGCAGCAAGAAGCCCCACTGCAGCCTCTCCCAGCAAGTCACTGTGTGCGCTTCCAGAAAGCTATTCCTAGAACAAGATGGGCTCAAACCGCAGAAAGCAGGCTCGACCTAGTGGCAATGATGAAAAAAGTAGCCCCTAAAAGGAGGGAAAGGGCAAAGTGGTGAAATGCTGTATAATTTAAGTGCATTTGGAAGATTCTCCTCTCCCCACTGTCAGAGCAGAATGCTATGCCGGTTTCATTTTAAAACAAAACAAAACAAAACAAAAACCTCCAAAGAGAAGAAGAAACACCTAGTTATGGCCATCATTTCCTTCCCTCCATGGCTTCCCTCTTTCACCTTTATTCCTTAAAGCAGTGGCTCTCAGCCAGGGACTTTGCTCTCCCACCCCACGCCGGGGACTTCTGGCAATGTCTAAAACTGGTGTCAGTTACCACAAATGGGGGATACTATTGGCATCTATGTGTAGAGACAAGGAATGCTGCTAAATGTCCAGCAACGCACACGACAGCCCCCACCACAGAATTATCCAACTCATGATGTCAACATGCTGCTGTTGAGAAACGTGGCCTTTAGAGGCAGTCTTCTGATCTTATTTTCTAAGAATAAGAAAATATTATTTTTAGTTTAGTCTGCAGCTAAACAAAATGTATACGGGGAAGATTCAAGGTTGAGGAAAGGGGCAATGGTGACTGAGAATTTCACAAAGTCCTGGACCATTCAACCTTCATTCTGAAAGGACAGGTGATCAGCTCCAGTGACTCACTTCTCTGATTATAAGGATCATCTTCCGAAGCCCATTAAGCGTTTAGTCATGCACTGTGTTTTTGTCAAGTGGTAGGCAAAGGGAGTTAAGCGGAATCTCAGTACCCTAAGAGTTTATCAACTAAGATGGGTTACAATGACTAGGCAGAGATATAAAGGTGAGAAGAACAAATAACCAAACTACAGAATAAGGCCAAACCAACTGCAGAATCTGGGAGCTGAGTACACTGTGAGGAATGGGGAGGGTACATTATCCAGGCGAGCAAGTGGCATTAAAAAGGACTGGGACAGTGTTCATCTGCACCTCCGTTTATCCATTTGCTTTCACCAAAATATGTACCACATCCTTCTGGGCATGCAGAGGTACATTTCTCACACTCCAAGCACTTGCAATCAAGCCAGCATGATAAGATTCATACACAAATAAGCAAAACACAAAAATACCATTTGGAGAGGTACAGCAAGTACATGTCACAGAGCTTACAGAAAGAACTGATGCCTGCATGTGTTCTGGCATTTGTCTGGGCCTCGGAGTGCGGGGCCACTGGGGAGCTGGGCCTGCCTGAGAACCTAGGGCAGAGTGGCAGCAGGGCTGTTCATGGTCCCACAGATAAGAATCTCCAAAAATGGGGTTCTGGCTTAAGATGTTTGCCCTGGCTTATTATCTTTTAGCAACTCAACAAAACTCTCTGTGTCTCATTTTCTCTCTTCTTCCCATTTCCAAGCAACAAAACCATGTCCATCTACTCTTATTAAGAACCTCCAAGAGTGGTGGCTCCCACCTGTAATAATAGCAGCACTTTGGGAGGCTGAAGCTGGAAGACTACTTGAGGCCAAATATTCAAGACCAGCTTGGGCAACATAATGAAACCCTCGTTTCTAAAAAAATAAAAATAAAAATAAACACTGGCGGGTGTGGCAGCGCATGTCCATAGTCCCAGCTGCTCGGGAGGCTGAGGTGGGAGGATCCCTTGAGCTCAGGAGTTCAAGGCTGCAGTGAATCACAATCGTGCCACTGCACTCCAGCCTGGGTGACACAGCAAGATGTCTCAAAAAAAAAAAAAAAAAAAAGAAAACCACACACAATGTACCAAGTGAAGCCTTCTGGAGCTTCATGGCAAGATGATTAACATGCCCAGGTTCGAGGGAGATGCTAGCAGTTACAGCTCACAACTGTAACAGCAACTCCGAACACCGTCCAGGCAAAATGTCATATGTTTTGAAGATGCACTGATATTTCAACAGCCCAAACATTTTCCAGGACAGAATCTTTACCAAAACTGCTAACAAGCAGTCAGATAGACTGTCTCCTCCGGCAACAAACCAGCAGAAAGGTCAGCAGCCGGACACAGAAAGAAGAGAAGGGTCCTAAATAAACACAGTTTAATCAACCATGAAGAAACCTAAAAGTTGACCGAAAGTGTTTTGTTAATAGAAGAAGCAAGGCCCCTGCCCTCAGAGAAAGGCAAAGAAGGTTGAAGGTCACTTCAGCTGATCAGAGGCTGCCGTGGCGGCAGCCACATTCCCTGGTGGGAATCTCAATGGAAGACGAAAACGCAAAAGAGAAGGAATGGAGAGAAGAAGCCGGCATGTGGACCTTTTCCAAGGACCTGGCAAGCAAATGTTCCCTAGAAAGAAGATGAAAATTTAGGTCAATAAGAAGGAAAGACACAGCTTTTAGAACCACTATGATTACTTCAGAGTTGGTTCTCCTTCAGGCTTTTGTCCATCAAGTCTGTCATATCTGATTCCAGACTCCTCAGGATATGTGAAAAAAACTAATTTATTTGAATTACATCAATGTCCTTTACTTGCATCTAAAAAAATCAAGGTCAAGCTATGCTGTTATGTGAAAGAGAATTGCGATGAATGAGGGCTGACTCCCAGGCTCTGCCCCTGTAATTACTTTCTTTGTAAGCCTGAATACCCAATCAGATGGACGCCATCGCAACACATTTTGTCATATTTATGAAATACCTTTGAACAATGAAATCTGGAAACCCTGGCAACATCTGTGTCCAAATATATCCAAGACTGTTTATGTTTTTAATTGAAGATCAAACAATTTTAGATGAAGTAATCTACAGTATCATAGAAACTGCATATTTTTAGGTAATTCTTGAGAGCATTTTGCAAACTATTAAAGTAACTTGATATCATGCTATACCTTTAAAATATATTTCTCAGCTGTGAATACTATTGGAATGAAATCAGGGGTAGCATTCAAAAAAGTCTGCAGCATGAAAAGGTTTGCATATGAATTCTGATACCACTAGAAAGCCATTTCTTATAGGACTGTTTTATCATTCTCTTGGTTCCTGTAATATGATTATTTTGTTCTTATTCTCATTAAAGATACAATTTATTAAAGAGTCTTTAACTTCAATAAGGCAAAGTTTAAAATGCTTCTAATCAGATAGTCTTGGTAGGCAGGAGAACTATAACCTTCAAACTCTCTGATGTTGTATGAAGCAACTCTCATCTCTACACGAAAATTTTCACTTCTGAGATATGACCTGGTAAAACATTTATTCCTTTATACTCAGTCATAGTCTGTTTTAGATCTGGGTCTCTGGGCCCGGTAATTTGCATAGGATGATAATTTGTATAGGAAGACAGTTGTGCTGTTTTTCTTCAATCCTTGAGGATACTGGAAAAAACTTTAACCAATTAAGGGATCCCATCACCTGACGTTTCTTTGGAGGAAATGACTTTTGAAGGGATGTGGGGACTATCAAGGAAACAATTTTCCTTGAAATTACGTCTTTGTATATAAGAGGAGCGTTGAACAGGATATCAAGAGGCAGTGGTCACTCATGGCACTATTTTCAAAGTTAGATAAACAAGGATACCAAAGCACATTCCCCCAATTTAGCTTTTCATTTTTAAAAAGTCGCTGAATTCAAGTACACCTCGATTGCTCAGGATAATAAAGGAGACACTAGGCGTGGATAGCATGACCACAAATGGTGTGGGTAAAGTAAGACACCAGGGATCTTTTCTTTCCTGTTTATTAACATTCACTCCAGGCTGTATACTTTGGTTACCACGGTCGCGTGGTATCTGATGTCACAGGCCAAACCATATAAAATCACAGAGGCCACAACAGGCAGGAGGAGCGGCCTGGCCTTGTCTGAGTCAGGCAGCGCAGCGTGCAGGATGCCAGGCTGGGTGTACTGGGCCTGACCCGCCACCCTCTTTCCTCTTCTCCTGCCTCTGCCTGCCCCCTAGTGGACAGTCGGGGTCAAGCATGGGAGTGCGCCTTGGGGGTCTCCGTGGGACTGAAATAGAACTTCTTCCCTAGGACAGTCTGCCTCTCCCAGCCTTGTTCTCCGGCAAAGTCTATTTCCTGGAGAGTCGGGGCTCTGCCTCAGATGTTCTGGAGCCTCCGTAGGATGAACACCTCCATTTCAATTCCTGGGGCCTTGATCAACCTGTGCCTCCCTTCATCCCCAATTTGTGGGCACCTTCCCTTGAGCAGTGCCCCCACGAGGTACACCTTTTCTGAGAAACAAAAATAATTTCATCTTTGGGTCCTACAAGCTGTAAAGAACCAATAGAGTACTGTGCTATTGAACATGTTGCCACTACAGAAGCCCCTTGTGTTTCCAAGAGTGCATCTCTATGGCCATTCATTTATTCATCAGAAACTAACTAGAAGCCAGGCCCTATGCTGGGCCCTGGAGACATGGAAGAAACTGGGCTGAGGTTCCTGCCTAGAAGAGCTCGTGGCCCAGTGAAGGGACAGTTCATCTGTCATTGATTACCACGTGACAGTGTCTATGATGCTAAAAAGATGCCAGTGCTGTGCTGCAGGAGCAAAGGCCGTAGGGGAAGAGGCTTTGGGTTTGTTGTGAGTTCTCGCCAGAGCGAGACAAAGCCAGTCACTGCTTTGTTCAGATGACTCAGGTAAACAAATGAGGGCGCACAGGCTGTCCTGACACCACACACCTCCAGAATACCCTGGCTGTGCTGGGAGCTATTGGTGCCAGCTGGGTATCTTTGTCCCTGTCCAAGTCACAATGATCTGACTGTACCAGCCTGTGTGGATGTTGCTAAGAGGAGGCAGACAGCACCATGAGCTCCCTTAGATGATGATCAGCATCATGTTCCTGCTGTGGCAGCACTCAGCTCTTGCCAACGCTCTGCTCTGCTTTGCTCACTTCAAGCCTCCCTTAGTTTTGTTGTAGCCCAGTTTCCACATTGCTGATTCACAGATATGCAAGTCTCAGACAGAAAAAAAAGGTAATTATCTCAAATGACTCAGGCACCCTCCTTGACTCTGGGATCTCTGTTCAGACTTGCACTTTAAAAGCTGAGGATAATGATATTGTCATTTATGTAGGAAAGACTGGAAGAAAAACAAATTAGTGTTCTTCTAAACTCTTGACTTTTGGCAAAAATTAGCATAGAGAGGATGGATGCTCAGCCATGGCCTGACAGTCAAATACCTAACCCAGAGGTGAAGACACCTGCACAGAGTCCCATGTGCTGGCAAGCTTCCGGGGGACAAGGGCAGTGCCTTGATCACCTCTCTTCCTCATGCAGGAAATGTTTGTTGGATGAATGGTTGTCAATTCTATTCTTATCGGTCCTCCCTGAATCCTGAAAGAAACAGAAATTAGGAAATAAAAACCATTAGCAGATCCTATACTCCTAGATTTAAGATTTTTTAACAAATAAGGGAAAATTATTTGCCTGCTACAAAACTGCTAAGAGAGATGACAATCAAGGAAGAGTGGGAATCATCTAAAGGAGAGAAAAGGGGAATCAATTGCTGCTCCACCAGAAGCTCACTGAAAAGCTTTCCATACCTGTAGGAAAACAAATCCCCCACCACCAACAGTAGAAGCCCCAGCAAGGACAGTCACAGCAATGGTGGCTGTCAGGCGCCCTGTGCGGCATCATGGAGTCATGGGCAACGAGCAGATCATGCCTGGAAAAAAGGCTGTAGGGGCTCTGCTAGGGGTGGCAGCAACATATGGAGACTCTCTGTAAGGGGGCCTGAGGCGTCATCCACCCCCAAACTCTACCCTTCCTCCCCTCCCCAGAGGAGAGCCAGCATAAGTTCCTAAGGGAGGGAGGGCTAGAGTGGCTGGATGGGCTGGCAGGGATAGGAGGCACAGCCAAAGGCTCTGGAAATCAGCTTGAAATTCGAGGTTTTCCCTGAGGCTGTTGTAGCCTGGGTAGAATGGAGTTATATCTAACTGTAAAAGTTGTTCACACTCAATCTAAAGAACGTCCAACAGTCATTTTAGGATGGTGGTGTACTTCAAATTACTTTTCTATGCCCCAAATTTGGGTTCCATTAAATTCTCATTCTTCCTGCATTTTTGTTTTTCCTCCAGGTACCTTCAAAGAGCACCCGTAATTCATCCGTTCATTCATTTATTCATTCACTTATTCAACAAATACTGATTGAATGCCTGCTTTTTACCAGGCTATGCTAGGTACGAAGAATACAGGATCAGAAAAGACAAGCATGGTTCCTTCCCTCAAAAGGAGAGGACCTTGATCAAATACCCATACAAATTAACATATTTGCAATGTGTGAGTCCCTGGGTATGTAATGAGGGGATTTGGTTTAATAAAGGATGTCAGGGAAATATCTGAGGAAATGATGAGTGACATAAAATCAGAAGGAACAATAGGATTAACTAAGCCCAGTGGGTCCTGGGCAACCCCTAGAGTGGGGCTGCGCATGTGTACTCAAGGCCATGAAAGATGGCAAGTGTGACCTGAGTGCAAGACAGCAAGGAGGTGAGATTTTTTAACCAGGCTGAGGGCAAGCCATGCACAGGGAGCCATTAAAGTCTTTAAGTGGACAGGTGATGTGATCCAATGTGCATTTCAGAAAGAGTTCCATCTCCCTGTGGCGAACGACTTGGAAAACATCATAACTAAATGTCATTAGACCTGTTAGAAGCTGTTTGTTACTGGTGAGCTGAAGTCTAGGAGAGGAACAATGGAGGGAAGATGATGATGAGGTAGACAGGCTTACAACATATTCCATTCCTGTAAGATCTTCCAACAGCCTTACCTGGCAATGAGCCTCTCTGTTCATGAGCTAGATCACCATCTGAGAGAAAAGCACAACCTTCCCCTCTTTCAGGCTTCTCCCTAAGGATGTCCCTTTAACTTGTGCCTTGGGATGCCTTCATGATTTCTTTCTAGCTTTCTCTAAAAATGAAGTAAAACATCTCCATGATGCCCGAGACATATCAACTTCAAGGTCATGGATTGAAATGATGATAACTTAGATTATAGGACTGTCAACTTTCAAGGCCCCATGATAAGTGATGCATCAAGGGGCTGGGATCAGATCAAGCGAGCTTCAAACAACTGCAGGCTGCTAGAGCGTTTAATCTGTTGATTGAGTGCCATATATTCCAATTAACCAAAGTAGTCTTCTTCCAAACGCTTTGAGGATGCTGTAGTAAGATCCCTGCATCAGGTGAGAGTGGATCTGGTTACCAGATGCTCTCTTCTGCCTGGGATCCTTGCTCCTGCAAGACAGCAATCTGTTCCAAGAATGATGTTTAACCATGGTGTTGTGCTAGGCACCAGGGATTGGAAGACGAAGAAACATTCCCTGCCCTCCCAGAGCTGCAGCCCAGCAGCTCCACCCATAAGGACAGCGCAATGGGATATGCTGCAGCACAGGCAGAGGCAAAGCGCTGTGGAGACCCCAAGGCCAGATGCAGGAGCTCTGCCTGGCTGAGTTAGAAAGGTTCTCCAGAGTCTGATACAGGTGTCAAGGGGTGAGCAGGAATTTATCTTGTGAAGAGGAGGAGGCTGATTATTTCAGCAGGAGAAATAGCTCCTAAAAAGATACCTAAGGGTGAGATGTGCCCCAAAAGTGACCCCAGAGGTGATAGAGAGGCTGTAGCAGGAGGTAGATCTGGAGACAGAACTCTGGTGGGGTTACCGGA
This sequence comes from Sapajus apella, assembly GCF_009761245.1. Lineage (NCBI taxonomy): Eukaryota > Metazoa > Chordata > Mammalia > Primates > Cebidae > Sapajus > Sapajus apella. The sequence continues at coordinate 11,550,050 of NW_022436944.1, read as the reverse complement.
GCAGGAGGATCTATCTGCTTTGGGGAATATACTGTGTTAGTTTTCTATTGCTGCATAGAAATGGGGGAATACACTGTGTTAGTTTTCTACTGCTGCATAGCAAATTACCCCAAAACAGAGAAGCTTAAAACAATCCACATGTGTTATCTTATAGTTTCCATGGGTCAGGAATCCAGCTGTAGCTTAGCAGTCCTCTGGCTCAGGATCTCACAGGCTGTAATCAAGGTGTCAGCCAGGACCAAAGTCAACTCAAGGTTCTACCAAGGGAAGACGACCTTTCAGGTTCACTCCTGTGGCTGCTGGCTGGAGATATCAGTTCCTTGACACATGGGTTTCTCCATAGGGCAGGTCACAACATGGCAGCTGGCTAGAAAGAGAGACTTTTTGTAACTCAATCTTGGAAGTGGCATCCCATCAGTTTTGCTGTATTCAATTTGTTTAAAGCCAAGCACCAGGTCCATCCAGCCTACGTTGAAAGAGAGGTTACACGAGACAGTGAATATCAGGAAGTGATGATTACCAGGGGCCATTGTAGAGGCTGCCTCCACATATACCAAGAGCTATTTATGGCCTCATCGCAGCATTATCCCACTCTGCATAAATTATACAGAAAGACATATAATTTTATTGCATATTAGTTTTTGTTGATGGGTACATTCTGGTCCTTAGGAGCCCTGAAGAACAATGTGTTTCATGTCACAGCTCTCCCTAAGGATTTTATACAACCCACTTGGCACTCACACTGTTATTATTAAATGGATTCAGCCAAAAGCTGCCTGTTGGGGTAGAGATCAGTGGGAAGGTAGGGTGGCAGAGAAAGGAAGTGATCAGGACCCCAAACTGAATAAAGAAAAAGGTCACACGCCAACTGCAAGTTAGAAATGAGTCTGAGTGGAAGTAAGTATCCTGGTTGACAGCTCACACACGATGCCAACTTGCCACAGCTTGGCAGCGCCTTTGGTTTTCCCACATGCAACTGAAAATAGCTAGCATTCATCCTGAGGGAGTGCTACTAAAATAAGTAACTACTTGGAGCTATACCTCACTGCTCATTCAAGTTGGAAGCAGTCTGCAATTATTTTGCTGAAATTAGATACAAATTAAGTTGCCACTTCCGGAACTCTTTCTTCTGTACTATATTACAAAAAAGAAACTGATTTTTGAACTCGGACAGCTTAGATGCTACTTCTTAAAAATAAATCTGATCTCTGACAGAATATCTAAAAAGACAGATTCTTGATTTTAATCCCTCATGAGACCTAACCTCTTCACGACCCAGGTTTCCTGATTTTCAGACCCGAGTCGAGTTGCTATGGATACAGAGTGACAGGCCAGTAAAGGAAATGAAGGACGGGGAGTGGCCTGCCCACAGGTGAGATATACTGTCTTTAAACTTGTTGGGGATAGAGAAGGGGGTTAGCCTGGAATTGTCCTCTGGGATGTAAGGGAATGGTCCTGCTCCCACTTTTAAAATAGTGGTTTGAAAGTTTTCTCAGGGTATGCATCCATTTGGACATAGAAGTTCTGCTATGTTTTAAAAAGCAAAACCGAATAAACAAACATATATGAAAACAAAGCATAATAACAATGGTTTGGATCTTTCCTCAAACTTGACTGGAAGTTACTGGCACACAAATAGTAGAGGTGTATGGGGGTTTTCTGCTATGAAAGAGCCCCTTATTTGCACTATCTCAATGAAGCAGCACCTTCTTTTGACCTGCCTTTGGAAGAAGTAGGTGAATTTCTAAGAGCCCAGCTGTGCTGGACCCTAGGAGGCTGTCAGGCTGTCATAGCTCCCAGGGTAGGAATGTTTCTCCACAACTTTGAATTCCAATTTCCCTTTGCAAAAGGCAAAATGTGTTTTATTCCCATTGTTGGAGACATTAGTCATGGATGAAACACATTTAAAACTCCCCCTACCCCCTACTTCTCGCCCACCCCACACATTCCCACTCTATATCCTCATTCCAATCTAGTGAATCTTAGAAATGACACATTGAATGAAGAGTTTTCCAGGTAACCTTTCCTTCTTGGTGAACTTTTATTTTTGTAGGGTTTTGGGGTGTGTGTGTGTGTGTGTGTAGTTCCATAATTCTCAAATGAAAAATTGCTAAAAGGTCATCTAAGCAAATCCTTAAGATAGTGAATCTCTACAACATCACTTTAATTTTAGGAGATACTTCATTTCATGCCTTAAATTTTTCAATGATTTTCAGTGTCTCCTTATCCAGACTTCTTAGGACTTGGAAAGAAAATGAAATGACGTTGAAATCAAAGTAAATTGAGTGATCTGAAATGGACTGATGTCAGCAAGAATTCAGCATACAGCTCACGGCCCTCCCCCAGCACATCTCCCTCTTGGGTATGGTTAGTTCAGCTCCAAATTTATTCTGACAAGAAAGCACAGGCAAGGCTCCAGTTGGTCTAAATCAGGTGAATATGCAAAGCAACCACCCTTCCTGGACAGCCTTCTGCTTTCCCAGTGCTTGTCATGGCCTGAAAATTCCTGTTTGAAGAAGCAGAACTTTATTTTGAGTCCTCACAGGACAAAGTCACACTCGACAGTGCACAGGCACAAGTCGGGCTCCAGAATGCATTTTTGGCAGAAAGGCTCCTCTTTTCTCTGTCTTCTCCAACTCTCCGTGGGCCTAAACCTTTCAGAAGCCATTCCATGTTCCCTGAACAGGAAAAGACAAACTCAGACCCACAACCTTGGACTTCAAAAGAAGGCACACAAGGGGAGGAAGGACAGAGTACCAAAGCGTGAAAATTCAGAATGCTGCTATCTCATTTATTTTAACCATTTAGGAAACGTTTTTATCCGCTTCCTTTTCCCTTCCCTGATTTCAAAAAATAAAATAATAATTTAAAAAAAATGATTCGGTTCTGAGGAGAGACTCTCCAGATGGAAGAGGGAGAAGATCAGGGGATGAATGGGGGAGGGCTGATTGCGTCCTTTCCCCTGCCACACACACGCTCCCGGTTTCAGCCTGTGTAAAAATAGCTGCCCAGGTTTTTGTATTCATCCCTAAGCGGCAATGAAGCGCCTGCTTCCCGGCAGAGTCCGCAGCCTCTTAGTAGCTTATAACATCAGGTGACGCCTCCAGCTCTCCCGTTCCCCGCCCCAGCCCGGATAAACGTCCTCCGTGACCTTAGAAGTTTTCAGTTTAATCAGCGGTATCGTTTTTGAGAGGAAAATCCTCCCGGCTTTGCGGGCTGGCAGGGCTCTGGGGCCCTCCCCTGCCTCCCAGCCCAGGCCGCAGAGCGAGAGCGTTTCCAGCTGTGCTGGGAGCGGGAAGGAGCCTCTCTGTGCTGCCCGGCACGTCCAGCGCGCGGGCGGGAACACGCTCTCCCGTGGGGGGCAGCTTTCCAGGGGTCTTGCCTAACGAGGGCCAGGCGGCTCCCCCGTCGGCCCCGAGTGGCTCCTGGCAAGCCGACCCCCATCCCAGTTGGGAGCACTGATTTGCCGGCGTCGGGGGAGGCAGCAGCACCCGCCTGCTGCGAGGGGATCCAGCGGTCAGGCGCCGAGGGCCTGCGCGTGCGCAGAAAAGAGCTGCCTCCGCGCCAGGCTGGGGCGCGAGGGCGGAGGGCGGAGAGCGGAGGGTGGAGGGCGCATGCGTCAGCCGTGCAGCTGGCGCCGCGTGGGAGAGCTGAACTGCTGGGTCCTGCGGTCAGTGCCGTTTCTTGGCGGCACGTTGGGGACACTGCGCCATTAGAAGAGACAGAATGTTAAAGACACAGCCTCCTTCGAAGGCATCTGCATAATGCGTCCCGTTTGCAGATGAGGAAGTTGAGGCCCAAAGAGGTGATGGGAAAGGTCCAAAGCTGCATTTCTGGATTCTGGCAGCTGGGACCAGATCCTGCTCTTATTGGTATGGTTTAAGCACTTCTTCAATGAGCACTTATCAAACTCCTGGATACTGTGTACTCAGTGTCTGAGTGGCAGTGAAAGATAACCACAAATACGTCAGAAGCAGTTGTAGCCACTGCTGCCCTGGACTCGGGCATAGAATCGGACCTGGGTTTGATTTGATGATTTGCAGGACCACACTACTGGTTGGATAGCCTTAGTGAAGCAGTTAACGGCTCCATGCCCTAGTTTTCTGGTCTGCAAAACCGAGATAAAAATAGGCGAGGGTGGTGGGATTTAAATGAGATAAGGTGCACATTGCTAAGCACAGTGGCTGCACATGGAAGGCACTCAAATAAATATTCGTGCAATGTTTTGAGAAGTAGAAAGTGCCAGGCACGTAGGAGTTCAGGAGACAGTCACGGTACTCCTTTACAGACAGAAGTCATGCGGAACAAGAGGGACGGTGCTTTCCCGTGTGCCGTGCTTGGGGATACTCACACAGACAGTTACAGCATGTGGCATGACAGGGAAAGGAGGAAATGACTTCTGTTAATCATTCCTTCAGCTTCTCCCGCCCTTCCTGTGCACCCTGTCTGTTTCCCTTTCCAATTCTCACTGTGACTCAAGGTGGGTGGCTGCAGAGAGATATTGGGACCTCTTATCAGGAAAAATATGTTCTGTAAGGTGGCATAATTTATGTTTTAAGTCGATCTTTATTACAGCGGCCGCCCTCCTCTTTACCTAGGTGGGATAGGCACAGGAAAAAGGAATGGGGTTAAGTGGATAAGTGACTAAGGTGTCAAATTGGAGTTGTGTGGATCATAGATCTCAGAGCTGAAGATCATCTGGATGGACTCCCTCGTTAATGAAGAAGCAGTGAGAAACTGTGAAAGGCAAAATGACATCAAGTTTCAGATTCAAGTTGGAGCCATAGTGCTCTATATCACCATAGTTCATTCATCCACTCACACACACTACTCTGGGTGGATACCTAATATACTGCCAGGTAAAAGGTTCTGCCTCAATAGGCAGCAAAAAGGGAAAGGAAATAGAAATCTGGGAAGATTCTCAGGTTCTTTGTGCAGCTTCATGAATGTTGATACCATTTACTGTGATTGCAAGTAGAAGGATAGAAATTGATCTGAGAGGAAGATGGCATGTTTTGAACATGTGTTTCATGTGCCTGTAGTGAAGACCTCCAGGTGAAGACCTCCAGGAAGAATTAGGAACATGAGTTCCAAGCACAGGAGAGAGGCCTGGAGGTGCCCACTGGGGAACAGTCAACATAAAGATGGTCACTAAAGCCAGGGCTGCGAGGACATCGTGAGGGTGATATCCATGGACCAGGATTATCACTTTGAGTGCTACCACTGTGAGGACTGCCGGATGCAGCTGAGTGACGAGGAAGGCTGCTGCTGTTTCCCTCTGGATGGGCACTTGCTCTGCCATGGCTGCCACATGCAGCGGCTTGTAAGCATGTCCTTTGATATATTATGCACGTTTTGACTGTATGTGCTATGTATGATTAAGCATGTGTAGTACTATGTATTATTCATGGGGATAAACATTAATGTACTAATTACATAGGGGTGGAGTAATCGTGTATGCTTTTAGAGTACCTTACGGTTATGCCATCAAATAATATATATATTAATTTACTAGTAGTTCAGGGAGTAGTTTAATATAGAATTTCAGCTTTGGGTGTTGATGGTAGAATTGAATATTCTTTCCCTGATTGTCCTGGGGAGTTGGTACGCCTCCTTTTCCGGTCCAGAAGAGCAGGCGGAATGAGAAGATTATGAAAGCATGAAACCCAAACCCTGACAGACACCAGCTCCTAAAGATCAAATAAGAGATCCCGAGGAACAGATGGAGAAATGGAAAGAAAACCAGAAAAAAGTGGCATCAAGCAGTTCACATCAAGACTCTCCACGTTGAAGAAGTGGTCCGGAGTGGGAAATGCCACAGAGATGTCAAGCAAATGAGCACTGGAATGTTTCCATTGTGTTTGACAATGAGGAAGTCATTGATTACTTGTGAGACATTGGTTTTAGTGGGGATGTGAGGGCAGAAACCAAATCACACTAGGTTAGAAGCAAAATGGAGGCAATGAAGAGGAGAAGAGGTAGTAGGGGGTAGTAGGTATAAATCACTGCTTCAAGAGAGTTGGTTGGGCAGGAAGGGGGAAGTTTCAGCTAAAAGAGGAGGCAGGGAGAGTTTTTTTTTTAAATCATTGTTTTGTTTCATTTGTTTTGTTTTGTTTTTGCAACTATGGGAAACAGACATGCTTATAGGAAAAGAGAAACAGGAGGGTCAGCAAGGAGAAGTAAGTTGGAGCCTCAGTACAATATCCAGAACTACCACAGGGTGAGTGACAGGAGAGGGGATTCTGGGCCCAGATAATCCAAAGGAAGGAATCCTCTTCCTTGGTTCTTTTTTCCTACCATTGGAAAGGAAGAAACGTACATGGGAGGTTTAGAAATGGACTTGGGATGCTCCTTAAGCAAGATTTGTCTGTGTCAGGATCTACCCTGGCAGTAATCCTACCATCAAATGCATTTAATGAGCCCCATTTGCATGTGGAGCTGTGTCCAGTGCTATTCAAATAATGTGAAATGGATACTGTTATTACCATGTCAGTCAGGACTAAGAGTAGCAAGTGACTGAAACCCAGCTCTAACCATGGGATCCATGGGTTTACTAAACTGAGTAGACTGGCTTTAGGCCCAGTTAAATTTCAGGTGCTTTAAAGCTATTGTCATGCATAATGCTTTAAAATTATCAGTGTACTTTTCTCTTTTGCCTTTCAAGCATATGAACTTAGTCTACTCAAGGCATTTATCTGCCTAGGAAGAGATGAAAGTTCTTTCCAGAAAGTATGCAGAGAAAGAAAACATAACACTCAGTTTCTGGCATTCAAAAACAAATTTTGCAGCAAGGCAACAACCACGTAATTCAAGCTATTACCTTGAGAAAATATCCTGTACCTTCCATTACTTTCCTCTTCAGAGGGTCAAGAACTGAGCTTGGTAGACTAAACCTTAGGGTATTATATTCAGAACGTCTAGACCAGGAGAAAGTAGGGATTATCAGAGGACAGAAGCAGTAGAATAAGACAAGAGGCCTGAGTGGAAAGATTGTATTGGAAAAGTAAAGATTAACCACAAGGGCAGAGTGAGCTCTTTCCCCTACATCTCCTCCAGAATTATGAGATGAAGAGCTCAGTGTTGGTGGGACAGCAGGAGGCCCTGCTATGGACTTTTCAGGCTGTGCCAGGTCCCTAAGAAGCGTAGACTCTACCCAGACATAGCAACAAGCCTGTAGCCAGCTTGCCAGAGGTGATCATTGTAGTGAGGTGACTCAGTGGTGTGGGCTGCCAAGGAGACCCCTGGGACCAGGGTTGATAGGAAGTCATGGACAGAAGTCAGAGTCTGCAGCAGCAGGAAGAGTGGAGAAGAAGCTAAGCCAGTCAGGGAACAGCTTTGGGAGCACTGCCTCAGATTGCTCCAGATGAACCACAATCTCCCCATCCACAGACCCCCATATCAGAGGCTTGCAGTGTACCCAGGACAGAAAAAAAGTGGATGTTGTCCCAAAATAAGTACACACAAGGCAGCTATGCTCAAGGGCCAGTACAAGGACAAGAGTTCCCTTCCTCTCAACACCATGAGGCCACAGAAAAGACACACACCACCATACTACCTCCACCTCAATAGGCCCTACAGGGATGATGATCGAAACATTTAAAAATCCTTACAGGCTCAGGCACTGAGGTGTCTAAATGGAGATGCCCTACTATGTCCAGAGTTAACCCTTTAGTTGATGGATTATGAGGAGCAGGGACCTCAGAGCAGAGCCTGTTAACCAACTGCTCCATGCATATTTTAGTATTTTATCAATGAGGGCAGCCATAATGCCATGTACCTGGTTGAATATTGGTCATGCATCCAGATGGAATCTTTATGGAAGAAGAAGGAGAAAGAGGAAGCTATCTGAGAAAATGAGCGTGTGCTCAATGGGGATATTGAATTATTGGATTGAATCAAGATTTAAACCCTAAATAGTGAAGGACCACATTGATTATGGACAAACTAGAGAAATTACATTTTATTGGCACATCCAAGTTGCAGTATGAGTTGAATTTACCATCTGTCTGCTTTCTTTTGTGTTAGTTTCACTCTCAGGCAGAAGCTCCAAGCATCAGCAGTACCAAAGGGCAAGGATATCTTTCTTACTAGTGCCTGCAAAATCCCAGTCAGGCTCCAGTTGGCTCAGCTTTGGTAATGTACCCATCTCTAAACCAAACCCTGATTGGTCAAGCCCAGGTCACATGACTATTCCTAGCCTCATGAACTGAAAGTAGAGTGAGGGGTGGCTCCTCTAAAGAAAATCAGGAGGCTGTGAGCAGAAAAATGGGGTAATGGATGTTGGACAGGCAGGCACAACAGAGGTACACCACTATTGCCTCCTGGAGTTTGACTTTCTAAAACATTGAGAAAGCACAGTATCTCCATGGCAGGAAATGAATTGGCACCTGGGCACTTATTCATACATTGATCAGTGTAGATAACTAACTTTGAAAATCATAAAGCAGATTTTTGTCCCCTCTTAAATTTTCTTCCCACAATGATTAAATTAATTTTAATAGTTAGAGTTGGGAAGTATAATCAACTAAATATCTAGTATAGTTTAAAGCTTAGTCCAGTCTATAAATAATTCCATTTAGGAAATGTTCAGTCTCCCTCTTTATTAATGTGAAGACAACTATTTTACTTTTTCTCTGTGTATTATTTTCTCTTTTTTAAGAAACACCCTCTTGTTGGACATGGTGGCTCATACCTGTAATCTCAGCTACTCGAGAGGCTGAGGCAGGAGGATTGCTTGAGCCCAGGAGTTAGGGGCTGCAGTGAGCTATGATTGCATTACTGCACTCCAGTGACAGAGCAAGACTGTCTCCACAAAAAGAAAAAAATAGAACCAACTTCTCCTAAATCCAAGATAAACTGCACAATTAGTTTATTGCCTATTTTTTAAAAAAGCTTTTTATAGGCTGGGGGCAGTGGCTCATGCCTGTAATCCCAGCACTATGGGAGGCCAAGGCAGGTGGCTCACAAGGCCAGGAGTTCAAGACCATCCTCGCCAACATGGTGAAACCCCGTCTCTACTAAAAATACAAAAATTAGCTGGGTGTGTTGGCGCACGCCTGTAGTCCCAGCTACTCAGGAGGCTGAGGCAGGAGAATCACTTGAACCCAGGAGGCAGAGTTGTAGTGAGCTGACATCACACCACTGCACTCCAGCCTGGGTGACAGAGTGAGACTCAGCAAAAAAAAAAAAAAAAAAAAAAAAAAAGCTTTTTATAATAAACAAAAAGTTTAATTATTCCAGATACAAAAGTAAAGGTATCATCAGCTTTTATTCACAGACTCTTATTTTTAATGTCACAGAAGCTTCCACATAAATTTTTAAATGTACATGATTTAAAAATCAGCCCTAAGTAAAAGGAGATATTTAAAGTCTAGAAAAAGGAAACATAGTCATCAATTTTACTCCAAAATGTATGCTGTCTTTTGGAAAGAGTTTTATTTCATAAAGGATTTCTTGATATTTACAATATATAGAACTTAAATCTCAGGATTGAAGAACTCTTTGGGAAAAAATGTATTAATCATAATAAGGGGAAATACACTCATCATGCCCTAGTGTCTGGGTCACATAATTAATTCAGAAGGGGCTGGCTTTCTCTGTATGTGGGATCCCAGGTATTCATTTATGCATCAAATATTTATCACACTCTTCATAGCTTCTCCACACTGTGCTGGGCACTGGGGATGTGAAGATGAGTAAGACAGGCTCATGTCTGAGAAGAATGGAGACAGGTGGAGAACACGAAGCTCTGTGCTGGGGGTATGAGGGCATAATGAGGGCTTGCAGGAGGAACAGTTCATTTTCCAGGGGATGGTGGCTCAGAGATGAGCTGGGATCATAAGCTGCCTGAAGGGTTTGTATTTCCCACGGTGCTCAGTGCAGTGCTGAGAATGTACTTGTAGACCATTTATTGCTGTGGCTAAGATGGAGGAGGTTTGGAAATCTTTGACAGCTGAGCTCTGTGACAGAAGAGAACAAGAATTCCTTGTCCTTCCGACACACTCAGAAGAATGTGTACTCTGGTGCTGATGTCCAAGGTCATGGTCATTCCAGTCATGCATTCAGCAGGCAGTCATTGAGCACCTACCAGACACTGCTCGAGCAAAGCAGACTAAAACCTCAAGGAGCTTACTCCTGAAGTAAGCGATATATTTTGATATATATTGTATATCGAAATGCTGATTGACACTATGTAGAGAAAGGAAACAGAATGGGAAAGCAGGGGTTGTAGGGTGAGGGTAATGTAATATGAAATGGGGTCTTTAAGAAGTCTAAACTGAAGACAGCGCCCTGATTTACCTGAGCACCAACAACTACGGCTGGTGAGGCATTAGAAGCCCTGTAAAGAAAGTGGCCAGCCACCTGCCCCAGAGTTTCTGGGAACTGGCCAGTTGGGGCCAAGACAGTTCCTGGTGTGCATCTTCCTCCATACCCCAAGAGTTTTCTTATATGGTGAGTAGAGCTGGTACGGCCAGAGTCTGAAGCAGTCGAAAGAGCATGCCTGGGTAGGAAACAGTCCTTTGTTCTGGGAATGATGGGAAGGTTTGTTTAGATGTAGGCAAGTCCCCAGGCAATGTCTTCTGGGGAAGAAGAGCATCCAGCTCCCTAAAGGAAAGATTTGGCAAGGCCAAGATAGAAGGTCAAGGCCCTGACCGTGAGAGTGGACTGGGTAAATACAGTCCAGCTGGAGTGACAATCAGAATGGAGCATAGACATCACGTCGCTGGAATGGACCAGGAGGAGTGGGCACATGGGGCACAGGCCGCATCTTTAGTGGGCATCAGGCTACAGCTGGGAGGAGAGCGAAGAGAACTTAGGGTCACGTGTAGACCTTTAGACTGGAGCAGAGGGTTGGTGTAGGGTAACCAGGTTGCAGGGCCTTTGGAATCAAGTCAAGTAATATGTGTTTTTCTCAATCTACCAACACTGGCTTAGGTGTATCTTTGCCATAGCCAGGACTTGCTTGTTCTGTCATCTGTGTAAAAACCACAGTTGTTTTGTTTTTTTGAGACAGGGTCTTGCTCTGTCACCAGGCTGGAGTGCCGTGGTGCAATCTCAGCTCACTGCAACTTCCACCTCTCAGGTTAAAGTGATTCTTCTGCCTCAGCCTCCCAAGTAGCTGGGACTACAGGCATGCACCACCACACTGGGCTAATTCCTATATTTGTAGTAGAGACGGGGTTTCACCATATTGGCCAGGCTGGTCTCAAATCCCTCATCTCATGGTCTACCCTCCTAGTCCTCCCAAAGTGCTGGGATTACAGGCATGAGCTACCGCGCCCATGCCCACCACAGTTCTTTTAAACATAAGCCAGGTAACAATGGAATAAACTGTAAGTTCACTGAGAGGGCAGCTAGGAATGGGAAGGAAGGTGAAATGGCAAGGAATCCCAGTTTTTCATGCCCAGAGTGTAATTCTCAACAGAAACTAAGCAGAAAGAAACTTAAATAAACCCCTGGGGAGGAGAAAGTATGTATAGTAAACAGTGGCCAGCACAGTGTGCCCTCCTGTATGAATACCAGGGTCAGAACAACCTGTCATTTTGCCACTTTGATCACACGATTTGGGTTAGAAAGAACGTGGGATTTAGACTTTGCTCTGAGTTTGGCTCTTGACTGTCACCTGTTCAGTGTGTGATCCTGGGTCAGTTTCTGAACCCTCTCAGCCTTCATTTCCTTGTCTGTAGAGTGGGAATGTGCAATCTGGAGTCTGTGCTAGGATTCCATCACATCTAGTGGACAAGTGGGGAAACCCCATAGGGACCTGGGAAATCTCCCTCTCGAGGAAATGCAGGGAGCTAAGTACAGTGGGCTCACCAAGAGGCGAAGGGTTGAACTGGAGGAAGGGGTCGTTTTGAGTACACTGTGGTAACAGTGGTGGGACCCCATCCTTTGCCCTACCCCATATCAGACCCCTGTCTGGTTCCTGGGCAGAGCTGTCACTAAAAGCAAAAGTGACTATTTGTTAGTAACTTCATAAGACACTAGAGTACAGAGTCACTGAGATGGGACCCCTATAAATGAGCATAAGAGAGAAAAAGGCATCTCCACTTGACAATCCAGAGTGCAACTTTACCAGAGTGAGATGGCAAAGCCAAAAAAGGGACAGTTCCTGGGCATTGATTTGCTGATGAGCACATGTAAGACCTCCTACCCCAGGAGCTCCCCAAAAGTGCAGGGTAGAAGGTGCTTTGCAGGGAGCTAGGTTCAAAGTGAGAAATGGTGGTAACAAACTAACATTTGGATTATTAGTCTTGATGTGACTTTATTTGTGTATGCATAGTGTATTAGACAGTGTTCTCTAGAGAAACAGAACCTGTAGGACATACAGAGATTTGTGGAAGAGGATCTATTATGGGAATTGGCTCAAGAAATTCCATGATATGCAGTCTGCAAGCTGGAGAACCAGGACAGCTGGGAGTATAATTCAGTCTGACACTGAAAGCCTCAGAACCAGGGGAGCCGATGCTGTAACTCCCAGTCAGAGGCCCAAGGTCTAAGAACATAGGTGACAGCTTATGTAAGTCCCATGTTGGAAGGCCAAAGAACCTGGAATTCTGATGTTGGAGGTGGGAAAAGATAATGTCCTGGCTCCAGAAGGGAGAGCAAATTCACCTTTCCTCTGCCTTTTTGTTCTATTCTGGCCCTCAGCCGGTTGGATGCTGCCCACCTGCGTTGGTGAGGGTGATCTCCTATACTCAGTCCACTGATTCGAATGCTAATCTCTTCCAGAAACACCCTCACAGGCAACCCAGAAATAATGTTTTATAATCTATCTGGGTGCCCCTTAACCCAATCAAGTCGACACAAAATTAACCATCACACCTGATGGGGGAAACTTGGCTAATACTCACCTCATGGGAATCACAGGATGTTCCCAAGCATGAGCCTGGATATGGCAAATACACAGCAAGTGGCAAATTCCCTCAGAAACCACCCAGGGAACCCACTGGAACCATTGCAGATGCTCAGAACAACCCCTGGTGTGTTTGAGAATTTCATGGCATTCTTGTGGCAAATATATTTAATTAAAAAATAACACCTATCTTTGAGCATGTATATGTTACAGTAAAGTATACATGCTAACAGGAGTTTGAAATTATCTTTTCTTCTCAGCATTTTACAGTTTACAAAATACTTCAATGTGAATTTCAGTCACATTAGCTCTTGAGCAACAACCTAATCATATAGGATCCCCATATACAAATCAGAAGACTGCATTTCAAAGAGGTGAAGTGACTTGTCTTTAATAACCCAGCTAATAAGGGGTGCAGCTGGACACAAACCTGGTCTCTTTCCACTAAAGTCTGGTAGAAAACTAAGACCAAAACAAATACAATAATGACAGGGGGAAAAAAAAAAACAGCAAATATGAAGACCTCTGGAGACAAAGACAGATGTCTGTGGCTGGACATCCAGGAGTCAGCAGGGACCTGAATCAATCTAACTAGAAAATGAAAGGCTGCTGCTGAGGACAGGGAGGCAGGGATGAAGGAGGCAGATTCCCAGTGGGGCCTCACCTGGCACTCCTGGAGATAGCACCCAGCTTTTCACATTTCACAGAGTATTTCTACTGATCTTTCCAAAGGGCACTGCAACTCTCTGCTCCCAAATCTCTGAAAGTCAGAATGGAGGCTTTGCTCCTATTTCACTGTCTGAACCAGGCAAATCACCTCTTGTGACTTTGGCAACTTCTGGTCTCAGAGTTTGTATCCCAGTCATTTCTACTTCTTGGAGAATTATTTATGACATTCTAAAAGTATAGAAAACCATCTACTGAAATGTGTCAACATTAAAACATTAGTTAGCCAGAAATTATGCTCATTTAAGTTATGGCAAAAAACAAAACAGACAGGAAATGACATTAGCATTTATGGGCCAGGCTCTGTACTGGTATCTCTCACACTCATGATCTTTTGTTATATTCACTGCAATATAATTTGGGAAATGGTATCATTCCCACTTTGACAGTTGAGGAAATGGATACTTAGAGAGGCAAAGTAACTTGGCTAAAGTCACACAGCTAATAAGCAGCAAATCTAGGATGTGAATCCAAGCCTGACTTCAGGGTATTTTGCAACATACCACAGTTCATGGCCTGTGGAATTCAAATGGAATTAAGAGATGACCAGTAAACACAGTTTCATTGCCAATGAAATTCGTGACTTTGCTTTTTTATTAGCTCAAATTTACCAACAATGCAATTTCCAAATTACCAGCTTCGGAAGAGTCCTTAAATCATTGAAGTATTCAGGATTCATGGAGTCCTGACAATCAGGATTTGACATTGAGGAAGATGTGACTGGAGGACCCATGTGGAGCTGAGTGACTCTAATGTGAACTTTCATTTTTGACAGTTCTCTGTAAAAGTGTGGCCTATCTTGCACTGGATAGAAGATGAGGAAGAGATTCTCAGTCAAACCTGCATGATTTTCTCAAACTCTGTTTCATACAGGTGCCAAAGTTTGACACATTCTAACCACTTTGCTTTCTTTGGCATCTCCAACTTTGACAACAGAGTAAGAATGCCTCCACCTTGACAGGAACAACGTGTGAAATGAAAGACCTCAGGTGCTATATTGGCTCTTGACAGGTCTTCAGTAGAAAGCACCTCCTGCCTGTTCTGTTCAGTCCTGGTACAGGTGAGTCACTGCATTGCCAGCCAGTCAAGTATTTTAAGAAACAAAATCTAAGCCGGAACCATCAGAGAAAGACGAGGGATGGATTAGCGCCATTAGCTTTGATGGTGTCTTGTTGTCATGGTGCTAGGAAAATCACTATCATTTAGAGTCCCACTCACCAGCTGTTTTGCTGGAATTTTTGACATGGAAGTCTGTGGCCACCTAACATAGGCGTGGGACACGGGTGTGCACACACGTGTACACCTGCGGCAGACACCCACTCTAGAGGGCTCACGTTGGTTGTCTGGGACGTGATTCAAAGGCTGTACCCATATGTATGATAACCGTTTCCCGTACATCAGCTTGCAGGAAGCCAAATGACCTCCCCAGCTTACCTACATCACATGAAGCTTTGGAGGAGTCAGTGACCATGTGAACCCATCTCAACCTCTGCTCCCTCATTCAGCATTTGGCTTGGGAAAACATGCCACTGTTGCCTGTCTCTTAAACATTATTTCCAGGCTCAGGTCTTCCATCATTCTGAGGGGCAGGGGGAACTTTGAGTTCTTCCGGGAGCTGGGGGTTGGGGGCAGGGGAATGCTGCCCAAGAGAAATGACTAGAATCTTTGTCAGGCTGTGGAATACAGTCTGGCATTTCTCGGTAGGTGACCTCCCCTGAGGCCTCTCCTGGCATCTACACTGCAAAGTCCCCTGTATCTACTGAAAAGGGTGAGGGTGGGGCATTCATTAGTACTGGGAGACCAGCTTTGAGTGGAAAGGAGCTTCTCTCGTGGCCCTCTGGTGAGCCACACTAGAGGAAGCCCCAAATGCACAGTGCTCCCTGCTCAGACTCACATTTGCCTGCCTCCACCCCCTCCCATGCTCTTCTTTCCAATGCCCTTACTTGGGAGACTGCAGTGGCTGTGGGGTTGCAGTGGGGGTTGGGGGGCGGCATACTGCACTACCTGGCTTTTTCCAAGTCCCTTTAATTAAACCGAACCTTCGTATGAATGTAAAGAACAAGTAGGCTTTATCCCTGGGCCCTGTGCTCCTCTGCCCCAGATTCAGACTTAAGGGCTTGGAGCAGACTTATTTTTATTAAAAGCCCAAGTGATTGGATTGCAGGTGGTCCTGGACCACACTTTGAAAAATGCTGGGGCAGAAACAAGCCAGCAAGCATATGGGATTCATCTGCTGTGAGTGGTAATTTATCTAGTTTCTAAAAATAGTGTTAGGAGCTGGACTGTGCCCCCCTCCCTGCTCCCATGCATATGTTGACGCCCTAACCCAAAGTACCGAAGTACCTCAGAATGTGACTGTATTTGGAAATAGGGCCTTTAAAGAAGTAATTAAGTTAAAACGAGGTCACAGGGTGGGTTCTAATGTAGTATAACTGGTGTCCTTATACGAAGAAATTAGGACACAGACCCACACAGAGGGGGGACCATGTGAAAACAGAGGGAGAAGACAGCTGCCTGCAAGCCACAGAGAGAGCCCTTCGAAGAAACCAACCCTGTGGACAATTTGATCTCAGGATTCCAGCCTCCAGAACTGTGAGAAAATAGATTTCCGTTGTTTAAGTCACCCAGTCTGTGGTATTTCATTATGGCAGTGAAGCTGACTAATACAAACAGAAGCCTGATTTCACTTAATAGTCATCTCAGGAGGTAGAGATTGCTCCAACCTATTATATAAACTAGGCTGGTTTGTGAACCAAAGGACATGAGCCCCAGATCTGGAGTCGCAGAGGTAGCATGACATGCACAGACAGCACAGCTTCTGGTGGCAGGCATTCCCACACTCAGAGACTCAAAGAACGTTCCTCCCTAGCCTTCCACCTGAGTGACTTTAGACAAGACAGCTATTGTTATTTTATTTAACAAATATGTATATAGTGCTTACTATGTGCCAGATAATAGTCTGTGCACTGTGCAAATATTAACTCATTTAATCCTCATTATAACCCTGTGATATATACACTGAAGAGCCACCGTCTCTTATTCAAACCCTTGCTTGGGGCCAGCAGTGGTTGGCATGTCAGAACTTGCAGATTTAAGGAATACGTACCATAGGCTTCATAACACCTCATGGCATCTGCAACAGCGTCCTGTTAGGAAACATACTAATGTTTCTAGTTTCTGTAGTGACACATATATATGCTGCATAAGTAAAGACTGTAAGTATCTTTGTGTCAACTCAAGACACAAGGATACTTTTATTCAATGTGCTTGTTTCAAGTCAGGTTTTGCTGCCAAATGAGTTATAAAAATATTTTTTCATATTTTGGAGCTTTTTTTTTTGGACGGAGTTTCGCTCTTGTTACCCAGGCTGGAGTGCAATGGCACGATCTCAGCTCACCGCAACCTCCGTCTCCTGGGTTCAGGCAATTCTCCTGCGTCAGCCTCCTGAGTAGCTGGAATTACAGGCACGCGCCACCATGCCCAGCTAATTTTTTGTATAAGTCTTCAAAATTGTTGGCCTGTATTAGCCCCATCTTACAGATGAAGAAACTGAGGCACAGGAGGTTAAACAACTTACCCACATCCATTAGCTCATGGGATGTGGGACTGGGCTACCAACTCACCAAGTTTGCAGCCTTGCCATGAGGACCCGATACAAAGTAGGTAGACTTCCGGGTTGAATTGTGTCCTCCAGAATTCATGTGTTGGCGTCTTAACCTTAGTACCTCAGAATAGATCCTTATATGGAAATAGTCATTGCAGATATAATTAGTTAAGATGAGGTCATTAGGGTGGGCCCTAATCCCAAGTGACTGGTGTCCTTATAACAAGGAGAAATTTGGACGCAGAGGCAGGCATGCACACGGGGAGAGCACCATGTGAAGATGAAGGCGGGGCCCAGGGTGACGCTTCTACAAGCTCAGCAATGCCAAAGGTTGTTAACAAACTGCTAGAAGCTGGCAGGGAGAAGCATGGAACAGATACTTCCCTGACAGCCCTCAGAAGGAGCCAACCCTGCTGACACCTTGACCTTGAACATGTGAGACAATACATTTCTGTTGTTTAAGCCACCCAGTTTGCAGTGCTTTATTTCAGCAGGCCTGGCAAACCATTACATGACCCTTACCCAGTGGTGGATTCTGAGTGGCAGATCAATATAGTCAGTAAATTAGATTATTTGTAAGCCCTCTTTCAAGTTCTGGATCTAATTTTTTGTTTGTAACATGAAGATAATTCACCTCTACTTGTACCCCAATGGTCTTTCTCGTACAGCATTTCTTTATTGTTTCAGAGATGGGAATCAACCCAAATCAATGATAGAGTGGATATAGAAAATGTGGCCTATATACACCATGAAATACTATGCAGCCATAAAAAGAATGAGTTCATGTCCTTTGCAGGGACATGGATAAAGCTGGAAACCATCATTCTTAGCAAACTAACATAGGAACAGAAAACCAAACATTACATGTTGTCACTCATAAGTGGGAGTTGAACCATGAGAACACATGGACACAGGAAGGGGAACATCACATATTGGGGCTTGTTGGGGAGGTGGGGGACAAGGGGAGGGAGAACATTTGGATAAATACCTAATGCACGCAGGACTTAAAACCTAGATGATGGGTTGGTAGGTGCAACAAACCACCATGCCACATGTATACCTGTGTAAAAACCTGCACATCCTGCACATTTATCCTAGAACTTAAAGCAAAATTAAAAAAACAAAACAAAACTAAACTAAACTAAACTAAACAGATGGGCTAAGCTGGATGCAGTGGCACACACCTGTAATCCCAGCTACTTGGGAGGCTGAAGTGGGAGGATCACTTGATCTCAGCAACATAGCAAGGCTCTGAACAATGGATGGGCTAATGTAAATGTGGTCTTAGAAAGCAAAAGAAGCCAGGCTCAGTGGCACATACCTATAGTACCAGCTATTGAGGAGGCTGAGGCAAGAGGACTGCTTGTGCCCAGGAGATCAAGACTGCAGTAAGCTATGATCCAGCCACTGCACCCTAACCTGGGCAATAGAGCAGGATGCTATCTCTAAAGAAAAATGCAAAACAAAACAACTTACATTAAAACCGAAACCATGTGGGCCCTAATTTGCCTTCTTATGTTCCTGCTTGCATTGTGAACTCACTCAGTTCTTGGCTTTTCTGAATCTCTTCTGCTTGTGTCTTCAGGTCTGTGGAGTTAAAACCACAGTGTGTTCAGGGTACAAATTCTGCAGAGGAAAGCAGAAATCTAAGTTAGAGGTTGTTTTCTGTGAGTTAAGAATGTGTTGCTAGAACCCTATTTAGGCTTGGAACATTGGGGCTCTTCATGTGGAAATTTGTCCCAAAACTGCCACTTCACTGAGGAGATAAAAGCTGCTTTAACAGAGCAGCTTGAATACTTTTCCTGTTCATAGGATGAGGCATGGTTGGGCCCAGTCTAGAGAAAGAGGTAAAATGCTAAAAAGTTGTTCTTGAGATTTAGTGACAGGAATCCCCATTGTCAAGCTAGCTTGGAGCTTTAAGCCTCTGCCTTAAGATTCTACCACATCAATTCAGAAAATGATTTGCTCTGGATGGGGTGTGGCTCCAAACTCTCATCTGTGGAAACAGGACCTCAGTTACTGTGTGTGTTCAAAGGATGGGCTTCTGGTTTCCTCCCACATCTGATTATGGAGTGTCGTGGTTCCTGGGGCTGCCTCTCTGACTTCCTGTCAGCCCCTCAGCCTTTGTCCAGGAAGCGGCTCCCAGCTTCTTTCCTGGAAGCACTTTTGCACCAAACCAAAAGGCCTCTCTCATGTCCCTACGGCCCAACCCCGCTCTCAGAGCCAGTGGTGGTTTTAGCATTTGCTTATGGTTTTTCGTCTTTGTTCCTACCCTCTCCTAATTTTAGAGGTATGCCTTCTCCTATCAGTGGATGCAGCCCAGTGGAATTCCGTAGGGATACAAAAATAGCTGCAGGATGGGGGGTGTCCCTTTGGTTGGTGATTCTAGGTAATACCAAATGAGATATTTAAATAAGCAAAAAGACTGATCTAATCAATTGAACTGCCGGCGAGCAGAGATCACATATTGTTCATTTTTGAATCTCTGGTGCTTAGCCCTGAGCTTGGCACAGAGCAGGTGCTCAGCACAATTATTTGTTGAATGAATCCATCTTAGTTGTCTTTTTCTTTGGAGAGGTGCTCTGACATGCATTAAGCTTAAACATGGTTGCACAAAGTTGGAAGATGTTCCTGCTTCATAATCGCTGTCATGAATCATGTCCAATAAAAAGGCTCTGGGATCAGGAGGCAAAGGACAAACAGTCCAGATCCAGCTCAGCCATTACCCAGGCGGCCCCAGGGTCTCAGCCTCCCTGTGCCTCGGTGTCCTCCAGTGCAACAAGAAGGTCGTAGTTTCTGATTTCCCTTCCTCACAGCTGATTATGAGAATGTGACAAGAACAGACATAAAGAGAGCATACTAGAGGTCCTACTTTTATTATCATTATTATTACTGCATGTAAATCGCAGAGTTGAAGTGCTCACAGTTATTTTTGACTACCTCAATCTCTTTTCTTCTCCATGAGCCTTCAAGGATCAAAGCCAGGTTCACCTCCTACCTCAGCTGAAGAAATGTCCCTCCTGGTGATGACTTCTTGCAGCTCAATCATCTGCTTGGTCAGCCAACATTTTCTGCATCACAGGTGATGACTGAAAAGTTAAGTTGTGGAAGACCAGTTGAAAAACAGTTGTTTGCTGACACGCTGCCTGTGCTTGAAGCCACTCAGAGCAGAAACAGTAAGATATTCTCACCCTGACACTATGCTCCTCAGCAGCATCCTTGAACCAGCTGAAGAGTCCTCAGCCCCAGTTCTTCCCAGAACAGGCCCAGGAGGAGAGGAGATTTGTTAGGGGCAGCCAGCCAGTAGCCAGCAGAGAGGCCAGGAACCAAAGCCTCCTGATTCCAGGCCGGTTTTTCCTCTACTCCCCACGCCTCTCAGTGGGGACATAGGTAGGTGGTGCTTTGCTTCCTCTTGTATCTTGGTGCAGATGCTGTTGCTAAGGTAACTGGGTAAGCATAAAACAGAAACAGCCCATGGGGTCTTGCTGCCTCCACCTGTGTGCCCAGACAGTTTCCCTTCCTGGCCAGAGAGTCGCAGTCAGTGTTATTGATCCAGGCCGAGCATCTGTGTTGGAGCCTGGAGAGAAACACCTGATCTGTGTGGCAGCCTGTATTCTCTGAACACTCCTCCTGGGTATGTTTTTAGACAAGATGTTGAAGATGGAGACAGATGATGAGGAATTGAAATTGCTTGAGTATACCAGTCGTCAGTGTGACATGGCTAAAATTGTCCAGGGCCTGGGTTCTTGGTATATCCTTGGTTTATTCAGGGCATCTGTAGAATAAGAGGGCTGGAAGTATGGCCTCAAGTCTGAACACTGTGTCTAGCTTTCCTGCTGTACCCCAAGATGGGACCCTCCAACCTTCAGACAAGGGCCTTCTTAAAGAGCTATGTGATACTGTGTGGCTGATTTTCTCTTGTTCATGGGAAGGGTTAGCTAAGTAATGCATTATCTAGGGCCTTCCTTACATCTTTTTCTTAACCTTCCCTTAGCAGGCCCACCAGAGTTGGTCCTAAAGGAGAGAGGAGAGAGCATACATAAATGAGCCAGTTTGGCCACAGTGACAGCTCACAAGGTGGTCAGATGATGGAGAGGGACTGAAATTCAGTCTAAGCTGCAGTAAAAGAGGAGAAGTGGGAACAGTTCCTGCATTCCCAACTTTAAGTGGCCTCTGGAAGAAGCAAATACCTGATGTCCACATGTAAGGCTGAACTTCACTTAGGGACTTTGTGGCTTAGGATCTCACTGTAACTACATCTCCAGTTTCTTTGGGGTGTACATTGGAGGAGGCAGATTGGTCCTGGTAGCTGGTCATAGAACTGTGGTCCTTTGAGGTCTGAGAGAAGCATGAGATGCTGCAAGGGGCTAGAAGCTCAAACCTTGAAATATGAGCACTGTCACCCCTGCAGGTGACCACACACTAACTCACCACCACTCAACAGACACACAAACGTACCACCCACTTTCCAGCCAAATGCAACAGCCAGCTGCTCCCTACATGTCCTTTGCTTTTCTACTTCTGTCCTTTGCCACCTCTCTTCACTTAGTGACATCTGTCTTAGAGAGGATACATTGGTTGCAAGTTCGGAGCCCAACTCATAGGAGCTAGTGAAAAGGAGGGCACAGCTGATACTTGGGAATAGCTGAAGTCAGGGCCTCAGAGTTCACTGCGACTCTTCCACTTTCATCTCTTCTCTCCACTTCTCTCCAGGTGCCTATTTCATTCTCTCTCATGGCGTACTGATTTCCTCCACATTGCAGGAAACACGGCTGCCCAGATCCCTCCCTGCCACACATGTACACGAAGCTCCTGAATTTAACATCTGTAGGCTTTCGCTAAAGATGCTGCCAGCTGTAAATCAGAAAATCCCAGGTAAGTCTAATGAGTGGCTGGCCTTGGTCAGGCACCCACCACTGGACTATCAGGCAAAGTGGGGCAAGGGCAAGAGCATCGCATGCAGCTCCTGTGGGTTGTGTGGAGAGGAAACTTTCATGTGAGAGGAGAGTGGTAGGCAGACAATCCCTCAGACATCCCAGCAAGGCCTCCCTCCAGCTTTAAGGCCCAATTCAACAAAGAGTTCTCCAGAATTCTCTCCAGCTCCACCGGGACTGGAAATAGCCTTCTCCTCCTCTCCACCCTCACGGTGTCTTCACCTGTACCTCCCCATGCACTGAACACCTGTTGACCATGTACTCACTATTTGAATAACTTTTATTATATACATACTAATGTGTGTCACTGAAGAAAAAAATGGAAGCATAAATAAATAAAGAGAAGAAAATTAAAACTACCCATAATTCTGCTATCTGGAGACAATCACTTAGCATTTGGGGGTGTTAGCAGTTGTTAGATTGATGTCTTTTTTCTCTGCTTACATTCAGCCCATCAACATCTCACCTCTCCATGCTCCCCCAGCATCACCAAGTGCTTCCCATTAGCGTGGGCTGACTTTGAGAATGTTAAATAAGCCGTGAATAAAGGAATAAACAAATGGATGAGTAAATAGAAAGTCAGAGAAAAAATTCTCCTACTCAAAAGTTGCCCCAGAGAAGACATCAGGAAGGAAAAAGAAAGGTACCAGTCCTCAGAGGGCATAGACACCCCACCCTCCCCATTCCTTCCCCAGCCTTGTCTGCTCCTATTGGGGCAGAATCAGTGCCAGGAATTGAGTGGTGCACAGTGAACAGGCCAGGCCTAGACCATAGACATTAGTGAAAATACCGCCAGGGACTGAAGTCGTATCCCTGCATGTCACTTGGAAATGCTGCCCACGGCTTAAGGGAAAAGAGAGTTCATGGAAACAACCAAGTCGAGGTCGCTACATGCATGCAGTATTTTAGGCTCAGCAAGCAATCTGGCAAATTCAAAGTTGCTCATGAATGTGTTCCAAGAAATCTGATTTTTAGCAGTGCTGTTGACACGGGAGTTGCAACAGCAACCCCCATGACTTGCCCCTCACTGGGTTGAAGATTATCATTGATTTATCTGGAGTAGAAACAGCAGGATTCCACATCACGCCTTGGAAGGCAGCCTGGGCAAAGGCAGAGAATTAACAGATCTTTATTATTAATTCCAATACCACAACTCCCCATGGGTCCGTGCAGTAAAATCACAGGCTCTCTTGACAGGAGTTTCTCCGTGTTTAAGAGGAGCTAGTGTTTGTTTTGCTTTGTTTTATGGGGCATGTCCTTATTCTTAATCACAAAGACAATCCCAAATCACAAATATTCATTAATGACACACCAGTTCAAAACATGTTGCAGGAGATGCAAAATAAGTAGCACAATCTCTATATTTTGTTCATTTGAGCATCAAACATTTATTGAGGCTGTTCTATGTGCCAAACGTTGTTCTAGGCACTCGATTTTATAGCACATTACAGTTATTTTCCCTTTTAAAAGTGAAAAGATGAGGCTTAGCGAGGTTAAGGAACTTACCAAGCTTGCCTATAATCACACAATTTGTAAGAGACTTGGGATTAGAATAAAGGGAAAAATCTAACAGTTTGTTATTATTTGTATTATCATTGTGCCATTGATGTAGCCTTAGAAAAACTAGACCAGTGTTTGCATAAGCTTCCTTTTCACTAACACACAACCAGCCACAATTCATGGGGAGTAGGAAAGTGGTTTGTGCCCATTTACTCTTCCATTGGTGAACCTCCCAGGAGCAGCTGGTGTGTGCAAAACCAGGTGTCCATGGCCCCTGCTCGGTTCTTATGCACAGTGGTCTGTTGATAGCTGCCCTCCACACAGCCCTGGCACAGGGGTTGATCACAGGCCCACAACCAGCACAGATGAGAAGGAGGAATGCAAGTTTTGGTCTCCCACCAATGCTTTACTTCTGATCCCTGTGTTTTTCCTTCTTGACCTGGAAGAAGCATTTGGGTGCTAAAGGAAAGAACCCTGAATGCTGGAGTCTTACAGGCCAAGGTTTAAATCTCAGCTCAACCTCTTAAAGTTGTACGAGCTTGGGCACAGCTCTTAGCCTCCCTAAGACTTGAGACTTCATTTTCTCCCCACTAAATGAAAGCAGTACCTAACGTGCAGAGTCGTTTAATGGAGGCAGTACCTACCCTGCAGAGAGGTTCAATTGGGTAACATATGCAGGATGTCTGGCACGCACTAGTTGCCCAATCAATAGTAGCCATTATTATTGTCCAAAATAAATTTCACCCAAGAAGTGGAGTCATGATTATTAAGCCACAAACTAATAAACATTTATTAAAGATCTATTTTTAAGTAGGATTGATAATGGTTGTGAGAAAAACCTTGCCCACCCCCTCCAGCAGTTAGGGACCTAGACAGGGAGTAAATAAAACCCATGGCAATGAACAAGTCACCAACAACTCAAGCATCTAAGATACTAGAAGCGAGAGATAAAATTCTCCTAGGTGTCTGCAACTGTGGAGATAAGGGCGGTGAGTGTGGGCAGATGGAGGTCCCAGGGGTCCCCTGGCCAGGCCCAACTGCGCTGCATCACAGGTACCCCTCACAGGCCTAGTATCCATGCACTGTTCTTTTCCCCACTTCTCCAGAGTTTGCTTTTTGGCTCATGCAGGTATTTTCCTTCCCAAGAGCCGCTGCAGACTCAGAGCATCCTCAGGTTATCTGTCTCCGGGCCTAGCCGGCTCCTCGCTGGGTTCTGACCTCACCTCTGGCGTCAGTCTTATCAGGTGTGGACAGAATCGTCTCCCAAGCTCCTGGAGCTGCAAGTCCAGGATTCTCCCCACACCCAGGCCCCATCCGGTATGGTGGAGGAGGGCCAGGCACCTCTGGGACTAAATACACTGGTCACCTGCCAAATCAGGATGACCACAGGGGTCTGCAAGCGAAGCCATGAGGCCCAGAATCGGGGAGGAAGGGTGAGGTTTACATAAGTGTCGACAAAGAACAGAGCAGATGCCATGCCATGCTCTGCCAAGCAGGAAAGAGGGAGGAGGATGCTGGGGAGACACAGCAACCTCCCCAGCCCAGGTCTTCATGGGGACACTAGCAAAGGAACAGCAGGTCATGACGGGGATTTAGTCTCCTCTGGGAACTTTTTTCCTCCCAGGGAACATGTAGATCCAGCTGAGATCTAAAGCAATGAGTCTTAGGGTGACTGAATAGGAAATGAGTGAGTGAGCTGGGAACCAGAGAGGTAGTAGACCCTTTGCTATTGGGTACCTGGGCAGAGGTACCAGCTGCTTCATGTAAACTCATATTCCATAATCAGAAAGGACACTTCATTTTTTTTTTTTTTTTTGAGACAGAGTTTTGCTCTTGTCTCCCAGATTGAAGTGCAATGGCATAATCTCGGCTCACTGCAACCTCTATCTCCTGGGTTTAAGCTATTCTCCTTCCTCAGCATCCCCGAGTAGCTGGGATTACAGGTGCCTGCCACCATGCCCAGCTAATTTTTTTGTATTTTTAGTAGAGACAGGGTTTCACCATGTTGGCTAGGCTGGACTTGAACTCCTGACCTCTGGTGACCTACCCACCCTTGGCCTCCCAAAGTGCTGGAATTACAGGCATGAGCCACCATGCCCAGCCAGGACACTTTATTTCTACAGCAATTATGGTTTGTTTGAATTTGTCAGCTGGCTTAAGTTTTCTTTGGGGTTAATGGCCAGGGGTGGGATGGGAGTGGGTGAATATTTAATTAGAATTTATTCCATAGGAGCCTCTTTGTCCTGCTAGGGTCAGCTCCAGCCACTTATTTCTCTGCACAGGCACTACTACCTTTATTGGACTTGCTAGTGTCTCAGTAAATGATAACCTATTTGAACTGTCTCCAAAATCACAGTGGTGCAGGGTGCAGAAGCTTCTCACATTGGTGTTTCACATTCTAGAGCTTCAGAGGGAGGCAGGGGTCAGACCACTCCTCCAGACCATGTAGACTGCAAGCCAGAGAGCTGGCAGGCACACAGGGAGCCAGGCCTCATCCTGGGGTGCCAGAGAACCAACGGAGCTCCAGTCTCTTGAGGGTGCACACCTGGCACTGGCACCCTGTCAGCAAGAGACAAGCAGGGACACTGGCATGTGTCCGATAGGTGGACAGCTGGGGTCCAGAGAAATGGAGAGCCAGAGGAGCAGAAAGCATTTCCTTCCCTGCAGATTACATTCCATGTGCAGCCCCAGCGTACTCAGACTTGTGAGCCACAGCCACGAATCCAACTTTCAGAAATACATCTGTGCAGAATGACAGGGTACAACTTTGTTCATTGTAGCATTGCTTGAAATAGCAGAAGACTAGGATCAATTGAAATGTCATCAATAAAAGTCTGATTAAATAATTTACAGTCTGTGCATACAATGGTGTACTTCAAACGAAGCTCTGCACACACTGATGGGGGATGACCTCCGAAATACATTGCTACATCAAACAAATACAACTAGGTTTAGAACTGTGTTTTATCATTTGTTATTTTTTAAAAGGGGGCAGATAGAGTGGGGAAGGGAAGAGAACATATATTTATGCACTTGTTTATGCCCAAACTATCTTTGGAAAGTAATATTTTATTCCTCCAGGAAGGAGGGTGCTGGGATTGGGTGTGAGCGATGGGAGGGGGTGTATGCTAGCCCAGCCCAAACTTAGTAGCTTAAAGCAACCCCCATTCATCCAGCTCACATCTCTGTGGGTTGACTGTGGTGGCGGGGCCTCTGCACCTGAGGACCAGGATGCTGCTCCTGCCTTCTTCACAGAGTAGTGTCAGAGTTCCTGGGAGCCAGAGAGCAAGCCCAGTGCACAAACACTTTCAGACCCTTATTTGCATGATGTTTGCTAAAATCCTTTTGGCCAAAGCAATTCACATGACCAAGCCCAAATTCTAGGCAGAGAAATAGATTCCATTTCTTCATGGGAGGACTCACTAAATATTGTGATAACTTGTTTAAATCTACCTCACGGCAGGGCAGGAAAGATGGAAGGAGGGAGACACTTTTCTCTTTTTAGCTTTTGAACTTTTTGAATTTGAGTCATGTCAATATTACCCATTCAAAAATAACAAAAATGTTAAAATTGTAAATAGATCCTTGAGATTGGCTTCAAAATAATTCAGCTGTTGAAGGAGATGTGGCAGGGAGAGAGGAGAGCTGAGACACAGGCAAAATGAGATTGGCAGTGAGTTGGGAATGGCTGAAGCTGGGTGATGAACACATGAGGGCTTGTAATCATCTACTGTGTGGATGTTCAAATTTCTTACAGTAGGATTTTTTTTTAATAATAAGAAAGAATGAATAGCAAAAACTCACACTAAGACTTACATAGTAAGTGCTTGGCCTACGTCATCCCTTCCAAGGTGGTCGGGACTCTTGTGGCCTTAACAAGTAGCCTTCTTGAGTGTCAGCTGCAGAGTGTGGCCACAGGAAAGCCTAAACTAGAGAGAAGAGCAGAAAAGAAATGAACGTAGGGAGCTGCCTTCACCAGTGTGAACAGGACAGGTAGCTGAAAACCCAAGGTTATGGTGTTGTTTGGTGATGGCAGGGGAGGTGCAAAATACTTGATTGTCTCAGAAACACACGGAGACCTTACAAGGGTTGGAAAAAAGAAGGGAGCCTTTCCAAGGATTCCAGACAAACACTATGGGGCATGTGAGCACATTTGAAGGAAAATCACTTAGTGGGAAATTTTCTCAGTAGGTACATTTTCTTGCATCTTTGCTCTTATCACTCAGAATGGCCACATGTGTGAGCCTAGGTCTCCAACCACCCACATGGCCTGGGCCTGGTGCTGGAAGGCTGGTCATGGAGCAGCTCTGAGAATGCTAAGCACCCAGGTGGTCCTTCTATGACAGATGATGAAATCCTTCACCAAATCTCCTGAGTCCCTGGCCTCCCTAGCTAACCCGTAGAACTGTCTCCCTGTTCCAAATATCTGCTAAGAGCTTTCCCAGAGGCTGTGCCCTCTGAAGGCATGGTCAGTCCCTCTGGAAAGCTCAGCTTTTAGGTGTGTGCCTGTGAATGCCAGTGCTTGCACCTGTGGATGCTCCTCCTGTGGCGGCTACAAGGCGGACACCTCTGTGAGGCAACTGACCACGGCACTTTCTAGGAGTTCAGGGGTGTCCCCCAACCCAACTCCAGGCCAGGGTAAGGGGCCTCTACGTCATGCCCATGCCTGTCTTTATTGCTGAGTATTTAATGTACATTGTTTAAAATTCTTCATCACTATTCAAAGACTTAGTATTAAAGAATTACTGTTAAGTTTTCAGGTGTGATACTGGTATTGTTACATTTTGTTTCATCCTTTTATTAAGGCATAATGTATATACTGAAAAGAGAACAAATCATATGTGTACAACTGAAGAGTTTTTTAAAAGAGAAAACACCTGATTGCCAGCCTGCGGTTCAGAAAAAAAAAAAAAGAAAAGAGAGAGAGAGAGATTATTGCAAGCAGGATAGTCATGTTCATTATAAAAGCAGCTTTGGAGTAATATGTTCTTAAGGATCTACAGACGAAATGTTGTGATGCCTTGGGTTTGCTTCAAAATAACCTGGAGATGAGGGAAGGCACAGACTAAACAACATTGCTCACAAATTGATAACTACTGATGCTGGCAAGTTTTCCATAGGCTATGTACTCTCTGTCTGACATATTTAAAATTTCTATCAGGTTTTTTTTTTTTTTTTTGAGACAGAGTTTCACTCTTGCTGCCCGTGCTGGAGCTCAATGGCGTTATCTCGGCTCATTGCAACCTTTGCCTCCCAGGTTCAAGCATTTCTCCTGCCTCAGCCTCCCTCCCAAGTAGCTGGGATTACAGATGCCCACCACCATGACTGGCTAATTTTTGTATTTGCTTTTTTTAGTAGAGATGGGATTTCACCATGTTGGCCAGGCTGGTCTTGAACTCTTAATCTCAGGCGACCCACCCGCCTCGGCCTCCCAAAGTGCTGGGATTACAGGTGGGAGCCACCATGCCCCGCCTATGCTAAGATATTGAAAACAATCATTAGGAACTTTGGCTTTAACTCAGCCAGAGACTCTGAGGCATGAGGTAAAAGCTAAGAGGTGAAATAAAAATGTCCCTTTAGGATATTACTTGGTAATTAAGAATCTTTGAGTCTAATTGATTAAACATATAAATAATCTATTTTTTAAGTGGGTTTTTATATGCCTATCTCCTCTGTGTCACTGAGAGCTCCCTGCAGGTGCTGGGTTTTATTCATATCTGTATCCTGATGCTTATGTAGTACCATTCTTGGCACACAGGGGGTGCTCCTAAGTGCTTGCTGAGTAAATGAATGCTTGAATGTTATATCCTATGACAAGGTCTAACACAGGTGTTAGATGATGACAGGTGTTAGTGTTAGAAGATGACACAGGTGTCCAAAACTGCTACATCACTTAAATTGAAATCAACACCACCAACTTCTTTTCTCTTTCGTAGTTGCTTCCAAACAATAAATTGCTTAAATCCTAAAATATCAGAATTGAGAGGGACTTAAAGGTCACTTTGTATAACCTGCTTGTGTTATAAACGAGGAAACCAAGGTCCAGAGAACTAAGTGATGTTTTCAAGGTCACACAGCTGGTAGGGACAGAGCCAAAGCTCAGCCTTGTTGAGCCCTGTTGGGCCTTTTTTTATTATATCATCCAGCTCCATGACTGTTAATTTGACACACCCAAAATCCTATTTTCACAGGTAAAGAAAGAGAACTTCAAAGAGGTGAATATAATTACCCCAAGGTCTAGGGTCATCATGACTCCATAGCTCTATCAAAAACAGTGTTTGCCACCTTGGGTTATGTCCCTTACTTTAGGAAAATTTAAAATTCAGAAACTTAAAGAACAGAGAGGTGATTATTCCCATTAAAAAGGACTTTGGTGCACATTTTTATCCAAGAGGTAAATTCTTTCAAATGTCTTTGAAATATGGCAGATTTTTTAAACTTCCATATGTATCCAGCTTGTTAGGAACAAAGCAACTGTATAAAATCAGGCACAGCCCAAGCCATGTCCTGCCCTATCAAGTGTCACAAGGTGCTTTCAACATTCCCAAGCCAAAAAAATAAACCAGTTAAAGATAACACACCAAGACTGGAAATTAATGAAAAACCTCAAAAACAAACAAACAAAAAAGTCAACCATTTAGTAACATGGTATCTTTTAAAAAAATCATATTCATTAAAAAAAAAGTTGTTAAATTAAAATGTTAGGATAACCGTGCCTTGTAGCTTAATTTTGTCTCTCCTAGCAGCATAATTATAGTGGTCTTTTGTCCCATTCATGTTCTGGGGTTTTCCATGAAAAAGTATGTTGCTGCTTTGTCCAGTGCCTTTTTCAAGCATCTTGTGACATTTCCATCCCCCTATCTAATAGGGGTGGCTGGATTTCTTTGCTGTTAAGAGGATTACTGAGACGTTCCCCTTTATATAACTCAGAAGACTCTGTAAATAAGAAAGAGCAAACAGATGTCAAGGAGAGAGGTTACAAGCAAGCGCTGCACTTCAGAGAAGCTGGCTAAGCAAAAAGGGGTCAAAGAACTCTCTTAATGGACACTGATAAAGCTGGGGCTTGAGAAGCAGTGTACTGGGTGCCATTTTCATAGGGAAGCAGAGGGGTTAGCTTACATTCATCTATCAAGGGTTAAGCTTTAAACCCAAGAACTTTGGGTGAGTCGGGGCTGGTGACCAGTAAGAATGAGACACCTTATCTCTAATCAGCCCTGCCTCAAAATAGCTCTCTCTTCCCTTGGGCAGAGACTCCCAGCACAACACAGAGCAGGGAAGTGCCTGAGCTACACTTAGATACTCAATGAGTACGCTTTGTGCACGAAGTTAAGTTACACCTCTCTGCATGGAGCAAGGCATAATTTAGCAACCTTCCCTATGGTTTGCATCACATCAGGATGTTCCAGCCAGGAAGAACCTTATGATTTACCTGGAGCAACTCCTCATTTTACAGATGAATAAACTGAGACCCAGGGAGATGGATAATTTGCAAAGGAACACAAAGGAAGTCAGTGGCTGGGGTGAGGGCTGAAACTCTGTGCTAGGGCAGTCATTCTCTTTCTCTTGGCAATGCTGCTATACTTATCTGAAAAATGAATGAAACACTCATGCCCATGGTCAATTTTCCTTCTGTTGTTAAGGAAATCATTTCCAATGCTCCAATAGTTTCTAAGTCAACACTTTCACAGGCAGCTCTTGTTAAACCCTTTCATTGTGAGTCTCTCAAACTTCCTCTTCTATCTTCACATCCCAGAGAGCTTTACTTTTGAGGTTCACTGTATGAGCTGCCACTGTTGTTCCTTTCTCCTCTGCTAGAAAAATGTTACAAATGGGCAATTGAAGTACTTGGGGTGTTACTCTTAGGATGGGGTCAGACAAAAATTGACACCAGCCTCATCAGCTGCTCACCCCCTGCCAACGGTTGTGACTCACAGCTCAGGACTGCTGTTTCAGAGACTATCTATGACGTGGCACAGCTCAAACATTCCTGCCTCGACACTTCCTACACTGCCATTTGCATACTGTGTCCCCTTTGTGCATCCGCCACACAGTATGGGCTCTGTCCAGAGCTATCGGAGGCACATGAGGTCTAAATAGGAGTGGGGGAAAGCCAGAAGCTTGCAAAAGACTGCTGAAAACAGGGCAACATAATAAAGATTTAGGACATGGACAGACAAAGGTCTGGAATGTGCTGGTAGAAAACTGCCTGGCCCTATCTAACTTGAAGGAGTTTTGTGTCATGTTATTACTATCCAAGACTTTGTGTCAGAGACTGAAAAGGAATAAAGCACTAAGGGGTAGGGCATTGAATTTCAATCCCCCTTCATTTCTCCATGATTGCCATTTCTTAAATGTTCCCATTTATTTCCTACATGAGTCAGTTGGGCTGGACTTATTACAGCTCCCAGGTGGAAATTGGTCCTAGTCATTCCTCATGCATGAGATTTATATCTTCTAGCTAGACTCCAAGTTATTCTACAAAAGTCTCAGGGCTTTATAATTCCCACAAGGTTTCCTACTGAAGGCTGGACATACAGGAGGTGCTTAATAATGGTTAAATAACCATATCCTGTTTGGTCAGCATCACAGTTTTAAATGCACTTCATGATAAAGTCATGTCATGCTACACAGGCCCTCATTGTATTCATGAGAAGGCACAAGGGCAAAGAAGAATGATCATCCAAGGCTTACACCCAGTGAATGACAGAGCCAAGCCTCAATCCCAGGTCTTCTGAAACCAAATCCAGTTCTCACTAATTCTTCTGTCTAACATAGGATGGAGAAAGAAAATAGGCTAAAGACGTTTGGGTTAAAGCAGTGAAAAGTGAAATAGCTCATTGTTAGGCAGGACAGGGGGGTGTTCTTAAAATTTTCATGTCAAATTTTTGAAGGACAATTTAACTGTTATATCCTTAGCTTATTATACAAGTTACACAAACACTTCCATACATTTATGTAATGTAAAAATGTAACATTTGTTTCTAGCAAGAGTTCCATCATAAGCAATTGGTTTAGCAGAATAAACATAGGCTTCTTTTTAGTTGAAGAACTAAAAATAGGAGGCAAATTGATATTCAGCAAATGAGATAAATCTCTGTGAAATATGGCTTTACTGTTCTGATGAACACCAACTTAAAGTGGAGTTTCAAAATGCCTCAGTAACACGCATATTCATGTTCAAAGATGATGTCACCAGGGAACATCCTGGAAGCAGGGAGGGGGCTCCCAGGTCACAGATACTTGAGAGACAAACGATTGCATTCTTTTGAGTTTTTGATTGGCCTTTCCAAAGGAGGCAATCAGATATGCATTTATCTCAGTGAGCAGAGGGATGACTTTTTACAGAATGGGAAGCAGGTTTGCCCTAAGCAGTTTCCAGCTTGATTTTTCCCTTAGTGATTTTGGGGCCCCTAGATTTATTTTCCTTTCATATATATATATATATATATATATATATACACACACACACACACACATATACTATATATACATATATAGTATATGTGTGTATATATAATATATATTATATATATATATATATTTTATCAGAACAAGGCCCTAAAGCCCTAGAAAGATTCCCATGGCCTTATTTTCTCTGTCTTTCCACATATAACTATGGCTATTTGGGTGAAATCCCAATTGCTCCAAACTATTTTACTGCCATCATGACATCAAAGGTGTTTTGAAAAATGTTCATAACCTCTGATCCAGAATTATTTTAAGGAGATAAACCAATTTAATAAAATATGAGGTAGCCTACTAAATGGAAAAATGCTTATTGCAAATGTTTTTTACATACAGAGTTAAATGATATGGAAAATATTAATACATGTTAAAATGCTGAATGAATACAGGGTACAAAATTACATAGGGAACCTGTGAGTTACATTACATAGTGTCATATCAACTACGTATGCCTTTTTATACACGGAAAAAAGAAAAAAAATTATATTATTTTAAGGTTAAAATACCTAAAATTAGAATATTTAGAATTGGGTTAAAGTACCTAAAATTGTTTTCACCATCGACCCAATTCTATATGTTTGAATAACAGCATATGAAGGTGGTTCTGGAGCAGGCTCTGTCCAGAGAAATTTATATCTGGCCCTGGGACCTCTAGGCCTGTAAAACAGATAGAGGACTTATAAGCAGCAGAGTTGAAACATGTGTGAATCTGAAAGAGACAATCCCTCAAGTCGAATCCTGAGTGGCTAATTGAGCATAAATTTAATATAGAGCCAAACGGCCACTTACTGACTAGGGATTACACAGTACTCTGAGTTCCCGGAAAACCCACAGCTGGCTTAACACTGGGGATTTCATAGCTGACTGTTCCCATTCATGTGGCCTGAACCAACGAATAGGCTGTGCCCCCACCTCCATCAACTAATCAGGACTCAGCGAATTGACCAATCAGAACCAAGCCAGTTTGAATTTTTCATTTGCATACGTGGACCTGATTGGGAACCCAGGTAGGGATTTTCTCTTATTTTACGCTTAGGACTATGTTTTCTTGTCTGTAAACTGTTCATCAGAATAAAGTCTATTTCCTCTAAATTCCTTTTCAGAGAATTTTTGTTCATGTATAAAACCACAGGTCAAGTGATTTTTTTTGTTTATTTTTGCAATGAGAAGCACAGATAAATTTAAAATTAGAGTCAAGGGAGGGGTAGCTAGAACAACCCAGTGACAATGATCAATTCTTCAGAAAAGAATCAAGAAGAAAGTGGGGTTCACAAATGAGTAACAACCAAGATTTCCACTTTAAAAGTATCTTCATACCAGTATTTCACGGAATCTCAAGACTCCCTCAGGTGGTAAGAAAATGATTGTTGGTGTCAGTCCCATTTTGCAGAAGAGAAAAATGAGTGTCAGATGGAGTGACTCCCGGCGGAAGCACCAGGGGGCCCAAGGCCCCTCTGCTCTCTGGGCTTGGACGTCCCGCAGGAGGCGAGGGAGGCCTGCAGTGCAGCTCTGCAGCAGGTGGCAAGCCCTCTGCCCACTGGGAACGTTGTGGGCTATCAGCCCGTGGGAAGCAAGGTAGGACCAGCAACTTGCAAGAATCTGCAAGGTGGAAACCGCGCTTGGGATGTGTTTGGCCCCCCAAGGCCGAGGCAGGAAGGGGTTCCAGGCGGGTCGTCGGCCGCGCAGCTCACAATAGCGTGTCCGGCCAGAAAGGGCGGCCCAGCGGCCGAGAGAGCTTTCCCGCCCTATGCAGCTGTTTTCTTCTGCCCGCACCGCGTGGCCTGCACAGGTGCACCTCAGCCACCAGGCGCTGGGTAGGCCCGGGCCCCGCCCCTGGGCTCCGCTCACCCGTGAGTCCCGCAGCTTTGGCCCCCTTAGCTGTTCCTGTGCTTCGGTGTTTGGTTTTCCCTGTTTGACAGACTGAACCTTGTACTTTCGCAAATAGCAAGTGTTTGCTCAGCAATCCAAGCAGCCCCGGGGAGATTGCAGGTGCTGCAGCAAGCATGAGAGGTCATCCATTCCGGATGCCAGGAGGTCCTGGAGTCAGGAGCCCTTCTGCCCCCTCGGGGATGCCGGTGGCTTGGGCTGAACCCCAGACTCTGCCCTCGACTCTCAAGAGAACTTGAAGCTTCTTTACGCCAAGTTTTATTGAAGGGTGTCCTGGGACACGATTAAGTGACTAGTAGTACATTTTGGCCATCAGAAAGCTCTCTTTACCCTTAAGAAAGACGAATACACTTAATGTGTATTACATTAATGACAATTACGACAATAATAATATTAGAAAGATGATGATAATTCTTTTGTTCTTAACCTGTCTCACTCTACTTCTTTTAAATTCAAAACAGGTCATTTTTTGGCTGTTAAAAAAGATTTTTTAACTTCTGAAATTAAAGCAAATTATTTCAACTTTTTTTTTTAACAAAATAGAACCTGATCCACAGTTGAGATTTTTGTTTTTCTAGACTTGAAAATCTGTTCAGAATTTGCGCAAATGCCTTTCACTTCAACATCTTTTATCCAAGTAGAAGCACAAAGTTGTACTTGCCTTTCCTTCCACAGAAGGCAATTCCAGTATCTTGCATACACACCAACTTATTCAGGTTAAACAGAGTTTTATTAAAGAGTTATTAAATGGTGCTCTTAAAGTTTATCTTTGCATTTTAAAAGGGGTCTAGATGCTGCCCAAACAGCAAGAATAGCATGTAGTTTACTTTGCAGTTCTCTAAACTTTTTCCTCCTTGGAGTCACAAAAGTCTCCTCCTGGATTCAGTTACTCTGGTACTTAATACAGTGCTTGCTTACATCATTTCCCATTATGCCCCTTAGCTTTTACCCAGTGTCATTTTAAGAAATAATTGGGTGAATAACTACTTTAAATTATCTGTAAAATGGCCATAGATATTCATTATGTTACTTAGTGTAAAAATACCTTGCAACCAATTTCCACTTGGACTTTAGTACTAGAATGAAGTTTGCCTATGTTTTCTTTATCAGTTAATGAAACCTGTGGAATGCACGGGACCATTCTTTATGCTTAGGAATCAGAACTTAATTTCGAGGATCCTCCTTAGCCTACATTTTCTGACATAGTTCCCAGCCTATATCTCCCTTTCCCCCAACCACCATCGGATTTTTCTTCCTCTAAGTTATTTATCCCATCTTTGTTTTAAGGTACCTAAAATTTTTTTATGATTCCCCTAAAAGGGTCCCAGAAGTGGGAGGATATAAAATTTATTCTAGACTTCCTCAAAATGTTCTTTCAATCTGCTTTTAAACAGCATATACAATCATTCTCAGTTTTGGCATTTGGTTCAGTTGACATTCACTTGCAAGTTACCTTACCAAAGGCCTAACAAGAATTGTGTACAATGCCAGCCACTGAGGCTCTGCCCCTCTCAAAAGTACTCAAACAGCAATGCATATCTCGTTTAACGCATTACTATTTTGTGAGTCACTCACAAGCTTTAGTACTTTTTTTTATTAGTAACAACTGACTCACAGCACACCTTGCAGCTGTGAAAGCCCCACCTGATACCCAGAACCCCGGTCGGTGCAATGCAGCTGCTCTGAGATATGCTGGGACATCACAGCTCATGAGTCAGTTCTTATTTTCCTTCAAGTAGCAGCACAGATTTCCTTACTTTCAACTGTCATGAGCTGAACTCATTTTTCAACAAAGCCTAACATCTGTGCTTCCTTTCATCCAGCAGGAAAACTTTATTTCCCCAAAATTTATTTCTTCAGTCAAAGGTGTCTGCCAATTCCGAAGAAAGCTGTATTTACAAATATGCCCAAGAAGCAACTGGGAAAAATTCCCTTGGGTTCTGAGGACCCTAGAGGATAAGCTGATGGAAAAGAGGAAGGGAATGAATATCTCTTGAACCTCAGCTCTGTGCTAGGCACTGTACCTATTCCTTGGCAAATTTCTTTTAGCTTTCCCAGCAGGCCTCTGATGTAGACACATTCATACACATTTTCCCCATGAGAAAACAGGCTCAGAAGGGCAAAAGAGCTGCTCAAATTGTATCACTGTTGTCTTAGTCCGTTTTGTGCTGCTGTAACTGAATTCCAAAGACAAGTTAATTTATAAACAACAGAAATTTATTTATCACAGTTCTGGAGGCTGGAAAGTTGAAAATCATGATGTTGATAGGTTTGGTGTCTGATAAAGGCTGTCTCCATTCATAGATGATACCTTGAACACTGCATCCTCTGTAAGGGAGAAACACTGTTCTTCACACAGCAGAAGAAGCATGAGGGAAGAGCTCTAATGACGTGAACACCTCCCATTAGGCCCCACCTCCCAACACTGTTGTCTCGGGAATTAAGTTTCAACATGAGTTTTGGAGGAGACAAAAATATTTAAACCATAGCAACTATTAAGTGGTGAATCCTGGATTCTTGCCAAGTTGGATAGATGATGGGGCTCATTCCATGTTCACTACAGAAACTGCCCAGGGAGAATGAGACTCCCTCAGACTGTTTACATAGGGCACCCTATAGTTCAGGCCATGTGCAGGGACTCTGAGGCTGCAAGGCCTGGATTCAAATTCCAGCTCTATTACTAGTGCATGAACTTGGACAAGTTACTACACTTCATGGGGTTCCTGTTTCATCACCTTTAAGATGGGGATAGTTGTTTGGAGCAAATCAGTTAATTCTGGCACAATATAAGTATTCAACAACTGTTAGCTATCATTACCCATTTATATCCCACTGTTATTTTATTGCAGGGTAAAAAAAAAAAATGCTGCTTTCTTGCCCAAATGGTGGTGCTTTTACATTGCCTATCACTTGTAAATCATTCACTTGGAATGGTAGACCTGGTAGTGGGGCCATCTTTGGAATCACTTGTACAGTTTATAAAAATATTGATGCTTGGGTTCTGCTCCTAGAGATTCTGATTCAGTTGGTCTCCTAGGCATGTAGGAGAAGGAAGTTTTTAAATGCTCTTAGTGGTTCCCAAAGTGCATCCCTGGAGCAGCAGCCTTAGTATCACCTAGGAGCTTGTTTGCTGGAAACACAAATACCCAGGCCCCACCCCAGACCTAGTGAATCAGATACTTTGGGAATAGAGCACAGCAAAATAAGTCCTCTGCGTCATCTGATGTCCAAGAAAGTCTGCAAGCCACTGCTCTAAAGGAAGGCAGTGCCCTGCAAGACTGTCTCATCCTAAACCCAAGGCATAAAGATTGATGCCAACCTAAAGGGCTTATCTGTTCATTTACATGGGGCAGTATAGCTCCAGTATGCTAGTGTCCCCTAGGAGTATAATATGCTGTGACTTTATTAGTGCATCCTCTCCTGGCCCCAGGGAAAGCCAGGTCCTCATCAGAAGTTTTGTTATTAAATGTTGAAAGATACCAGCTGTCCTTTGCCTTGGTTATGCTCCATTTTCTCTGCTCCCACTAGCCTGCCTCTTTTTGCATAATCAGCACAATTTTTCACTTGTATTATATACTTAAGGAGGTTTAAATTGATTTTTCTAAGCTATAGAGACACTCTGCACCTTCTAGGTGACTTTGTGTAACTCTGCTCTGATCCCTGATGTGAGGCTCCGACATTCTCAGAGGCAGCGGTGTCTCTTTCCCCCTCTGTCTTATAGAGGAACTCCCCATAGTGCTCACATGAGCACCTGAGTCTTATTCCTGCTTCCTTCAACCATCAATATTCTCTTTTGAAAATAAAGAAATTTGGCGTTAAACATTTACCTTCAGTGTTTCTCCAAATTATGTGGAACTTTTTAAGCTCACACAATCTATCTTTCGTGTGATTAAAGAGAAACACTGTTGTA
Organism: Sapajus apella; assembly: GCF_009761245.1. Classification (NCBI taxonomy): domain Eukaryota; kingdom Metazoa; phylum Chordata; class Mammalia; order Primates; family Cebidae; genus Sapajus; species Sapajus apella. The sequence continues at coordinate 11,511,168 of NW_022436944.1, read as the reverse complement.
GCTTCTAGTGGAACAAATGCCATCTCTGTGTCTTTGCATTTTAACTTCTCACAGAAAAAAAAAAGCACTGATGCTTTCCTCAGTGGGCTGCATGTAACTACCCTCCAGGAAATCTACACTAAAACTTCACAAATTCTTTTCATAATGTACTTATAAATAACTTTGCATAGCTTTCAGCAACTGAACAAGCAAAAGAATCGTCAAAACAAGGGCAAAAGAACAACCGCGGATCATGAAAGTGGGAGAGGAAGCAGAAGGGAGAGATGATGTGAGTTAGTTAGCAAGGAGGGAAGGTAGGTTCTGAAATCTAGGGTAAGGAGAAGCTATGCAGGCAAGTGTTACACTCAGCCTTGGTGATCAAGGCAAAAAGGGAAACACAACAAATTCCACTTCTCCATAGCAGGATGTTAAGGGGGGCTTTTCCTATTGCTGCAGAGTTTCAGTTGATTCCTCAAAACTAAAAACAAGGGGTGTTATGTGCCCACTACACATTTTATGCAGGGGTGCTTGACCATCCGCACAGACCCTGTGCAGAGCAGTGACCCGGAGCCCATCACCTACCTCAGGGGTGTGCAACAGAGGGAAGGCGGGGGATGATAAGGACTAGAGAGGAGGGGATTTATTTCAAGAGAGTTGTCAGTATACTGAGAACATGAATCATCCTCTTTAATCCAAGTGAACAGAGCCACTCAGAGAAGGTAGGATGGTTCCCAGGAGGTGATACTGACAGCTTGCTTCCTGGCTGGATTTTTCAGAGCCCTGGAAACAGTTCAGCCTTAAGCCATCACAGGACTGAGACAGAATGTGAGGAGAGCAAGGGCTGAAAAACTACCTACTGGGTACTATGTTCATTGCCTGGGTGACAGATTCATTCCTACTCGAAACCTCAGGGGTGTATCACACAATATACCTTTGCAACAAATCTGTACATGTACCCTTGATTGTAAAATAAAAGTTGGAAAAGAAAGAATGTGGGCAGAGGGTTCTTAGGAGGGCTAAGAACTCTCTGTCCTACACTCCCTGTGTCCCAGGAGTTTAGGAAAACAAAGACTGGAGGCTGAGTTTTATGATGCCTGTGATGTAATCTGACATGCTTCAACACAGACAGGGTGATACTGTGTGTGTTTGCTAAGCTGCACTCTTACCCACACTCCAGAGGCAGCTACTCTGAGGATGTATAAGGTTATCTTTACCTTTGAGCAACACCAGAAGCTTTGCTAATTAGCATAAGGAATACTTAGAATAGGTTTCATGTTGTGAAATAAGCAGTGTTCAAAATATTTGAAAGACTCTCCTCACACTTGCATGAATTGGGCATAGATTTATGTATGTAGCATAAACCCTTAAAGCATAAACTGTAGCATAAACCCATAAAGCCACCCAAGGCTTGATCCTTAAATGGTCCTATAACCAGCAACTGATTCAAAGGAATCTGGCTGTCTGATGCTAACCCTCCAGTTTATTTGAATCTTGCCTTTACACTATCATCATATTTGCCCTCAATTAACCTTTCATGCAAGGAGAGAGGATCTTTCATGATAACCCAATAGCAGAATTATAGAGGAATGACCAACCCTCATCTTCCTTCTACATAGTAGCAGCTACGATTATCTATCACAAAAAATCCAATGGTCTTGGCTGACCAAAACAACATAGGACAGCTCATCACGCTGAAGCTAAGTAACCTGAAAAAAATCTAAGGTGAGAGATGGCTGGAGCTACCTGGGATGGAGGAGTGAAGAGTGGGGCTGACTGAGTGTGGTGAGCACTGCAGAGCTGAGCACAGCAAAGAGAGGAGCTTGCCATGGGTCAGGGAAAGGCTTTGGGTGAGTCATCTCGAAGGGGTCCCCACCTAAGAAGACTAGCTGCTGAAGTGAGATAACACCAACAGAAAATCGGGTTCTTGCAGGGGTTACTATTGGTGTAGGAACTGAGGGGAGAGTTGTTAGGGGCCTGCCAGTGAAGTCTGTGGTTGGATGTCTCTGAAAGGCTCCCTGAGTGAAGAGCCACACGCTGAGTCAATAAAGTCTTACCTGCCCCTTACCTCTCCTCCCTTCCATTTACCCTTTCCTACTCTCAAAGGCAGCAGAGTGAGTGACAGAAGAATAAGGAGTGAAACTAGTCAGGAAGCTGACCACCTTGCTGCCCAGCACCCGCTCTTCACTTCTGTAGGTTTGGGGGCTTTATCAGGCCCAAATTAGGGCAGAAAAAGAAAAGCTTTATATTGGATGAGACAATGAAGCTTTGATGGGAGTCTGGACTGAATTTTCCAGATCAGAAAAGCTTTGGGATATGCCTGGCATTTCATCCAGAAAAGTGGAAGAATAATTCAACAGAGTGGGCTTAAAAAGAGGTCAATAAGAGAGAATTAAGTTGCTTACTTTTTGTATCAAACCGGGTCCAATGTAATCAATTTTCTACTGCTTTCATTATTGAATGAAAGGAACTCAGTGTCTTTCCTGTAATTTTTCAAATCGTTTATTCTTATATTTCATTAAGCAAAAATCAGGGGATGGGTGGTGACTTAGTTTTCAATCATATTCTTTAAAACCACAAACTAGAGAGCAGTGGGGTGGGGAGGTGCAGGGACATTGCTGCTATAACAAATCTTATAACAAAGCTCAGCATATCAGGATAGACAGTCACACAAAGATGACTTTGGGTCTCATTGGGCTAACATCAAGGTGGAAGCAGGGTTGCATTCCTTCTCGGGGCTCTAGGGCAGAATCTGTTTCCTTACTTTCCAGCTTCCAAAGGCCACCTGCATTTCTCAGCTCATGGCCCCTTCCCCGCCAGCAGCAGGGTAGCATCTTCAAATTCCTCTCTGACACTGGCTCTCCTGCCTCCCTCTTTCACATAGAAGGACCCTTGTGATGACGTTGGACTCCCCCAGTAATCCAGATAATCCAGAATAATCTTTTCATCTTGAGATACTTAATCACATTTGCAAAGTCCTTTTTGCTATACAGAGTAATACTGTATATTCACAAGTTTCAGCGATTGGAGAGTGGATGTCTTTGGGGGACCCATCCTCTGCCTTCATAGGAGGGGCCCAGGTGCATGAGCTGGGCCTGTGATTCACCTATGAGAGAAGGTGGGTTAGCCAGGGATAATGGTGGCAGAGAGGAAAGAGGTTCTGTGTAATCTTGGGGAAAGCACACAATCTGCTAATACTTCAGTTTCTTCATCTGTGAAATTATAGCCTTAGCTGTCCCTAAAGTCCCTTCCAAATCTAAGCACTATGCTCCTTTTCTTTTTTGGCAAAATAAGCATTTGAAGAAATCTGGCTATCTCAAGAACCCCAACTGATCTTCTAATGCACACTGCCAGGCCTCCACCATCCCTGGGGCAAGAGAGCTCTGACAGCTGAATGGTGGATGCATCTGAGTAAGGCAAGCAGCCCTTTGCTTTCTCCAAGGGGCAAGAGAGGCAAGGAAGGCACTGGTGGGAGGTTCGGGTTGAGAGGCTTCTCCACCAGGGCAATGAGTTGTCCTGTCCCTTTCTGCTGAGTCACCACTGAAGGCCTTGGGCAATTGTGCCAACCAGAACCACAGAAATGGCTGCTGACTCAGAGCTAACACAGTGGTCCAGGGAAGCCTCAGTGGAATGAGTCATGGTCAGGCCCTCACAGCCCTACTCTTCTCAAGCCATCATAGACTCCCTCTGATCTCCCTGGAGCCTCAGACTGTCAGAGGAGCCTGTCTCAGAACGCTGGAGCTGAAAGGAACCTGAGACACAATGTCATAAACCCTGTTCATCAACCTCCCTATCCTGTGACCTCTCGGGCTGGTTGTGTTTTGTTTTCCAACTACTCTGATAAATCACATTGTTTGGGTGGTCCAGCTCCGTCTCTGGTCTGACCTTAAAATTAAGGTTCACTTTGCCCCTCAACCCTGTGGGTCCAACTCCCTCAGGACTCCTCCAGGCTACCTTTATTGTCCATTTCTGAGGTAGTGTCATCTACCAGCAAGAGCTCTGAGCCATAAATCAAGAAACCAGGGCTTCCTGCTTTTGTCCTCCAATCAGACAGAAATGGAGCATTCAGCAAGTCATATCATCTCTTTGGGAGTCATCAGGGTTTTACTGCATTTTCCCCAGAGTCCCTTCCAGTACTAACAGGAGAAGATCAGATTATCCTAAAAGTCCTCTTCAATTCTGAAGTCAGCCATCCTCTACCAGAGTTCCTGCCAACAGCCAGGCTGGCTCTGCTGGGGATAACCGTGGCTTGTGACTGCTGTGCCTCTCCTCCTCCCAGGAAGCTACAGAATCCACAGCCTCAGGAATGCCAGGCATTCTGCCAAGGGCGCCCTCCCTTTTCTCGGTCTGGTTTCTCAGTCTCTCTCTTCCCAATCTACACTAGACTGTCACCTCTACTCACCAATCCCATGGAGGAGTCAGGGGTGGGATGGAGGAGAGACAGAAATGGAACTGTGACTCTATTCCTCATCCATGTGGCAGGTCTGTCATTCCTCTTCCAGTCGGGCCTGCCTAACCAGACCAGCACTCAGGTCAGTCTGCGTGTGAGTGGGGAAGGATTCCTGCCTATCCAGTGACCCTGCTCAGTGGGCGGATGTCACCTCTGTCCCTGGAGCACCCATAGCACCCAGGGGCCCCCACCTACCTGCTTCACTTCTCCAAGGCCTCCGTGTAAGGCCACCTCCCCCACCTCAGGACTGGCCCCACTTTACCAAGGACTGCTTATCCCCAGGATGTTTTTGGCACCTTCTGGACCACAAAAGTTCTCCTTGTAAGAGAACAAACCGCCCCAGGTTGCCTTTTGACACATCTATTTCAGGGACAGTTGGCATCTTATGTTTCCCCTAAAAAAACTCAACGATCTTTTTTCTCTCTTCCAATAAGAAAAGTCTTCTTTTTATTTTTCACATGGGTTTATGTACCCCCCTCACCTTTTCAGGAAGAGGCTCAATGCAAGCATCTGTGTTATAAACTAGCTTCCTACACTGCCCCTGCTCCTGCGTGGACTTAGCCTTCCTAAGATGGGGCTCCTTTTCTCCTGGGCATGTGTTCGGCTGCTGGAGAGAAAGGCCTATTGTTCTTGATGTGCCCAGTACACTCTGCCAGGCAACACGCTGGGTGTTCCTCCCAGGAGGTAGAAAACTGCCTCCCGGAGATCGGATCATTTTATGCCTTGTGTTTTGTTTCTGGCCTTTCCTTCTTTACCGTACCTCCTGACCGAGAGCTCAGAGCTCATACAGCATGTGTTTCTTTCTGTTCCCTTTGCACAGTGAATTGCCTTTTGTATGCCTTTTGATGTGATTGCTCAGCTCCTGCATATGCCAAAGGAGGGAACTGAGCGTCTCGTCTCTCCCACCTAGAGGCTCGTGCGTGTGGTCAGGAAGAGAGCGAACAAAGGCGTGCTTGGCCCCGAGGGAGGCTGGGGTGAGGCCCGGGCGTGGAATGCAGGGTCTATTCTACCCGGAGGTGGAACGTCGAGCGGTGCTTTGGGGTCTGCGGGGCTCCCCCGCGATGATTTGGGGCACTCATGGAGGGGCTCAGCTGGGCAGCATTATGAGGAGAGGTTTTGCTTCTTGGTCCCTGTCCCGTCTGCTGAGAGTATCCGGGCTGTCTGGGGCTCAGAGGAAGGAGCATTGCAGCAGGAGCCAGGAGATTCTGGTCCGCCTGCCTCTGCCACCGTGTGACCCCGCATGACACTGACCCTCCCAGGGGGAGCCTCCCTTTCCTGGCCCTTGAGTGGGGCAATAACTCCTGCCCCACCCGCTGGCTTTCTGGGCCTCATGTGGCGAGGCGCAAACACAACACTCTCTGAGGAACAGCCGTGAGAAGCAAGAGCCCTTTGTGAGTCAGAGGTGGTGGCTGTTGCTGTCTTTCCCCACTGTTTACCAGCCGCCTCCCCGCCCATTTCCCGTGAGCATCGAGTGACCTCATGCCACCCCCTAGTGGCCAAAATGCGCCTCATCATGCCTTGCTGTGAAACTAAATTACACTTCTATTACCGTAAGGAAAAATAAATAATGAAAGTAATTAATAATAATGAATATATAGTCATGAACTCAGACTGGAATACATTCACTTTTCATCAACTCAGCCATAAAATATAATTTTAATACTTTTTGATGGAGGAAAATGGCGCATGAAGAAAAAAGTGCTTAATGTGGGCCCAGACCCAAGGTGAGCGTGGCGCCGAGGGCGCCCTTCCCCACTGCCAACCAGCTGCTGGCGGCGCCTGTATGCCTGCAGGGGGGGCCTGCCCGAGGCCCAACGGCAGCCACTAGCTGAAGCTCCCCTAAAAGGGCCTATTTGACCAACATTATGGGGCCCGGATGAGGAACAGGTAAGAAAGCACTTGGCTGCTCTTCCTCAGCTCTTTAAAATCTTTTCAGGTCCCTCAAGATTACAAAACACTTTAATAGCTATCTTTTCCTTCACTGAGATAGGACCGGTTGTCTGAAGAGAAATTAGAACTCCTGCATATTGAAAAATAAGTGAGTAATAACTGCCGTGTTTCCTCATTACAGTCTCCTTCCTCAGACACAATCTCGCCAACCACTCGCCACAACCCTGAAGCAGAACTATCCTCGTTTTCAGACAAGGAACTTGGGATATGACAGGTCATATGCTGGTTAGATGGAGCAACAGCTTGAACCAGGGATTCTGATTTCAAACCCCTCACTTTTTTCTTTTTTTTAAGGAACAGGGTCTGCCACTTTGTTACCCAGGCTGGTGTGCAGTTGTGTGATCACAGCTCACAGCAGCCTCACACTCCTGGGCTCAAGCAATCCTACCACCTCAGCCTCCAGAGTAGCGGGACCACAGTCATGCGCCACCATGCCTGGCTAATGTTTTTATTTTTATTAGAGACAGGGTTTCACGATGTTGCCCAGGCTGGGGTCGGCCTCCTGAGTTCAAACAGTCTGTCTGCTTTGGCCTCCCAAAGTGCTGGCACTACAGGCATGAGCCACCACGTCCGGCCCCCTCGCTCCTTTTACTACCTCAAGGGCTTGGCGGTAAATACTGGGTGAGCCCCAGCCCTGCAGAACGAGACAGCCTATATGGAGAGCAGGAAATGCTGAAAAAAATGTATCAAGGCTTTTCCTTCCACACCTGTAGAATAAATCTAGTCAACAGTCATCCTCTAGTCATGATGAATAATCTCTTAAAAACTCATGCCCTTGGACCTGGATAACTGCTTTCCTTTTCCCTTCTCCTCTGGCAGAGATTCCTTCAGAATATTCATCTCTCCAGATGTCTTCTTTACCTCCTTGACAGCCTATGCCCAGGCTTCTGAGGAGCTTTCTTTCAGACGTGGCTTCCTGGCATTGTAACTAGGATGCAGCCTTGCCCTTTGTGTCCCTCCAGCCCCATGCCCCCGCCCCGAAAAGGCAGGATCGTGGACATCTAGAGACTCACTGCCAAACTGAGAATTTTGTCGACTTAGTGCCAAGTATTGTCCTGCTTTGATGAAACCAATGAGCACAACACTGAAGAGCTTGTGAGGATCTGGCAGTGGAGGAAGGGCAGGTGGACAGGCACAGAAGCCTAGGGCACCCCAGAAGGCAGTTGGACACCCCCTCTAAAATACTGGGTAGAGAAGGGTTTCCAACACTCACAGTGCAATGAAGTGACACACAGGCTCACTTTCTTACCAACGAGGACCTGAGCCAGTGTGCAGAAAGCCTTCTTCCCGATCTTCCATGTCTGGGGTACACTAAGTGAGATCATGCTTGGGTTCTCACACTGTCTGGGAACACTCATGTTTCATAAACATCTTTTGTGTACCAGTCCCTGGCATTTTTGTATACATCATCTCATAAACGTGGAAAATCCTCTGAGGTAAGGATTATTTGCCCTGTTTTTCATATTAGTAAATTGAGGCTCAGAGAGGTTAACAGACTTGCCCAAGATCACAAAGCTAATTAGGAGATTCAGGGCATGATGTGAGCTCCAGAAAATGTTACACCCTTGAAACTATGGTTTGCCTCACCAAGGACACCTCTGGACACTTTTCTGCTTTGGGGCGGAAGGGAGTCCCTTGCATCACTTTACGTGAGTGTATATGATCATTCCATTGATTGTACTTATAAATTGAGTGATCAGGTAACTTGGTTATGCATGGATATGCCTGCACCCAGAGTTGGCCACTGCGCCAGTTTTCTGCCCCCTTCGTCCACCACACACAAAGGCCAAGTCATGATTGTGTCAGTCCCTATGGCCTCATTCGTCTGTCTGCCACAGATGTCTCAGCAGCTGTGGGGCAACTGACCAAGAACAGAGAGAACGTAAGCTTTGGAGCCAGGCAGGCTTGGATTTAAATTCTACCTCTGCCATATTTTCAGGAAAAACTACCCAGATTCTAGGATGGGCATAGGGACAAGGAAAGGCAGAAAGGAAGTTAGGGTCAGATTCATGGGCCCTCATCCTAGTTCTGAGAAGAGGAGGGCGCAGGCGCCAGGGCCACTGCCTTATGCCACCAGCCCTCTCCAGAACAGTCAGGACCTACCGCTGGTCACTGGCAACCCTCTTGTATGAGGACATAATTTCTGGGGTCCAAACAAGACTCAGGTGGTTTCCCAAATTCTCTCCCACACACTGGTCTAAAACTCTTTTAAGGCCCTGGCCATAAGCTAAATGTAACCATCCCTGGAAGGTTTACAGTGGGAGAGAAGCAGCCTGGAGTTCGGGGGAGCACTTGCTGTGGAGCACAGTGGAACCCAGTCTTTACACACGAGCAATAATCCTCTGTCTTCTCACCTCTGACATATAACAGCTAATACTGTAATAAGAATAGCTAATATTTCCCTCTAGTGATTCAAAATGCTTTCTGTACATAAGTTAACTCCTTTAATGCTCACAACAGCCCAGTTCCCATTTTGCCAGTGCAGTGGGCACGTAAGTCCAGTCCTCTGCCCAGGGTCACAGAGCTGGACTTTGAAGTGAGGCAGTCAGGCAGCAATGTCCCTGCATGTCACCTCTACACCATTCTGGTACTCAGGGGAATAATGAGGCCCTCCTCTCAGGTATGAAGGCAGGATTAAGGGAGGCATGCATCTAAAGTTTCTGGCACAAAGCAAGGACTCAATTAATGTTCCTTTCTTCCCTGGCCTTTTTCATTTGTGAGTAGACAACTCCAGCCCACCTCTTTCAGCAAAGGTAGGCCTTGGACATGTAAGTGCTCAGTGAATGTCTGAAGAATGAATGAAAGGGCAGACTTTGATCAGGCGAGTGGCAGGAGGTGAGGGGAGACTGAGAATAAGAAGTGTTTATAGAAGGCTGTCGGAGGGCTGAGGCTAAGTGCGGTGGTTTTCCTGGACGCTGAGATGCCACTATGCTGCCTGGGGGCTTTGAGTCCATGATATGAGTTTTGAGGCCTTCCTGCCCCTTGTAACATGATGTAAGCCTCAGAGCTCACCCAAAGGCCTGGAGTCCCAGATGAAGACCAGCACCAAACTCTGCAGAATGGCTCATGACATCAGTATGTGTGTGTGTCACTAGAAGCAGCACAGAGGACAGAGAGGCATTACCTTGACAACCCCCTCTAGTGCAGTGAAAGGTTTGAGGCTACTCCTTGATGGTGGCTGTGGTGTGGGGGTGGATGGTGGGATGCCAGCGGCTAGTGTGAGGAAATGGGGCTGTTCTGTTCCAGGCCTAAGATAGCCCAGACCCACACCAAAGTAGTGGCTGTCCCACCCCTGCCCTGGCCTGCGTCAACCACTGGCAAATGGAAGTTGTCTCTTAGAACCCAGAAAGAGTTCTCTGTAGGGCCAGATATAGCCCAGGCCTCCGATGGAGGGTCCCCAGGCCATACTGGCCCAGTTCAGCCATAACCTGGCTTCACCAACACAGGCTGTATGGGCAGTGGTTACTAAGGTGCATTCATTTCTGTTTATCAAGATTCCATGGGCCAAGGCCAGGTGTACCAGGGCCAAAACAAGCAGACTTTGACCAGGCAACAAACCAGTGCATTGGTTTCACCACGTTCTCTCTGAATGTCCCTCAGCTCGACTGATACGGCATAATTGGGATGGTCTAGGGTGGCTGAAATGAACTGCCACACCCTGCTCATGCTTTAACTATTTCTGTTTATATGCACAGCCTTCACATCCAATGCAAAATGAAACAAGGTGGTTTTTGCCCACAAAGTGGAGCTGCTGAATGTCAGTTGCTTGTATGTCTGGGCGTGGTTATTTAAAAATCCTACCCACTGTTTCAGTTTGCTCTGCTCTTTGTAAGTACAGTCACAACCCGAGACTCCAGTAGAGATTAATCCGGTGTCCTTGTTCTGTTTCATTCCATGTGACCAGCTGAACTGGGCCTTTCTTGTTTGAGATTTGCAAAGGATAGTCAAGATCCTACTTCAATCATTGGCATTTCAAAAGGGTTCTTGAAATGACAAAATGGTTCCTTTGCACTGTCGACATTTTCATCATCAATGAATATTTATGAAGTGCCCACATCGAGATTGCTTGCTAGTTTCAAACCCAGATAAGAGGGAAGGTTCTTTATTCTGTTGCAGAAGGGTGTTTAGTCAGTAAACTGCATTTCTTTTAACTTCTGAAAGACTTCCTTTTATTCTGGGAAAAAAAATGTCATTTTGCTTTTGCAAATGAGAGAGTAAAGCTTTTTGCTACTGTGTACTATTTCTTCAATTATTATTTGGGCTTCCAGACAGCACTGGTTTTCTGAAACTCTCAAATTACCTTATTTATTTGTGCTAAAAATACTTGTCAGTCAAACATTGGTTGAACTCATGACTTGTGACACTCGTGAGTTCAACAAATGGTTTCCTTTTTTCCAACCCATTCTTTCCCTTTCATCCTTTCCACCCCAGAACAAATCATTCAGATAATGTATTGCTAGAATGACTCACAAGGGGAATCCATCACTGACTGGGTTTGTACAAGGTCTTGCACTGACCTCTCATGGTGAGGAGAGCAGCAAGTTGTCCCCTACCCTCACAGCCTGTTATCCTGATGGGAATGAGAGCTGTTGGTGCTAGTCTTCAGGAGCAGGAGGTAAGAACAGCCTGTAGGGTCCTGAATGGCCCCAGCGTCCTTGGATACTAAATGCTATGCTATGTGCTCCCCAGTGTAAAAATGTTCTTGGCTGCATACGTGGCTTTTGCCTTCTGTTTGAGACACAGTGAACCAGATTACTTCAATAAAGTCATTCCCTGGGAATTAGATTTTCATGTCAGCAAAAAGTTTTAGCCACAGCAGGAGCTCCCTGAGAGAGAGGCTGGGTTTCTTTTACCTCAGTATTCTTGGAATCTGGCCCATTGCCTGACACATAGTAAATACTCCATAAATATTTGTTAACTGACTTCAGTTAATAACTGTCATCAATAGTCATTGACTGAGCACCTACGGTTTTTGATCCCTGGTTAAGTCTAAGGATACAAGGAAGCATAACGGACAGTTCTGGCTCTGATTGGAGTCTACTTGGAGAATCGGGCCAAGCACAATAAATGACACTTGTCAGCATAGAGAGACGTGTTTTAATTGCTCAAGGAATAACACAGGCCATAAGGGGCACTAGTGTTTAGGAAAAGAGAGCTCCACCTAGGACAAGATACCAGGTCAGCCTTTCTGATTGCTAGGAATTGAGCTGTGCCTTTAGGGGAGAGATAATAGCAATATGTACCAAGTACCTCCTACTCTGTGCCAGTGTCTCTTTATATACATTACTGACTCTCGCAACAATCACACAAGGGAAATGTTCTTCATTGTCAACCCACAGATGAGGAAACTCAGTCTCAGAGAGGTTAAGCAATTCTGTCCAAGGCCACATGGCCACTGAGTAAGAGGACTAGACTTCTAATGCAGGCCCCAGAACCCATGTGTCTTTCACCACCCCCTCCCAAGGAGAAAAGGCCTCAACTCTTATCAGGTACTTTGGGGCTTAATTTGAAGCAGCTTCCAAAGCAAGCTGGCACTGCTTCTAGGAAGCAATAGCCAAGCAGGGGAAAGCTGAAGCCCTCAGGTTCTTTCAGCACAACACTGAATGGGATGACAGGTGGAGCCACTGGGTTACTGGAGTTGATCTCTGGACCTGGACAGCTTGCAACCACAAGGAACAGGCTGGGCTTAGGTGTGGGCATGTGCGTGACTCTGCTGGACCATTGCCCATAGCACACACCTGGCAAGCAGCATCTACTGCCAAGCTTTAAAAGACTTTTAATGATTTCAAACCTCATTATGTGGATGCTTTATAAGGAGACCAGTGAGCCCAGGTTTGCATGGGAAGATTAGATTAAAATGGGACTCTAGGCCAGGTGCGGCGGCTAACACCTGTAATCCCAGCACTTTGGGAGGCCGAGGTGGGCAGAACACGAAGTCAGGAGATAGAAGCCATCCTGGTGAACACTGTGAAACCCTGTCTCTACTAAATATACAAAAAATTAGCCGGGTGTGGTGGCAAGCACATGTAGTCCCAGCTATTCAGAAGGCTGAGGCGAGAGAATTGCTTGAACCTGGGAATGGAGGTTGCAGTGAGCTGAGATCATGCTGTTGTGCTCCAGCCTGAGCGACAGAGGGAGACCCAGTCTCAGAAAAAAAAGAAAAATGGGAGAGAGTCTCTAGCAAAGCCTTGCAGGTTGATACATATTGTGGTTAAGTATACAGACTCCACAACAAACAATCCTAGCTCAACCACTTACTAGCTGTGTGAAATCACTAGCTCATGGATTTCTCTCCAACCACAGGGTTTTTGAGAGAGGTCAGATGAGTTAATATATGGGAAGCAGAATGGTATCTGGCACATAGTCCTTATATAAATGAAGGTTGCTATCTTTATTCTTCTGCCAGCAGAGCCTAGCAAAGCCATGCACCTTTAGTTATTACCAAAGGTTCAAGTCTGGATTAAGGGTCTAAATGAAGCTTAAACGGATGTATCTAAAGACATTAGTGTTCCTTTGGAAACAGGCAAGTCTTTATTGTGTTCCGAATAAGGTTTGCCAATCAGCTGAAGTGAAACTTGGAGCGTAATCTTGTATCTCATATAGCCAAAGAGTGACCTCTAGTGGCCTACGCACTTACTACTGACTATGCAAACTGAATGACTCTCAAGGAAAGCATGGAAACTGATGGTGCATGGATGTCTTTGTCTGTTTGTGTAACTATAAAGGAATACCTGAAGCTGAGTAATTTATAAAGAATACGAGGCTTATTTGCTTACAGTTCTTCAGGCTGTACGAGAAGCATGGCACCCATCATGTTTCTAATGAGGGCCTCAGGAATCTTCCACCCATGGCAGAAGGCAAAGGGGAGTCAGTGTGTACAGAGATCACACGGCAAGAGAAAAAGCAAGAAGAGAGGAGGAGATGCCAGGCTCTTTTTAACAAGCAGCTCTCCCAGGAACTAATAGAGCGAGAACTCACTCACTACCTCGAGCATGGCACCAAGCCATGAGGGATCCACCCCATGATCCAAACACCTTCCACCAGGCCCTGACACCAACATTGGGGATCAAATGTCAACATGAGACTTGGCAGGGTCAAACAAACCATATCCAAATCATAGCAATGGGGAAGATTATCCTGGACCAAAAGGAAAGTTATTCTGGTAACTCCAGCCATGAGAATCCCTATACATTGGCAAGGTAGTTATCTTGATCTTTGAAAGTTACCTCATCCCTTCTAATGCCAGTGCTGATGTTCTCAAGAGCTCATTTCGCAAGAGCTTCTGGTTATACATGTCTAGAGAAAGCACAAATGGTGTGAACCTTTTGGAGAGGTACACATGTAGGAAAAGCCTTTAAAATGTTCATTTTAAAGGACACAGGAACTATCTTAAAGCAGTTTCCATTGGCCACATCTAGGAGAATTTGAGTAACAAAATAATGACAGTAATGGATTATAGCTTCATAGAATGAGTCCATAATGAAACATATAAACAAATGAATAAATGAAGGAGAAGGGAAAGCTCTTACAGTGGCATTCCAACTAATAAATGTAGAGTGAATGCTGAAATTTAAAAATCATTTTCAATAATTATTTCAGGTAAAAATCATCAATGGATGCTAGAATTAGTAGGCAGAAGTTAATTAAGAAGTACTATTCGTATGATCTAGGCTGGGTGCAGTGGCTCACGCCTGTAATCCCAGCACTTTGGGAGGCTGAGGTAGGTGGATCACCTGAGGTCAGAAGTTCGAGACCAGCCTGGCCAACATGGCAAAACCCCATGTCTACTAAAAATACAAAAAAATTAGCTCGATGTGGTGGCAGGCATGTGTAATCCCAGCTACTTGGGAGGCTGAGGCAGGAGAATCGCTTGAACCAGGGAGGCGGAGGTTGTAGTGAGCTCAGATTGTGCCACTACACTTCAGCCTAGGAGCTGGAGCAAGACACTGTCTCAAAAAAATAAATAAAAAACAAAAAAAGTTTATGTGATCTAAAGTATCTCTCCCAAAAGATACTTGTTAATTACAAAATGTAAAATAGTAACATTTTAATAGAGAATACTGGCAGACAGCACCTTAACCAATGATCAAAGTTAACACCATTGGTTACTGGGGCAAATTAACACTGTGTGCCTCCTAATGAGGCACTGAGGACACACCCTGGCCTCTATTGTATTTCTCCTGCCAAATACACAAAACCCAAATCTAATCACAAAGAAACATAGGGCAAACTCAAATTAAAAGATATTCTACAAAATCGTCAGTTTACAACAGGGGTGTCCAGTTTTCTGGCTTCCCTGGGCCACATTGGAAGAAAAATTGTCTTGGGCCACACATAAATACACTATGCTAACAATAGCTGATGAGCAAAAAAAAAAAAAAGAATCCCAAAAAAGTATTATGTTTAAGTTTACAAATTTGTGTCTGGCCACATTCAAAGCCGCCCTGGGCTGCATGTGACCCATGGGCCATGGATTGGACAAGTTTGGTTTACACTCTTTAAAAATGTGAAGGTTGGCCAGACGCGGTGGCTCAGGCCTGTAATCCCAGCACTCTGGGAGGCCAAGGAGGGCAGATCACGAGGTCAGGAGTTGGAGACCAGCCTGGCCAACATAGTGAAACCCCATCTCTATTAAAAATACAAAAATTAGCCAGGTGTAGTGGCACGTGCCTGTAGTCCCAGCTACTGGGGAGGCTGAAGCAGGAGAATCTGGGAGGCAGAGGTTGCAGTGAGCCAAGACTGTGCTACTGCACTCTAGCCTGGGTGACAGAGTGAGACTCAGTCTCAAAAATAATAATAATAATAAATTAAAAAATAAAAATGTCAAGGTTATGAAAGCAAAGACAGATTGAGGAACTACTCCAATGAAAGGAGACTAAAAAGATTACGACTAAAGACAATGTATAATTCTAGGTTGGATCCTGGA
Source organism: Sapajus apella (assembly GCF_009761245.1). NCBI lineage: Eukaryota > Metazoa > Chordata > Mammalia > Primates > Cebidae > Sapajus > Sapajus apella. The sequence continues at coordinate 11,495,866 of NW_022436944.1, read as the reverse complement.
CCAGAAAATAGGGCACTAATAGGGAAATTGGCAATATTTGATCAATAGATCAGTATTTGCAATATTGGCATATCTGGTTCATAGATTATAGTATTGGTCAGTATGTTAATTCTCTGACGTTGGTAATTATATTGTGGATATGCAAGATAATGTCCTTGTTTTTAAGAAATATATATTGAAGTGCTTACAGGTAAAGAAACAATGACTGCAACTTACTCTCAAACAGCGCAGAAAAGACATCAGAGAGAAAGAGTGAAAAAGCAAGTGTGTTGAAATGTTAACATCTGGTGAATCTAGGTGAAGGATATATAAAAATTCATCACACAATTTTTGCAACTTTTTTGTGAATCTGAAATTATTTCAAAATGAAAATTTCTTAAAAAGTCCACTTCAGGTTATTATTTTTCTTGTATCACTGGAAAGGGTTGACTAGTGTCCCCCCAAAATTCATGTCCACCTAGAACCTCAGAATGTAATCTTACTTGGAAATAAGGGCCTCTGCAGATGTAGTTTGTTAAGATGAGGACATGCTGGGTTAGGGTATCCATACTGGGCCCTGGAATCCTTAGAAGAGAAGACATACACATACGGAGAAAAAGTCCACATGAAGACAGAGGCAGAGCCCGGAGTGATGCAGCCACAGGCCAAAGAACACCAAGGATTGCTGGGAACCACCAGAAACTATGAAGAAGCAAGCGGGGACTTAGAGTCTTCAGAGGGAGCATGGCCCTGTGGTCATCTGGATTTCAGACTTCTAGACCCCAGAAATGTGAAGAAGTAATTATTTATTTTAAGCCACCAAGTTTGTGGTGATTTGTTACAGCAGCCCTAGGAAATCCTAGGAATACAGTCACCTGCTTTTAAAACAATGGCTTTCTGGTCTACAAGACACCTTAGTCTGGCATCCACAAGTGTCTGAAGATGCTAATAATGATAACATTTATTGGACATTTACACACCTAACATTAAGTGCATTAGATGCATTATTTCCTTTAACCTTCACAATATCTGAATACACTAGGCTTAATTACAAACACATTACTGATGGGAACATGGAAGCTTAGAGTGGTTAAGTAACGTGTGCAAGATTACACAGCTAATAAAGGATGTCAGCATTGAATATCATCTCTTGGGCCTCTTCCTCTTTGTCCCCCCCTTTTTTACCCTCCAGAAACAGGGTCTTGCTGCTGTTGCCCAGGTTGGAATGCAGTGGTGCAATCGTAGCACATTACAGTCTTGAACTCCTGGGATTAAGGGATCCTCCTGCATCAGCCTCCCAAGCATCTGGGTCTACAGGCTCACCACTGTGCCAGGCTTCCTCTTTGTCCTTTAAAATCTTCCCATCCAAAGTGCATTCCACATTCCCTGTCCTCTAAAAATTTTTCCAAGGCCCTCTAGGCCACAGTGGTCCATCTTTCTTCTTTAAACTTGGCACCCGTTGTACTATTGCTTGGCTCTAAAATATACTGAGGATTACTTTGGATGTCATTTGGCTTTTTAAAACATTGGCTGGCTGGGTGCAATGGTCACACCTGTAATCTAGCACTTTGGAAGGCCAAGGTGGGAGGGATCATCTGAGGTCAGTAGTTCCAGACCAGCCTGACCAACATGAAGAAACCCCTTCTCTACTAAAAATACAAAATATTAGCTGGGTATGGTGGCACATGCCTATAATCCCAGCTACTTGGGAGGCTGAGGTAGGAGAATCGCTTGAACCCAGAGGCAGAGGTTGCGGTGAGCCTAGATCATGCCATTACACTCCAGCCTGGCAACAAGAGCGAAACTCTTGTCTCAAAAACCAACCAACCAACCAATCAAAATACACTTTGCTTCTAACTGAATATTAATTATATGCAGGTATGTGCCATGTATCTAAACATTGAGACTTTACCTACCCTTATTTCTCTAGGTAGAAACCTATCATTATAGCCCTCATCAGATTATATGCAAGTAGACACTTGACTTTCACAATTTGACTGTTTTCAAATAAGTTGGAAGTTCATTTGAGACTCTTCATTTCAATTGTGTGTGTAAAATGAAGTCAGCTAGGGGATGAGGGCCTTACTAATCAATCTGAATGTGGCTTTATTGCTTATTGTTGGTCTATATTGTATTAATTCTTAAGTGAATTGGTGTGTTTGAAAAGGTCCATGAAAATTACACATCTAGGGCAGAAAATCATTTTGGGCAGAAAATTAAGTTTTGTAATTTAGGGTGGAAAACTGAGCCTTGCAGGGAAATTTATAATGTGCCATGTGCTCTGTACAGATATGATGTGTCATGTGCTCTGTTAAGTGCTCCAGCAGTGTAAGAGTTGCTTAAGTGAGAAATTCGTTTGAAAAGGCTTAGCTATATGGTGGTTCACTAGTGATTTGGGGCACAGGAAACAACCTGATTTAACCGACCCAGGAGCCTACTCAAACAATGCCACATTCAGATTTGGTGATTCACATAGTCTTGGAATATTCCGTGAGGTATCAGGTGTCAAGAGCCAGGTAGGTAACATCAATGAGCAAAAGGGGCAGAATTCAAGAAAATACCATCAACACGATGATACCTGCCAATTGACAACCCACTTCAGTGTTACACAATTGACAGGGAGTGGAGGGAATCATCATGCTCTATAGCATGCAGCCTCACCCAGAGGGCTACTGGATGCTGGTTAACTGTGGCCTGGAGGTATTGTGGATCTCATGTACTGAATTTTTACTTTTTTTGTTTTTGAGATGGAGTCTTGCTCTGTAACCCAGGCTGCAGTGCAATGGCATAATCTCAGCTCTCTGCAACCTCTGCCTCCTGGGTTCAATTGATTCTCATGCCTCAGCCTCCCGAGTAGCTGGGATTAGCGGCATGCACCACCACGCCTAATTTTTTTTTTTTTTTAGACAGAGTCTTGTTGTTTTGCAGGCTGGAGTGCAGTGGCACAATCTCGGCTCACTGCAACCTCTGCCTCCCGGGCTCAAGCAATGGAGGCACCCACCACCATGTCTGGCTAATTATTTTATGTTTTTTGTAGAGATGGGGTTTCACCATGTTGGTCAGGCTAGTCTTGAACTTCTGACCTCAGGTGATTCACCCACCTCGGCCTCCCAAAGTGCTAGGATTACAGGTGTGAGCCACCGTGCCCAGCCGTATTTTAATTTTTTAAGAGCAGCTAGAAGTCTAGGTTTTTAATGTAAATGTTTCCAATTAAAAAAATATTAACAGCCAGTTCATTTATAACAAACATTGTAAAACCCACACATGTGCAGGCCAGGATTTGGCTCAGGGTCCACCAGTTTGCTACCGCCAGGCTGTGGTTTACATCTCCTATGAACTCTAGGAACCTACTCTTATCTTTGCAAAAGGGACACAGATGTTCATGAAATGGTGATTGGACATGCCCAAATGAAAGACAAGAAAGTGTGAATGATGATGAAGGCTTAAAAAAGTCACTCAGAGAATTGGTAGTATGTTAAATTAATGAATTCCTCAAGTAATGTTTATTACATACCCTAATATGTAACAGACACCGTTACAGGATTAGGTGAGGGACATACAATAATGAGGAAACCACATCCCTGCCACTCTTTCACAAGCTTACATTCTAATGAGGAAGAAATTAAATGATAAAGCAAAATAACTTCGGTTAGTGGTAAGCATTATGAAAAGTTAGTGCAGGCTAAGGGATAGAACATGATAAGCGTGTTTAGAAAGGCTTATTTTAGAAGAGGTGGTGAAAGCAACCCCTCTGGAGAGGCCCGCAGAGTGGGGACCTGAACAAAGACTGTCTCTGAGACAGAAACATCCCCACACAAAGAGGATCGAAATAAAGGCTCAGTAAGAGATGTGCATATATAAGGAACAGAAAGAGTGGGGTTGATGGGAGAAGCTGGCAAGGGGTATTTTATAGAGTGATATGGGAAACTACTGAAGGCTTTATATATTAGAGCAATGTGATTAACACTTTAAATAGATCATTTTAGCTACTGTTCAAAGAAAAGATTGTGGCAAAGGCATCACAGAAATCGGATGACACTTACCAGAAAAGTGATAGCTGATATAGGGAAATCTGATGAGCTATAAAAGCAGGTAGGGTAGAAATTTTTTTCTGTACTTAGAATTGGGTTAGAATTATATTGAACATAGATGGCAAAAGCAGAAGGGACAAGAGGACACCTGGAATCAAAGAGCCCAGTTTTTCATGCCTTAATTATGAAAATCTATACTGTTCAAGATTTTCTATAAGGTACATACATTATTGAAGATATATTAGAATTATCGAAGTAGCATTCTCAAACATCTGTAGTTTGAAATGTGTTTATAAGAGTCATAGAATTGAAACTTTTCTGAGTATTCAAGTGCTTTCCAATATGAAGTTTAAATTGCAGTGGTAAAAACAAATCCTATTTGCCCAACACATATACTACCCAAAATTGTTGTAAGGACCAAGTAGAGAAGAAGTAAAATAACTTGTCAAGTCAACTTAGTGGAAGAATGATTTGAATGCAGAGCTGACATGGAAGTCCACGTTCCATGTAATAGAAATGTTCAAGTGGTTACAAAGCCAAGCTTTGAACAAATGGAAATTTTCAAATGGTTAGAACATCCCATTGTGGCTTCCAGCCTAAGAGTGAAGGGGATGAAGGGCTCAAAGTCCACACAATGAATGCTGCTCCCTTCCAGTTTTCACATAGTGAAGAGATGTTGCCTTTATCAAACCTCAAGCACACTCTGTGTCTCTTTGAACCCTTCAATATGTCCATGCATAAGACCCTCAATATGCCTATACTTTTTTTTTTTTTTTTTTTTTTTGGGACGGAGTTTCGCTCTTGTTACCCAGGCTGGAGTGCAATGGCGCGATCTCGGCTCACCGCAACCTCCGCCTCCTGGGTTCAGGCAATTCTCCTGCCTCAGCCTCCTGAGTAGCTGGGATTACAGGCACGCGCCACCATGCCCAGCTAATTTTTTGTATTTTTAGTAGAGACGGGGTTTCACCGTGTTGACCAGCTATACTTTTAATTTCATTTTAAAAATTTGGTATGAAGCCGGGCGTGGTAACTCACGCCTGTAATCCCAGCACTTTGGGAGGCCGAGGTGGGTGGATCACGAGGTCAGGAGTTAGAGACCAGTCTGGCCAACAAAATGAAACCCCATCTCAACCAAAAATACAAAAAATTAGCTGAATGTGGTGGTGTGCGCCTGTAATCCCAGCTACTCGGGAGGCTGAGACAGGAGAATCACGTGAACCCGGGAGGCAGAGACTGCAGTAAGCCAAGATCGCGCCATTGCACTCCAGCCTGGGCGACAATGTGAGACTCCATCTCAAAAAATAAATAAATAAAAATGCAAATTTTGGAACTTATCTTCATAATCTATTACGGCTTAGGGAGAGTTAAATGGCTCTCAGAAGAAATGATTGTTATTATGAAATTATTTTTTGAAACCTTTCATGAAAACTAAATGTTTAAGTAAGCTTTTGATGCAGACTATAGCGTTAATACTGGGGTTATAAGTGGCAATATTTAAAAGCTATTAAAGCAAAACTTAGAACTTCAGTTCTGAAAGTAGTCATTTTTATGTTCACTTTGTTTTAAAATAGGAACATGGTTAAGAATTTCACTGGTCTGTAAACTTAAGATGCCAACCGCAAGGGACAAATGTAATGTTCCATAACATGAACGGACTTGTATTAAAAATCAGGATTTAATTTGTGGGTCATTTGAAGAAAAAAAGTACTAGGATCCCTAGGACAAATAACATTTTCATTCCCATAGTGGGGCAACCAAAACATGAGACAGAACAGGCAGAGGGAACACAGATACAAAGGCCAGCAAAGTGCAAGCACCAATGGATAAGAACAGAGAACCCAGCAAAATACCTGGTGGATGAGGCAGCAGCCTAGTTTTCAGTTCTAAAATAACACAGTAGGTGGGTGTTCATGCTTCTGAATTCCAGACAAATAAGCAATTTAAACCTGAATCTGATTGAGCCTCAGGATCTCTCAGTTTACCACACAGGGGACAGAAAAATGTGTTCAGTGACAGCATACTTAGTGAACAAACCCAGGAGAAAAACTCTTCAGGACATGACCCAATTTCTCCAAGTAAAAAATACGGAGAAGCCTGTGGTTAAAGTCAATGCAACATATTTGGACTTCGAACAAACGAATTAAAACAAATTAGAGATGGCAGTGCTCTGGATACTGACAGGGGTAGTATGGCATTAACTTTTACAGTAAAGCTATATGGTTATGTTTTAAAAGTCCTCAATCTTGTGGATTGAAATACTTGGGAACAAACTTACTTGTGGGGGATTTTCTTCCCAATAGCAAGGGTGGGAGGTGGAATGGTGAATTGGAGTACAGATTGAGTATGGTTTGCTGATCATTACTTTTGGAAATACTAAATGGATATTATAGGTATTCCACAACTTTGTGTTTGAAATTTCCCACAGTAAGTTTGAAAATAAGTATTACTTTTAGACAAAGTTTTAAAATAGCCATAGGGCAGCATGACGTTAACATCCTTTGACAACTTAGAAAACTGATTTGTAACAGATGATAAGACAAAAATCAAGACCCTGGAAAAGATCTTTCCCTAGCCCACAAAGCCACCTCTAATAACACCTTTTAACATATAAACCTCATTCCACATGCAGGTTTATCCTCCGGAACTCCCCATCTTCAAAAACAACCCTCACCCACAGCACATATTTCAAAGCAAAGATAAGGCACCTAAGTAATTTAGACACTATTAATAATTTAATACTTGGGAGGCTGAGGTGGGAGGATCACTTGATGCCAGGAGTTCGTAACCAACCTGGGCAACATAGCAAGACCTCGTCACTAAAAAAAAAAAAGTCAAAAAAAATTCAAGATTAATTTGCTAACAGGGCCTTTGCTGACATTTGCCTTCCTTCAATGTCTGTCTTGTAAAGGAAACTGTTTAGCATTTAGAAGTAGTTAGCTTTTCAGAAATATCAATTTATAACTCAGCAATGTATACTACAAATCTTGTAGAAAGAACAGTCTTAATGAACTATTTACCCTTTCAAGCATGAAGTGGCTAACTTATGCTGGGTCTTGTTAGTTTCTGGTTAGTCTTTATAGTTAGAACTGTAACTGATTTAAGCAGCACAGCTAACACTATTACATCTTAAGGAATCTTATCTCCTTCAAAGGAGTTGCTTTGTGAAGCTGTTTTTTCCAGCCTCCACCACCTGCCATTACTGAACATATTTTAAGTCTTTGGAATCCTCTTTAGAAGCTGTAACTTTAAAAAAAAAATATCCTTAGCAGCAGCACGTCTTCCTCTCTGTGGGTGTATTTTATTTCTTGAAACAGCAACAAATTACTTGGAGCCAAGTCTAGCGGAATAAAGTAGGTAAAATAAATGTAATGGAAACCTTCAGGTAATTATAAAGTAATGCAACATTTTGACTTCGAAGATCTGTAAACTGATTTCCAAAATGATGAAAAAAATTACTAAATGCAACTTGAAAACATTAATCTGGACACAAATTCTGGCTTTTCATCAAAACTTCACTTCTCTGTGGTCAGAATTCTCCTAGATTTCATTAAGTCTTAACATTAAATGCCTAAATTATACAGAACTGCTAAAGCTCAATAGTTACTAAGTTTTGGTTCACTCAATAGGGCACCTCATTTCAGAAATAGTACTTAAGTCTGACTCAAAATTACCTTATGGTACCATTCAAGAGAAAACCGGGTTTTGAGTTTAGTGCTACAATATAACATTAAATGTTACATTGTTGGGCTACTCCCATTTACTTTTTCCATATATACAATGACGACTTAAAATAGCTCACAATGCAGTTAAGAATTGCATTTTAATAATCTCAAACTACCGTCTAATGGCGGAAAGAGTAAGTTTGCCAGAAAACCAGTAGAGCCATTTTGCTATTAAAGTTTTGCTTTTTAATAATTTATTTAAATAAGATATTTGAAGCAGTTTAGAAAAAACAAGATTTATATTTTATTTCCTTGTAAAAATCTTTACACATGCAGACAAACCAGTGTTAAGAAAGTATTCACCATCATTTAAACAAATAACCACTTAAATAGAACAGTGTCTGCAATTTTATCTGTATAAAAATAAGATACATTTTTACAGAATTCACGCTCCAGTTCTTATAGCAATAAACAATACACAACTATAATAAAGTACAATTGAACCTGACCATGGTTTTTAATTAGATACTGCTAGGGCATTTTAATGTGCAAAAAAATTAACATAGTTCTTTTCAAAAGAAAATGTCCTCAGTGTTCTAGAGACCTAGAGGGTTTCAAGAAATCAAATCCTAATCAGTTTGCATTTTATGTTTTGATTGAGTCCATACATCACACTGTAGATAGGCAAAACCAAGAACTGATGCAGGCTCAAGGAAGATAAAGTCAGCGCCTGTGCCTGCCATGTCCTGAGCGACTGCCGCCGTGGTGCTTGCTTTTATGGGACCTCTCAAAGGAGCGAGATCGTTCACGCCTGTCCCTATGATGTCCCCTTTCATGCCTGTGTTTCTTGGCTGCATCTGAGTGATCCCGAGACTTGCTCTGAGATCGAGAACGAGATTTTTTCCTTTTATGACCATGTCTGTTTGAACTTTTTAAATCATCTCTGGTATGCTTGGCCTTAAGGTGAGGAGAACCATGATTATGATGTCTTCGAGGGCTTTCACTGTGACTGCGGGACCTGCTTCTTGATCTTGAGCTGTATGTTCCCGATCGACTCCGCCTATTATTATAGCTTAGATAATAAAAATGTGAAATTTAGGTTCAGTTTCTATGGGGGAAAAGATTATTCTAGTGGTTGCTCTTAACAGGTTCAAAACACAGCTACCAGCTATGTGAATATTCAGAACTTTTAAAAAATCTCCCCACCCGACTTCTGTATGCCCAAGCCTATAACATATTAAATCTTAAGCATATGCTCTTGTGTCTATATTCCAAGGGGGGTAATTAGCAATTTTTACAATGTCCTCCTACAGCTATGCTTTTTATTAAGTATCTCCCATGTGTTCAAAGGAGACAGTGAAGAGCCACAAAGAGCTAACAATCTAATTACAAGACTAACTAGGGAAGATTCATTGACTGGTTAATCTGATTACTGGTTATTAATAAGGGGTTAATAAAATACATTTGTTAACAGAAATTAAAAAAAAGTTTTCACATTACAAATGATACTGTGGCCCTCACAGCACTTTGTGGGTAGCTCCTACACGTCTCCAAAAAACATGGGAGAAAATATAACAGAATGCCATTAAGATCCTTTATGTCCAGAACATCTCCAAACTAATTTCTCCTAATTTGCCTCATATTAAAAGCCTAATTCTAACCTAACTTTGAAAACAATCTATATTCAATTTTTAAAGAAAAAGCAATAACTTTTAAAAACTCCAAATAAGACTGCTTTCCTAAGAAAACATTTACTTACTGTCTTCTTGGAGTATGTGATCTAGAACGTGATCGTGTTCTTGACCTTGATCGACTTGCACTTCTGCTATTTCTACTTCTCTTGCTGTCTTTTCTTACACTTCAAAAAACCACAATATATTAGTTACAAACTTAGTGTGTTAAAAAGTAATCACATAAAAGATTCCTCAGGCCAATTTTCCAGCCCAAGTTTACTCACCCATTGTAAGGGCTTTTGGAAGCCTGCTGTCTATCCTCAGGTTCTTTTTTTGACTGTCTTCACATTAATGGAGATTGGTGATTTCTCTTCAGCTTTTACTTCTCTTGGTGATGCTTTTAAAAGACATAACAACATGTTAACTACTGGTTTTAACAGAGGGTCAAAAGTTGTTTCTAAATGTAACTGAAAGTACCATGCTTCCAAGTATCAGTCTTTAGTTGACTGCCAGAGAAAACACAGTAACAGTTCCTTAACATCATTTTTCACTATGCAACTTTCAAATGTAAAAGCTCTCTAATAAAGAAAACACTTTCAGTGCCCCCAAGTCATTTTAATTCTAAATACATCTTACATGGCTTGGAGGCTGGAGAAAATCCACCGAGGGTTGAAAGGGCTGGAGTTCCATCAGGATTCAATCCCTTTGCTTTTAATTTTGCTTCTTGTAGGGCTACTTTTCTTTTTTCTACTTCTTTTTCCAGTAATTCATAGTTTGGCTGTTGAAGAAAAAAAAAAAAGTTAGTGTTTCTTCCTTACAGTAGCTTAGACTCTTAGCAAATTGACATAAATGAGTAAATAGAGAATACCTTTTTTCTGGTATAAAGCCTAAGCGTTTCTATGCAGATATCCTGGATTTCCTCTTCTGTAGTACCAAAAAGAAGAAACCAATGGGGACGAGTTGGCAATGGAATCTAAACCATAAGAACAGAATGATTTAAATTTTTGTTATATCTGTATTGGAACCACTGAAAATTTATGTGATTTATCCTACAGAACAAAATGGGAAATATACACCTACCTGAAGTGCTCTAGCTGCAAGGTAGATGCAAGCACATGCTATAGTCTCTGGTTGAAATCGAACAAAAACATTGGTTCGAAGACTGTCGTTCATGTAATTCCTGAAAAATATTTCAACTATAAGCTTGCATGTAAACAAACCACTTCTTCTGAAGCTTACATAAAATTGGAGACTCAATCTACTTTATTCTTTTTTCTTCTCTTATTTATATTCACATCTCACATTCTAGCATATAACAACTCTTAACTCAAAAAAAATCAGTAGGCAGTAAGAATTTAATACGAGGACCATTTGCAGTTCTCCAATATATAGGACCAAAGCCCTTTTAAATTATTTTGTATTACTATCCAACTAGAAATTACTTCTAAAGTATTATTTCTGTAAAAAGCAATGCTTTCAAAGTCAATTCTGACAAGATTAGTTTCAGAAATGATAAACCACTCCAACAATACTTCAAGCCATTAATTATTGACCATCTCTCCTTTATCCACAATAAAAGCTGTGTCAACCAAGTTCGTTTCAAAAGCTCAAAGTATCGTTAACAGGGGTAAAAAGGCATTTTCAGTAAGTACCACGTTAAACGTACATTAAGAAAGCTAAGATACTTCAGAAAATCTAGATAGGGAAGTAAAGAGCAATAAACACATATAATGGCCTTGTTTACATACCTTTTTTTTTGTGACTAGGTAAAAGAGATAAACTATTTCAGTTAAAAAATTGCTGAACTTTTATTATTAATGAACTCTCCCCACAATATTCCTAAACTAATAAAGAAAATTTACAGGTCATTTAAAAGGTTAAGCTAAAATTAAATGGACTATTTCTTAAAAATCCTAAACCATCAGAACTGTTATAATCCATTTTATGAAAAACATTTAAAATGTCATGCATTTTATAAAAGTAATGACACTTTTCTAACATTACAAACATTTACTGAGTCCAAAAGAAGCATGGCAGTCATAAATAGGACATCTTGCTGGGAAGTCCAAAATATAAAAATTACTTCACTAAGTCCTTCACATCAAGTCTTAGCAAACAGTAGTTGTGGTTGAACCACAAACTCCTTGGCTTGACCTTTAAATAATCCAGCAAGCAAAATCACACATCTGCATCTCAAAAAGTCCAAGTGCTAAAGCATTTAAGCAGTATAATAGTAACATCTCTTTAAATAACGAAGTGCTTCTTACTTCTAACATTACCCGCAATATGGCCAAGCAACTATTTATATAAATTAAGTCAGTGTGGGAACTGGTGCCCATTTTAAACTGCAAGTTTGTAGTCTCCTTTGGTAGAATTCATGCTATACACACTAAAAATAAAAATTTAGTCAAACTCCTAATAAACCATTTAATTCATAATGGCTGGACAACAAATCTATCAAAAATGAACTATTCATTTTGATAGTTACAAGTATACATTAAATACATAGGCATGTCAAATAGTTACTTCTAGAAGCAAATATACAAATCCTTTTGACACCCCGACAGAACTAGAAGATGCTGCCAGATGGATATGGACCACTTCAGTGAATCTCGGATGAGAGCTTGCACTGGATTGGCTGGAGAGCAGGGTAGCCAATCAGGCCATCCTGAGGTCATGGGCTGAAGTGCAGAGGGCAGAGTTCTATGACTTACCATCATGGACTACCCTTTAATTAAAGAGTAGAAAAAAGAACAAAGTTAAATTGAGTTCTCCATTAAAAGTAATTAGTCAAGCCAAGAAAACAGGAAGCAGAAATAAGCATTATTTACCTTTTGGTTAAAAAAACAAAAACAACAACAAAAAGCCCCAAAACAAACTTATCTCATTATTTTGGAAAGGGAAACGAAACTTACTTTATTTCTGCTTCTGTTTTCCTGGCTAGGAAAGAAATCTAAAAAAGTGACTTACCAGGCAGTTTGAACCAGGGTTTGATTACGTTCACATTCTAAGACTTGTAAATACATAACAATGATCTGAAGGACAAGGGAAAAAAACTCGATTTAGTATACTGGTAGTTCTTTCAGACTACAGAGTTCAATAAAAAAAGTAACTGAAAATGTTAGATTTAAGTTCTAATTCTATATCAATAACACAGACCAACTTAAATATACATAAGATTCTAATGTGAGTTGTATTACTAGATTTTTATATAAATTATGTTTAGAACTGTATTTCAAAATTGTACGGGAAAAAAGGCAATTAAAGAATATTTTTCACTGGCACTTTACCACGTGACGGGCACTGTGCTAGGAGATTATTTCACCTAATTTCCCAAGGTACATTTCTAGCCCAGATAGTTCTGACCTGAGCGCTCGCTCTACCACGTATACTGATAATGAAAGCTAAGAGATTTAGAGAGAAACAAATTTCCAATAATGTTTAACAGTGAGCAGCTACCACACTTAGAACATTCTATTATGATGGTTAAGTATGCCAAATACTTTTGTAGCTACATATTTATTCCTTGGAATGAGGAACTTTATATCTCTGTTCTCTAGGCGGAAAAACTGGGACTTTAACCATAGAAACAAAAATAACTTCCTTATGACCACACAATTAAGATTTGAACCTACATTTTTGTACTCTTATTTTACTGATAAATCTCAACATCCAAAAGAATGTTTTTTGATGAAGCCTGAACCTTTAAAAGAATGCTTTTTAAAATCAAGGTTAATGCTCACATAGAAACATAAATTCATATAAAGTAGAAATTTTGGAGAAGTCCTAATACTTACGAACCCAATTTCTGTACTCTACAACTCACCTTATGAGGATGCTTGACATGAACACAAAATCCCAACTCCTTTAGCACCCTCCTCTCTGCTTTGATAACTTGATTTTTGGTGTTAATGTAGTTCTGATCAAGGATCAGGGGGCTTGGAGTCCTATAGTTTGTAAGAAATAAAATCAAAACTGTTTTGCACATCCAAAAAATTTTATTTGTGGCATCTCCATTTTCCCTTCCAACCAACTATTGGCAACAGAAACCAGCTTTTTAAACTCCTGCAAACAAGTTAAAGCATTAATCTTGTGCTGTCCAAGTTATACTAATTAAATATATACATCTAGAGACTAAGTTCAACTACAATCTATAATGAAAAAAATTCAATCTAATGCTCTTGGGTTCATCCTTGTCAACTTTTCCATTCTGCTTATATTCTAGGTCTGTGCGTGTGTGTATACGTATTTAACTTTAGTGATAGTGTGATTTGTTATCACAAACCTCAAAGTCTCTCCAAGAGACTTTCCACTGACAAAACTAATGTGCTCCAGGCTGGTCCGATGGCAGCGGGTTATCAGAACTTACGAATATCAGTGTCACTAAAGTTAGTAGACAATCCCCCACTGCTAAATTTGACTGGCTTAAAAAAACACAAAAAACTAATGTGCCCCTAAGATTTCAGTACTATAAAGTCCTCATAAGATCATACTGATTTTTTACTCATTCTATAAAAGAACAACTGTTGGCTGGTTTACGGCCAAAATTTTTTAAAATCTTGGTGGGGGTGGGGGGAAACAGTGGGTAGTTTATCCAGATTCCCCTAATGGGGTGATATTTTTTAACAATTTGTTGTAAGAGCCTACCTGTTAAAGTAATCTGAAAACTAAAGATTCAGCTCAATTACCCAAGTAAATTAAAAATTATATTATGTGATTCATGAGATCCAGGCCAAAATTTCATCAGGGTTGTGGTTTTAGGCAATTTACTTTTGTATTAATACAAAAGAGAATGAAGGGCCATAGTGAGGAAACCAGATCACATTCAAAGGCTCTGTATCAGTAAATTTTGGTAATTCAGAAGGTTCTAAAATACAGAAGGCTTATGTCAGTGATTTAATGCTTTAAAAATAGCACATTCAACTGATGTTATCCCCAAATGTTTTATTACATAGTTTAAAAACCTACCACTTAAAATAAAAGACTATCTTATTTATGTCTTACAATTCAAAACTGGTTTCTTCCTGAGAAGATTTAGTCAGGAAAGGTTAAGGAATTGAGCTTTTGTTTTTTGTTGGTCATGTCTGAAATTTACCCATGTCTAATACATTCTTAGATGCAACCAACAAAAACTACAATTTTATCAAAATATTGATTATATGCTAAGTTTACAGGTTGAACACTTAAATATTTTTGTCCATACTCATCCAAAAGACTGTTCTAGGCAGAATACACAAACTATTTTTAAAACAGTCATCCTCTCTACCCCAATGCAGATCAGATCCAGAAAAATGTAATCTCGTATTTTAAAAATCAAAGTCTATTTCACTACATGCACCTGAAGGTTAGAAAATCTGAAACGATCTTTATTACCCCTATAGTAACATCAGAGTAAAAGGTCAGCTATCATACATTTTCCTTTCTTCCATTTAAAATTATTACAGAACCTGGAATGCTTACTAAACAAAAATTGGCAGAGCTGACAAGATAAAAACCAGCTGTTACTTAAAATGGCCTTCACTTAATTCCATTTCTCACACCTGTAATGAGGCCACCAGTTGGCCTCATTGAGCTGCTTTCTAACATTAACGTGTAACGATGAATCCACTTTATCAGGACAATAGGCTACAAATTGCTCTTTGGAAAAAAAAAATGAAACTTAATTCTCCTTAATTCTCGTGAGAGCAACCTCTCTCTCTCTCTCTCTCTCTCTCTCTCCTCTCGACACACACACACATACACACACGATCTTAAGGTTTATGATCAGTCTTTATCATCATAGGAAATTTGTAAACAAGTTAAATCAACCTCACTCTTTTTAACTGAATGGCTGTGTTATCTAATGGCTCTCCTTAAACTGGCATTAAGAGATAAAATAGCTTGTGTTACAGCTGCACACTATTTTAACTCTTAACCTCTTGCAATCCAGACAGTAGACTGCATCATCAAAATTCCTAATAAAATATATTTTATGAAAGTATAGTTGTTTCATTTTTTTCCATTTATGTTAATAAAGATTATCTACACCTCTAAAGATAACCTGCTTTAAGAGTTGCCTTCAAATGGTGATATAATTCATTTGCTCTTCTAATTACACTAAGGCAGTTAAATATTTGTTTGAATCATAGCTATTTAGTACCAAATCAGATTTAATCACGCCATATTGTGTCAAAATCCCAATGATACAAAAATAGATTTAAAAAAACCAAACCCATTATTTACTATAATTCAACTATATGCTCAACTTCTTGCTTAATCCTATTACCTGTAGTTTTCAAAGTTAACTTTGTGGGTGTATAACCTAAAACCAGAAAGCTTATTTTGTTCAGAATTGGTTTTACCTCACAAATTAAGGATGTACCCATAATTTACAACTACCTGCTAGAGATTATTTTGTATCGTAAATTTAAAAAAATTTATCTCCATAAATCAGCAATAAACAAAGTTTCAAAGTATAAATTAGTACTTTGTTGCAACAAGTACATTAAATTAAGGCCTGCTAGAATTTCTTCCTCCCCAATCAGGTAAACTTTCCTTGCCAATAAAGTCTGGAGACATGGCATTTTTAAATCTCTAAAAAAGACTTCAGAGAAAACAAAAATAATTTTCATTTTCAACACACTAACTCAATCTCTGCTTTAAGTTTCTATTGTCTGATTTTTCTAATCTATACATGAATAATTTTTAACTTTAGAAAATCCTGGTCTTTGGTCATTAGAAGTTTATTAGGTAGTTTGTTAGAGGCGCGATTTTCCTTTAGCATGATTATGTAATTGACATATAACTCAACAACAAAAATTACGGAGTCCAAACATGGTAGTCTCATTTATGTGTTATAAAGGCTGAGAAATTTTGGAACTAGATCTTCAAGAGACTATATTAATAACAGGTAAGTCATTTTCAAAGAGGCAGACTGCCAAGGAAATATACAGAAATCTGTAATGCCTACTTCAAAGAAAGTAGAAACATTCTTTACAGGTATTTAAATAAACTGAAAGCCACCTTGTAGAGTCACAGAATTAAATGTAGAAGGCTGGCAGACTAAATGATGTCACTTAATACCCTTCCAATTCTTATCTATCCAACTTCTATGATCTATGGATGCACTGAAAATCTATGTTTAATAATGAGAATGGTTAAACCAGTCTTTAAAAGTGTTAATACGCTACATCTCAGAAGTAAATATGACAAAGCAATCATCCCTCTAGATTTAGCCATTCATTCTGAACCTAAAAGATAATTACCGAACCACAAAAAATTTGAAGGAGGAATAGGCCAAACAATCCAGGTTGGGGATTAAGCACTAGTATTTTTTAAAAAGCTTCTCTGCTAATTCTCAATGTGTAGCCAGGCTGATGAGACCAAAGACCTACAGGCAACATGAATAATATAATCTCCACTGTAACTGTCAAAGTCACACTGCAATTTAAAGTTATGCATCAACTAGATTAAAACAAATAGCATCGAGACAAGTGATATCCTTTACCTAACTGAAGTGTAATACTGATAGTACTTTCTAATGACATTAACCTATGCAAAAATAAATACAAAGCTATAGTTCTAATAACTTGGACAGCAAAGACAAAAGCTTATAACAAGAAACAGGAGTTTTTCTAAATGGTTCACCAGTGGCCAACCTGTTAGTCCCCGATTCCAGTGACCTATTCTCAGAGCACTGGCTTCTCCTTGGGGATTTTCGATACTTCACTCACTGTTGCCATGACGACAGCTTCATCTCTATGTACCACTCCACATCACCCAGGCTTTGGTAAATGTAGCTGGTCGCTGTATAGTCGGTTGCAAGGGAAAAAAGAGTTGAAGTTAATAACATATACAAGTTACGTGCTTGAGTAAACTTGTAATATGCATAGAAACACTTTTACATCCTGCCTTAAAAAAAAGGCTTCCATGCAATTAACAACTCCTTTTAAATTTTGCTATAATCAGACTTCTAAGAGTGAAACAAAATCAGTTTTCTCTGTAATAATGACCCAAAAAAACAAAGTTACATCAGACACAACAATCAGGTGAGACCATACTATTTTAAATTCCACGGTTTTTACAGTTAAGACCTGTTCTGACATCATCGAAGAAAACTCAGTCTCACAGAAAACTTCACAAAAGATAATCATGTGATTACATAATAGTTGGCTCAATAGTTCAAAGGATCATACTAGAAAACCATTTCCTTTAAGCAAAGAGAAACCTTTGACTAAAGATAGAGCCTTGTAGTGTCATGACTTTAAACATCCTGAAGAATCAGTCAGGTATCTAAATAGATTTAAGCTCAGACCATACCAATCACCAATTTGAAATCTTCCCAATTCCAAGAGACTTACCAACAAACTAAAAGGTATTTTAGAATTTAAAAATTACTCTATCCCTGGACACAGTTAAGGTGAGTGAGCAAAGATGGGGGAGAAAAAGTATGTAAGAAAACTGTTTCAGACTTTTGACTAGGATACTCTTAAAAAAACAAACAAACTGCAGAATCACAGAATAGGCTAGTCATCTTAAAGTTGCTCTAATATTTGCTTATCTGAATAGTTCCATTACTGCCAACTTACAGATTTAGCCAATAAGGACTACTCATATAGGATACCAACTTGGCACTAACCAACATACCCAACCCCCAGAACAACTTATGATCCTTTTAATAACTTCCTTTCAAACTCAATAGTTTGTTGAACTTCACTACAATTCCTTAAAGAGTGAATACAAAAACTAATCTACACCAAATATAATCTTCTGCAGCAGGTACTGGAAGTCACCTGTAGATGCAAGAAGTCTTGCAACAAACTTTTTGGTACTGCCTCACAGGAACACATAGGTCCACATAAAGTTATGTTATCAAAACACCTAGCAGATACTACTTCAGTCTCTGTACTTTCTTACAACATCAAATAAATGGGCCTTATCTAAATGTAACCCAATCACTCTAACTTATTTTCTAACCCACTCACTGAGACTGTATCTGACCAAACAAAATACCTGTTTAATCCCTTTGACTTCAAACTTCAAACTTTATCATCCTGCAGTCCTTTCAGATCCGGTATTATTCGATATATCGTAGTTCAATGTTGAGAAGTACTCTAACAAAAGCCAACCTCAATTGATAAAGAATTAACTGGGACTTCGAGTAGAAAAACATAATCTACACAGAGCTTTGCCACAATATTAACTACAGTGTTTAAACTTCCAGCCTTCAGTCTTCCAGAGAGGGGAGAGGAAAAATAACTTACAGAATACACTCACACTTGAGCCAAATGTATTCCCTTTCTTGTTTAATCTTAAGCCACAGGTCTGGCTTCACAGCACTGTTAGGATTGTCCATAAACGCAACTGCCTCTACAAACTTTAGATAACTGGTTAATTATGGATTTTTTTCATGTTAATTTAAATATCAGTGTTCCTGTATGAACTTTAACACCTAAATTAAAGTCCGTTTTCTTTTGCACCCATATTCACTTGAGAGGAAAGATGTTTTGACTTGATGACTGGTGCACGGTACAGCAGTAACAAGAGATGCTATGCTCAATAATGCCAATCTTACCTTTTTCCTCTTAACTGGCGTAGGTGGTGGAATACATTAATCACATCTCTTATTCTTCTAGGTGCTTCTTCGATTTTTGATGCAAGATTAATACAAGCCATAGCAACAATCTGGAAGAATCCAGGAGAAACAAAAACCATTGTTAGATTAAACTTACTTTGATGAATAAACTTTAGAACACAAGTGGGACAACCTTTAGCAAAATTAGAGTGGACATTTCTATGCCATAAGCTTACTAGCTACGCTAGTACCATAATCTTTTTGTTGTTCTACTCATCTTAATTTTGGTTCCAGAGTCAAGCTCAATCTCACAGTGAGTTCTGCATTTGGTTGAAAACTGTACTTCTCCTTAAGAGGGCACACTTAGGCTCGGGATCCATTTTCTAGAGTTTGAACACATTCTAAAGGTTTCCACTTCCCGGCGAGTGAGAACTAGGTACAAAGGCCTAAGCTAAACCACACCCTTTCTGGAAAAGCTGGCTGCTGACACTACCCCTACTTCTGCCCATTTCCGGATGAAAAATCCCTTTTAACCGCCTCCGCAGTGCTTACCTCGAAACTGTGTTTGACGAAAGATTTGGAGTAGAAAAAACGATGAAACAACACCTGCCCCGTTGCCATCGCCACCTGCAGACAAGAGAGGAGAACCGAAACGCAGGGGTCAGGCGGGCCCGCTCCAGGCGCCGGCCGCCATTTTGTGCCGCCGCTCGCTTCCCTTTCCCCTCCCGCGGCAGCCGTAGCGAACAGCACGCTGCCGGGTCTTTCCTCCGCCTCCGCAGCCCCAAGCCCCAGGACGCCCCGGCCCCGGGTGGGCTCCAAATGGGAGAGCCTTAGAAAGCCGTCCCCACCCTGCTAGAGCACAGTGATACTGAGATGCGGCGCAGGGGACGAAAGAGAGGAGAGGAGCACCCGGCCGGCCCGGGGCCGGAGCACTGACCTGCGGCAGCCGGAGGAGAATGCCGGCGGCCTGGATGAGCTCGCAGCCCAGGATGCGTAAGTCTGTCTCGCTAGGCAGGTCGAGCCCGTCCTGCATGGACGGGGTAGGCGAGAGCCTCTCCTCCGGAATCAGAGAGTGGTCGATGGTGAGTGAAACTTCCGAGTACAGGCGGTCACCGATCAGGATCCCTCCCGTCGTGGTCGTCGTCGTGGTTGTGGTCCCGGAGCTGGAGCCGCCCGCGCTTGGTACGGCTGACGAAGCGGCGGCGGCGGCTGCAGTAGCTGTCGGGTGAGGCCCGGACGCCATAGTCTTAGCGAGCTGCACGCAAGCCCAACGCAGCCGGAACCCGAAACGAGACTAACCAGCGTTCTCGGCGCGACGGATATTCCCGTGACCGCCGGGTTGTCGGCCGCTTCACGCCGTGTGCGCTTCCGCCCTGACGTCACCACGCCGGGCCGCCGCGCGCCAACTAGTCCCTCCAGGCAGTGCCCCCGCCCTTGGCGTCTGGGCCTGCGCCGGGAACGTCAGGTGCTGCGACCGACTTTGGGGTACTCGGTGGCCAAGGAGGCAGTATCTAGCCAAGGCCAGTCGAAACTACCTTATCTGCGATACTTAGCCACACAAAAAACGGAGCTTAAAGATCCCTATTCCTAAAAGAGAGGGGACAGCATTGATTATCATTCCTGCTTCCGTCTTCTTCTTTAGCCTCGGCGCGGTTCTTGTTTCGCATGTACCAAGGGAAGTGGCGGCCGATCTAAGCGTGCTTTGGCGGGTGGAAGTGGTGACTCTGGTGTCGTATGTGGACCAATGTGTAATATAAAGTGACCCTCAGGGAATCTGGAGAGGGTGCTTTACAGTATTTGAAGAACACAGGGCTGTGGACCACATCGCTTCCCAAATGAAAGCTCCACGGAAAGCGTGTGGTTCCCAGTGTGAGGAAGTAGAGCAGAGGCATAGGAGTGATCCGGAGGGTGGCTGCTTTCGTAGCTCTGCTTGCGAAACTCGTGGCCGGCTTTTGACACCGCCACGGCTTTCAGTAATCTGGAAAATCCCTAGTTTCCAAAAATAGTCTTACAGCGAGGACTTGACAGAGGTAATTTGATTATGCCTAGGAGTCTCTATTCATACATGGTTACCTACCTCGGGTAGGCAGAATGGGTGAAGTCAACCTCGTAGTTATTTCCTCTAATACTAGCTAGCAATTTCCAGCGTTTACAGAAACTTGAAGTAAAAATAATACTGATCCAAACTACTAGAATCTACGTTGGAAGGAAAGGAATATAAAAATTACTGGTGGCACACATCTGTAGTACCAGCTACTTAGGAGGCTGAGGTGGGAGGATCACCTGAGCCCAGAGACGTCAAGGCAACGGTGAGCTATAATAGTGCCACTGCATTCCAGCCTGAGTGGCAGAATAAGACCCCGTCTCAAAAAAATAAAGAGAAAGAAAATAAAAAAAAATACTGTAATAATTTTTCCAAAGTATGATTTTTCTGGAATTTGTCCCTGAAAAGGATAGGGCAGAGTTATTATTTTTAAAGATTATTTTTTCCTTCCATTCACAGATATAGACTCATTTTTTAAAAATGTCTCTCCATGCTTACAAAATAGACTCCGTCTTTACAAAACCTTGTGGAATAGAGCCACTAGCCCCAATGCCCTCTATCCTCTGGATTTAGCCATTTTTTTTTTTTTTTGCCACCTCCAATTAGAGTGTCATGGATTTTTAAAAAATGAAGCTAAAGTTTAAAATAACATGACAGTTTGATGAGTTAATGCTAAGTAAGTACTTATATAAAATATTGATCGACCCCCTCCACCTTTGTTGAAGCTGGGAGGGAGGAACAGTAAAAACAATCATGAGTTTTCAATAAAATGAAGGGTTCTGTCAGAAGTGAGTGGGAAATGGGGCTAGTGGCTCCATTCCACAAGGTTTTGTAAAGATGGAGTCTATTTTGTAAGCATGGAGAGCTATTTTCAAAAAATGAGTCTATATCTGTTAATGGAAGGAAAAAATAATCTTTAAAAATGATAACTCTGCCCTATCCTTTTCAGGGACAAATTCCAGAAAAATCATACTTTGGAAAAACTATTATAGTGTTTCTTTTTATTTTCTTTCTCTTTATTTTGTTTGAGACGGGGTCTTACTCTGTCACTCAGGCTGGAATGCAGCGGCACTATTATAGCTCACTGTTGCTTTGACGTTTCTGGGCTCAGGTGATCCTCCCACCTCAGTCTTCTAAGTAGCTGGTACTACAGATGTGTGCCACCACTAATTTTTATATTTTTTGTAGAGATGAGGGTCTCACTATGCTGCGTCAGCTGCTCTGGAACTGCTGGGCTCAAGAGATCCACCCACCTAGGCCTCCCAAAATGTTGGGATTACAGGAGTAAGCCAGGGGGCTTGACTGTGTTACATTATTTCTGTTACTTTGAGAAAGGTTGTTCTTCCAAATGTACCTACTTAACATTAACATTAAAATGCAGGTATGAGAAAGACCACCATGCACAGTGGCTCACGCGTGTAATCCCAGCACTTTAGGAGAACAAGTTGGGAGGATCACTTGACCACAGGAGTTTGAGACCAGTTTGGGCAACAAAGTGAGACCCCTGTTTTTTTTGTTTGTTTTGGTGGTTTTTTTTTAAAAAAAGGAAAGGAAAGAAAAAAAGTGGAAGGGGTAAGACCTATCCACAATTATAAAGGATTAGAAAGAGTGAAGCTCATTTTATTTTATTCTATTTATTTATTTAGACAGGCTCTCACTCTGTTGCCCAGGCTGGAGTGCAGTAGCATGATCACAGCTCACTGCAGCTTCAACCGCCCAGGCAAGTGACTCCCACCTTAACCTCCCCAGTAGCTGGGACTACCGGCACATGCCACAATGCAGGTAATTTTTTTTTTTTTTTTTAATATTTTTTGAGACAGAATCTCACTCCATTGCCCAGGCTGGTCTTGAACTCCTGGGCTCAAATGATACTGCCATCTTCACGTCCCAAAGTGCTGGGACTACAAGGTGTCAGCCATTGCACCTGGTCAACCCCACATTTTAATTGTTATATGTTGGTGCAAAAGTAATTACGGTTTTGCCATTTTAATAGCAAAAAACACAATTACTTTTACACCAACCTAATATAGAAGCATTAGTAGAAATGAATCCAGACAGGTGAGATGAGATACTGGAAAGTAAATGATTGAGTTGCTTGTCACTCTAAGAAAAAATGTAATGGTAAGTCTGTAATTGTACACACACAGCAGAGGTCTAACTGGTAGACCCTGAGTTCACCCATGTCTAAGGAAATCCAATGACAAGTAAACATATCATTACTGTTTCAACATAGGCAGGCTTCCAATGACAACTGAAGAGACAAGTAGAATTATCAGTGGCCTACCTGGGGCTACTGAAGAATGATATACCTGATGTTTAAATTAGTTCTCATTTTATTAGACTTTTTAGCCTCTCTGGGGAGCATGGTTTTCATTATTTAACTTTTGGGTTCTTTAATTTTAAAATCACAATTGGCATCATTCCATTAATTTCTTCAGCAATCAGTTATTCACCAGTAGACCACAGGAATTTAATATTTTGCCACCAAAACTTAGGCAAATGAAGTCTCCAGTTAGAACGAGCTACACTCAATACACGGAAAGACAAATGTTAAGGTGACCAGCAAGTGTAAAAAGCAGGCAGAGAAGGGATAAATCATCATGGTTGATGACATTATGAAGAAGGTATAACCTTAAGAAGTTGCTAATCAAATTTCTGTTGATGGCAGAGACAATGGAGCATCTGCCTTTATGCATGAGCTGTTCATGTAGTTGAATGACTATTTTTCATTTAGTCCTTTGGCTGTTATATGACTACACACATTCTGAATGGGTTGCTCTCTTCATTAGAAATAGAGATACTCTGTAAATGATTTATTTGTAATGAACACTTAGGCATATGCTGCCTGGTACATCTCCTGATAGCACTGGCCTGGGAATTCTGCTGCTGGCTCTGCTGAGAATTAGTCCTGAGACTTTGGGCAAACAGTTTTTTCTACTTTAAAATGACAGAGTCTGACCCTTGCAGGTCTAAAATTATTTGACTCTGATCGTAAAAGTATCTTGAACTTTAGACTCATTTTTGGTTCTTGTTTTTCTTTCTGTGTTAATCACCAAGTCCTGTTGGTCCTTCCTTTTAAGAAGAAAATTGTTCTTGAATCTCCCTGTTCTCTCTATTCTTACAGCTACACATCTGCTGTGTCTGCCCTACCAATACAGCCCTCTCTCCCTAATAGAGGCTCCAGGGCCCCCATTTATCCTGTTCTCTTTGCAGCACTTCGTAGCAGATCAGCCATGTTTCCACTTTTGCTCTATTCTTTTTCTTAGGATGGGCTAGATAAATAGTCTATAACTTCTGCTCCATATAGGCATGGGCTGCAGAACAAGAGGTCTGTTGGAATTGCCATAACCAGAGAGATTGTGTATATTGTGGGGACCAGGGAGAGATTGGGAACTCACAGAAAGCAGTACGGTGAAGTGTTTTAGTGTCTGATACACATGTAGGCTCTGGGACAGTTTTGGAGATAGGTCTACAATTGGCCATACGTGACTGAGATGTATGGCCAATAGGAATTTTATAAACTGAACTATAAAGTCAACAAACCCACAAGTTTGCTTTTAGAGCTAAAGTTAATATTATCCAATTCAATCTCTTTTTTTACACACGAGGAAACTAAGGTCCAAAGATGTGCTTGCAAATAGTAGATAATAAATATTAGGTGATTGTAAATAATCTTATCAAGTCAGTCTTCAGACAGATTAATTCTTTTGTTTTTGAGATGGAGTCTCTCTTTGTCACTCAGCCTGGAGTGCAATGGTGCAATCTCAGCTTACTGCAACCTCCCCTTCCCCTGTCCAGGCGATTCTCCTGCCTCAGCTTCTGGAATAGCTGAGATTACAGGCATATGCCACCACACTCGGCTAATTTTTGTATTTTTAGTAGAGGTGGGGTTTTACCATGTTGGTCAGGCTGGTCTGGAACTCCTGACCTCAGGTGATCCATCTGCCTTGGCCTCCCAAAGTGCACAGATTCATTCTTTATGGTATTTAATGCCAGAACCAACTAGTCTTGGTTTTAGTCAGCAATTCAAGAGTAAATCTACTTGTCAGAACCCATCAAGGGAATCTGGCTTTGATGACACTGATTTCAGATCAGTGAACCTGATTTAGGATATCTGACCTCCAGAACTATTAGAAAATAAATGTATGTTGTTTTAAGCCATCAAGCTTCTTGTAATTTGTTACAGCAGCCTTAGAAAACATACAGTGACCTTAGGGATTCTGCAAGTAAAGGTAGACTTCACTAACATCTTCATCTCAGTAGCACTGGAAAATCAGATAAGCCATATAAATTATGTTTTTTAATGTTATCAGATGTGGGCCACAGCCTTAAGCCAGAGGTTAGCTTTGTAAGGCAGGAAAATATAAAATGATGAAAGCTTCTCTACCTATAGTTTTTCTGACTTGTACTCTGAGTGGGACAACCAGTGAAAATTGCAGGTAGAGAGAAGAAATGCATATTTATTCCTCCACTGGGAACAAAAATCCTGTCAATAGGTATGTGACTCTAGGTAAATTAATCTGCTTATTTAGGCAATTATTTAAGCTCAATTTACTCACCAATAAAATGATAACTCCTACCACAAAAGATTGTTGTCAGGTAAAATGATTATAGATTAATTCATGTGTTTTCCAGTCCTTGGAAATGCGGATTCCTTATGTGGTGTTGGTCAATGGATAATGCCTGTTGTTCTGGCTAGGGATTTTTGATCTGTCAGCTGTGAACAGTTTGTCTTCATTCATTCATTCGTTCATTCATTCATTCATTCATCTTTAAATTCTTACTTATTAATTGACAACTAAGTACCAGATTCTGTTCTAAGCATTGGGAATGTTTCTCTAAAAGTTTCTAAAAAGACTTCCACCAAGATGGCTGAATAGCAACAGCTCCGGTGTGCAGTTCCCAGCAAGTGTGCACCAGAAGATTAGTGATCTCTGCATTTCCAACTGAGGTACCAGGTTCATCTCATTGGGACTGGTTAGACAGTGGGAACAGCCCAAGGTGGGCAGCCTGAAGCAGGGTGGGGCACTGCCTCACCTGGGAGGCACAAGGGGCCTAAGACTCTTGCTTTCAGCCATGGGAAGCCATTAGGGACTTTTCCTAACACTCCAGCACTCCGGCTCAGATACTGCACTTTTCCCAAGGTCTACACAACCCACAGACCAGGAGATTCTCTCTGGCGCCTACAGTGCCAGTGCCCAGGGTTTCCAGCACAAAACTGGGGACCTGTTTTAGTCGAGTGGCACCTGGAACGCCAGCAAGACAGAACTGCCCATTCCCCTGAAAAAGGGGGCTGAAGCCAGGGAAACAAGCAAGCTGGCTTGGTGGGTTCCACCCCCATGAACACCAGCAAGCTAAAACACACTGGCTTGAAATTCTCGCAGCCAGCACAGCAGTCTGAGCTTGACCTGGGACATCATAACTTGGTGGGAGTGAGCCTGCCATTGCTGAGGCTCTGGTAGGTGGCTTCAACATTGCCTGTGTAAACAAAGCCCCTGCCTCCGGAATTTACACAGCAGCTGAGCAGAGCCCAGCACTGCAGCTTAGCAAGGCCTTTGCAGGCAGACCGTCAAGTAGATTCCCTTCTCACTGGGCAGGGCATCTAAAGAGCAGCCTGTTAGGCAGGGACTTACAAAGCCCCTACCTTCCTGGGACAGAGGGTTGGTTGTAGGTTCCATTTCAGCAGACTTAAAGGTCCCTGCCCGGCAGTCCTGAAGAAAGCAACAGATCCCCCAGAATAATGCTTGAGCTCCGTTAAGGGATAGGCTGCCTCAAGTGGCTCCCTGACCCCCTGTGTATCCTATCTGGTAGACACGTCATATAGGAGAGCTCTGGCTGACATCTGGCAGGTCCCCTTTTGTGATGAAGCTACCAGAGGAAGGAACAGACAGCAATCTTTGCTGTTCTGCAGCCCCTTTGGGTGATTCCCAGGCAAGCAGGGTCTGGAGCGGACCTCTAGCAAACCCCAGCAGACCTGCAGCAGAGGGGCCCAACTGTTTGAAGGAAAACTAAACAAAGAAATAGCTTCAACATCAACAGAGAGGACATCAACTCAAAAACCCCATCCAAAAGTCACCAACTTCAAAGACCAAAGGTAGAATAAATCCGCGAAGATGGGAAGTTATCAGCACAAAACGGGTGAAATGCCCAAAAGCCAGAATGGCTCTTATCCTTCAAGGGATCACAGCCTTTCACCAGCAAGGGAACAAAACTGGATGGAAAATGAGTGTGATGAACTGACAGAAGCAGGCTTCAGAAGGTGGGTAATAACAAACTTTTCTGAGCTAAAGGAGCGTGTTCTAACCCAATGCAAGAAAGCTAAGAACCTTGAAAAAAGTTTAGATGAAATACTAATGAGAATAACATGGGTGGAAAAGTACATAAACAACATGATGGAGCTGAAAACAGGACAGGAACTCCATGAAGCATACACAAGTTTCAACAGCAAAATCACTCAAGTGGAAGAAAAGATATCAGAAACTGAAGGTCAAATCAATGAAATAAAGTGAGAAGGCAAGATTAGAGAAACAAGAGTGAAAAGAAAGGAACAAAGTCCCCAAGAAATATGGGATTATGTGAAAAGACCAAATCTACGTTTGATTGATGTACCTGAAAGTGACGGGGAAAACAAAACCAAGTTGGAAAACACTCTTTAGGGTATTATCCAGGAGAACATCCCCAAACTAGCAAGGCAGGCCAGCATTCAAATACAGGAAATATGGAGAACACCACAAATATATTCCTCAAGAAGAGCAACCCCAAGACACATAATCATCAGATTCACTAAGGTTGAAATGAAGGAAAAAATGCTAAGGGCATCCAGAGAGAAAGGTTGGGTTACCCACAAAGGGAAGCACATTAGACTCACAGCAGATCTCTTGGCAGAAACCCTATAAGCCAGAAGAGAGTGGGAACCAATATTCAACATCCTAAAAGAATTTTCAAACCAGAATTTCATATCCAGCCAAACTAAGCTTCATAGGCGAAGGAGAAATAAAATCCTTTATGGACAAGCAACTGCTGAGACATTTCGTCACCACCAGGCATGCCCTAGAAGAGCTCCTGAAGGAAGCCACCACAAAAACATAACAAACTGTAAAGACCATCGACACTATGAAGAAACTGCATCAACTAATGGGCAAAACAACCAGCTAGCATTAAAATGGTAGGATCAAATTCACACATAAGAATATTAACCTTAAATGTAAACAGCCTAAATGCCCCAAGCAAAAGACACAGACTGACATATTGGATAAAAAGTCAAGACCCATCGGTGTACTATATTCAGGAAACCCATCTCATGTGTAGAGACACTCATAGGATCAAAATAGAGGAACCTTAACTAAGCAAATGGAGAGCAGAAAAAAGCAGGGGTTGCAATCCTAGTCTCTGATAAAACAGACTTTAAACCAACAAAGATCAAAACAAAGGAATTGTAAAGGAATTATGGTATAGGAATGGTAAAGGAATTAATGGAACAAGAATTAATGGAACATAATGGTAAAGGAATTAATGGAACAAGAACAGCTAACTATCCTAAATATATATGCACCCAATACAGGAGCACCCAGATACATAAAGCAAGTTCTTAATGACCTACAAAGAGACTTAGACTCCCACACAATAATAGTAGAAGACTTTAATACACCACTGTCAATACTAGACAGATCAACAAGACAGAAAATTAACAAGGATATCCAGGACTTGAATTCAGATCTGGACTAAGCAGACATAATAGACATCTATACAACTCTCCACCCAAAACCACAGAATACACATTCTTCTCAGCACTATATCACACTTAATCTAACATTGGCCACATAATTGGAAGTAAAACACTCGTCAACAAATGCAAAAGAACAGAAATCATAACAAACAGTCTATCAGACCACAGTGCAATCAAATTAGAATTCAGGATTAAGAGACTCACTCAAAACCACACAATTACATGGAAACTGAACAACCTGCTCCTGAATTGATGACTGGATAAATAATGAAATGAAGGCAGAAATAAAGATGTTCTTTGAAACCAATGAGAATGAAGACACAACGTACCACGATCTCTAGGACACATTTAAAGTAGTGTCTAAAGGGAAATTTAGGGTATTAAGTGCCCACATGAGAACTGAGGAAAGATCTAAAGTTGACACCCTAACATCACAATGAAAAGAACTAGAGGAGCAAGATCAAACAAATTCAAAAGCTAGCAGAAGACAAGAATTAACTAAGATCAGAGCAGAACTGAAGGAGACAGAGACACAAAAACCCTTCAAAAATCAGTAAATCCAGGAGCTGGTTTTTTGAAAAGATCAACAAAATTAGACTGCTAGCTAGACTAATGAAGAGAGAGAAGATACAAATAGGTGCAATAAAAAATGATAAAGGGGTTATTACCACCAATCCCACAGAAATACAAACTACCATCAGATATTACTACATAAACCTCTATGCCCATAAACCAGTAAATCTAGAAGAAATGGAAAAATTCCTGGACACTTACACCCTTCCAAGACTAAACCAGGAAGAAGCTGAATTCCTGAATAGACCAATAACAAGTTCTGAATTTTAGGCAGCAATTAATAGCCTACCAACCAAAAAACGTCCAGGACCAGATGGGTTCACAAACGAATTCTACCAGAGGTACAAAGAGGAACTAGTACCATTCCTTCTAAAACTATTCCAAAGAATACAAAAAGAGGGAATTCTCCCTAACTCATTTTATGAGACCAACATCATCCTGATACCAAAACCTGGCAGAGATGCAACTAAAAAAGAAAATTTCAGGCCAATATCCATGATGAATATTGGTGCAGAAATCTTCAATAAAATACTGGCAAACTGAATCCAACAGCACATCAAAAAGCTTATTCATCATGATCAAGTCGGCCTCACACCAGGGATGCAAGGCTGGTTCAACATCCGCAAATCTATAAACATAACCCATCACATAAACAGAACCAAAGACAAAAGCCACGATTATCTCAATAGATGTGGAGAAGGCCTTCGCCAAAATTCAACAGCCCTTTATGCTAAAAACTCTCAATAAACTAGGTATTGATGGATTGTACCTCAAAATAATAAGAGCAATTTATGACGAACTCACAGCCAATATCATACTGCATGGGCAAAAACTGGAAGCATTCCCTTTGAAAACTGGCACAAGACAAGGATGCCTTCTCTCACCACTCCAATTCAACATAATATTAGAAGTTCTGGCTAGGGCCATCAGGCAAGAGAAAGAAAGGGTATTTGAATAGAAAGAAAGGATGTCAAATTGTCCCTGTTTGCAAATGACATGATTGTATATTTAGAAAACCCCATTTTCTCAGCCCCAAATCTCCTTAAACTGATAAGCAACTTCAGCAAAGTTTCAGGATAAAAAATCAATTGCAAAAATCCTGGTCATTCCTATATACCAATATTAGACAAACAGCCAAATCATGAGTGAACTCCCATTCATAACTGCTACAAAGAGAATAAAATTCCTAGGCATAAAACTAACAAGGGATGTGAAGGACTTCTTCAGTGAGAACTACAAACCACTGCTGAAGGAAATAAGAGACAACACAAACAGATGGAAAAACATTCTATTCTCATGGTTAAGAAGAATCTATATTGTGAAAATGGCCACACTGCCCAAAGTAATTTATAGATTCAGTGCTATTCACATCAAGGTACCAATGCCTTTCTTCACAGAATTGGAAAAAAACACCTTAAACTTCATATGGAACCAAAGAAGAGCCTGCATAGCCAAGGCAATCATAAGAAAAGAAAAAGAAAAAAAAAAGCTGGAGGCATCACACTACCTGACTTCAAACTATATTATAAATCTACTGCAATCCAAACAATCCTAAACAAACAAACAAACAAACAAAACCAAGCTGGAGGCATCACACTATCTCACTTCAAACTATATTACAAGGCTACTTTAATCAAAACAGCATGGTACTAGTACTAAAACAGAGATATATACCAATGGAACAGAACAGAGGCCTCAGCAAGAACACCACACAACTACAACCATCTGACCTTTGACAAATCTGACAAAAACAAGCAATGGGGAAAGGATTCCCTATTTAATAAATGGTGTTGGGAAAACTGGCTAGCCACATGCAGAAAGCTGAAACTGGATCCCTTTCTTACACCTTATACAAAAATTACCTGTAGATGGATTAAAGATTTAAACATGAGGCCTAACACAATAAAAACTCTAGAAGAAATCCTAGGCAGTACCATTCAGGACATAGGCATGGGCAAGGACTTCATGACTAAAAGCAATGGCAACAAAAGCCAGAATTGACAAATGGAATCTAATTAAACTTGAAAAGCTTCTGCACAGCAAAAGAATCTATCAATAGAGTGAACTGGCAGCCAACAGAATGGGAAAAAATTTTTGCAATCTACCCATCTGACAAAGATTCTACTATCTAGAATCTATAGAGAACTTAAACAAATTTATAAGAAAAAACAACCCCTTCAAAAAGCGGGCAAAGGATATGAACAGACACTTTTTCAAAAGAAGATATTTATGCAGCAAGCAAACATATGAAAAAAACCTCATCATCCCTGGTCATTAGAGAAATGCAAATCCAAACCACATTGAGATACCACCTCACACCAGTTAGAATGGCCATTACTAAAAAAATCAGGAGACAACAGATGCTGGAGAGGATGTGGAGAAATAGGGACACTTTTACACTGTTGGTGGGAGTGTACATTAATTCAACCCCTGTGGAAGACAGTGTGGTGAGTCCTCAAGGATCTAGATATAGAAATACCATTTGACCCAGCAATCCCATTACTGGGTATATACCCAAAGGATTATAAATCAATTTGTTATAAAGACACATGCACACGTATGTTTATTGCCACATTGTTCACAATAGCAAAGACTTGGAACCAACCCAAATTCCCGTCAATGATAGACTGGATAAAGAAAATGTAGCACATGGCCGGGCGCGGTGGCTCAAGCCTGTAATCCCAGCACTTTGGGAGGCCGAGGCGGGTGGATCACAAGGTCAAGAGATCGAGACCATCCTGGTCAACACGGTGAAACCCTGTCTCTACTAAAAATACAAAAAATTAGCTGGGCATGGTGGTGCGTGCCTGTAATCCCAGCTACTCAGGAGGTTGAGGCAGGAGAATTGCCTGAACCCGGGAGGCGGAGGTTGCGGTGAGCCGAGATCGTGCCATTGCACTCCA
>NW_022436944.1:11314692-11463622 GCF_009761245.1 Sapajus apella | reverse complement strand
AACAGAAAACGAAACACCACATGTTCTCACTTGTAAGTGGGTGTTGAGCAATGAGAACACACAGACACAGAGCAGGGAACATCACACACAGGGCCTGGGGGTTGGGGGGGCCAGGGGAGGAATAGCAGGTGGTAGGATGACTGGAGAGGGATAGCATTAGGAGAAATACCTAATGTAGATGACAGGGTGATGGATGCAGCAAACCACCATGGCACGTGTATACCTATGTAATAAACCTGCACAATCTGCACATGTACCCCAGAAATTAAAAAAGTTTCTAAAAAACAGTAAGTTGGATTGCTGAGATTTAAGTGAACAAAAGGAAGTCCAGTAAAACATGTATAGTGTGATACCTTTTGTATAACATTAACAATATGTATATATCATATAGATATATATATATATATATCTGGCCAGGCATAGTGGTATGTGCCTGTAATCTCAACTACTTGGGAGGCTGAAGCTGAAGGATCTTTTGAGGTCAGGGAGACCAGCCTTGACAATATTGTGAGACCTCATTTCAAAATTAAAAGAAAATAAAAGAAAAAAGAATGCAATATGTATATATTTGGAAGGCTAGATATGATGCTGCTACCTTTGGGGAAGGTAACAAGATCGTTTTGGTGAAAGATTGGGGAATACTGGTAGGAAGGATGGAGCTTTTCATGTTTTACTTTCCAAAGTTCTCTACTGCAGTGCTTCTCAAACTATTTATAGTGAGGAAACACATCTTGGAAACTAGTGTGGAATAATACTTCTGTAAAAATCTAATAAAGATAAGTTATTAGTAAAATGATTTTTAATTTTTTCTTTTTTTTTGAAACAGGGTCTTGCTTTGTTACCCAGGCTGGAGTGCCATGGCGTGATCATGGCTCACTACAGCCTTGACCTCCCAGGCTCAAGTGATCTTCCCAATTTAGCCTCCCAGGTAGCTGGGTATACAGGGTTTGCACCACTATGCCTGGGTAATTTTTAATTTGTAGAGATGGGGTCTCACTGTGTTGCCCAGACTAGTCTCAAACTCCTGAACTTCCCAAAGTGCTGAGATGACAGGCCTGAGACACCTCATCCAGCTGAAATTTTTAGACATTGAAAATACAAGCCTGCATTGTTTATCATTGGATTTAACAGACATCAATTTATTCTGTCAATTTACCATAAACGTTTCTAAACATTTACTCTCAATTCTGCACTTACCTCATTGAAGATGTATAATAAGTTGAGAGTTAGGTCCCAGTCCATGGGCCACAGGCCACTTTTTGAATGGCATTAAATATATGTAAATTAATATGTGTATACAAATATATTAATGTATATAATATATATATTAATTTATATCCCTGCAGCCATGCCCTATATTCTACATCTGGATTTTCAGTTACATGAATACATAGCTCCTTTTTATTTAATCTTAACTCCATCTTAATGGAAAGGCTGATACAAGGAATATTGTGGTACACTAAAATGTGTGGAGTCTAGAGATACACACACACACACACACACACACATATTACTGAACATATATGACTTGTAGAATTGCAATGACTTGAAAATGAATTTCGGCTCAGTCTGCTAATAATAGGAACAGATGCAATGCACGGAAATGCTTCAGAGGATGAAGGAATTTTTTTTGGATAAAGAAGGTAACAAAAGGGAGGTAATATGTGGTCTATGTTTTAAAGACTATATACATAAGCATTGGTCAGAAGGATAAATGTGGAAGAACATTTTAGACATAGAGAAAACAGGTGCCAAGATGGAGTGGTATGAGACTGCTGGATGTGTTGAGAAATACAGTGAACATCTGTGTTTCGGCCTGCCCAGTGCCCAGTCTCCCTTCCTCAATTTTCCCTTGAAGACTTGCAACTTCTTCATTCTCAGCGAATGTGGTTTGGGTGGGATGAACCTCTTTCCTAGTTTGTAAACTAATCTGAACTTCCCATCCCCCTTCCCTCCCACACAGGGATTGGTTCTGGATGTCTATCAGGTCCAGGCATCTTGCTGGAACACTTGCAAGGGAGGAGACAGAAGTGCTTG
Organism: Sapajus apella; assembly: GCF_009761245.1. NCBI lineage: Eukaryota > Metazoa > Chordata > Mammalia > Primates > Cebidae > Sapajus > Sapajus apella. The sequence continues at coordinate 11,461,585 of NW_022436944.1, read as the reverse complement.
TTTTGCTGGGATTGCTGAGATGAGGATTTAAGCACAGAGCTACTGAGTGCCATCTTGACACAAAAGAGAACCAGCTGGAGAATGGAGCCAACAGAGAAAAGAGCAGAGACCAGAGCTAGAAACAAAATCCAATCACTTAGTTTATGTTCCTGCAGCCATGCCCTGTGTTCTACCTCTGGGATTTTCAGTTACATGAACAGATAATTCCTTTTTTATTTAATCTTAAACCCATCTTAGTGGACAACTGATACAAGGAATATTGTGGTGTGCTAGAATGTGATGTGATGTGATGTGTGTGTGTGTGTGTGTGTGTGTGTGTGTGTGTGTGTGTGTGTATGTTGGGGTCAACACCTGTGTGAGTCTGTCCTGCAGACCCTGACTCAATGATGGATGAATAAAGTACACTGACACTCAGATATTATGCTTTGCCAGTTTGGCTGGGTGTCTGTAGCCACTTACAGACTCCTTGGAGAGTGCTGTAAACAGTTGTGACCACCAGCCTTCATCAGCCAGTGAGACTCACCTTTATTCAGTAAAGCTTAATCAACAAAGGCTTGAGTCAACACCACTAGAGTGAAAAGATTAAAAGACAGGCTCCAAGCCTTAAAGCAAACACCATTAGTTGGTAATATCCCTGGTTGACTTCCTCCTTGAGAGGGCCATCTGTCTCAAAGGTTTTAAGACTACATGAGTAAACAAGTTGGTTAGGTAAACTCTTCACATTCCTTTGTTTTCACTCTAATTTATTTAACTAAGGGAACAAGGCTACCTTCAAACAAGAACTATAGAAAAAACTCTTAGGCCTTCCAAAAGGGTTTAAGACTATATTCTATAACTTTCTCTTATATTTTTCCCTTAATATTTTTGCCACCACTCAGACTGAATCCCCACATGTGTATATACTGGGGACTAATGTGGCTGCAGAGGCAGGTGAGGGCAGGCATGTGAAGGGCTGAGGAACAGGCCCTCATTTCAGGGGACTCAGAAACTTCAGAGGGTTTAAAGCAGCGATTACTTCAACAAGAAAAGAGCTATAAATCAGAAACTCTAACATTAAGAACAATTACTTTTTCAAGCTTTTCTAGTAGTTCATTGTTTTTTTTTTGTTATTGTTTCTAATAATTACCAAACTTGAAAACATGAGAAGGAGGGCTAGAGAAGTAGCTGGGGCTGCAGCAGTGACTTCAGGGACTGGAGATGGCCCTGAAAAAATAAAAATAGAAAGGAACTAGCAAGTCCCTGGAAATGACATTTTTAAATGATTCCATTTTCCTTTTAAGGAATGAGTTATAATTTTATTTTGAGCAATGAAGTGGCTGACCCCTTTTAGTAATGTTTTCATTTCACGAATACACATTCAGAAATAGAATTTCACGAGGAAACTTATATAAATAATGAGGATCAGCTTTTCTGAAGCTCCCTATACATTTTAATTAGTTTTCTCCCAGGAACACATTCATTAACTATTTTGAACACTACACAACTAAAGAAAACCAGCACTCCATCTAGTTCCCTGCATATGGTTGTCATGTCTGTTTAAATTCTCTAGCAGGTTTTTTTTTTTTTTTTGTCTTTTGTGATATTTTTCACAATTCTAGGCCAACTGCTTTGAAGCATGTTACTAAATTTGAATGTCTGATTATTTCCTCATGATTATATTCAGGTTAAATTTCAAGGAATACTCCATAAGTAATGTTTTATCTACTCCAGGTTTCACATGAGGGGGCATACAATGCCCAATTTTTTGTTCAATTATTGGTTAATTTTTATCATTTATTAAGGTGGTATCCATCAGCTTTTGCCATTGTGAAAGTACCTTAATATCCTTGCAATTAATAAATAATCCATGGGATTATTCCTCCACGATAAATAGCATGCTTAATAACAAATACTAGTTTCAAACAAAAATGGCCCATAATGAAATTTTGTACAGTTAGAATGACTTTAACAAACCTCTAGTGAGTATTCACTAAACTATGTTATGCTAGGTACTAAGACCAAAGTGGTGAACAAGTAGAGTACACAGAATGCTACATGAAAGGGCAGAATACTACAGGAGCATGAAGGAGAGGAACAAAGACCATTAAATTCGAAGAAATGGAAGTTCAGAGATGTGAAAGGACTTGACCAAGTTTTAGATCCAGTGTCAGAAGTGAAATTAGAACTGTGGTTTGTCTGATGCTCAGACTAGTGTTCTTCTATGGCCACACTAAGGCTCTACTGCAATGTTGGTTCTCCAGAACAAGTATATCATTTGTTACCACAGTGAAAACAATGATACCTTAATACTAAAAGAACAAGTTTTTTCCAGATCTACCACAAGGTGCTTTACAGGGAATTTCGATTTAAATTCTGTACATCGTAACATTGAAGTCACTGGAGACCTAGTCTAGTTTTGCCTCAGGGAAATGTTTCTTTATAGTATCACTGTCACACACACACACACACACACACACACACACACACACACACACGGGCAGCACAGGCATACAGCACACAACTGGGTATCGCTTATGAACCCCATCTTAAAAATACCACAGAACAAGATTTTTCTTTTCTATCAGGGAACAGTTCAGTTATCTACATCCTAGTCTTAAGAGTAACAACTTACATCTGATACAGAATTTTTATAGTTTACATAGTGTTTTCATATGCTATCACTGGACCTCAAAAACAACCTAGTTAAGGCAGGTGTGGTTGGGCACACCTGTAGTACCAGCTACTCAGGAGGCTAAGGTGAGAGGATCACTTGACTCCGAGAGTTCAGGTCCAGCCTGAGCAACATAAGAAGACCTCATCTCTTAAATAACAACTGAATTGGGCAGGGTGCTGTGGCTCACCCTTGTAATCCCAGCACTTCAGGAGGCCGAGGTGGGTGGATTACCTGAGGTCAGGAGTTTGAGACCAGCCTCACCAATATGGTAAAATCCCCGTCTCTACTAAAAATACAAAATTAGCCGGGTGTGGTAGTGCATGCCTATAATCCCAGCTACTTGGGAGGCTGAGGCAGGAGACTTGCATGAAGCCGGGAGGCATAGGTTGTCATGAGCCGAGATCGCGACATTGCACTCCAGCCTGGGCAACAAAAGTGAAACTCCGTCTCAAAACAAAAAAACAACAACAAAAAAGCCATCTCAATTATTTCTTAAGGTGAGAAGGAGGGAAGAGCGTAAAATGTTGGCTGGATTACTGTGTTGCCTTTAGATGTAAAAATATCTAGTGTATACCTAATTTTCAGAATTAAAAATTTAGGGATGATCAACATATATATATATACATACATCCTTTTTCAAAAGCCTGTAGCACCCGGTGTTTCAAGGTGGTCTCCCAGTCAAAGATTAGCTAAGCAGATCCGATCCTGCTTAGCTTCCAAGATCAGAGGGAATAGGGCAAGTTCAGGGTGGTGTGGCTGTGGACCATATATTTTTATATCTAGAATTCATTCATATCCATTCAATCAATCTTGCTCTGAGCAGGATGATCTCAGATTCAAACTCAAAAGCTGGATATGGTTGTCAGCTCTTTTAGGCACTGTTTTGTCATGGGATTTAAGATCTCTTGGCCTAAGTTTTGGATCTGTAAATATAAATCCCAACCTGGACTCTTCCCTGGGCTGACCGAGTTCAGGGAGAAAGGTGGCAGTAGGTAAGTCATATGATGGAAAAGCATCGACTACCCTGTCATGAAAACTTTCAGGAACATTTCTTTTTAGAGACAAGGTCTCACTATGATGCCCAGGCTGGCCTCAAACTCCCGGGCTCCAGCAAACCTCCCGCCTCACCCTCACCCTCCAACGTATCTAGAGCTACAGCCCCCTTCTCCCCACCCGCGCTGCCTAAGAACAGTTTTTAAACGTGAAAGCCACAATTATCATTTGCTTCTTGCTCTGCCCTTCATCTTCTGAATAAGAAACCTCGTAACACACTGCTTGCTTTGGGATAGGTGAATTTGAAGTATTATTACGGCATTTCCAATTTTCACGGAAGGATTTTGGCGATATAATAATCGTCAACAGGCCCCAAAAAGGGCCATCAAAGGTCAAGCAGGGAGGTCGGTTTCCTGGAGGGCTCACTGTGGGGTAAATGCCTTGAGGGGGCTGGTCAGATTCCCCTTTCCCGTTTCCTGGAGCTCAGTGATAGTCTGCTGCCCATGCCCCGTCAGACAAGTGGCCTGAGTGCCCCACAACCCCTGCAGGTCCGGCGGCCCCCCTCCAATCCGCAAGGCGTCCAAGCCAGGCACGATCACGATCAGCTTTGCCACACAACATGTACAAGACCCGGCGGCAGGTTCCAGGGTAGGCGAGTTGATTTCACAACGGCCGAGAAGGAGGAGCGCACCCACTTCGTAATTTCTCGGAAGCCTAGGGGACTCGCCGGAAGAGCGGCTTACGAACCGGAAAAACTGCAAATCTGAGGCCTCCGGGCGCATGAACGGCGCCTTCTGCTCCTGGCTTTTGCGGTGGAGTGGATCCCTCCGCCAGTCACTGCATCCGGAAGCCGGATCTAACTTGCGCGCCCTTGTTCTGCCCCTGCGCGGACGTGACGTAGGCGGTCGCTGCCCTTGGCCTGCCGCGGCGCCGGCCGCTTGTGACGTAAGCCGCAGAATCGTCAGGGCTTAGTCTGTCTCTGTTGCCGCTCGTCTGACAGTTTCTGGGTCTGAGCAAAAGTAAAAGTAATTTTGCCATTTCCTGAAACTTCAAGTTAAACCTTTAAGCTCTCCATTTCCTAAAAGAGTAAAACGCGGGCACCCCTCGAGCTAGTTCATCACCTTTTAACCTGGGAGTTCTGTTAAAAGGAAGTAACTGCAAAATGTGTTCACTGTCAGGTTTATTTGGAAGCTTTGGATTGTGTTCATGCGTTCCCTCAGCGTGTGAACTGCAAGAAAGTGGAATGCCAGCCGTATGAAATGACACCTTTTGATATGGAGGCTGGGAGGTGTAATGCCCATTCTGACTTGATGAGTTTTGTTTGTTTTTGAGACGGAGTCTCGCTCTGTCGCGAAGCTGGAGTGCAGTGGCGTGATTTCGGTTCCCTGCATCCTCTGCCTCCTGGGTTCAAGCGATTCACCTGCCTCAGCCTCCCTAGTAGCTGGGACTACAGGTGCCCGCCACCATGCCCTTTTAATTTTTTTTTTTTTTTTTTTTTTTTTTTTAATAGAGATGGGATTTCACCGTGTTAGCCAGGATGGTCTTGATCTGACCTCGTGATCAACCCGTCTCGGACTCCCAAAGTGTTGGGATTACAGGTATGAGCCACTGAGCCCGAACTAGCTTGATGAAATTAATGTAATTTTATTTTAATTTTCATTTGAATTACCCAGGAATAGCATCTTGAAAGGCCGGGCGTAAAAAGCAGTTAAAGAGTTTCGAGAAACGGTTAATCGTTTTGTAAACTAAAGACCGAATGAAAATCTAACTGCATTAGGAAATAAATAAACTTACAAGGGCTGAAGGTTTTGTCTGCAATTTACAGCTAATTAAATAGGCACAAAGATTTCTGTGACTTGCCCAAGAGAGGTGGAGTTCGGGCCACTGCTTTCACCAGGACACAACCATAGCCTGCTTGAATATGGCCGCCCTTAGGAGCCACCGTATTTGGCCGTTCAGGGCCTCTTTTCTTGTCTTCCACTCTCACTTGTCTTTTCTCGCCCTTCCATGTTTTTGGTTCCTTTCCTGCATTTCCCTTATCTCCACTCCCCTCCCGCTTTGCTTCCTCTATCTCTTTAACTTCTGTTTTCTTGATGGTGCAGCCAACCTTTTGCTTAAAAGGCCATACAAGGAAATGGAATAATTTAAAAAATTTATTTTCATAAGGCTTGTTTTCTTGTCTTAAGCTTGTTTTTTAGGGAGTGAAAAATTTCATATACAGATAGACATAAAACCTCCTCTGGTAAAAGCTGCCCTCTGTTTTCTCCCACAGCTGTCCTGTGAAAGTAGGAGTGTGTGTGAATGGTGAAGCAAAGAGAAGGAGACATGGGGTCAGTAGAAGAGGGAGTGCAGGGTGTAGGGAAGTTACTTAGAACCAGCGAGCCTGGGTCCGTGGCTCATCCCTGTAATCCTAACACTTTGGGAGGCTGAGGTGGAGGCCCCTTGGCACCACTGCACTCTAGCCTGGGCAACAGAGTAAGACCCAGTCTCCTGGTCTCAAAACAAAAACAACAAAAACAGAAACAGGAGAAACACCATCTATATAAGCAAAGAGGTACTTTAAATGTTGCAAAACTCGATTCCAGATAACATGGCTGTGTATTCTACAAAATCTAGGAAACACATTTCCAATCATTGCACATTCATCTATAATGCATTTCCTTAGACGATTTGTGTCTTTCAGGAATAAATCTGTAGCTTTAGCTGTCCCAGAAGTAATCACAGGCGTTCATTGTCTATTCAATGACAATATTGTGAACTATTCTGTGAAATAATAAAGTATCAGTGTTTTCAGATTTCATGGCCTTTTTGGTAGTGTTTTCAGTGTGGTGGCACCTGTTCCCAGTTCTGCCAGTGAATGTTGTTACCTTTGATCTACAGTTGGGAAGCTAAAACTCAGAAAGTTACTTGTCTAAGACTATATACCTCCAAGAAGGTAGAACCGTTGCTATTTCCAATTTTCTAGTCTCCAAACGTGTAATAAAGAACTAATTTGCAATTTACAATGAATAATAGAATTTGCTAAAATATAATAACTGACCAAACTGTGCTCTCTTATTACCAATTTTTTTTTCCTCTGTCTCTTTCTTTTGTAAAAGTCTCACTCTGTTGCCCAAGCTGGAGTGCAGTGGTGAGATCTCCGCTGACGGCAACCTTCGCCTTCCAGGTTTAAGAGATTCCAGTGTGTCAGACTCCCCAGTAGCTGGGACTACAGGTGGGTGCCACTATACTTGGCTAATTTTTTTTTTTTTTTTTTTGAGTCGGAGCCTCGCTCTGTCACCAGGCTGGAGTGCAGTGGCGAGATCTTGGCTCACTGCAACCCCTACCTCCCCGGTTCAAGTGTTTCTCCTTCCTCAGCCTCCCGAGCAGCTAGGACTACAGGCATGCGCCACCACACCCAGCTAATTTTTGTATTTTTAGTAGAAACGGGGTTTCACCATGTTGGCCAGGATGGTCTCAATTTCTTGACCTTGTGATCTACCCGCCTTGGCCTCCCAAACTGTTGGGATTACAGGCGTGAGCCACTGTGCCTGCCCCAGTTTGTTTCATTGGTGTTTGTAATTGGTCAACAATAACTTGCAGAAATTGATTGGAACATATATTTTGTCAAAGCATTTGAAGGTATTCCTGGTTTGGTTTATGTTTGGTTTATATTGAAAGAAAATAAAATGCTGTGTATTCCGTAATTTAAAAATAATTGTTCATTTTGGTGACATTTGGTAGGTGGATAGCAAAAACAAAAGATGATACTCTCTATGATCTTCAATCTAAACATTTATGTTAGGACAGATTATTCCCATATCTATGTAATGATATATTCCCACCGTCACGTCTACAAATCCCAGAAACGGTGTTATTTGATCTTGTTCTCTTTTTCAAAAAATTCTACCTTCCGAGGTGGTGGTTCTTTGAGTTTTATAAGTGAACCATAAAGTAGTCGGAAACCTGGGTGCCAAGATGGTAGAAACATGAAGCTTACTTATTCCAAGGACAGTTTTATATATGTAAAGGACTTTATTATCCTTACTGTATACAGCATTTTAATGGGGGGGAGGAAGCAGGAGCGTTGTTGGGGATTAATTTAATTTTGTAGTTTTAAAATACAAACAAATGATTGTGTTAGTCTTTAAAAGTAGCAGTAGTGTTGACATTTTTACTGCTAAAACTTTAGAACATACGGACGTGAAAGAATATCCTCACCAGAAAAGTGCTAATCAACTCCTTGGGAAGCTTAAGAATGCACTTTAACAACATCTGCATTCATGGGATAAAATCTGAAATGAGAGCTCACAGGACAAGATTTATTAACCTTATCCTTCTGCCTTACAGGGAAGGCAGAAACTCTCACAATTAAGCAGTTTGAACAGAAATATTAGCAAGGGATTGGTGTTTGTATGTTTAATTACTCTGAAGCTATAATAGAAAACCCCTAGTAGGACAACATGTATTTGCATGTTTGCAAATATTGTTTTTTACTTCAGATTATTTAGAAAATATTTTATTCCAAAGTATTGTGAACTTTCAAACATCTATTCTGTAGATGATTGAAATATTTTGGATAATTAATCTATTAATTCATATTGATACAAATGTCTTTGACTCTCATACTCTGTTGTAGTTACTATTGCTACATAGCCAATTGGTCCAAATTAAGCATCTTGAAACAACCATTTTTTACTTTCATGGATTTTGGGGAAAGTCAGATCAGACATGACAGGAGTAGTTAATTTTCCCTTCTTGTGGTCTAAGGTCTCATTTCTCAAGCTGGGCTGGCTCAAAAACTAGAACCGCTGATGGGAACAGTCACGCCTGGCTGCCTTATGTGACTTGGTTTCCTTACAGCCAGTGATCTCAGGGTAGTCAGACCTTTTACAAGGCAGCTCAGGGTTTCAAGTGTGAGTGTTCTAGTGCACAAGGCTTCATTACCTAAGATAATACCCAGCTTCAGTATCATGTCCACAGTGGTCTGTGTGTTGAAGCAGTCACAAACCTGCCCATAATCAAGAGGTGTGGCCATACACCCTACCTTCTCCAACTCTCCAGGAAGAGTATAAAAAAAACTTAGGATCATGTTTAAAAGCTGCCACTTACTCTATCCAACCCTCTCATACTCATATTCAACTCTGAATATTTTTCTTTAGATATTTTCCCTAAGTGTCTACATATTCATAAAACCCCTACATGTGGGCGAAGGCTAATTAAACTGTCATGGGATGATTTTTCTTTCTCATGGGAAGCAGGTGGAATTAACAGACTGGCTGCTGTTTTTAAACACGTTATGCCAGTATCTGTGTCCCTTCTGAGATGGGTTGTTTTTCTTCAGTGAGGGAGAACATTCCCTGTTGAAAACCCTTTTATTTAGAAATCATGCTTGCTTTTTACTCTTTGTTATTTGGATATATATGTGTGTCTGGAAATAGACTGAGAAGAAACTTGCCTGTTGATATCTTAATAAAAGTAATTAAAACATTCCCAGGGCTGGGACTAGAGCAAGGTGAGTGAGGCACTTGCTTCAGCTGTAAAATTTAAGGCTATGCCAAAAAACTCAGTAATCCAAATAAATATTTTCATTTAGTATTAAAGAAAATTAAACCTAATGCCAAGCAATCCATAATAAAATATCAAAGTTTCAGATAAAGACAGTATATTATTTTCCTAGGGCTGCTGCAACAAAGTACCAAAAACTGGGTGACTTAAAAGAACATACATTTCTTTTCTCACTGGGTGTGGCGGCTCACTCCTGTAATCCCAGCATAGGAGGCTGAGGTCGGCAGATCACAAGGTCAGGAATTCGAGACCAGCCTGATCTACATGGTGAAACCCCATCTCTACTAAAAATACAAAAATTAGCCGGGTGTGGTGGTGCACACCTGTAATCCTAGCTATTCAGGAGGCTGAGGTAGGAGAATCTCTTGAACCCAGGAGGTGGAGGTTGCAGAGAGCTGAGATCATGCCACTGCACTCCAGCCTGGGCAACAGAGCCACACTCCATCTCAAAAAATAAATAAATAAATAGGAAAGAAAAAACACACATTTCTTTTCTGTCAGTTCTGGGACCAGGGGCTCTCAGGAGGAAACCTCATGCCTCTCTCCTGGCTTTGGGTCGTTGCTGGCAATCCTTGGTGTTTGTTGGTTTGTCTGCACCCATCTTCGCCTCCATCGTCACGAGTTCTTCCCTGTGTGTCTCTGTGTCCTCTCCTTTTCTTTTGAGGACACCAGTCACTGGACTTAGTGCCCATTCTAATCCACTGTGACCTCATTTAAATAATTATAGTCACAAAGACCCTGGTTCCAAATAAGATCACATTCTGAGGCTCTGGGTAGATATGAATTTTTTGGAGGCACTATTGAACACTAGAGAGAGGATCAGTGTTACTGACTTTTTTTTTTTTCCTTAAGTTCCAATATGGCTGAGCATAGTAACCCCCAATCTGCCTCAGCTTCCAAAAACTTGCTCACACATGTTACTGGAGTAGATATTAAATGTATTTTGGGCCGGGCGCGGTGGCTCACGCCTGTAATCCCAGCACTTTGGGAGGCCGAGGCGGGTGGATCACAAGGTCAAGAGATCAAGACCATCCCGGTCAACACGGTGAAACCCCCTCTCTACTAAAAATACAAAAAATCAGCTGGGCATGGTGGTGCATGCCTGTAATCCCAGCTACTCAGGAGGCTGAGGCAGGAGAATTGCCTGAACCCAGGAGACGGAGGTTGCGGTGAGCCGAGATTGCGCCACTGCACTCCAGCCTGGGTAACAAGAGCGAAACTCCGTCTCAAAAAAAAAAAAATAAATAAATAAATAAAATAAAAATAAATAAATAAATGTGTTTTGACTCAAATTAGAAAATGCATTACAAGGTGATTTTTTTTAGCAGCACAGTCTGGCTACTACCAGGTGAGCTGTTGTTCCATCACCTCTGGAGCCTCAGATTGAGAAGTTTCATCCACTCACCTATTTCAGCTTCCACATGACTCCTAAATCTGTCTGTTTAGCCTCACTACTCTATGAATTCTAGATTCTTTTTTCCAGTGGCTCCTGGACATTCCAACTTGTTAACCTAAAGGCATCTCAAATGGAACTTGTATCTCACTGAAGCATTTATGTCTTCTTGTCCTCTTCCCCATCTCCTTCATTGGCATGTTCATCTTCCTTCCCTGTCCCCTAAAACAAACCCTTGAGAGTCTCTGGTCTCTCCCTCTTTCCCAGCACCTTGTCTGGTTCCACCTCACAGACAATTCTGAATCACCTTCCTCTGCCATGATTCTCAACGTTTTATCAGCAGGTATCATCTTGGGTATGGAGATGTTCCTACAGAATATGTTTATCATGATCTGCTTGCAAAATAAGAGTTGTGAATGTGTTACAGGTTTAAATATTAAATATATTTTGCCTTGGAAAATACAGTGAATTGTAGGTAATTTTGTCAGCATGACCTTGACACTGTATATGGCTTTATATAGAGAATATACATATACTCTATATTATATATATATAAACTATATATTTTATATACACATAAATTCTATATATTCAGACACACACACACATATACATACATATATAAAGAAAGAATGAGAGAGAGAGAGCATAAGCCTGGGCTTACATGATTTTGCTCTTAGCCTCAGAAACGGATTACAGGCATGTACTGCCACCCTCATTCTGGATGTTACGTTTTGATGCTTTAGTATTACTAAACCTGGTCACCCAAAGCAAATTCCTTCTAGTCTCCTTTTTGCTGTAGTAGAAACTCTGTTCATCCTGAGGTTGCTGCTTCCCTGTGGCCCGCTCTAGTGTGGCAGTTCACAGGCCTCCTACCCCTAGCTCTGAAGCAGAGTGGAAGTCCTCCCTTTACCTCCTGGTCACTTCTGGATTATTTTTCCCCCTCCACCCTATCCCTGCCCCAGATTTCAGTCTCACATTAGCAGATTGGCATACTCCACTCTTCCATAGTATACACACTTATGAACCTCCTGAGTTCTTCTCCCTGTTTTTTCTTTGAAGAATTTTACCTTCAGGTTCACTGCCATTCTCTGAAGTGACACCAGATTTCAGCATCCAAGCAGGTGATCTTCCAGTAGCCAGGTTTCATGGTTCCTTGACTTCCCCTTTTCCAATAATTTTGTTCTCTTTTTATAGCAGCCATTCTCCTCCCATGGACCTGCTTTAAACTGTGTCACACATCCAAGCCATCATCTCAGTCTTACTTTACCACCTCTAATCGTTTTTTTAAAAATCAATTTATATTTTTTATTTATACATAAATTTTTATTTATTGATACATTTATTTTAATTTTTATTATTTTATTATACTTTAAGTTCTGGGGTACATGTGCGGATCCTGCAGGATTGTTACATAGGTGTACACATGCCATGGTGGTTTGCTGCATCCATTCCCCTGTCACCTACATTAGGTATTTCTCCTAATGTTATCCCTTCTCAATCTCCCCACCCCCTGCTATCCCTCCCCTAGCCCCCCAACCCCCAACAGACCCCAGTGTATGATGTTCCCCTCCCTGTGTCCATATGTTCTCATTGTTCAACACAAACTTATGAGAACATGCACCACCTCTAATCTTTGCAGCTCATTCTTCCTAGTTCTTTTCACCCCACATTATATTCTCACTATCCTCTTTACCTAGTTTAAATTCTACAGTCAGTCCTTATAATCACTCCCTTGCATAACTCTCAGCTCCCAACTAAACCTGCCCAACATAATATAATTGCAGAAAGACACACAGCCATGCTGCCTGGGCTCACTCTAAATGACCCCAACCTCGAGTGGACCCTTAATTTTGTGTGGCAAGCACACATTTCCCTGGAACATTCGCATTCTCCTAGATAACCCTTCTGATAAACACATTCTTCTAGATACTTCCCAACTTTCTTCAGACCTCTCATACCTCTCCCATCTTCACTCTGTCAGTTTCCTTAAGAAAACAGAAGTGATCTGAACAGATCTGTGGCCCTCACCACTTGTCCACCCACCTTCTGCACCTGGGTCTACATACTCTGCATTCCCTTATGTTTCTGTGGGTAGACTGTCCATGGGGGACCTATGGGTCCTAGCTAAGGGCAGCCCTTTCACTGTGTGCAAGAGCTATTCTTCTTTCATTTATTCAAGGTCATTAAAGCAACAATTGTTCCCTCCTTCTATGTTATCAATTAAATCAATTGATTTTTTTGAGATAGAGTCTCACTCTGTCACCCAGGCTGGAGTGCAATGGCACCATCTCGGTTCACTGCAGCCTTGACCTCCCAGGCTGAAGTGATTTTCCCACCTCAGCCTTCCTAGTAGCTGGGATTAGAGGTGCATGCCACCATACTTGGCTAATTTTTTAAATTATTTTTTTTTTGTAGAGAAAGGGTTTTTCTGTGTTATCCAGGCTGGTCTAAAAACTCCTAGAATCAAGCAATTCCCCTGCCTTGGCTTCTCAAAGTGCTTGAAATACAGGCCTGAGCCACTGCACCCAGCCAAATTTTTTTTTCATTTTAAGTTATCCAGCCTCAGACATTACTTAATTGCAGCACTAAATGGAATAGATGCATCTCAACATTTTCTTAATTCCTCTCTTTGCATTCTTTGTTGGACCCACTCAAACCAGGTTTCACCCTTGCCGCATCACCAGACCTGCTCCTATCAAGGTCACTGTGACTGTACCATTGGTTAATTCTCATACTTTACCTTTCTCAGCCTATCATCAGCACCTGTGACACAGTGGCCTCCTAATTGGCCTTTCTGCCTTTACCCATGTTCGCTGAAGTCTGTTCTCACCAAAGAAGCCAAAGTGATCCTTTTAACACCTTTATCAGTGGGTCATCTCATCCCATTCATACTATTAATAAAAGCCAAAATTCAAATCATGTCCTAAAACCCTGTCAGTAATTCTGGAACCTTCTCTCCTCTCTCCTGCTGTTCTGTCATAGTTTTCTCCCTTCCAAGCACATTGGCTTCCCAGCTGTTGTTCTGACACACCATGGCACATTTTTCCTTAGAATACGAGAGGGAGTTCCTTCTGCCTGGAAGGCTCTCCACTCATCATTATTATCTGCCCTTTCCAGCCCTCCCTTCTTCCACCTCTACCACTAGAATAAAAAACCTCTAAGGCAGGGAGGTTGGCCCTTGTTCACTGCTCTCCGTGCTTGTTCACTTCTGTCACATAATTTCAGTGCTAAGGATTATGCACATAGTAGTCCTCATACAATGTTTGTCCAATGACTGGAAGAGCTTATGTTTTGTTCTCACCCTGTACCTTCCTACTTATGTGCCTTTATCCTGGCATGCCCTTTCTCCCACCTGGAAAGTATTCATTCCTTCAAACTCACCTTTTTGGTGAAAAGTCTTTCTCTTTTTCTTCTTCCTTTTCTATTACCCATGCCGGTGATTTAAATATACTTAATCACAATACCTTTATCCTCTCTAAGAAATTTAAGATTCAAGATGGATAGCTAGATGCAGCCAGGAGGAACATCTGTCAGTGAGAGACCGGGACATCAGGAAGACTGCTGTACAGTTAGCAGATCTTTGGAGGTTTGGCATTAAGAGTGGACAGAGGGAGGACACAGATACTGGGCTGAAGGGAGAGAAAGTTGGGAACACTGCTCAGGGCCTCTGCACACTAGGACTTATTCCTGGCCCCCGGTGACTCTCAGGGAAAGGCTGAGTTGAATGGGCCAGGAGTGACCCACTCTCACCATGGACTTCTAGAATCCTGGCAGCAGCAGACCCCATGAACCCCATGGATACTTGAGCTGGCAGGGATAGCTGCTTAGAGAGGTACTAGAGTCAGTACTCCAGCCTGCAAGGAGCCCAGGGGGTTTAGAGCAGGAGTGTCTGAAGTAGAGCATGGCCAGGGATGCCCATCTCTCAAGACTCACTGTGGAGAGTTTAGCCTTAGAGGAACTATTGGATCTGAACAGAGCAGGACAGTCTAACCTGTGAGATGTGACCAGTCTTATCTGAGTGCCCCACTGTCTGCTAGCCTCTTCTTGGCCTATCCAAGTCTGCCTGCATTGCAGCTTCAGATGCCCAACTGGGGTGTGTTATGTGGATCCACATCATACTTCCTTTGTTATCATACCATCAAAGAGCTCCAGAAGAGCAGCCTGTGCTGCGGTGTACCAACCCACCCACACCCTCCCCTGACTGCAGCTTCATGTCACTTTGCCTGCACTCATTTGCCCATGTCCACTCCATACTGCTTAGCCAGCATGGTGCCTGCCCTCCTTCTCTGGTACGAGTGTGCCCATGTATGCCACCATGCCATTGTTGCTGATGTGAGTGCATGGAAGCCGTGGCCATGTTCTCCACCCTGCTACCTTTGCTGCTGCTACCAGTAAAAATACACACATGGAGTCCGCAGCCCTGTCCCCACCAGTGCCTTGCCCCTGTGCACACACAACCACCAGTGTAAATGCATACTCAAAGGCCGGTAGCCTGGTGCCCACTAGCACCCCACCTAAGCAGCTGAGCAAGGACCCTGCTGTGCTGCCACTGTTGTTGGTATATGTGAACAAGAATAGATCTTGCTACCACTGCCCCAAAGAAGCACTTTGGCTGGCACCACCCATTGGAGTAATGTTGCCAGTGGTCTGGGAACACCTATGCCCTTCCACCACAGCAGGTTCCTAATCTCCAGCAGTTAGAGGACAAAGCCAGTGGCCCAATACCAGCCCCCAGAGTTATAGCATGCAATGCAGAAGTGCTGAGCTGATCCTTGGTCTCCTAAAATCTTCCAGAAATGAAGACAGTCAACTGAACCCACCTTATATAACAATCAAACTCCCAAGGGTGTCAAAGAAGATAAAAGCAAAAAAAAAAAAAAAAAAAATGAAAACTCATCAAAAGGACAGCAACTTCAGAGATTAAAGGGACGTCGCCCATACAAATGAGAAAGAACCAGCACAGGAACTCTGGCAACTCAAAAAGCCATAGTGTCTTCTTACCTCCAAATGACTGCACTGGTTCCCCAGCAGTGGTTCTTAAGCAGGCTGAAACAGCTGAAGTGACAGCTTTGGAATTCAGAATATGGGTAGAAATAAAGATAATTGAGATTTGGGAGAAAGTTGAAACCCAATCCAAGGATTCTAGGGCATGCAATAAAATGATGCAGGTGATAAAATACAAAATGGCTATTTTAAGAAAGAACCATACTGATCTGATAGAGATGAAAAAGTCACTTCAAGAATTCCAGAATATAATTGCAATATTAGCAGAGAATTGACCAACTTGAGGAAAGAATCTCAGAGCTTGAAGACTAGTTCTTCGAAATAACTCAGACAAAATGAAAAAAGATTAAAGAAGAATGAACACAAAACTTCTGAGAAATATGGGATTATGTAAATGGAAGAAATCTGTGATTCATCAGCATCTATGAAAGAGAGAGAAAGGAAGCAATTTGGAAAACATTTCAGGATATATCCATGGAATTTTTCCTAACCTTGCTAGAGGGGCCAACATTCAAATTCAGGAAGTGTGGAGAACCCCTGTGAGATACTACACAAGACAACCATCCCCAAGACACATAGTGCTCAAGTTCTCCAAGGTCAAAATGAAAGAAAAAATGTTAAAGGCAGATAGAGAGGAGGGGAAGTTTGCCTGTAAAGGGAATCCCATCAGGCTAACAGCAGACATTTCAGCAGAAACCCTACAAGCCAGAAGAGATTGGGGGCCTATATTCAGCATTCTAAAAGAAAAATTCCAACTAAAAATTTTACATCAGCCAAACTAAGATTAAGATAACTAAGATAAGCCAGGGAAAAATAAGATCCTTTTCAGACAAGCAAACATTAAGGACCTTTGTTACCATTAGACTTGCCTTACAAGAGATCCTTAAGGGAGTGCTATATATAGAAAGAAACCACCATTACTGGTTACTAGAAAAAGACACTTAAGTACATAAAGCAATCACACAAACAAGTCTGCAAAATAACCAGCGAACAACATGATGACATGATAAAATCTGCACATATGAATATTAACCCTGAATGTAAATGGACTAAATGCCTCAATTAAAAGGCACAGAGTGGCAAGTTGGATAAAGAAGCAAGATCCAGTTGTATGCTGTCTTCAGGAGACTCCTGTCACATGCAGTGACATCTATAGGCTCAAAGTAAAGGGATGGAGAAAAATTTACCAAGCAAATGGAAAACAGAAAAAAGCAAGAGTTGCTATTTTAGTTTCAGACAAAACAGACTAAATCAATTAAGATTTTTTTTAAAAAAGTGCATATAATAATGAAAGGTTTGATTCAACAGGAAGACCTAACTATCCTAAATATATATGCACCCAACACAGGAGCACCCAGATTCATAAAGTAAGTTCTTAGAGATCTGTGAAGAGACTTAGATAACCACACAATAATAGTTGGAGACTTCAACACCTCACTGACAGTATTAGATCAGTGGGGAAGAAAACCAACAAAGATACTCAAGACCTGAGCTTTTCCCTTGACCAAATGGACATAATAGACATCTACAGAACTCTCCACTTCAAAAAGCAAAATATGCATTCTCATCTGCATATGACACATATTCTAATATTGACCACACAATTGGCCATGAAACAATCTTCAGCAGATGCACAGAATCCAAAATTTGGATCACAGTGGAATAAAGTTAGAAATCAATATTAAGAAAATCACAGCCAGGTGCACTGGCTCATGCCTATAAACCCACCACTTTGGGAGGCTGAGGCAGGAATATTGCTTGAACCAAGGAATTCACAACTAACCTGGGCAGTATCCTGAGACCTCATCTCTAAAAGGTAAAAGAAAGAAAGAAAGAGAAGAAAAGAAAGAAAGAAAATCACTCAAAACAAAACCATATGATTACATGGAAATTAAACAATGTGCTCCTGAATGACTTTTGGGTAAACAATGAAATTAAGGCAGAAATCAGGAAATTCTTTGAAACTAATGAGAACAAAGATACAACATACTAGAATCTCAAGGATGCAGCTAAAACAGTGTTACAAGAGAAGTTTATAGTGCTAAATGCCCACTTTAAAGTTAGAGAGATCTCAAATTAACAACCTACCATCACACCTACAGGAACTAAAGAAAGAAGAGTAAACCAACCCTAAAGCTAGTAGAAGACAAGAAATAACCAAAATCAGAGCTGAACTGAAGGAAATTAAAATGCAAAAAAAAAAAAAAAAAAAAGTACAAACAGTCAATGAGTCCAGGAGTTGGTTTTTTGAAATAATAAGATAGACTGCTATTTAGACTAATAAAGGAAAAAAGGGAGAAGATCCAGATAAACAAATGACAAAGGGGATGTTATCAACAACACAGAAATACAAAAATCCCTCAGAGATTACTTTAAAAACCTCTATGTACACCAGCAGAAAAAGTAGAAGAAATGGGTAAATTTCTGGAAAAACACAACCTCTGAAGATTAAACCAGGAAGAAATTGAATCCCTGAACAGACCAGTAATGAGTTCTGAAATTGAATCAGTAATAAAATGCCTACCAGACAGAAAAGCCCAGATAGATTCTCAGCTGAATTCTACCAGATGTATGAAGAAGAGCAGATAGTAATCCTACTGAAACCATTCAAGAAAATTGAGGGGCTCTTCTCTCTAACTCACCCTATAAGGCCAACATTATCCTGATACCAAAACAAAGCAAAGACACAAGAAGAAAAGAAAACTTCAGACCAATATCCTTGATGAGCATAGATGCAAAAGTCCTCAACAAAATATTAGCAAACTGAATCTAGCAGTACATGAAAAAGCTGTGAAGTTGCAAAGTTGGCTCAGCATATGCACATCAGTAAGCATGATTCATCGCATTGTGAGGGGAAAATGAATCTCAGGACCCCAAAATTACTAAGTCAAAGGGAAAAGTCAAACTGGGAACTGCTTAGGGCAAACCTGCCTCCTATTCTACTCCTAAATAAGATAGCTACAAAGATAAAAGAGCTATATCCCTCCCTCACAATTTGCCAACAGGGAAACTCCTTGTAGACAAAGGACAGGTAGAACTCAAAGTCATCTTGCTTATGTGAGACAAATGCATATCTGATTGTTTCATGTGCCATATTACTTCACGAAGTCAGACTAAGCCATAAATGACTATTCCTGTACATTGTGCATTCAGTGAAAGGCTAATCAGAAGTGCAAAAGAATGCAACCAGTTGTTTCTTATCTACCTATGACCTGGAAGTCCCTTCCCCTCTTCCAGTTGTCTTGCCTTTCTGGCCTGAACCAATGTACATCTTACATATATTGATTGATCTCTAATATGTCCCTAAAATGTATAAAACTACTCTGTGCCCTGATCACCTTGGGCACATGTGGTCAGGACCTCTGGAGGTTGTGTCACGGGCATGTCCTTTACCTTTACTTTTTGGTTTACAGCATAAGCAGAATTGAAAACAAAAGCCACATAATCATCTCAGTAGTGAAGAAAAGTCTTTCAATAAAATTCCACATGCCTTCATTTTAAAAAATCCTCAAAGAACCAGGCATGGAAGAAACTATCTCAAAATAATAAGAGCCATCTTTGGCAAACCCCAAACCAAGATTGTACTGAATGGGCAAAAGCTTGAAGCATTCCCTTAGAAAAACAGAACAAGACAAGGATGCCCTCTCTCACCACTCCTATTCAATATAGTATTGAAAGTCCTAGCAGAGCAACCAGGCAAAAGAGAGAAATAAAAGGCATTCAGAGAGGAAGTCAAACTATCCCCGTTTGAAGATTATATGATTCTATACATAGAAAACCCCATAGTCTCTGCCCAAAAGCTCCTAGATCTGATAAACGACTTCAGTAAAATTTCTGGATACAAAATTAACATACAAAAATCAGTAGCATTCCAATACACCAACAATATCTGAAAGAATGAAATACCTAGGGATGCAGCTAACTAGAGAGATGAAAGATATTTACAGTGAGAATTACAAAACACTGCTCAACATTCCATGCTCATAGTTAGGAAGAACTGATACGTTAAATTGCCATACTGCCCAAAGCAATTTAGAGGTTCAATGCTATTTCTATTAAATTACCAATGATATTCTTCACAGAATTAGAAAAACTATTTTAAAATTTATTTGGAGCCAAAAAAGAGCCTGAATAGCCGAAGCAATCCTAAACAAAAAAGAACAAACCTGGAAGCATCACATTACCTGTCTTTCAACTGTACTACAAGGTTCCAGTAACCAAAATAGCATGATACTGGTACAAAAACAGACACACAGACCAGTGGAATAAAATAAAGAGCTCAGAGATAAGGCCACACATCTACAACCATCAGATTTTTGACAACACTGACAAAAACAAGCAATGGGGAAAAGAGTCCCTATTCAATAAATGGTGCTAGGATAACTGGCTAGCCATAGGCAGAAAATTGAAACTGGACCCCTTTCTTACATCATATACAAAAATAAACTCAAGATGGATTAAAGAGTTATTTGTAAAACCAAAAAGTATAAAAACCTTGGAAGGTAACCTAGGAAATACTGTTCTGGACATAAGAACTGGCAAAGATTTCATGACAAAGACACCAAAGGCAATTGTAACAAAAACAGAAATTGACAAATGGACCTAGTTAAACTAAAGACCTTCTGCACAGCAGAAGAAATTATCAGCAGAGTAAGCAGATAACCTTCAGAATGAGAGAAAATATTTGCAAACTATGTATTTGACAAAGGTCTGATATCCAGAATCTACAAGAACTTAAACAAATCAGCAAGCAAAAACCAACCAGCTCAAAAAGTGGGCAAAGAATATGAACAGACATTTTTCAAAAGAAGACATACACATAGCCAACGAGCATATAAAAATCCTCATTATTATTAGTGATTAGAAAAATGCAAATCAAAATCACAATGAGATACCATCTCACACCAGTTAGAATACACCATGGAATATTATGCAGCCATAAGAAGCAATGAGATCAAGTCCTTTGCAGGGAAATGGATGGAGCTGGAAGCCATTATCCTCAGCAAACCAATTCAGGAACAGAAAACCAAACACCACATGTTCTCACTCATAAGTGAGAGGTGAACAATGAGAACACATGGACACAGGGTGGGGAAAAACACACACTGGGACCTGTCAGAGTAGGGATGGGAGAGGGATAGCATTAGGAATAATAGCTAATGCATGCTGGGCTTAATATTTAGGTAATTGGTAGGTAGGTGCAGCAAACCACTGTGGCACACATTTACCTATGCATGTACCCCAAAATTTACTAAACTTTTTTTTTTAAATTCCAAAAAAGTTTTAAAAATGTCAAAAAATAACAGATGCTGGCATGGTTGCAGAGAAAAGGGAACATGTATACATTGCTGGTGGGAATGTGAATTAGTTCAGCCATTGTGGAATGCAGTGTGGTGATCTCTCAAAGAATTCAAAACAGAATTACTGTCCAACCCAGCAATCTCATTATTGGGTATATACCCAAAGGAATATAAATCATTCTACTGTGAAGACACAGGCACATGTAGGTTGATCACAATATTATTCACAGTTGCAAAGACATGGAATCAATGTATATGCTCATCAACAGTAGACTGCATAAAGAAAGTGTACATATACACCATGAGATATTACACAGCCATAAAAAGAATGAGATCATGTCCTTTGCAGCAACATGGAAGGAGCTGGAGACCATTAGCCTAAGGAACAGAAAATTAAATACTGCATGTTCTCACTTATAAGTGGGAACTAAACATTGAACGCATTTGGACACAAAGAAGGGTACAAGAGACACTGGGGCCTACTTGAAGGGGGAGGGTGGGAGGAGAATGAGGATCAAAAAACTACCTACTGAGTACATGTAATTTACCTATATAACAAATCTGCACATGTACTCCTCAACTTAAAAGTTAAAAAAGTTAACATAAAATATTTTCCAATGAATATTCCCAATTCAGATTTCCTCAACTGTCACAGTAATCCCTTTGTAGTTAATTTTTTTTTTTTAAATGGAATCTCATTCTGTCACTCAGGCCAGAATACAGGGTGGGATCTCAGCTCAGGAATTTCACTCTTGCCCAGACCAGAATGCAGTGGTGGAATCTCAGCTCACTGCAACCTCCATTTCCTGAGATCAAGTGATTTGCCTGCCTCAGCCTCTCAAGTAGCTGGGATTACAGATGCTTGTCACCACACCTAGTTAATTTTTTTGTATTTTTAGTAGAGATGGAGTTTCACTATGTTGGCCAGGCTGATCTTGAACTCCTGACCTCAAGTGATCTACCTGTCTCAGCCACCCAAAGTGCTAGGAATATAGATGTGAGCCACCACACCTGGCCTAAAAATGCTTAATCCATCATTTAATCAAACATTATACATTATCTTATTTTTGAAATTTGCTTTGTTTTTTATGTATCTGTCACTAATTTCCAAGGTAAGAGTAAACTCCTTTCTCAGCAAGGTCAAATCAATGAGAAAATCTATTAGTTCTATTTGTTTGTTGGAGATGCCCCTCCCACAAGTCTTCTGTGTATGAAAAAGAAGTTAAGACACAGTTTAACTGCATAGTTTCCTCTTGCAGTTTCCTCTTGACACTTGGCTTCACACTTTGTCACCCTCCTAGGTTAGAGTCCATGTGTTCTGGATTCCAGGTCTTCTTCTGCCTTGATTTGTTATTCTTTTGTTTTGGTAAAAAACATCCTTTGGTAGCTTCTTGCAGGAGGGTGCATTGGAGGTAAATTTTTTGAGAATGTACATGTCTCAAAATACCTCTGTTCTACTCTCATACTCAATTGGGGTATAGAATTCTAGGTGTAAATGTAACTTACTCTTAACATTTCCCAGGTATTGTTCTGTTGACTTCTAGTTTCCAATTTGGGTTAGACATCCAATACATTCTTTTTTTTTTTTTTTTTTTTTTTTTGAGATGATGTCTAGCTCTGTTGCCCAGGCTGGAGTGCAGTGGCATGATCTCAAGGTCACTGCAACCTCTTCCTCCTGGGCTCAAGCAATTCTCCTGCCCTAGCCTCCGGAGTAGCTGGGATTACGGGCCTGTGCCACCACACTTGGCTAATTTTTGTTTTTGTTTTTTTTTTTTGAGACAGAGTCTCACTCTGTCTGTAGCACAGGCTGGAGTGCAGTGGCATGATCTCAGCTCATTGCAAACTCCACCTCCCAGCTCCCCCAGTTCAAGATATTCTCCTGCCTCAGCCTCCCTCATTATAGGTGAGTGCCACCATGCCCAGCTAATTTCTGTATTTTTTGTAGAGATGGGGTTTTACCATATTGGCCAGGCTGCTCTTGAACTCCAGGGCTCAAGCAATCTACCTGCCTTGGCCTCCCAGACTGCTGGGATTATAGGCATAAGCCACCATGCCCAGCCGTCTTCTAATCTTTCTATTGAAGTTTTCATTCTTGCTTTCTTTTTTTTTATTTAAAATAAAAAAAATATGGAACGCATCACGAATTTGCGTGTCATCCTTGCTCAGGGGCCATGCTAATCTTCTCTGTATCATTCCAATTTTAGTATATGCGCTGCCGAAGCGAGCACCATTCTCATTATGTTTTTAATTTCCAAAAGCTTCCTTTTCATTCTCTGATTGTTTCTTTTGTTAAAACAAATGAACAAACAACAACAACAAAAATCTGGGCACAGTGGCACATGCCTGTAGTCCAAGCTATTCAGGAGCTCAGGTGGGAAGATCTTTTGAGTCTAGAAGTTCAAGGCCAGGCTGGGCAACATAGCGAGACCCTGTCTCTAAAACAATAACAACAACAAACTCTTTGTGATAGCGCTTTTCAATGTTTCATGGGTCCAACAGCTTTTCTTCTTTTTCAGCGGATACTAATTACAGTTTATTTGAAATTTTTTTCTTTTGTCTCTGTTTCCTCTAAGTTCTGCCACCCCCACTTTTTGCTTTTGGATATGCCTCTTATGTTGGAGGCTTTCCTATAATGTCTGTTGATCTTTGGTTGTCTGTTTATATTTAAGACTGAGGATGGAAAGCTGACTGTGGTGGGTAGTGGGGAATCCTGGTGAATAGTAAGCTTCCCTGGAGGATTAACAAGTGAGGAGCAAGCCAATTTCTGGCAGGCTTGCCACATGTTAGTATCATAGTAGGATATATTGATCACTTGTTTTGTAAGGGGTAGATTTGTGGGAAATCGGGGGAAAAGGCTGGGAAGTCTTGCAGGCCAGTATGCAGATTTCCTCAATTTTATTTTCAGTTCATCTTGCCTCCTGCTTTTCCAGGCCCCTGGAAGAACTTTTGATTTCTGACTCCCAGGATTCTGAGGTGGGGTAGCTGGCTTCTTGCTGGTCTTCCCTCTGTTGGTGTGTGGGCTTCAGTGTTTTTCTAGTCAGTCACATTCAGCCAACGGCTGCCAACTTCCTGAAACTGTGATTTGGTCTGCTGCTGTTGATTTCTTCTTCCACTCTTTATTTCCATGTGGATTTATAACTTTTACTTTCCTCTTTTGTCTTTTGAGAGAGCGTCAGAATGAAGTGGAGACAAAAGCTCATGTTCATTTTTCCATCTTATTAGGTAATCAATTTGTTATTATGCTTTTCAGATAATCACTTCATGGTTTTCCTTTAGAAGAAGACTTCTTCAATCACATGTATAGTTAAATACACCATACTTTATTTTATCATAGAAATAAATTCTTGACTAGTTAAAAGATACTTAGCATGTATTCGGATCATCTAGTGGACAAGTTGAATTCAGCATCATAGGCTTTGACTAAAAAGAAGCCTCCTGAAAACTATAAAAAGAGCTAGAAAGTGTCACTATATTCTTTGTGTCTCTGCAAAATCTTCTCAAATAGAAGAGTATGTACTATATGGAAAGAACACACATACCCATTTATTTTGTGGTTTATTTTAGTATCTATTTCATTTCATCTTCCTGGCTATCTTAAATTCTTACTGTTGTAATTTAAGATGTTTTGCCCTTAATACCCTTGTGGGAGATGAAAAAAATAACTGACTAGACTGTTCTCCTTTGTTATAGCAGCTTTTAAAATTATTATTATTCAACAGGGATTAGATTGGATTCTGTTCTCCTCTGGGATGTTTTACTAGTCCACGGCTGGCCTTTCCTATGAATTAATTGAAAAGGAAATGGTAGATATGATTAGATTACTGGACCCAGTAAAAAGGTAGTGGCTGAGAGATATCCATGGCCAACTGAGACAAGCTGCCAGTGAATTATGCTGCTCTGTGCTTATTAAGACTTCATGTTGCACAGAAATGGATTGAAAAGTTGTAAGTGATCCAGTCTCTCAATATTACCCTCAATAATTTACTTAAAAAAAAAAAAAGAACAAAACTGATCTGAAGACGATTTCAGTCAGGAATTTAAAATTACTAATCTCTTTTCATAACTCCAAAAGGATTTTATGTCTGTCACTACAAAACCTGCTGTGGATATTCCTAAGCCTCAATTCGGCCAACTACGGAGAATTCTCACAGCATGAAAATATATGAATCGCCAGTGCTTGGGCTAAATGCAAACCAATTAAGGTTTTAAATAGCTGAAATGTGAGCTAAAGCCTGCTGCATAATTTAAATGCCATCTAGTGGACAAATGTCATCTTTAGTCCTCATTCAAAACACTTTTGGTGTCTTATAGTATTTTTCTTATGATGATATACCAAATAGTTTTGAGTTAAGCATATATGTCATCGGCTTATATGGCTTTAAAATAGAATTGTTGCTTGGTTTGAGCAACATGCCATCAAATAGCACCCATAGTCCTGGCACAGTGGCTCAAACCTGTAATCCCAGCACTTTGGGAGGCCGAGGCAGATGGCCAACATGGTGAAACCCCGTCTCTACTAAAAATACAAAACATTTGCCAGGCATGGTGGTACATACCTGTAGTCCTGGCTACTCAGGAGGCTGAGGTGGGAGAATCGCTTGAACCTGGGAAGCAGAGGTTACAGTGAGTCGAAATTGCACCACTGCACTCCAACCTGGGCAACAGAGCGAGACCCTGTCTTAAAACAAACCAAACAAACAAAAAACCCAATAGCACCCATAGTTATAATTTACTATTTTGTCATTGAAAAATTAAAAGTATATATGTAATGTTAGGAAACTAGTATAGGACCATATTTAATCATTGATAGAGAATTTAAAGGATAAGCTTTCAGTCTTAGCAAATGAAAGAGCTGTGAGAGAGACATATCATTTGTCCATAAGTTAAATGCCATGGACAAACACATTAGTATGATTATAATAATAGTGGCCTTGAGAGCAGCAGCCAACATAGTTAAAGGCTTATATGCCAGGTACTGTTCTGCATGCTCTGCTTGTATTAACTCATTTGATCTTCACAATAACCTAATGAAGTAGGTACTATTGTTGCACCCATTTTATAGACAAATTGAGGCACAGAGTGGTTACATTTCATGCCCACTAGAGAGAGGCCGAATAGGAATTGGAGCATTTGGAGTATCCTTTGGTTTTTAACTGGCTTGGATTTGGGGTAGTGCTTTGGTAGAAGGATCCACAGAGAGTTATGAAAGACCCTTTAATATAACCAGGACACAGTCAGCACTTGATCATCCTGTGCCAATGCTCTAGGCAGAGTCTGGGAATGTTGGCTCAAGGATGAGGCTGTGCAAACAAGGCTCTCTGTGGGTCCCTGACCAGAACAGCTTTGGTTAGACCTACTTGCTCTTTTGGCTGTGTGGGGGTAAATCACCCGTGGAGAATTGAGAGTGGATTTGCTTTTGTATAATTGTGGTCTGGGGTTATTTGTAATCTCCTTCTCTCTCTATTTAGATCATAGAGTTGATTGATTTGAGTGTAACCAAACTAGCTGTGGTCATTCAATAAATAGAACATCATTAAGCATTTTTCTACTTGCTGGTCACAGATATGGTTCTTTTCTTTCACTTTGGACATGTGATCATTTAAAGCTTTAAGGATAAGAAATTAGGTTACTACCTCACATAGGGATTTGTTGATTTTATTGTATTGTATTTTATCATATTGTATTTATTTATTTTGGGACAGAGTCTCACTCTGTTGCCCAGGCTGGAGTGCAGTGGTGCAATCATGGGTCACTGCAGGCTTGATGTCCCAGACTCAAGTGATCCTCACACCTCAGCCTTCAAAGTAGCTGGAACTACAGGTGTTTGCCACCACACCTGGCTAGTGTTTTAAAAAAAAATTTGTAGAGACAGGACTTGCTATGTTGTCTAGGCTGGTCTTGAACTCCTGGGCTCAAGTGATCCTCCCATCTTGCCCTCCCAAAGTCCTGGGATTACAGGCATCAACTACTGCATCTGGCCTGCTTTATTAATTTTTGTGAGCCTCACACACAGTTTTCAAGGTCAATAACAATGGGTTTATTATCCTCAATTTACAGATAAGCAAACAAAGACTCAGGAAGATTAAGTGGTTTGCCCAAATTCACATGATATATGGCTATAGAAGTAAGACTAGAACCTAGGCATTTCACTGAATTTGTTAACACACACACACACACACACACACACACACAGACACACATGCACACTCATTTTTCTAGGTATATAATATTAATATGTATATATGTATAAATGACAATGACAATTGAGTATTTAAACATTTTAAGATGGCCTGATGTGAAAATGAAAATTATGCTAATTCCACTTTTTAAAAAACAAACACTGAGTTTCACTCAGTTGCCCAGGCTGGAACGCAGTGGCATGATCATAGAGTTGTAACCTTCAACTCCTGGGCTCAAACGATCCTCCTACCTCAGCCTCCATGTAGCCTCCTGAGTAGCTGGGACTACAGGTGCATGCCACAATGCCGTACTAATTTTTAAATTTTTTTGTAGAGATGAGCCTCTAATTTCAGTTTTTTCATTCATTTTGTACTTCCTCAGGGACTATTAAATTATTAAAAGATTTTCAATAGGACAGATACTCAAATCATCTAATGTAGGCAATTTAAATATTTTACTGACTAAAAGACAGAATCTAGGTAATCTTTCAAGGCTTACTCTAGCCTTCTAGTTCTATTAGTTCTTAATTTAAAAAGTTTCTTAAGGATTTCTTTTTATAAGATGACATGCCTTTACAGCAGTTTTACAAGCTTATCATGCTTCATACAATTTATCCAGAAGGAGGCAGCATTTTACTATTAAATTGATGCTTCTGCAAAGGTTCCAAATTGTTTTGTTTTGTTTTTTAAAGATATAAAATATCTAAATACACACATCCCAAAACCTTTCAGGGCAAAGATTCCTGAATATCACTAGAGCTTTGCATGTTGCCACAACTGTGAAATCCAAATTATCCTCAGATTAAATGTGTCTAAAATTACAAATAGCACCGATAGTAGCCAAATTCATTGACAGAAACCCTTTTTGCAAAAGATACTTATCAAAATAATTTAGAGTTGAACAGAAGAAGGAGTAGAAAGAAGGGAAAATGAATGATTCAAATGTTGCTAACTTGTAGAAAATAAATATTTGGTTAATAAGAGATCAACTTTTGGGAAAAAAATTTGATTCACTCAGAAACAAGGATAATGAATTAGTTTTAATCATCTACCTAGATTCATAAATGGGACTTGCTGTTTCTTTCATTGTTTTTATTGAATCACAAGATCTTCAAAAGGAAACTTGAAATTTCCTGTGGCATATTTCAGTGATTACTGGTCAGAACTCATTTTATCTATCACAAAAAATGAGAGTCTATCTGCTTTTAGAGGATTAGAAAGAAGGGAATTCCACCGTGATAGGGGAAACTAAGTTATGAGAATAACAGATGGTAGAGGGGGCTTTTTCTGTTGCCCTGTGTTTGACACAGAACCCAGAGCTGAAAACAGTATTTGGGGTCTGACACTTTCTCCAGAGTATTCCTAAAGGGCTAAAGAACTAGCCACCAGTCCCCACCCACTTCCCCTGTCCATTAACACCTTGTCCTTGGGAAATAAGTATAGAGTGGAGTGATTTCCCCCACTGCCATCTCTAAGAGGCTGCTTCCCACTCCCATTTCCAAGTGAAGAAAGAGACTGTCCCCATTGTGACCTCTGCTTAGGCATAAGATTTGCTAAGCTATTCATTCTGCTAGAGCAGAGAAGATGCAAGCTAGGAGAGATGGCTGGTCAGAGAGAAGAGGCTGCGGTGGAATGGTCAGCTTGCCTACCCATTATGTGGCATGCCCAGGATATGAGAAATTCCTTAGGGCAAGAGGACCTATGGAAGGCAGGTGCCTTTGAGCCAGCTTGCTGTAATAACCCCCTCCGTTCCCAGGACTGTGCAGCATGATTTTGGGTGTATTACTGGGGATAGTTGAGGGAGTGGATGGGAGAGACCCAACCATAGCATAATCTTCCATATGGGGGTGTGCAGTGGGAAGACACCCCCAGGGTCCTCTGAGTGGCTCGCATATGTGCTCCCAAGAGGTGGACTTGAGAGGCTGGCAATCACACCCAGGGTTCTCTGGAGAAGCAGAGCAGTGGGCAAAGTGAGAGCCACAGCTGAGCCTGTTGGGTGGAGAGACCTTGTGCCTTTCTTTCTCACTCTACCTGACTCAAATACTTGAGGAGCAGGGCCTGCATTCCCCCAACCCATTTCACTTCAAACAGCTGGGGTCCTGACTCAAGCCTTCTCTGGAGTGGGAGGAGATGGAGTTAAATGAAGTCTGAAATTGAAGTTTAGATGTTTTTTGTTTGTTTGTTTGTTTTTTATAACCAAAAGTGAATAGAAAGTGATGCAGTTTTGGCCAGGAGCAGTGGCTGATGTCTGTAATTCCAGCATTTTGGGAGGCCAAGGTGAATGTATTACTTGAGTTCAGGAATCCAAGACCAGGTTGGACAACTTGGTGAAACCCTGTCTCTATAAAAAAAATACAAAAATTAGTCAGATGTGGTGGCACACACCAGTGTTCCCAGCTACTTGGGAGGCTGAGGTGGGAGAATCACTTGAACCCGGAGGTCGACAGTGCAGTGCACCGTGTTCATGCCACTGCACTTCAGCCTGGGTAACAGAGCAAGGAGACTTTGTCTCAAAAAAAAAAAAAAAAAAAAAAAAAAGTGATGCAATCTGCGCAGAATGCCATGGAGAGATGGAAAAGGGAAATATGGAATTTAGGTAAAGGATTAGGAAAAAGTTGAACTATTTCATATTTATGCCCCAGTAAGTAGAGCTGAATTGGCTATATAAGTATGTAATGGTAATGTGATTTAAACACTAATATAATATTTATTTTTCCTAATTCCTGTTCCTCCTCCACCCTACATCATTAAGGCTTATTTACCAGGGAAGGAAAGGACAGTGTCAAAGAAGCTTTTAAGGAAATCAAGATGATCAGTGTTTCCTAACCAATGGAAAGAGAAAATAGATAACCGTTTTAGTTTTTACGAAGCTGTGTGTGTGGCGGGGGGGGGGTGGGAAGGAGAGACAGTACACATTACACACACACACGTACTCTCAGACTCTATACCCAGGACTGGGAGAGGAAGGAGGGTATGAGGGGAAAAACAGGGAATATATGGTCAAATAAGTGGACCCTGATTTGCTCTTCATACCTTCATGGCCAAAGGACAGATTAGTTTTGAAAAAGGTCTTTTGAAACCTTCCCAGAGCAAAGAGGTTTGTTTCTAGTTTCCCTAGATGAAAGCTAGGAAAACTTCAGTCTTCCAGGAGAATCACAATGTCTAATATGGAACCACACAGGCAGTGAATTAGACGTGGCTGCAGGTACCATCTAAGCAGAGGCAATGTCAAATTTGGAGCCCCAGTATCACGAATCATCAGAAAAATTCAAATCAAAATCATGATGAGACACCTTCTCACCCCAGTCAGAATAGCTATAATTTAAAAGTCCAAAAATAACAGATGTTGGCAAGGTTGCAGAGAAAAGCGAACACTTATGCACTGTTGGTAGGATAGTAAGTTAGTTCAGACCCTGGAGTTTGGAGATTTCTCAAAGAACTGAAAACAAAACTACCATTTGACCCGGCTGTGCCATTCCTTGGTATATACCTAAATAAAAATAAATGTCCTACCAAAATGATACCTGCATTCTTGTGTTTATCATAGCTCTATTTACAATAGCAATGACATGGAATCAATCCAGGTTCTCATCAATGGTGGATTAGATTAAAAAATGTGTCGTGTGTGTCCAGGCTATAAAAAAAAAGACAAAAATAAAGAATGTGGTACATATACACCATGGAATACTATACAGCCATAAAAAGAATGAAATCATATCCTTTGTAGCAACATGGATGTAGCTGGAGGCCATTATTCTAAGTGAATTAACACAGGAACAAAAAACCAAATATTCTTACTTATAAGTGATAGCTAAACACTGGGTACACAAGAACACAAAGACAGGAACAGTAGACAGTGGGGATCCCAAAAGGAGAGGGACAAGTGTTGAAAAGCTGCCTATCAGGTACTATGTACACTACTTAGTGACAGGATCATTAGAAGCCCAAACCTTAGCATCATGCAATATTCCCATGTAACAAACCTGCACATGTACCCCTTGCATCTAAAATAATTTTTTTTCAAAAGAGAAACTTTTGGAAGTGTTGACTATATTCACTATTTTTACTGTGGTGATGATTTCATGGTTATATACATATGTCAAAACTTTTCAAATCGTGCAGTTGAAATATATGCAGTTTAAGGTATGTCAATTATAACTCATAAATCTAGGGGTTTTATCCCCTGAAAGGACTAAACTTCTGATACATAAAATAAGATGGCTGCATCTCAAAATGCTAAATGAAAAAACAGTAAGACACAAAAGGCTATAAATGATACGATTCTACTTATATATTCTATATTATTGTGGAAAAGCCAACGTTATACAACACTGCAGAAATCAGATCAGTGGTTGCTTGGGGAGTAGTGACAGGCACTAACTGCAAAAGGGCACAGGGAATTTGAGGGGTGGGGGATGTAGAAATGTTCTATATTTTCACTGTGGTAACGGTTACACAACTACATACATTTGTCAAGACTAATTAAAATATGCATGAAAAGGGATTTTACTGAATGTAGACTACATTTCAATAAACCTGACAAAAATAAAAAACAAAAAGCTCAGATATATAGCCCCAAGAATCTGTTGGCTTTTGTGATGTGGAAGGATCTGGAAATTCTTACATTCTGCTGTGGGAATTGAAACCAGAGGTCTTCAACCAGGGCTCTGGGAGCAACATGTGGGTAAGACGCCCTTTGCCCCACAAGCTCCCCAGTGCAAGCGTGCCAGGGGCTATTGGAAGAAGAAGTGGAAGTAGAGTCAGAGGGCCAGCCTGGATGAAAGTGGGGCCAGTTAATAGGGGCAAGGACCTCTGAGACCCCTGCTTTGCCAAAAAAGCTGACCACAGATATCACCAGCAGGGTGTTACCAGGTAGTGCAGGTAATATGTCTAAGGAGGCCAGCCCTGGGGTCAGTTGTCTCCCTCAGCCGCCCCCAGAAACATGTAATCTCTGTTCTACTCTCAGGTCCCCATTTTGTGAGGGAGCAGGGAGGAATGGGAAAGACAGACCTCAGAGAGCATTTGGACTTTGAACTGACTGTATAGTGATCTGGAAAAGGCAGTTTAAAGCAAGGTAACTGACTTTTTTTTGAGAAAGAATCTTGCTCTGTCAACCCAGGATGGAGTGCAGTGGCGCAATCTTGGCTCACTGCAGGTTCCACCTCCCGGGTTCAAGTGATTTTCTTGCCTCAGCCTCCCGAGTAGCTGGGATTACAGGCTTGCACCACCATACCTGGGTAATTTAAAAAAATTTTCTTAGAGACGAATTTCGCCTTGTCAAGGGTGGTCTCGAACTCCTGGCTTCAGGTGATCCTCCTGCCTCAGGATCACAGGCTTGAGCCACTGTACTTGGCCATTGACTCTTGTTCTTTTTCATTTTTGAGATGGAGTCTTGCTTTGTCACCCAGGCTGGAGTGCAGTGACATGATTTCAGCTCACTACAACCTATGCTTCCTGAGTTCAAGCAATTCTCCTGCCTCAGGCTTCTAAGTAGCTAGGATTACAGGTGTGGTCTCGAACTCCTGACCTCAGGTGATCCACCCTACTCAGCCACCCAAAGTGCTGGGATTATAGGCATGAGCCACTGCACCTGGCTGGCCATTTACTCTTAACTGGTAAGTTGATACCTTTCCTCTCCCACTTATTCTGCCACCTCCAAAAGTGGGAATGGGGGCTTTTGAGGAAGTTTGTATCAATTAGAGAAAGGTAAGAGTTTGAACCAGTACCTCAGCCTTCCAAAGTACTGGGATGATAAACTTGAGCCATGGCACCTGGCCCTTATGATTTTTTTTGATAGTTTATTTTCAATGTAAAACTTTTAGTGAATATTTAGAAGTTTAGATTATTAAAAAGTTTAGTGTGTGTATACTTAAAATGAGAGAACTTTAAGTCTATCATACATGTCTATTTTGGTTGATTATGTGTCTAGTGAGGCATAATACACAAAAATGCTGAACATTCCATTTAACCATGTAGGACAAACTGGGAATTCTGAAAGATTAAATTTCAGTAGAAGACAATGGGAAGATTCTATATAACTAAGAGGAGATGAGAAGTAAATAAGCTTATCATTTTCCGGAAAAAAAGGAAAAAGGATTTTTATTTTCTGGGTAGAAAAGTAGGGCAGTTTCAGAATTTCTAAAATACATTGCCTTTTTGACTTGAATTTTATGGTCCTCTTTAAGGCTTGAAATTAGTATTTGCAAAAACTGATTGGATTATTCATACCAAGGGCATCTTTCATAGTCAAAGGCTACCTGGAGATACGCCCTGTGATGTTTGAGAATAGTATAAAACACTTCAATACCCATAATCTCAGGTACAACTTGTAGATCTAGGTAAAGGGATTCCTTGATGCTGTAATGAAGTTTTTTTGAAAACATAAAAGATATTTTGACGTATCAAGTATATTATTTTTGACCAAAAGGATAGAAAAGTAAGGCCATGCCTCAGAATGTGTTAGAAGTATAAAATATTATGAAAATTTGAGCTAATATTGAGATAATTCAAATATAAAAGTTTGAATTTATTCATTAGAGGTAAAGTAAGTTTGTGTTGAATCCTTTATTGAATTGACTTTGTTCTCTTAATGGAGAATTAGCCTCAAAACTAGGAAGTGATAAGATTAGAAATAATGTGGGGTCTTTTTTCTGGTTTGTTTGTATGCATCATTTTAGTAGCAAATTATTTATTTGATGCTTAGTTGAAGGGTACCTAGCCATTAGGAAATGTTCTCATTCCTCGTTCATTTATTTTAATATTTTTGACTTTTGTCTTATTTTCTTTCATTAATTCTTTTGTTTTCATCAATTCTCTTGCTTAAAATGGAAACAGAATGCTCCAGAATAAGCTTTAGTTCTCAAGTTTGCCCAGTTACTTTCTGACTGTCAGTGATCTCATTAATCATAATGTAATCATTGGTGAGAGAGGACTAGAGATATGCATTGCAAAAGAAAATGGAAAGAGGAGGGCACAGAAGGAAGATGGTGTGGATTCGGTCTCCAATGCCACTGTGATTATATCAGACTCAGTAAAATTAACATGCCCGTGCTGAGATCATGCACATCTAGTGGCATACATTTGTCAACATCCAACACCACAAAATCATTAAAAATCAAATCAAAAAGGATAAATTATCATCCCCAACAATATGACACAGGTACGGTTTAGTCCTCTTCTCTCTTATGATATATAGTTGTGTCTTTCCATCACTGTAAGCAGACCAGAAGTGACATCACATTTGAGGTGCAATCAATATAATTAATCAGCTTGGAGGTAAGGCATATTGGTTCTCAAGAACTGGGCCTGAGGTCAGGGGAGAGCAATCTTGTAAGTGCAGAAGAAAGGAGTATCAAACAGTGCACCTTGGGGTCCTCAACTTTCCAATAAATCACATCATAGCACACCTACCATGACAGTATTTCACGTTTTCAAAACAATTTTGGTCTAAGAATCTTGGGCATTTTTAAAGAAATAGCTCTGCTATTATAATTTTTTTTCATGTAAGTGGAAATAATGGATTTCCATGGGATAAAAGCAACGGGGCAATGCATCTAGCATTGTTTAGTGCTAGATGAGGCTAGTAGTTGGTACGAAGTACAAAAATCATGGGAGATGTTTCTAATGACATTAACCAAAATAAGTGTGGAAAAATGATTTCAGTAAGTCTTTATTTCATTTGTGGATCACATTTGCCTTCCTAAAAACTCCAAATTCTTATATATCTCTTTAAACCTGATCTTAGGAATATTATCTAACCAAATTTGTGAGTTTTAGACAGGCTACTGCCTTTTCCAGAGATATTTACAGTCTAAGCCCTTTTTTAAAAAAAAAAAAAGAAAAAAGAGAAAAAGACAAGCTTTATCCTCAGTTCATGGAATTTCAAAGTCAAAAGAGGCTGAGAAAGAACCTTTTTATTTGGAAGTAGAGGGTCCTTTCTAGTATACTCTTCTTTGCTTCATCTCTAAGTATGAATGTCTTTTGTCTTTATATATATATTTAAATAAGTTAAGTACAAAAGTTCTGAGAAAGTCCCACTTGATTAAGTGGAAATTCATCAATTAACTTTCAGATGGTCATGCTATTAAAACAGTCTTCTGGGTATATCCTGACATAAGCTAAGAAGTGTTCACTGGACCACTTTATTTATTTTTATTTTTGTGATGGAGTCTCACTCTGTTGCCCAGGCTGGAGTGCAGTGGTGTGATCTCGGCTCATTGCAGCCTCCACCTTCCTGGTTCCAGTGATTCTCCTGTCTCAGCCTTCCAAGGAACTGGGACTACAGGTGCACACCACCATGCCCAGCTAATTTTTGTATTTTTATGGAGATGGGGTTTCACCATGTAGGCCAGGCTGGTCTCAAACTCCTGACCTCAAGTGAACCTCCTGCCTTGGCCTCCACCTCGGCCTCCCAAAGTGCTGGGATTACAGGTATGAACCACCACACCTGGCCTTTTTTTTTTTTTTTTCTTTAAGGCAGAGTCTCACCGTATTGCTCTGGCCAAACTTGAACTCCTGGGCTCAAATGACCTTCCCACCTCAGCCTCCCGGGTAGCTGGAATTACATGTTTGTGCCACTGTGCCTAGTTCAATATCATGTGTGTTAACTGAGTTAGTAACACAGTTCCTTTCTACTGCCTTCACTCTAAGAATATTATGAGAGATTTTTAATTAAAAAAGTAGCAAATTTGAAAAATAGACTGTATGAAACATCTGGTTTTAAAAGAATGACTCTGTTATGTCTGTGAAACATCATCTATATTCTCTTTGATAAAATAAAAAAAGAAATGCTTGGTTGAAGACAATAGTAGGTTCATGTTTTTATGATTGCATATCTCAAAATAAAAAATATAAACTCATTAAGTTTGTTACAAGGACTTGGCAGTTTTTATTTATTAATATTTTTATTTATTAATAAGTGTTTTACTCTTAATAAGGACAAATGTATTGAATTAAAGTTTGATATCAAACCTATATCCTATAGGATTTAAAATAAACCCATCCAGGTGACACATGGGTATGATGCAGAAAACCACTAATGAGAATAAAGCAGGATTCCAAGTATATCAGATGTACCTATTTGTATATGTTATATATTAAAACATAGATTTGTGTTTCTTAAGTCTAAGGCTTTGGCTTGGTTTTGAGACTGTAATATTTTAATGTCCCATCAAGATCCTTTCAAAAAAAAAATCACTCGTTTACTATTTCAGACGTTACTTCTCTACCTCTGCCAGCCCTGGAAATATTCAACCTTGATTTTTTTCCCTTTGGTCACAACCTTTTCTCCTTCAACCTCCTGTTTTTATCACACCCTTCAGAATGATTCTTTTCATTCTGCCTTGACATTTTTCCGTGCACCTGTTGTGTCCCACTCCTCACTTAGGGGCTTCAGTTGGAACCGCGTCTGGACTAAAACTTGTCCTCAAGAATACGTATTTAGAAAGGTGAACAGCTTTAATCTCATTGTGATGTCCTTCCCTCTGTCACTTCCCTGATCTTCCAGCCTGTTGGCTTTTAATTTCTTTTTTCTCTTTTTGAGACAGGGTCTCGCTCTGTCTTTCAGGCTGGAGTGCAGTGGCGCAATCTCAGCTCACTGCAACCTCCGCCTCCCAGGTCTAAGCAATTCTCCTGCCTCAGCCTTCCACATAGCTGGGACTTCAGGTGCACACCACCACGCCCAGCTAATTTTTGTATTTTTAGTAGAGATGGGGTTTCACCATGTTGTCCAGGCTGGTCTTGAACTACTGATCTCAGGTGATTTGCCCGTCTTGGCCTCCCAAAGTGCTGGGATTATAGGCGTGAGCTGCCGTGCCCGACCTTCTTTTTTTGAGGCAGAGCCTTGCTCTGTTGCCCAGGCTAGAGTGCAGTGGCACAGTCATAGCTCACTGCACCCTCAACCTCCTAGGCTGAAGTAATCCTCCCACCTCAGGCTCCTGAGTAGCTGAGACTAAAGGTGCATGCCATCACATCCAGCTAATTAATTTTTTTTAAAAATAGAGACAGGGTCTCACTATATTGCCCAGGCTGGTCTCAAATTTCTGGGCTCAAGCGATCTTCCTACCTTGGCATGCCAAAATGCTGGGATTACAGGTATGAGCCGCCGTGCCTGGCCACCTTTCATTTCTGACTTCTTTATTTTTCAGCTGCATGTTTGGGAAAGAGAGAACATAGGGAAGGCCTACCATACACTTGACTACCTCTGCTAAGAAGTGACCCATGTCACCTCATCCATGTTCTGGTGGCCAAGAGGGAGGTAGGAAAATGTAGATATGCACAGAAATATTGATGAGCACCAACAGTTTCGTTGATGTTGGTGTTGTAGAATTATTTTGATAATTAAATATGACAGCATTTGTAAAATATTTAGTTCAATGTATGGTAGAAAATTTGATCAATAATTATTAAGTTGCTTAGTGTTCCAGTTCAATAAAAGTTGTTTTTCTCTCAAAAAAGAGTCGATGAATTAGCATTCTACTATATGTTGATATATTTCTGTGAGTTTGGTTAGTGCAAACCAAGATCAGAGAGGTTGTTCCATACTCAGAGTATTGATCAAACCACATTTCTGGGTCTGCAAGAACAATGACCTGGAAACACCCTCCTGTGGAGTCACATCTTGGGGGCATTTCAGTCAGCTCTGAGGTGAAATTACATTGTCACAATGACGTTTTTCTTCTGATTTTAGCTGGGCTGTCAATATTAAGACCTAGGGGTTAGAGCATCTGTTTATCAATATATATTTTTGGGGTCGTTCTTAGTTATGTCTAGTAGGTCCTTTGTTCTATTCTAAAGCCCAGTTCCTGAGCTTTCTATGGGATGTCTGCTATGTAGTCACCTCCTATTATAGCTTGGAGTGGTGTTTGCCTGGTGGTCCTGACACTTATCCCCTTGCCACCTGCACTCCAGGTGGTTTAACCCCCTATCTTGAGCTTGAATGTGTCACCCTTTCGGATAATTCTATACCTTTGCATTTTCTAATCCCTCTGCCCCTTTGCTGCTGAAATTAGAACATGCGTACCCCCAGAAGAGGCAGGGCACATCTGCCTCAGTATCAATTCTACTCACTAGTGAGAAATAAAAGCCATTATTTTTATTTTGAAACAAACATAAATATATTAGGTAATAGAATGTGAAACCCTCTTGAATTTTGAAGCAAGAACTACAAGAATTTTTTTTTTTCTATAAATTGTGTGGAGCTCAACCCGTTTTTATTTTGGTTTCATTTGCCATTTTGAAAGTACTGCGTGAAGAGTTTAAGGAGCATACTTCTCTCACTTATCTTGTTAACTTAAACTTGTTCTTACCAAGTCCAAAACAGATTCTGTTCCAGCATGGTGCCCTCTGATAGGTCACTCCTGACATCTTCTGGCTGGTAGAGTGCCTCTTTGTAATTCTCACAGCCATGCATGGCTCTTTCTTACAGATTTTGTTTATATTTTATTTATTTTATTATTTAGCAAACATAAAATGCTTACTAAAAGAAAGGCAATCTTCTAAGTGATTAACATATTTTAATTCTCACAACAACCATATGAGGGAGGTACTCATTTTTGTATATGTATGCATATATGTGCATGTTGGTATGTGTGTATATGTGTGTATGTATTCTTTGTATATATATATGTGTGTCTGTGTATATATGTGTGCATATACATGTATGCATGTGTATGTGTCTATTGAAATACTGAGGTACAGAAGCCGAATAACTTTCTCAAAGTCACATAGCCAATATAAGCCATAAACCAGAGATAGTTTTTGAACTCAGATATCTGACTTCTAAGTTGATTCTCTTAGCCACTAGGTTATATTGCCTCTTGCCGTATTTTAATTGTTGGTTAACTTCTCTCTTTTCATCTAGACTATAAGGGCCTTCTGGACAGAGTTTTATTGATCTTGCATCCATGGACCTAGAGTGGGACCAGGCACACAATAACAGTGCAGCTGATGTTGGCTAAACTTTCACACAGAGAGGGTGGAGGTCATTTGAACTGTCTGCCTGGGCCATGTGACTTAATGACTACATCACCTTCTTTATAAACATAGCCAGTGGGTTCTAATTGTCAGGAATTGTGCACTTATTTCATTCTGTGCTTATTGGAACAAGTTGTGAAATTTTTGTATAAAATATCTTTAAACGGTTTCCTCAAATATTTTAACAATGTCTTTGAATGTCTAAATGGGAATTCTAGGATTCCAATTTCTCTCCATCCCTTGTTGTTGTTTATGATTCTAGGAAATATAGCTTAGTTCAAAGTTTGCAAAAGCTCAGGAACCTTTCCACCATGCTCTGAGATTTCATTTTGTGCTACCTGTCCTAGAGCTCTGATTTCAGGAACAGATTCCACGAAAAAGGAGCTTTCAAGGCTTTGAAAGTATAAGAAGATGCCATTACCTGCAATATCAGTAGCTTCCCTTGGAATCTTTCCTAAGCCACATTTCAAGGAGCTGATTTGGATTAAAATGTTATATTCCCTGTGAGCTGAATCATTTTGAAAACATACTTGTTGCAAGTGATGACTGGTCAGAAGTAAATCTACTGAGTGTCAGCTCCACGTAGGAGTAATCCACCACAGCTTAAAAATCCATATTTTCCTTAGAAAACATTTTTTAATGGATATCAAGCTAGGAGTCTTCCTTATTTTGTTGATAATTAAAAGGAAGGCTTTGCATTACACCAAATTTTGACTCTCTTTGTTGTCCTCATTTTCCTTAACCCTACTTTATTTCACGCAATTACACACATGCATTCTTTTGTTTTGTTTTGAGACAAGGAGGGTCTCACTCTGTATCTCAGGCTAGAGTGTAGTGGCGTGATCATGGTCACTTCAACATCTACTTCCTGGGTTCAAGCGATTCTCCGGCCTCAGCCTCATGAGTAGCTGGGATTACAGGTGCTTGCCACCACGCTTGGCTAATTTTTTTTGTATTTTTAGTAGAAATGGGGTTTCACTGTGTTGGCCAGGCTGGTCTTGGACTCCTGACCTCAGGTGATCCACCTGTCTCGGCCTCCCAAAGTGCTGGGATTACAGGTGTGAGACACCGTGCCCAGCCTCAGCCTCTTGCTTAGCTGAAACTATAGGCATGCACTGGACTCAGCTAATTTTTGTATTTTGTAGTGACAGGTTCTTGCTATGCTGCCCTGGCTAGCTTCAAACTCCTGGGTTCAAGTGATCCTTTTGCCTTGGCCTCTCAAAGTGCTGGGATCACAGGAACATGAATACTTTTGTGTGTGTTTGTTTGTATTTGGAATATTTTGAGAAAATGTGGTCTGCCTGCTGTCAGTTCCATGTCAGCATCCATTGACTCACTAATATGGCAAACATGCTGTGTAAATTTTATCATTACCTTACTTGCATCTGATTTTCTTTTTCAATAACTGAAAGTAGTTACACATCTTTGTAGGATTAGATAGTTAGAATTATAGCACAGTTATTCGTCTCCCTATTTGCCTCCTCTTCCTTCTTTCTCTTTCCCCACCTTCAACTTTGGAAACAAACCATTTGTGCTTTTATAGTTAGAGAGTACCTTGAGGGAGGAAATATTTCTGTTTCCTCTTGAGGGCAATCTGGCAAATTCTGCTCACATACTAAGAGGTGTGAATCAGTACAGTGAGGCCAAAGGGATCATATGGTTGAATTCAAATCCTGAAGCAGTTACTTCTTTGGATATAAATGACTTTGCCACTAATTGTTTATGACATATTAAGGCCTAAGAGCTAGAAAGATGATAAAAGACATGCGTTTAGGGTTGTATATTATAATTATATGTTGAGTGTTACTTGTGGTAGGTAAATACAGTGTGAAAAATATAGTAACTGACACAGCCAATGATCAATAATCCACGTATTCACAATTAGAATAGGTACGGGTGTGTATACATATGCATTTATTTATATTTGGCCCTTCTTATCCCAGAAAGGATTGAAGATTATTTACCAAAGTATACATGGTACAAAGAGATAAGTAAAATGGAAAACGAGTGGATGAGAGTACCAGAACCTAAATGAGACTAGGAAGATGCAGGTGAAGCTAGGAGTTTACATTACACCTTAAATGTGTGCTGTCAGGATGGGTCTATTTGCTCGTGTTGGCTACAAAGTCTGCTCTAAACTTTTCAGTAGCTAATAAGAAAGCAATATGGCCCCAAACTAAGAAGGAGCAAAATTATTTTCGATGCTAAGAAGACCAGTGAGGAATTTTTCATAAGCAGGATGTTGCAAAATAACGAGGGCCTCAGCAGTATCCCCTGAGTAAATGCAGGAATGAGTTTTATTGGTTTGCTCTATGATCCTGTGCACCCTGAGGCTGGCTGATATTGACTTCTCCAGAAATAGCTATTTTTCATTTGTGGAGCTGCTTATTGTTTGCCAAGTCTCAGGAAGCTTTGAAGAGGGAAGTTAGCAAAATATTATTGTTCTTCTAGAATAAAACAGGTAAGAATACTTTGGCAACTAATCAATAGCTAATGTATACTCAGAATAATTGTGTGTGTGTATATATATATGTATTATATATATGTATATATAATACAATTATATATATATGTATTTTTTATCCTAGAAGTAAGCAAAACTTTTCTTAATTTTACTGATTATATTATTATTAACTTTGCTGACTGTCATTTGATGTTGTTTATTTGAATATCACTCCTATAACATCTGTTATGTGTATGAAGAAAAGAGGGCAGAATTTGAGTGTTTTTTTTTTTAAATCTTACATGCTCCCTGTAAGAATTTTACATGTTTGCTTTAGATTCTTTAAAAAAAAAACCCGTTTATTTGTAAAAATGATATATGTTCATTTTAGGAGATTTGGAAAATACAAGAACACACAAATGACCTAAAATCTCATCATTTAAAATAACTTTAGCATGTTATCTGTATGGTGTATGCAGTAGCTTAATTTCTTAATTTTATGAAGGTTACTACATAGTTCCACAGCTATAGAAACTAGCTTTATAGTTTCTGTACTTATGATTAAATAAATCTATTGATTCCTGTCTGCATGAACACACAGAACTATCCTAAGATAGTGGAATGGGGAGTAAAACACAAAACCCAAATCTTTGAGTTTAAGAGACTTGAGACAAAATCTGACATTCACACATACACTCCCACCACCGTCTTTTTTTGTTTTTGTTTTTTATTAAACAATGTTAGATGTCAGTTTCCACAACAAAATAATGTTCCCCAAGTGAGGGTGCTTTAGAAAGTGAGATGCACTACACAAATGTGAATGGTATTGTCCTTGTTAACTAATGCTAGTGACTTGGAAACTGGACAAGAGCCCAGTGACCAGGGCTATGACCATGTGCTCTTGACCCTTTAATATAGAAGAAAAACGGGGAAGAAAGAG
Organism: Sapajus apella; assembly: GCF_009761245.1. Lineage (NCBI taxonomy): Eukaryota > Metazoa > Chordata > Mammalia > Primates > Cebidae > Sapajus > Sapajus apella. The sequence goes on along the minus strand of NW_022436944.1, from coordinate 11,419,157 downwards.
GGAAATTAGAACACTCCAAAGTGGTGACCAAATGTAGAGGTCATAAAGTCAAATCTGGGCTCCTCCAAGCAAATGGTAGCCTTCTTTTCTTTGTTATCTTTCTTATCAGCATTTCATGTTTCTTCCATATCATTTCCGCTTTCCTTTTCTTTTTATTTTTTTCCTCATTATTGTCTTATGCCTCTTCCCCATTTTCCTCCTCTTTTTTCCTCCTCTACCTTCTACTCCTTGTTTATTGACCTGCTTTGTTTTAAAATAACTATTTAACATAGAAAAATGTAGGACACAGCCTTTAGATTTGAGTTTGAATTTTGAACCCAAGTGAAAAATTTCCATACAAATCTATGACAATCTTGGTTTGAACCATGACCACAGCCAAAAAAAAAAAAAAAAAAAAAAAAAAAGGAGGTGATCCTTTCTTCAGGATATTCATATATGAGATTTATGGGGGTGGTGGAGAGGTCTGTGATTCCAGCACCACTGTTGAGGTGAGGGTGCTTGTCTTGGCCACCTTTATGGTCGCTCTCAGCAGTACCTCCCACCCTAGGCCCCAGCTGTTGAAAATGACAACCTTGGAATTTTAGGAGAGGAGGGCACTTCTCCTTTTATGAACCCTGTGGACAGTATGCTGCTTGTGTGTGTGACTGTGTGTGTGTGTGGGGGGGGGGTGGGTATTCCTGAAAGCATGTATGAAAATTGAATATCAAATGTGTTATAAGGTAAGTCTAATTATACTAACTTAAACACTGTCTTTGAAGATGTATTTCTAACGTGTCACTTCTGTTCTTTAACTTTGATTTTTTTCCCCCTGCAATAGAACATGCTGCCACCTGGCTTAAGTCCAGTGAGTTTCTGAGTAAGGATGAAGCTCTACAGCTTTTAGCATGTTCACTGACTTCCATCTTTCTCTCAATAATGTTAGTTTTATGAAACATATTTTTTGCTAGTATCAACCATTCCATTTTCTCACTTTCTACTACTTTTTATAAAATATTAATGGCAAGATATAATAAAACAATCAAACTCTTTCCACAACACTACCCACTGACAGAGATGGCTGTGCTGGCCATAGTGGGTGGCTGATTGGCCCCAGGCAGCTTTCTACATCATGGCTCAAAATGTTCATCTGGATGCCAAGGAAAATTTAACAGTGTGGCTTACAACACTTAGGTTAATGGCTGTAACATACAATATACGTTAAAAAAAGATTATATGGAAGTTGAATTTAGGAAAATAGAGAACCATGTGCATAAGAAGATGGAGAGGGTAGAAAAAATGGCCTATAAGTAACATTTAAACAACCGTCACATAATGACTAAGTTGCATGCAAAATTTATTTTATTGTTTTGGATATGTGTTTCTGTTACTTCATTTTATCTGGGGGATGGGATGGGCCCAGAGATGTGAGTTGAAGCAATAGAGAAGAGCGAGAAATACTGCTCAGAGGCATTGCCACTTTAATTTATTTCCCAGAAGCATCATTTAAGTTGACAGGAAAAAGTAATCACAATTAGAAATATAAATAAAGGGGCTGATAGGGATGTGTTCACTCTCAGTGCAAGGAACACTATTGAGTGCTGTGTGTTCCAGGAACTTGGGGGTGCAGAAGTAGTTGAGATGCAGCCTTTATGTTTGAGGAGTTCCAGGTGCATTTTGCATAATACTGCGAGTACAAAAATAAAAAATGGGAACAATCCAAATTGAATAATGAGATTTATTTTATTTTTAATATATTTTAAAATTTGTAACAATTCCAAACTTTTAGAAAAGTTGCAAGTACAGAGCGGAACAAAAAGTTTTTTTTCTGACAATTTTAGTGTAAGTTGTTGACCTGATGGCTCATCACCTCTAAGTATTTTAGTGTGTATTTCCCTACAAGCATATTCTCCTACATAATCATCCGAAATAAAAAAATTAACACTGATACATTACTGATTTTTTTAAAAAAAGAGGTGAGATCTCACTGTGTTGATGGACTGAAGTGCAATGCCATGATAATAGCTCACTGCACCCTCAAACTCCTGGGCTCAAGCAGATTCTCCTGCCTGAGGCTCCTGAGTAGCTGGGACTATAGGTTCATAGCACCACATCCACCTAATTTTCTTTCTTTCTTTCTTTCTTTCTTTCTTTCTTTCTTTCTTTCTTTCTTTCTTTCTTTCTTTCTTTCTTTCTTTCTTTCTTTCTTTCTTTCTTTCTTTCTTTCTTTCTTTCTTTCTTTCTTTCTTTCTTTCTTTCTTTCTTTCTTTCTTTCTTTCTTTCTTTCTTTCTTTCTTTCTTTCTTTCTTTCTTTCTTTCTTTTTCTTTCTTTCTTTCTTTCTTTCTTTCTTTCTTTCTCTCTTTCCTTTCTTTTCTTTCTCTCTCTCTTTCTTTCTTCTTTTCTTTCTTTCTCTTTCTTTTATAGCTTCACACCACCACATCCACCTAATTTTTCCTTCCTTCCTTCCTTCCTTCCTTCCTTCCCTCCCTCCCTCCCTCCCTCCTTCCTTCCTTCCTTCCTCCCTCCCTCCTTCCTTCCTTCCTTCTTTCCTTTCTTTCTTCTTTCTTTCTTTCTGAGATGGTGTCTGGCTACATTGCCTAGGCTTGTCTTAAAGTCTTGCCTTTAAGCAATCCTCCCACCATAACCTTCCAAAGCACTGGGACTACAGCTGTGAGCCACTGCACCTGGCCCATTGCTAACTTTAATCCTCAGACCCCATTTAAGTTTTGCTGATCATCCCAATTATACACTTTATAACAAAAGGTTACAGTTCAAAATCACACATCACATTTAGTTGTCATTTTAGTTTCCTTCAGTCTAGAAGAAGTCCTCAGTTTTTCTTTGACTTTTACAATATTGATACTTTTCAAAGGTCAGTTGTTTGGTAAAATGTCATTTAATTTGGGGTTGTCTGATGTTTCTTCATGATTACACTCAGGTGATGCATCTTTGATAGGTGTGATGGTTAGTGTTGGGTGTCAGCTTGACTAGATTAAGGGATACCTAGATAGCTGGTAAAGCATTATTTTTGGGTGTGTTTGTGTGAGGGAAAGATTTGTCCCCAGTATGGGTGGGCACCAGACAATCATCTGGGGGCTCAGATAGAACAAAAAGGCAGAGGAAAGGTGAATTGAGCCTCTCTACTGGAGCTGGGACATTCTTATTCACCTGCCCTTGGACGGCAGAACTCTAGGCTTTCCAGCCTTTGGACTCTGATTTGCACCAGTGGCTGACTGAGCCCTCAGGCCTTCAAACTCAGACTGAGAATTACACCATCAGCTTCAACACTCTGTGCTGGGAAGCTCCCATGCCTGGATGTTTTCCTTACTCTCTTTGAGCTTTGGCAGCCCACAGTAAATTGCCCCATTTTGGTGGACACTCTTCTTACTCAGCTAGGGCTTTAAAACCCCTGTGGGGCAGCCATCCTAGGGAATCTCTGCTCTGTCTGAGCCCTGACATTCTGCTCTGTGCCACGGTGCCTCTCCCCTTTGGGGACAAATGCTTTCCTTACTTTGCCCCAATTCGTGGGTTTAGGACTGCATTATTTGGAAGGGAAAGGAAGGAAAGAGAAAAGGGGAAGGAAAAAGAGGAAAAGAAGATAAGGTCTATTTTAAATTATGAAAATTGGAAGAATAACAGTATATATTTTGTGTTCGTTTTCTATACTAATGAGAAATGGAGCTTCTAGGTCTCTTAAAAGACTAAAATATTAAGCATGTTTTTAAACTTTACATTTTTTTTTTCTTAGGGGACTAACGTAATGTTTGATAATTAGGCTCAGATTCCTTGTTTATATATTTATTTGGGGCCAGAAGGGAAGTATATTTAATCATACAGTCTTCCCTTTTTTTTAATATGCCCAGAAGCATTGGAAAATATTGGGAATTAGCAATTATTGGTGAAGAGACTAGACTCTAAAGCTATTATATTTTAAAATAAAGGTCAGCATTGCTCTCTTTAATCATTTCATGCAATTTTGCCCCAAAGGCATTTATCCTTGTTGTTATCCAATGAATTCCACTATAAACTCTATTAATTTAATCCAGATGAAGTCACACAGTTATTTCTGACTCCATTTTGTGGTTCTATGGAGGTAATTACTACCAAGTGATCAGTGATTGAGTCTAAAAAAATGCATTTAATTATTAGTAATTCAATAACCACTGAGTTAATAAAACCGTCTTTGGATATTATACTGGAAATTAATTGAGTATAATATATGGAGCTTCAAGAATTTATGCCCTGAGGTAAATAATGAAGGAGAAATAATCTTTTCCATGTAGGTGAAAGACACTTAATAAATGCTCATTAAATTAAATGTTTTCCTAATATTTGGAAGCTGGGGTCACTCATGGGAGATAAATGACAATTTCATTTATCTTAAGTTAGATAAATGAAATTCTTAAGTTAGAAATTCTTAAGTTAGAAAATTCTTAATTTATAATTCTTAAGTCATGCAAATTCTTAAGTTAGAAAACCCAGTGACTTGTCAGATTTTAAATATCAAAATAGTAAGCTGGATTTAAAATAATCAATCTATTAGTCGATTATTTACTTTCTTATGTAAAATGTAGTAATGAGGTCAGGTTAAATCAAGGTAAATAACCTAATGTTAAAAGCTTAAAAATCTCCACAATACCATCCCTTTCTTTTTCTTTTAAAATGTAAGGTGTCAAGTAATTTCTTAAATAATAATATAGAATAATATATAGCTTTTCTGTCTCTGACTAGCTTGACATTGCATTGTTCCATGATTTAAGCTTAGAATTCTTACTAACCATAATGTGGAAGAATTGCAGGGCCTTAATGCAAGCCATGATTCTGTAATTACCTCATAAATTTACAGACAGAAGAAAAAAAAGAAGTGGATGTTTTGCACTTGGTAATGTAAAGAAAGAGTTTGAAGTAGTTATCACAATAAGTACTTCTGCAGAGTTCACAGAATCCAGCAAGTAAAAATCTCCCACCGAAAGAAGAGATGACCATAATACCCAACAATACATTTACTGATTCAGGATGACCTTAAAAATGCATTTCACTTCTTCTCTAAATGAAAGTGTGTATTTGTTAAAAACATTAAACAAAGTCTGCATATAGCTTCAAGGTTTCAATAATAGTAAAGAGCATCAAATAACAGAGTCAAAAGAAACAAACTGAAGGAAACTGAGCAAAGATGAAAAGAGCAAGGTCTCTGGAAACAGTCAAGAAGAAAGATGACTGACCACTGAATGGGATCCCCATTCAAGTTCTGAGAAGACAGAAAAGCAATAAAGTGATGAATCAATAGGAAAAGTACTTTGCTAAGAGACAAGAACAACACATTTGCTTTCAGAAGCAAATAATCCTGAGACTTCAAAGAAAACCTTTTGATTTCTATCCTTCATTTATTTTTGTTCAAACCTTTGTGTCTGATAACGACTTAGAGGACTTTGGGAACCACTGCTTTATGTCCATATTTTAAGGCAGTCATTTACAACATCCCTTGTAAGTCCTTGTCCTTCTTCCATCCCCCACCCAACTTCTGGACCCTTTCCTAACAGACTCCATTGTGCAATTATTTGAACTAAAAAATGCTTGCCTGAAGAAACAGCATTCTTTTAAATTTATGGAGCTTAAGGATCTTAAACAGGTAATTTTTCGAAGCACTAAACTTGGTTAGGAGCGAAGAAAGGGCTGCCTTCCAGAAGGCTAGCTTGAGTTAAATTCAGATTCAGAAAAATAACACTTTTGGGCTCATTTGATAACAATTCAACAGCAGTTTAAGAGATTTAAAAAGGAATGGATAGATATTCATACCACTGACTAATCATTTTGAACCCAGAAGTCCAGAAAGTTTCTGAGGTTTTTTAGATTGCATCATGTATAATATCAAATCCTCATATATAACGAAACCCAAACCATCTGACTATAAAATCTATGGTTCTCAATAATGTTTAAGTCTTATTCTACCTGGGGTAATCAAGATTATTGTCCCTACTTCTTCACTTTATCCTATAATAAAATGATATGTTCTTATCCTTGGCCTGGGAATTTGAAGTGCTTTCTACTGTGGCAAGATTGTATTTTGCATCCTTCTAATGTAGGCCTGGCCATCTTACCTCTTTGGGCCAATGGAATGTGGGTGGAGGTGACAGTGTGTTTGTTCTAAGCCAAGGTCTTCAGGGGCATTGCATGTCCTGCACCCACCTCCCTTTCATCACCATGAGAAAAACATGCTGTAGGAAGGTGCAGCCACTTCAGCCTGGGCCTAGAAAGGAGACATGAGGAGGACACCTGAATCCAACTAAAAGTCTCGGTTCAGCCTGGCCCTCCTATGTCCAGATGCCTTGCAGACCTGTGTGGGGATACGTAAATGTTGGTTGTGTAAGTCACTAATATGGTGCTTCACAGGCTTAGATTTCAAAATTTACTTCTTAGTATAAATCCTAAAGATCAAATGACATTACAAATGGCATCATTGTCCTGACATACTCCAAATGTTCTTTCAGAATAAACTGCCTCAGAGCTTCCAAATAAAAAATGTAAGTCCTAGATTAAGTTATTCTTAATGTCACTTAAAAGATCTCACCTCATTTTTTTCACTATGATGGATATATGAGCTGTTACTGGACTGTCAAATTAAAAATAGCGAACCACTTTGCATGAAAAAATAGCCTACCATACAGCCATTGTAAAGAAAAACCCAGAACCTTGGGACGACCCAATTCTTTGCCTTCTGTATACCTGCACCTGAGCAGCTGAATGTGGAGGGAGGAAACAGGTAGAGAAAATCCACTCTGCTGGCTGGTGTACTTAAGATTTACTTTAACATAGTCAGTCAGTCAGTCAGTCCTATCCCACCTTTATGGTAAGCTACTTTGTTAGTTTGTGCTTGCATTGTTATAAAGAAACACTGTAGACTGAGTATGAGAAAAGAGGTTTAATTGGCTCATGGTTCTGCAGGCTGTACAAGAAGCGTGGCAGCATCTGCTTCTGGGGAGGCCTCAGGGAGCTTTTACTCATGATGGGAGGCAGTGGGAGCAGGCACCTCACAGGGCAAAAGCAGGAGCAAGAGAGTGAAGGAGGAAGTGCTATACACTTATTTAAATGACCAGATCTCATGAGAACTCACTCACTATGGTGAGGACAATGGTACCAAGAGGGATGGTGCTAAACCAGTCATGAGAAATCCGCCCCCATGCTCCAATCACCCGCCACCAGGCCCCACCTCCAACACTGGGGATTAGATTTCAATATGAAATTTGGATGGGGACACACATTCAAACTATATCAGTTATCTTTTCCTTTCACCAAGAGGGACCATTTCACATATTCTCCTCTCCCCTCAGACCTCCAACACGTTCTCCTCTGGGCCTCACTCTTAGCTGATGATCTTGCTTCTTAGTTTACTGAGAAAATAGAGGCAATCAGGAGAGGTTTACCTTATCTTCTACCTCCAACTCCACCTGGCTGTGTATCTAGATGGTCTTCTCTCTTGTTATCATTCAAATGGTCCCAGTCCCTGGGCCTGTATGGTACAGCCTCTCTCGGCACTGAATCTTTGAAGCCCATCCTGGGCTGCCTCCTTGAGAACTTCGCTTCTGCAATCATGCCCTCTCCTTTCTGCAGCATCAATTTTCACCTCTTTGAGGGATCATTCCCATCAGCGTACAACATATGGTGTCTCTCATAAGTTCTCCCCAAGTTATTGCTGTTCTTTATCATCAAACCAGTAAAATAGCCTGTGTTTGCTGTTTCCATGTCCTCATCTTCCATTTTCTCTCTAATACATTCTAGTTAGGATGTCATCCTCATGGCTTCAAGGAAATGATTCTCATCAGGGTCACTAGAGACCTCTATGCTGCCAAATCTCTTGGGCAATACTCCCTTTTCTTTGAAATACTCTTCACTTAATTTCCCATTCGTCATCCTCTGCCAGTTTCTTCCTTTTACTGGAAGCATCTTCTGCATTTCCTCTGCTTGCTGTATCTGATTTCCTGACCTTCTAAATGTTGGAGCACTATAGGGACAGTGTCCTTGACTCTCTTTGGCTATCTATCATACCCTTTTCTAGGTTATCTTAACCAGCCCTAAGGGTATCTATTTTCAGACAAATCCCAAATTTATATCTCCCCTAAGTTCCAAACTCACTTTTCCATTTGTATGTCAAATAAGCATCTCAAACCAGACATGTTCAAAACCAAACTCTTACCTTTCATACCTGCTTCTTCCTCACTTTTTCCAAACTCAATAATGGTAACTGCATTTGACCAGTAGCTCCAGCCAAAATCTGGGTGTCATCCTGATATTGTTCTTTCTTTCTGTCCCCATGTCAATCAGCAAAACCCACTGGCTCTATTCTCAAACTATCTGAAACCTGATGAGTTCTTACTCTTCACAACTGTGCCCTTTTGGCTTCCTTTTGGATTCTGTCATGATTGGCACCAGCACAGATGGGAACAGGGAAAGGCCGGGAATTTCTTCCCTCACTCCCTCTTTGATTCAGGCCTGCATCTCTAGAAGTCGCCACATTCCTGCAACTCCAGATGACCCTTGTCCATGGCCCCAGCTGGCATTGGGCTCTCCTGTTCTATTCTGTCTTTGCTCCTTCAGCTCTTGGAATAGTACTGCCTTTTCTCTTTTGCTTTGCATCCCATTTATGCCTCTGTAAACTTCAAATGAAATCTCTTCATCTGATATATCTGAGGGTGAAGCTCTTTTCTGCTGGGACCCTGATAGACACACTGCTCTATCTAAAATATCATTCTTCTTCACTCCTCCTTCTCCCTTTAACTATTTTTTTCTTAGTATATACTATTAACTAAAATGTTTTATCTGTTGTTTTGTCTTTGCTTTTTGTTTTTTGTCCTCCCTCTCCTCTTCCTGAAAAGGTATGCTTTCTGAGGGCTTTTATTTTTATTTCCACATCTTTATCCCTGGCCCCTAGAAGAACACCTGGTAGTTTCATGTAAATATGTTTCTGTGAAAGATGGTTATGAAGTGTCATGCAATCTGGTGTCATTACATTAAGGGGAAATGAAAAAGTCAGTTGAATGTTATGGCATGGTTATGTCTTTTTAAAAATAATCTACCTATCCATATATAATATTGAGTAGTATGAAAGAAGCATATACCCCCAAAATATTAACAGGGGTTGCTTTCCTGGGAGTGGATGGTAGGATTCAGTGGATTCAGTTTTCTGCTTTGTGCATATCTGCACAATTTGAATTTGTAGGAGAAATAAGACCATTGGAAGCCTCTCTGAAGTTTTTGGAAAAATTAAAAAAACTCTTCTCCCAACCATAGTGGAGGCACAGACCTGCTGGCTCTGGGAAAGTGGATTTTATTTCTCTGTGGTCACCATTTTGAAAACACAACTGTACAACTTTATGTGTTGGCTTTGAGAATAAGTTTTTTTTTTTTTTTTTTTTTTTAAGATCAGAAAAAATCATTTATATATGTCTTTCCCCTCAATGTATTTTCCAACCCACCTTTTATGTTTTTTCAAAAACGTTTTGACATTACATAACCAAACCAAAATTTATTAATAGCCCCTTACTACTTTTTCTTGACAAAACAGAGTATACTCATGAGCAAGAAAGAAAACAAACAACAAACAAAAAGCTTATAAAATGAAGTAGGAAACTCAATGTTAACAGCTTAACACAGAAAGTCATTACAACAATGAACAAAAATCGCAAATTAATGATAAAGTAATGTAGAAACAAATTTACAAACTACTAAAAACCTGGAATTGCCAGGTTTCAGAAATTCCACAGATGGATCATGAGTGGTAAGTAGCAGAAGGGTTCTGGGTACTGTCTACAGGCAAAGCTAACGTTGCTGGCTGATCTGATTTTAAATTTTATCTCAGATATTTGACAGATCCCACTGAATTTTGATGACTTGACTTCTGGTCATGTACCCAACTAGATGTTTTGGAAAAAGTGAGTTCAAGGGAACTTGAATGCAGAGATGCTCAACTAGGCCCAAGAAATTTTCATGTCTGGAGAGCTGAATTACATGTCATGGAATCTGGTATTATTACATAATATAGAGAAATAAGACTTTTGCATTTCCATCTGGTGCAGCTTGGTAAGCCTCAGAGGTGGCCTCTCCAGGTCAGAGTTGAGACACAAAGCTGGTGTCTCCTGGATGGTATGGGAAAAGCATGCCTTGTTGCTTGGACTGTGTCCATCATGACACTGGCAAAGTAGACCAGAGAGTTGGAAAACTTGGGTTGATCCTGGATAATCATGCCTGCCACAGGGACAAAGAGAGTTTCCAACATGGCCGTGAAGATCTGGTCCATATAACCAATGATAGATGGTGACGTAATAGTGATGGCCTGTCTGAGTTTCTTCTAGCCTGCCCTGCCATCTGGTCCTGAGCTTTGTGCTCTCTCCTGTTTTCTTCCTCTTGTACCTGCTTTTCCCAAAAAAAGAGCCACACTGGTTATAAAGGATAAGTATTTTGTAAAAAGCGAGTTCGTAGGAACACCAATGCACCAGTACCCAGTTGGGCCACAGGCTGCCTGTGGATCAGTTGTCCCACTGGTTTCAGAGTGGCTGATGTCCTCTTCCAGATTTTTAATGATCACAGTAAATGCTTTACAGGTGGCATTATAGATCTGGCCAGAACAATGATTCTCTCAGGACAGTTGCCTTCTGAGATGCTGATATGTACATTATCCTCCCCATGCAGCTCCTTAACTACTGTTACTTCCCAGCTCCCTTTCCATGTAATCTGCTTTCAGTCATCCAGGAGTCTGTGGCAAGCAGTATTTGGGGATTTGAATACTCGTTAAGTTGTTAAGTGTTTGGTCACTGGTGGGAGTGACCGAACACTTTTCCTCTCAGTCATCCTGGGGCCACAAAGCAAGCCTCCTTTAATAAATAACAAGTAAGTGGAAGATGTTTTGTATTCCTTCCAGGTGAAAGGGTTTAAGAGTGGCATATGATTTTCCATGCTCTTTTCTTTGGACATGGTGATTGTGGAAGGATATTTTGATACAATGTCCATACAACTGAAGTATGCAGAGATACCAAGACTTCTCATGAAGAACAGCTTCATTGAACCTCACCTGCCTCAGCTTTCTTTGAGTGACAAGTAAACTGTGTGTAACATCACAAAGATTTTGGGATTGTTTGTTACCACAGCATAAATTAGCCTATCTTGACCAATTGATTCACTTGTAAATATTACATAATTGTAGTGCTTATACAGTTTCAGGCATCTTGGCAATAAATATTCATTAGTTAAATGGATAGAATTAAGAATAAATTTAACATTCACTTAACAACTGACTATAAATTATGGAAGTAGATTAACTAGAACAGTTCAGTTTTATTTATTGACTGATACTGCAATAGATACTGAGAATACAAAGATAAATTAGTTTTTAACCTGGAAGATTTTGGTTGGAAGATAAAATTGGAAAGATTGGTTACTGTCTGAGTATGGAGGACATTGAATTATAGACTGAGCCATTTTACTTCATCTTGTAGACAATGGGAGAGAAAAGTAGGTATCAATGGATTTTGAGCAAGGGAGAAGTACTATTAAATCGACATTTTAGAAAAATTAATCTGCGATGGTGAAGGAAATACAAACATACACGTTGAGAGGCTATTTCAGTAATCTAGGTGTGAGAAGATAAGGGTCCAGGCTGGGGTGTTGGTGATTGAAATGAAAAGGCATACTCAGAAATGAGATAAATTAGAAAGTAAAAACAGGGTATTGGATATGTGAGGGGTCATGAGGTGAGAAGGAAGAATGATTAACAAATGACTCTTAGATTCTCTGTGACTCCATTAGGTGAAGTTTGGAGAAGGTAGAAGATGATGAGATCTTTTGTTGTGTGTTGAACTTGAGAAATGACAGCTCATTCATGCAGAAATGTCCTTAAGGGTAGTTTGTGAAGAAGGATTGGATGGAGCTTGGTAGAGAAGTCGAAGCCAAAACTAGAAGATTATGGTATATTGATCATACTGGAAACAGTAAGGGTACAACTATCTAAAGGGGAGCTTGTAAGAGAGAAAAGTGTAGTAGGGCTTTGAGAGAAATCCTGATTTAGGAACATGAGACTGGAAAGGAATTAGCAAAGGACACAGGGGAGTAATCAGTAGGACAGGTAATTTTTACTGAGAATTTACTGTATTAGGAATTTCACATGCATTTTATTATCTAATTCTCACAGCCTCTCCTGGGAGGAAGAGTTATCCAGTTTTACATATGAACAAACTGAGACTGATAGGAGTTTAAGAGTTTTCACTGAGGTCAAATAGCTACTAAATGATGATGCCAGGTCTACTTGATAACAAAATCTGTGTCCTTAACCATTGTGAAAACTCAAATGATCTAAGTTTTACATGAACCAGCTTGTTATTGAGGAGGGGCTAGCCAACAGGGTCATATGCTATAAATTCAAGAGAAATGATGTTGGAGAACAGGCCATTGATTTGATGAACAGGAAGTGATGGTTTTGAGTGAAAGTGACAGTAGTGAGCAAGAGCCTCACCACAGGGGATGAGGTAAGGGCATGAGCGGGTGGTGCTGAAGGAAGGAGTTCGTAGAGACAACAAATCAAGAAATGTCAGGGGAAAGGAACAAGAGGAAGGGATACATCCTGGGGGATCTCAGGGTTAATTTCACAGGTATATTTATTTCCAAGACAGAGACAGTGTTTACAGATAAGATGAAAGGGCCCAATGGAGCCAGAGAATGGAGACACCACAAAGATGGTACCAATGGAGTTGGTAATTTTTTGAGGAGGATAGAAAGACGGGGATCTAAAGTCCAGGGGAAGGGATCAGCTCTGGAGGGAAAAGAGCAACTATTTGCTTCAGGACCAGAGGGGAAGACCAGCTGTATCTTAAACTAGAGATACTCTGGCATCTCTTGAATTTACTGGATTTGTGGAAGTTCCCTTCACCACATTGATATCAGTGAAAGCCAATTTTAATTTAGATTAGCTCAGAATTAAATTTCCCATTTATTAAAATACATATGTGAAAATGTGAGCTTATTCTTTAAACTTATAGATAAAAATAGGTTTTATAAGGAAAAAAATGTAATTCTTTCATGTTACGTCACTGAGTCCTTAGTACTTTGTTTTAGAAACAACTACCTCTTCACTTGCTGAGCTCATTTCCAGTGTCTGGTTTGAGTTCTAACCCTAAAACTGCTGTTTAATAAAATAAATACTTTTTGCTTTGGAAGCTTGAAGTCTTTTTTTCTTTCTTTCTTTTTTTTGAGATGGAGTCTTGCTCTGTTGCCCAGGCTAGAGTGCAGTGGTGTGATCCTGGCTCACTGCACTATTCACCTTCTGGGTTCAAGCAGTTCTCCTGCCTCAGTGGGAGAGTAGTTGGCACTACAGATGTGTGCCACTATACCCAGCTAATATTTGTGTTTTTTTAGTAGAGACGGGGTTTCGCCATGTTGGCCAGGTTGGCCTTGAGCTCCTGATATCAGGTGATCCACCCGCCTTGGCCTCCCAGAGTGCTGGGATTACAAGCATGAGCCACCACACCTGGCCTGGCAGCTTTAAATCTTAATATACACATCTCAATTATTTTTATAATAACTTATTGGTTTCTTATATAAATTCCAAGCCGTATCTAATAGTCTGTCATTGCAATCTGAATCGGTGTTTTTCTGAGCAAACAAAATTAGAAGGGCTTTAGGGTTAATTACATGATTAAACATTTAGCAACTCCCAAAAACTTAGTGAAATGAAATGTGTAGAAATTGTTGACTCAGTATTCTAAATAAGTCTACTCTTCAGGAATGTCCATGGCTTTGGTAGGATTCAAGGAACAGGAAGATTAGGGGAAATTTTTAAATGAGATTTAAAAAGGAACAAGAACACAATGATATAAAACATAAGAAAGGAAAAAAAAAAGGAATCTAGTATTTTTGTCAGAAGTAGGTTTTCTCATGAAAATGGAAAAAATATATAATTTAATTTGCATTTTTTTTTTTTTTTTGGTCAGCTCTGGTTTATTTTGTTGGTTTTGTTTATTTATGTGCTTGAAAGATTTGGCTGCTGGGTCCTTGGACTAAGGCTTGGGGAACTCTGAGCTTCATTCCCCTAGGGAAAGTTGCTTCATCTTTTATATTTATGAATTCCTCAGATAAAAAGAGATATACCACTTACTTTTTTGAAAGTACTTATGAGTTTTTATATGAAAAGCTGAACAGTACTTCACATTATAGAACAGCTGGAGAAAACTGAGTGGGGCCAAGGAGACAGATTGTGCCACTCACTTTCCATGGGACTCTGTTGGGCTCACTGGTTAGTTAGTTCTGTTGTTCAGGGCTGGCTTCACCAGCTTCACTTGCGGCTTTGGGACACTACTTTTTCTCCACATTCTCTCTTCCTCCCCCAGCTTCTTTGCTGACTCCTCTTCTTTGATCCAGCTCTGAAATGCAAAGATTCTCTGAAGGTCTATCTCCACACCCTTCTCTTCTGTCATTACTCATGTGCTAGTCTAGTCTTTTTCACTCCCAGCGTGTCTGCCATGTTTCCACTTACCAGTCAGACATCTGTGCCTGTGTGCCCTATAGGTACTTTAAACCCAATACATCCAAAATTTAGCATGTCTTCCAGTTCCTTTATCAAAATGCTTCCTTTTCTGGACTCTTTGTGTTGATTAAAAGCATTGCTGGCTGGGCACGGTGGCTCATGCCTGTAATCCCAGCACTTTGGGAGGCTGAGGCTGGTGGATCACGAGGTCAGGAGTTCGAGTCCAGTCTGGCCAACATAGTGAAATTGCATCTCTACTAAAAATACAAAAATTTAGCCAGGTGTAGTGGTGTGTGCCTGTAATCCCAGCTACTCGAGAGGTTGAGGCAAGAGAATCGCATGAACTTGGGAGGTGGAGGTTGCAGTGAGCCGAGATAATGCCACTGCACTCCAGCCCGAGCAACAGTGAGAGACTCCGTCTCAAAAAGCAAAACAAAACAAAAAGCATTGCCTTCTCATAGTCAAGAAAACTAGAAATGTTTTCATTTTCCTTGCCTCTCACATCTGATCAACTGTGTGTTGTTAATACTGTATCAAATGATTGAATCTCCTTCATTTCCCCATCTTATAAGTAGCCACATCTGTTTATACGATCTCTAAAATGTTCCCAGTATCTCTCTCTTGTCCATTCTATCTTCTGCCCTCATTCTGACCTCATCACCTATTGTATCAGCCAGCTATTCCAGCCTTCTTGCCTCCTTCTCTGTTCATTCCATTCCTGCTCACAGCTGCCAGAGTTGTTTTCTAAAATACTAATTTAATTATAGCAATCTTTTGCCGAAAAACCAGTGGCTTCTGCAGTAGAGTCTGGCTGCAGCCTCATTTTCTGACTACACTGCTTCTGCACCCATTTCCACTCCCCCGTGTAATCCATGTCTGCTCTATCCTGCACATCAAGCACACCATAAGCTTTCATGGCCTCATGTTTGTTTGTCCTTCCGTAGTCTTACCTGTCTTATTTACTGGGTGAAATTACAGCAATCCCTCAAGATCCAGCTCTATTGAAAAGCTATAATAGACTATGTTTAGACTATAGTAGGACTCCAATAAATGTTTTTTGGATAAATTAGTCAAAAAGAAAATACAAAAGCCTTATGGTACCAGTAAAGGATGAGGGATTATTTTGTTAGCTGAGAAATATAACTGTGTCAAGTCTATACTGTCCAAGATCCCTACCTGCTGTTGGCATGGTCTGCCTCAGACAATCCTTCCTTAGATCCCTTTATACATATATGAATATATATACACATATATATACATACATATATATATTTTGTTTGCTCAAATATATATATTCACATATATACATATATTTACATATATATGTACATATGAGCAAACAAAATTAGAAGGCTCAAATATATATATATTATATAATTAGAAGGGCTTTAGGATTAATTACTTGATTAAACATTTAGTGACTCCCAAAAACTTAGTGAAATGAAATGTGTAGAAATTGTTGACTCAGTATTCTCAATGAGTCTACTCTTCAGGAATGTCAATGGCTTTGGCAGGATTCAAGGAACATGAAGATTATGGGGAAATTTTTTAATGAGATTTAAAAGGAACAAGAACACAATAATATAAAACATAAAGGAATCTAGTATTTTTGTCAGAAGCAAGTTTTCTCATGAAAATGGGAAAATGTAATTTAATTTGCATGTTTTTGTCAACTCTGGTTTATTTTGTTTATTTTGTGCTAAATAAATGTTTTTAGTTTTACTAAAAATTATACTATAATGAACATATTTATATTTTTCAGAATGCTTTAACAAGTATATCAAGTATATCTATAGTGTATTTTTTTTTTTTTTTTTTTTTTTTGAGACGGAGTCTCATTCTGTCACCCAGGCTGGAATGCAGTGTCATGATCTTGGCTGACTGCAGCCTCTGCCTCTTGGGTTCAAGTGATTCTCCTGCCTCAGCCTCCTGAGTGGCTGGGATTACAGGCATGCATCCCCATGCCAGCTATTTTTTTTTGTATTTTTAGTAGAGATGGGGTTTTGTAGTGTTGGCCAGGCTGGTCTCAAACTCCTGACCACAAGTGATCTGCCTGCCTTGGCCTCCCAGATTGCTGGGATTATAGGCATGAGCCACCATACCTGGTATATACACATTCCTTTTAAATTTAGAAAGCTAGCCTTTTGTCTACAATATCAGTTGTGAACAATATTACAAGTTTACCAATTGTCTTTGATTTTGTTCATTATTATTTTTTATTGGATAGATATTTAAAAATCTGTGCAGCTAAATTTATCAATATTCTTCATGCTTCTACATTTTGTGTCATTCTTTAAAAAGTCTTCTTCATTCTAAGATTATGAATAAATATGCACAGTTTTCTTTAGGCATTATTATAGTTTCTTTTTCAGAGTTTAAATCTTTGATCTGTATGAAATTTACTTTGATATAAGGAGTGAGATGAAATTTGTCTTTTTTTCCTAAGTTGTTACTAGTTACACCAAATCCATTTATTGAATATGCTTTTCTTCACTAGTCCGAATTGTAGCTTTTATATAAAATTCTATTGCATAGTCATGTGTATTTCTGAACTCTGTACAATTCAATTAGTGAAAACTTATGATGTCCCAAACCAGTAGTTTAGGAGATCCAGCATTAAATCAGAGTTACTCTGGATTCAGATCAGTTAACAGATAGAAATTTCACTGTCACAAAATTTAGGTGAGCAAAGGTGTAACTTTATTTCCTTACAACCCAACTTAGTTTAGCTCTTCAGTCCCTATGACCATTTTGTGGTAGAACTCTTAATACAGCCAATTCAAGGTATCTCTGTGTCCGATAGGTGATATAAGACCTGGGGGTTGGGGTCGAGATAACTTTTCTCTCATCCAGGATTTGATAAAGGGGGTGAATCTGGTTGATAGCCACCTCTGTCTTCTGGCATCTATAAGATATAAGTCAGTCTGTCCGGTCCTTTTCATTGTGCACTGGCATCTAATTATGTCCTGGCCATGGGCCTTCACTTGCTAGTTCCAGGCACCTGTGCCTTCCATTCCCATCCCAGGACCTCTCTTTGCGTTGCTGAACCCTTTTCACAGGCGACCCTGGGAACTCTTGTCTGCTTTCCTACACCACCTGGAGGTGCTGATCTCAGTGAAGCTGCGCTCAGACCCATCCACCAGGACATCTCTCATACTTGGCCAGTTTTCAGGTGTAGCCTAATGTTGGATATAGGCTTCTCTAAGAGGCTTTAGGTATCTTTGGGTTATATCCTGGGAAGGGAAGCCGAAATTTACTGTGCTCCCAGGTCCTCCACAAAACCACCTGGGATTTCTCCTAGAGGCTTCACCCCAGCTCCATGGAGGCCCTTTTCTCAGGAATCCATATCAATTACTTGTTTTCTTGCTCTTTTTACCCAATTATCTTCTTTCCGCAAATCTGTGAGATTTGCCTCTGTTTTAGGGAGGCAGCAGTGGCTCTGCTGAGAGGAAGGAAATGGCTTTTACATTACCCTGTGATCTTTCCAACTTTCCAAGTGTTTATAGTATAAACTTTTTGTTCAAACCTTTAGAAATTGAGCAGAGCTTTTGGAACCAAAACAATCATTTGTCTCTAAACATTTGAGCTTTTAATATGATCATTTCTGTTATGAATTTTGAGAACCTATTTTGGTAGTCATGGACAATAATTTGATTCTTCTTGCTGTATCAAGCAGAGTAATGGGCACAAAGAAGCCCCAGGGGAAGGATGCCTGAGAGAAGCCCATGTTAATATCTCAAATGATTATCTGTAACACTAAGCGAGTCCTCGATCTGGCACCTAGACCCCTGTTTCCATCCCTGTGAACACTCCTTTGGTCTTGGGATTCATTTCAACTAGCTGTTGGTCCTCTTAGCTGCTTTCCTCTGCTCTTGTTTAGTTCCTGCTGTTATTTTTGTTTTGTTTTTTTGCAAATTATATTGTGTGTGGTTTATTATTTGTTTTAAAATTGACAGTTAACATTGCATTGTGGAATAGTTAAATATAGCTAATTAACAAATGCATTACCTAATAGTTATCATTTTTGTGGTAAGAGCACATAACATCTACTCTCTTTACATTTTTCAAGAAGGCAATATATTGTTATTAACTATAGTCATCATGCTGTACAATAGACCACTTGACATTTCTTCCTCCTATCTAACTGTAATTATGTATCCTTTGAGTGACATCTTCCCACATTTGGCTTTCCCCAACCACCCAAGCTGCTAACTACTATTCTACTCTCTACTTCTATGAGAGCAATTTTTTAAGATTCCATATATGAGTGAGATCATGCAGTATTTGTCTTTCTGTTTGTCCTTCTGTGCCTGGCTTATTTCAATTAGTATAATGTCCTCCAAGTTCATCTATGTTGTGTAAATGGCAGGATTTCATTCTCTTTTATGGATGAATAGTACTCCATTGTGTATATACACCACATTTTCTTTATCCCTTCATTCGTCATGGATGCTTAGATTGTTTCCATATCTTGGCTATTGTGAATAGTGCTGTGAAAAATGTGAGAATGCAGATATCTCTTGGACTTACAATTTTTTTTCATTTGGTTATGTAAACAGATGACCTACTGATTACAATTCCTTTAGATATCTACTCAGTAGTAGAATTGCTAGATCATATGATTGTTATATTTTTAATTTTTTTGAGGAAACTCCGTATTGTTTTCCACAATGGCTGTGCTAATTTGCATTCTCGTCAACATTGTATAAGGGTTCCCTTTTCTCCACGTCCTCACCAGCACTTGTTATTTTTTTTTTTTTTGTCTTTTTGTTAATGGCCATTCTAACTGGGTGAGGTGATATCTCATTGTGGTTTTGATTTACATTTCCCTGCGATTAGATTTATATTTCCCTAGTGATTAGTAACACAGAGCATTTTTTTTATTGTATTTTAGGTTTTGGGGTACATGTGAAGAACATGCAAGATTGTTGTATAGGTACACACATGGCAGTGTGATTTGCTGCCTTCCTCCCCTTCACCTATACAGAGCATTTTTTAGCAGCACCCAGTGCTGTGTTGGTCTCTGGGGCATGGGCTTTCGTTGCAACCCAGCACTGCCTCAACCTGTCTTAGGGCTCCCCCAAGTGGTGCAGTGGCTATAGCTGTAACTGGTGTGGGAACTTTGCCTATCAAGGAGTCCTGAATCTCTGGACAGGGTTACTGCTGAAGCAAGTACTTGAACAACATCCCTTACTGCCTTTTGAACTGGAGTTCTGCCTAACTTCCCTCACCACCAATCCTCCCAGGGATCACCGTCCTTGAATCTACCCTCTTTGGCTGGGTCATCATATTGATTGCAAAGCTGTCTACTTTCCACACTTTTGCCTACTGTCTTTTCTGGGAGCCTCCTGATATAGTTGTCTATGTATCTCATGTTGCAGTTGCTGGATCTTTTTATATCACCATACCACATCACCCAGCCACTCTGGGAGGGCAGACAGAGTGTTCCAGTGCGGGAGGAAGGGGTATAACACGCATGAAGTATGTGAGAAGGGCCCCTAAGAGAGTTATTATAAGAAAGTCCACATGGTCAAAAGGTGGCTTACCAAGAATAAGGCATCATAATGTTGTCCAGTTGAGCCCAGATTAGCTTAAAAGGTCTAGTCTTTGATTCTTTATGGATTATTGTTTTGATGTATGTCTTAGTCTGTTTACGCTGCTATAACAAAATACCTCATATTGGGTAATGTATAAAGAACAGAAGTATGTTTCTCACAGTTCTGGAGGCTGGGAAGTCCAAGATCAAGACATGGACAGGTTCAGTGTCTGGTGAAGATGTTTCTGCTTCCAAGATGACACCTTGAATCCTGCTTCCTCCAGAGGGATCAAACAGTGTGATCTCACATGGCAGAAGAACAGAAGAAAGAACCCACTTTCTTAAGCCCTCTTCCTAGGGCTTTAATCCTATACATGAGGGCTTTCCACTTATTATTTAATCACCTCCCAAAGGCTCCACCTCATGAAACTGCTACATTGGCAATTAAGTTTCAACATATGAATTTTAGGAGAAATATTCAGAGCATGGCAAATTATTTCTGTAGTTAGTGACTCATTTTTAGTACATTATGCTTTTCCCTCCCATTTAATCTTCTACTCCAAAATATTCTTCAGGCCTAACTCTGAATATTTAGTCATTATAGGGATCTTACTTCATATCAGGAGGTAACTATTGTAATTTTTTTTTTTTTTGGTGCCATGAAAAGCTTGATCTTTTTCTCTGGGTCTGTATAAATGGCTGGGGATTTAAAAAGCCATTTCCTCTAACCAGTTGTTTATGCTTGTTCTCCTATTTGCCATTCAGTAAGTAAATGGTCTTTAACACAGATGTTTTGATTTTCAAACAATAATTAGGAAAGAAAGCGCTTCATATGGGGGCTGAAGATTACAGGGAAATTGCACCATCTTCTTCCTTAGTCCAATAATGTGTTGCTAAACCAGCAAGATCAGCTAGTTGCAATTTCTCCAAACCAACAATATTTTCTCTTCAGAATTGTACCTAGAAGTGAGATTATCCAAGAAAATTCTGTGTTTTTGAGCAACTCTAGGTTTTAATTTTTTTTTGATTCATCTGCTTCATTAATTGAAAACAAAACAACCATGGAGTAGATGCTTTAAGCAAGTGTGTTCTAACATGCAAAGAATATGGGAGCCACTTGAGTCCCACTTGAATCATTTCAAATGGCTCCTATTTTTCTGTTCCCAATTAAACTTCCTACAATGTTCTCATAGGAAGCTCACATTTATAAACTTTTTGAGTAATCCAGGAACTCTTTGAACCTGATAAAGTAAAGAGATTTGGCAGGGCCATTTCAGATATGAAGATTTCTCTGCAGGATATGTTTGTCTATTAATTGGTTAGTATCCCTGTCATAAGTGTGAAGAAGTTGATCTCCAACTTGGAGAAAGACAGACGAGTGTCCATTACTCATTGATGATTTTGGTGGGAGGAAAGTAACAGCTTGTGGACTGTTAGTTTTGTCATCATAACAGACTAAATACCCTGGAAAACCTCTCAGTATAAAATACCTAGAAATGATGAGTCAAATATAACACATAGTCTTTAAAATATTGGGCTCAAAGGAAACAGAAGAAACTGTCATACACCGAAAGTGGTGAGGTGATGCTTAAACTAGTCCCCAATCTTGTTTGGGCGATATTTGTGACCTTGGTGATCAAGAGGATTGGGTTTCTGACATGACAGAACAACAGGAAGGCATTGGCCTAGGCAATGTGGGGAGGTAGAATCAAGGCTCTGTATAATGGCTTGGGCCCTCAAAAGCCTATGCCACCCGAAAAAAGATGCTCAGGCAAAGGGAAATGACAAACAAAGTTGTCTGCTTCCCCTGGCCTCTGGGTAGAAAAGAATTCATATTCTGCCCATACATGGCTTTGAGGTTTAATTTATACAATCTGAGTGGTCAGAAACTCCAAGTCAATATATTAACATGACATGGTTCCAGTTTGATAGCACATCCACCGTCTGGCAGAACAACTTAAAAAAAATCATTTCTTGGCAGACGTGCAAGCTCACCAAGGGCTCCATGCCATGCCCTCTGCCAAGATTCTCCATAAAATTAGTTGGTTGCTTCTTGCCCTGAGGCAGCCCAGTGAAGGCTGGGGTGTGGTGATTCCATGTTTTAGATGGGAAAGAAGGGAGTGATGGGGTGCATGGCTTCTTAAGCGATAGCTCAAGCATAGGGAGTGCCCTTTCTCACTCTAAAAGGGCTAGATCCCAGGCCTTATCCTTTCCACAGTAACTCTCTTGGGCTCCCCAGGGGTTCCAGGTTAGGGCAAAGCACTAGGACTCAGAGTGGGGGATTAGTAACTAACCTGAACCCTAGCACTGTAAAAATGATAGTTTTTATCCCCACTGTTTGATCTCCCCACTGTCCTTCTTTCCCCTGCCTACCAGGGACAAGGCAATGGGAAATTCTACTCTTGTTCAGATTAAGTTCTTCCTGCTGCAAGGCTCCAAGTCTCATTCTTCATCCCCGGATCTAGAATGGGATGGAAGGTATTTAATTTACAAAAAAATTATATAATTATATATAATATATATTTTCCACATAGCTCTCACAGCATACATCTTACAGATAAACCTCACCAACATGAATTTACAAACCACAATTATGAACATGAGAAAATAAGCTACTAAGAGTGAGACATTAAAACAAATAAGAAGCAATGTGGCTGAGTGCAGTGACTTACACCTGTAATCCCAGCACTTTGGGTGGGTCATTTGACGTCAGGAGTTCGAGGCCAGCCTGGCCAACATGGTGAAACCCATCTCTACCAAAAATACAAAAATCAGCCGGGCATGGTGGTACATGCTTGTAGCCCTTGCTACTCAGGAGGCTGAAGCAAGCGAATCACTTGAACCTGGCAGATGGAAGTTGCAGTGAGCCAAGAACAAGCCATTGAACTCCAGCCTGGGTGACAGAGCAAGATTCCGTCAAGAAAAAAAAAGTAATTAAAACAGTAAAATATGGATTAAACAATAAGAGAAAGGAATAAGATACTATTAAAAGTACCCAGAATATTAAAAAAAGGAACCAAGTAAACATTCTAGAAATGAAAATATAACCATTGAAATGAAAACTTAGTGTATGGGACAAAAGAGCAGGACACAGTTGGAGAAGGAATGAGTGAACTGGGTGACAAATCTAAGGAGATTATGTAGAATGTAGTACAAAGAGTTGAAAGGTGAAAATATGAAAGATAGGATAAAACATATGGAAAGTAAGATGTGTAGGCCAAACATACATTTAGTAGAAGGTATTTCATTCAATTCCTAGGCATTTTACCCCAAAGAACTGAAAATATGTCACAAAAGAATTTGTACAATAATGTTCATAGTCACCTTATTAGCAATAGCCAAATACCAGAAACATTTAAAATTTCCATCTGTTGGAGAATAAACAAATTTTGGTATATTCATACAATGGAATTATACTCAGCAGTAAAAAAGAATTAATTACTAATATACATAACTATATGGATGAATCTCAAAAATATTGAGAGAAAGAAACCAAACACAAAAAAAATACATACTATATAATCCAATTTCAGCGAAGTTTTTTTATTTTTTAATTTTGAGATGGAGTTTTGCTTTGGCCAGGCTGATCTTGAACTCCTGACCTCAGGTGATCCACCCTCCTTGGCCTCCCAAAGTGCTAGAACTACAGGCATGA
This sequence comes from Sapajus apella, assembly GCF_009761245.1. NCBI lineage: Eukaryota > Metazoa > Chordata > Mammalia > Primates > Cebidae > Sapajus > Sapajus apella. The sequence goes on along the minus strand of NW_022436944.1, from coordinate 11,395,483 downwards.
CCCACCTTGCCTGGCCTCATTTATGTGAACCTACAAAATATGCCAGTCTAATCTATGTTGATTGCCTCTGGGGAGGTGCATGAGGAACTTTCTGAGATAAGCATAATATTCTATATTTTGTTTTGGGTATTGATAGCTTTGGCTTATAAAGTTGTCAAAACTCATGAACTAAACAAATGTGATATGCAAATTATATTTTATGTAAACTATACCCTCCAAAAAAAATAAAAAAATAAAAAGTAAAATAAGAATAGAAACCTGGCTACCACAGTGACTAACACCTGTAATCCCAGCACTTTGGGAGGCCATGGTAGGTGGATCGTTTGAGCCCAGGAGTTTGAGACCAGCCTGGGCAAAATGGAGAAACCCTACCTCTACTAAAAATACAAAAATTAGCCGTGTTTGGTGGCACGTGTGCCTATAGTCCCAGTCACTTAGGGGCTGAGGTAGGAGGATCACCTGAGCCTTTCGAGGTTGAGGCTGCAGTGAGTCATGATCGAACCACTGGGTGACAGAGGGCGACCCTATCTCAAAAAAAAAAAAAAGGAAGAAGGAGAAGGAGAAAGGAGAGGAGGAGGAGGAGGAGGAGGAGGAGGAGGAGGAGGAGGAGGAGGAGGAGGAGGAGGGGGAGGAGGAGGGGGAGGGGGAGGGGGCTTCAGATGCACATGCACTGCTTTGTTTTGTAAGCTGAAGGGTGGTTGTAAAGGGTTTATTATTATAGGTCTTTCTATTCTGAAGAATATTGTAATAAAGAGCAGCCTGTCTATAATCATATTCTTTCAAATATTTGCTTGTGAAATTAAGCAGTCATATAGATGAACTGTTAGTATTGAAACTTTGGCATGTAAAGTCAGTGACTAACTTCACAGTAATGATGTAATTCTTCTTAGTAACACACACACACACACACACTCAAATTCTGCTATAAAGGTCTCTTCGTTTTCGTTAGGTACAATGCCCACCAAAACTCACTGTTTAAATGAAATGATGCTCCCAAAGCATCCATTCTCAATTACAGAAAGCATCTCTCAATATCCTCTGTAGGTATGAGACTATTGTGTCCTGCCTCCACAGTGTTACAGATGATCAATTTAGCCTCTGGGTATTTTCAGCATTCTCTGGATTTTATTTTCCTTTTTTTTTTTTTTTTTTGAGACAAAGTCTTGCTCTGTCACCCAGGCTGGAGTGCAGTGGAACAATCTTGGCTCACCGCAACCTCCACCTCTTGGGTTCAAGCGATTCTCCTACCTCCGCCTCCCGAGTAGCTGGGATTACAGGCGCCCACCACCACACCTGGCTAATTTTTGTATTTTTAGTAGAGATGGGCAGGCTGGTATCAAAGTCCTGACCTCAGGTGATCCACCTGCTTCTGCCTCCCAAAGTGCTGGGATTACAGGCCTGAGCCACGCGTCCAGCCATGCTATTTTAGTTTCCTCTTCAGGAGGCTCTTTGCCCTCTTAAAGTTTGTATTTGAAGTGGCCATAGTTTGCTGTGCTCCTGTCACTAGAACCCAGAAACCTCTGAACTACAACATATTGCCTGTGAGCCTGTCCTTTCCAGTGGTTTGAAATTTAAAAGAAACTGGCTGGGCTTCAGCTTAATGATGGCAGAGACCAAATACACATAATTTTCATAATGACCTTTTCATTTTGGGGGACATCACATTTTTCACAGGGGCTTTTAGTTAAAACAAACAACAGAAACAAAACCTTCACAACCTCCCTAACTTCTTGCTTTTTTGAAACTGATATCCTGCATATGGAAATATATAAATAAGTAATGGAGAATACTGATTCCACTTCAATAAGCCTTGTGAAAGATTGCTTGAAAGTTGAACAGTCTCTCCATTCCTCCACATTAAAATATATTCCTGATTCAGTTGTGACTTACCAGATGCTGTCTGTCTGGGCCACATGGGTTTGAGCACCCACCCCAATTACTTTTATTTTTTTTCTATATACTAGAGTTGTGCTTGTGGTTTTCACTGAGGAATGTTATTTTAAAACATTGTTAACAATCAGTTTGTTTATAACAATCAATCTGTAATCCACGTGTTTTTTTTTTAATTCCTTGTTATTCATTTAATCTGCTGTACTGCCCTTTTGCCCATCCCCTGGCTCTCCTACCCCTTCAAACTAGGCAGAAGGCATCCATTGCCTCAGAAAAAAGATGTTGAAAAGAAATTAGAAGTAACAGTAAACTGTAAGTTTCAAAACTCTATTCTGAAGCTTACAACAGAGTTAGTACTTTGAGAAAAATAGGGTTAAGTCCCAAAGGTCAGGATTAATTTTTTTTTTTTTGAGACAGGGTTCTGTTTTGTCAACCAGGCTAGGGTACAGTGTGTTACAATCATTGCTTACTGCAGCCTCAAACTCCTGGGTTCAAGTGACCCTCCTGCCTCAGCCTCCTGAATAGCTGGAACTATAGGTGAGTGCCATTGCATCTGGCTAATAGAAGTCGAAATTTGTAGTTTAAAAAATTCATAAGTCTGGCTAGGTGTGGTGGCTTACATCTGTAATCCCAGCACTTTAAGAGGCCAAGGTGGGAGGATTGCTTGAGGCCAGAAGTTTGAGGCTGCAGTTAGTTATAATCGTGCCACTTCACTCCAGCCTGGGCAACAGAGTGAGACCCTGTCTCTAAAAACATAAACAAAATTTTAAAAAATGCATAACTCTGAAGAACTAGAATATGAGTCTTGTGGCATAAATAATATATTTGGAAGAATACTTGTTGCAAAGAGATACTAGAAAAAACATGAATAAACAGAATATTCTGAGTTTGACTGGGTTTATCCTTAATCAATGAGCATTGCTTTTTTTGCTACCAAGTGAAATGGGATCCAACACTCAAGCCATAATTAATTGAAATATAAGGAAATAGAGAAAATTATATTATTTGTAGGTTTGAATTTGTAATTAGGGTTTATACCCTTACGTATCCTTCTGAAACATGCTGTTGTCCTAAGGGAGAGATATTGAAGCTGTTGTTGCTATATTACAGTGTTCTCTTTGTAAGGCCCTATAGGAAAAAAAACTCTTGGGTCTCAGCATTGGGAGAGGTTTTCTTCCTCTGGGCAACTGGTTTATTTTTAGGCTGGGGAAACTCTGACTCATGAATCTGATTGAATGCCTCTCTTAACTGGATGCATGAAAGCAAGGTGTCAACTTTGAATGCTATCTTTTGCTGGGGATGAGTTTTATCTACTTAACCTTATCCCAGTGACTGTCCTTCCCACTTTGTTTTCCTTTTGCCTTTATGTCTTTACTTACTCTCGGTCTGGTTGGACTTCCTGGGAAGCAGACTCTGAGGCAGTGTTTAAGGCGCAGGATGCTTATTACGGAGCACCCCTGGGACCAACACCTGCAGAAGGGAGTGGAGAGGAATCAGGACTGGGCAGGTGGAGAAACTGAGCTTCAATGTGGCCCCAACGAGGAGAGCTCTGCAGCTAGAATGGCCCCTTTGAGTTGTCTCAATTTAGGCTTGAACAGCCAGGTCTTTACACTCTCCCATCAACCATTCACTAGATGTCAGCTGCCCCAGGCATGACCTTGGCCAGGAGGCAGTCCTTCAGGGGAATGACAGGTGAGGCTGTCTGCCATCAGCAGTCCCAGCAGCTGGGGCACCAGATCCTTCACTGAGGGATATTGATGATGTATCAGTGCCCACCATACTTACTTTAAAAACTCTAGTATATATTTCCAAAAGAATTTGAAAAAAAAAAAAAAAAAACCAACAAATAAATAAAGAAAGTAAAGTTAAGTCATTCTTATGTTGTCTCATCTTAAGTGTGATCCTGAGTCTTGGCACATGTCATTTCTGTTCTTTGACTATGTGAGTGTGAAAGGCTAGGTCTAAAATATAAGAAAATTATATTCTTCCTTCAACATCCAGCATATTATCAACTCTTCAGTGGAGGTTAGTTGAATCCCCAGACAGAACCAGCAGCCCCCTCCTCTGTCTCCATCATGCCGCCACATCATGGTGTTGTGATCTCTACACATTAGTTTCTTTCACAGAAAAGACTTCCCTCAAACCTGATCCCCTCTGAATGCTCCCTTTATCACGAATGGCACTACTGCCATTCATGGTGCCAGGATTCTGGAGACAGTTCCCATCAATCACCACGTCCTGCAATTTGCACTTCTAAAATCTCTCTCTAACCCTCCTTTTTTCTCCATTTCCAGTGCTGTTACTTTCTTTCAACCTTTCATTAGACCTCTAGCCTGGACTATTGTAATAGTCTTCTATTTTCTCCCAGTTTCCCTTATTGCTTTCTCAGCAATCCATTCTCTACATGGCAGCTGGAACCATCTTATGGAATTGCAGATCTAATCATACCATCCCTGTTTTAAATCCAACAATAGCTTTCTGACAAGCTGGCATGACTTGCCCACCTCCCAGCCTCACTACCCTCACCCACCATACCAGCCTATTTTTCTTCCTCTAAGGTGCTGCATGTCTTTTCTCTCCAAGGTCTTCTCACATTCAGTTCTTTCTGGTCTGTTTTTCTTCTACCTCTCCCTTCAACTAGTAACTTCCTGTGCATCTTTCAGATCTCAGGCACGTGTCTCTTTTTCCAGGAAGCCATCCCTAACTTCCTAACTAGACTAGACCTCTCCTTTCACAATCTCATATCAGCTGTGCTTTTTTGTAGGATAGGTTGCATGGCAATTTTGTAATTAAGAAAATACTTTAACGTTTTTCTCTTCTACTAGGATATGTATCCCGCAAAGTTTGAGACATCTTGTTTGCCTCAGCATTTCTTATGCACAGCACAGGTTCTGCACATAGGAGACGCTTTATGTATTGATTTACTTATTAAATAAAATAGACTTATTGTCTTGTTCCCTTTGGACTGCAAAAACAAACTATCTTAGACTGGGTAACTTATAAACAACAGAAGTTTATTTCTCACAGTTCTGGAGGCTGAGAAGTCCAACATCAGGGTGTTGATAGATTTGCTGTCTGGTGAGGGCCCGTCCCTCATAGCTGGTGTCTTGTAGCTGTGTCTTCACATTGGGAAGGGCAAACAAGCTCCTGTTGGCCTCCTTTATAAGGGCACTAATCCCATTCATGAGGGCAGAGCCCTCATTGTCTAATCACCTCACAGAGGCCCCACGTCTTAATACCACCACACTGGTATTAACATATACTACTACCTGATGGTTTTGACATATAAATTTGAGAAGCCAGCAGTGGGGGGCACAAACATTCGGATCATAACATTTATTTACTGAGTTTCTAAAAGGCATGGACAATTTATTTATCGTTTTTGAGTCCCCATCCCCTAGTTATGTTGGATGCTCAATAAATGGTATCTCTTTTGTTCCCTCCCTACCTCCCTCCCTTCCTTCCTTCCTCTCTCTCTGTCTCTTTCTCTCTCCCTTTCTCTTTCTCTTTTTTGAGTTGGAGTTTCACTCTTGTCACCCAGGCTGGAGCGCAGTGGTGTGATCTGGGCGTACTGCAACCTCTGCCTCCAGGATTCAAGCAATTCTCCTGCCTTGGCCTCCTGAGTGGCTGGGATTACAGGTGCCCACCACCATGCCCAGCTAATTTTTTGAATTTTTAGTAGAGATGGAGTTTTGCCACTTTGGGCAGGCTGGCTCAAACTCCTGACCTCAGGTGGTCCACCCGCCTGGCCTCCCAAATTGCTGGAATTACAGGCATGAGCCACCATGCCCAGCCTCTCTTTCTTTCTTAACAGGGTCTTGCTATATTGCCCAGGCTGGAGTGCAGTGGTTATTCACAGGCACAATCATACTGCACTATATCCTTGAACTCCTGGGCTCAAGTGATCCTCCTACCTTAGCCTCCTGAGTAGCCAGGACTATAGGTGTGTGCCACCATGCCTGGCTAATAAGTATTTGCTGAATGAATGTTTGAATCAAACTATGTGAAACGTTGTCTTGGGGAAGAGGGAGCAGACATTATGTCTGGCTGCAGGAGAGAGAACCTGGACTAAAGGTTAGAAACGATGGAAAGGCAGAACTTTTCAGAAAATAATTATATGTTATAAATAACCTAATGGGAACCATATTTGAGCATTTCTATTCAATGTTTTTGGGTTCTGAATGATCAGATGATTATGAATAATTTTTATGATTTTAATAGTTTTTGGTATTTTCTGAATTATGAATAATTTTTATGATTTTAATAGTTTTTGGTATTTTCTGCAATTGTTTTTATAAACAGAAAAAAATTTATTTTAAAAAGATATGAACTGATGATAAAGAAATGAATTCTCTGTGCCTAGAAGGGTTTGAGCAGCTGGGAATGGCACCTGCCAATGGTGACAAGCAAGGGACTTCTCCATGGGGCAGGGAGGTTGGGCCTGGCAAGTGCTGAGATTCTTACAACTCCAATAGCCTGTGATACTGTTAACTGAATGATAAATGCCAAATCTCCTTGCTTAGAAGAACTTGGCCTAGTTTACTTGGCTGCCTCACATTCTGCTAGTGGCTTCATTACATTGGAACTTTATTGTGACACTATTGGCTGCAGTGGAATTTGGTTTGTATTTACCCGAGGATAGTACAACAGGATTTCAGGATTTGATAGCATTTCAGATAGTGATAACAAAAATATGAATATATAGGTGAGAGTTGTTTATGTGGAAAAGTATAAGATACTCTTACATGAAGACTTTGGGAGAGTCCTGATGAAAATGTTCTCAAATCAACACAAACCCTTAGTATTATGGTTAATTTTCCAAAACAGACATTTTCAAACTGTGGTTTTGGCTAAATTTTAAAAATGGGCCCTATTCTGATTTTTGTGTTTATGAGCTAGTTTGGCAAACAGAATCATTATTTCTCTCTATTAAGAGAAATGACATTTAGACTATTTCCTCATATAGCAAATAGCTCTGAATTAAGAGGGAGCAGAACACTCCCAAAGGACATCTGGTGCATAGAAGTAGATCTTCGTTAAGAATAGTGGAGCACACATAAAAGTTTCTTCTGATTACATGAAATGCCAGGAAAGACGGGGGCGGGGGGGGAGATATAGATAGAATATAAGATAATGAAGTAATAGGATTGATTTTAACGAAACACATATAAAAACAATAGTTCTGTTGTCATAATACCTGTTTAATAGTAAATGTGTATATATATGTGTTATGGATATTCTACTAATGTGAGTGAAATGGTAGTTAAAAATAAGGCAAAAAATAATTCTAAAATAATTCAAACAAGGAAACATTAGAATTTACTGTTATTAGCATCCACTCCCCCTCAATTTCCAATGTGGTCTCACGGAGCACTGTTATTCCTAGGCAAAAATGAGTCTACCATGTGTTTGAGTATGTTACGTTTTCACATTATTTGAATACTTTATAACTCTTTTAGATTCTCAGTACCAAAGTGAATTCTAATTATTTTATTGCTTGAAAGACAGAGAAAATGCATTTTTAAATTTGATGTAAGATTTTCAAAGATTTGTGCATAAAATCATAAATAACTTATGTAAACACAATGCATCTGATTATCATTTTATAGAAAGTTCCAGGATTTCCAGCCCCCATGCTCTCAGAAGGTTTTTCTCTGAAGTTGACAAATTCAATATGTAATGGGGTTGGGGGGCAAGGGACATGAGAAGAATGTTCATATGGAATGTGCTCTGTCAAGGCTGGGGTTCTCATGGCAGGACCCAGGAGCTAAGGTTATCATCAGAGCCGACTGCCTGTTGTGCTGAGTACATGGCTATAAGCCCTTGCATAACTGGGGAATAGAAGGACATCCATGAGGAGGTGGACATCTGTTTCATCAAAGCACATTTAACAGAACCCTCCCTTACCTAGGCAAGTACCTATAAAAACCAAGCCATAAGAATTGTCTTGCTCTTCTGAAGTTCATGCAGCCCCCACCCATTGTACTCATTCTGCTCTGTGTCTCCCACTGCTCTTCCTTCTTCTCCAACTTCCAACTTGACTCCAGGCCTTGCCTTTCTACTCCTGTCTTTGTATGGTAGACTTTGAAGGTCTCTTCTGGAAATGCTCCTCCTACTTGATCTGGAATTCCTCTTCAGACACCATTCTAATTTCAACCATAGGGTCTCCAATCTGTGATAGTGGGTAAAAGACATATCATATTTTTATAGTTTTGGGTTTTATATTTAAGTCTTTAATCCATCTCGAGTTGTTACATATGGTATAAGGAAGGGGTCCAGCTTCAGTTTTCTGCGTATGGCTGGCCAGTTATCCTAGCACCATTTATTGAATAGGGTATCCTTTGCCCATTGCTTGTTTTTGTCAGGTTAGTTGAAGATCAGATAGTTGTAGGTGTGCAGTCTTACTTCTGGGTTCTCTATTATGTTCTGTTGATCTATGTATCTGTTTTCGTACAACTACCATGCTGTTTTGGTTACTGTATCCCTGTAGTACAGTTTGAAGTCAGGTAGTGTGATACTGCCAGCTTTGTTCTTTTTGCTTAGGATTGCCTTGGCTATTTAAAATCTTTTTTGGTTCCACACGAATTTTAAAATAGTTTTCTTTACTTGCAGGAAGAATGTCAGTGGTAGTGTAATAGGAATAGCATTGAATCTATAAATAGCTTTGGGCAGTATGACCATTTTCATGATATTGATTCTTTCAATTTGTTTTTCCATTTGTTTGTGTCATTTCTGATTTATTTGAACAGTGGTTTCTTGTTCTCCTCGTAGAGATCTTTCACCTCCCTCTCTGTATTCCTAGGTATTTTATTCTTTTTGTGGCAATTGTGAATGGGAGTTTGTTCCTAATTTGGCTCTTGTCTTGACTGTTGAATGCTAGTAATTTTTGCACCTTGATTTTTTATGTTGATACTTTGCTGAAGTTGTTTATCAGCTTAAGAATCTTTTGGACTGAGACTATGGGGTTTACTAGGCAATATCATTTAGGCACAGGCAAAGATTTCATGGCGAAGGTGCCAAAAGCAATTGCAACAAAAGCCAAAATTGACCAATGGGATCTACTTATACCACAGAGCTTCTGCACAGCAAAATTAACTATCAACAGAGTAAACAGACAACCTATTGAGTGGGAGAAAATTTTTACAAACTGTGCATCTGACAAAGGTCTAATATCCAGCATCTATAAGGAACTTAAATTTACAAGCAAAAAACAAACAACCTCATTAAAAAGTGGGCAAAGGACATAAACAGATACTTTTCAAAACAAGACATACATGTGGCCAACACTCATGAAAAAAAGCTAAACACCATTGATCACTAGAGAAATGCAAATCAAAACCACAACGAAATACCATCTCACACCAATCAGAGTGGCTATCATTAAAAAGGCAAAAAAAAAAAAACGAGATGCTGGCAAGGTTGTGGAGAAAAAGGCACGCTTTTACACTGTTGGTGGGAGTGTAAATTAGTTTAACCATTGTGGAAGACAGTGCAATGATTCCTTAAAGACCTACAGGCAGAAATACCATTTGACTCAGCAATCCCATTACAGGGTATATATCTAAAAGAATATAAATTATTCTATTATAAAGATACATGCACACGTTTGTTCATTGCAGCACTATTCACAATAGCAAAGTCATGGAATCACTCTAAATGCCCATCAATGATAGACTGGATAAAGAAAATGTGGTACATGGAATACTATGCAGCTGTAAAAAGGAACAAGATCATATGCTTTGTAGGAAAAGAAAACCAAATATTGCATGTTCTCTTTTATAAGTGAGAGCTAAACGATAAGAACACATGAACACATAGAGGGGAACAACACACAATGGGGCCTTTCAGAGAGTGGAGGATGGAAGGAGGGAGAGGATCAGGAAAAATAACCAGTGGGTACTAGGCGTAATACCTGGATGATGAAATAATCTATATCACAGGCACCCCCATGACACAAGTTCACCTATGTAATGAACCTCTACTTGTACCCCTGAACTTAAAAGTTAAAAAATAAAAAGACATACCATGTGCACCCCCCACTGCCATCTCTGCCATCTTGACCCACTCTTTACCCAGATTCCCTTTCAAGGATGTACTTGGATAAAGGAGAGCACAGGCAGGGGGGTACATAGAGCCACCAGAAACATGGCTTGTATGTGGACATCAGACATCCTTAGTCCTGTTAAAAGAGAGAGTAAGCAACCACAGGAAGAGCTGACCTCATACCTTTGAGGATGGGTGCATTGGGGGCATTTTTAACCATTATGTTTTAAAATTTCTTACACTTGCAATATGCTTTACTGTTCACAAAAATGTTAACATATAATTTTGATTACTATGAAACAAACTTGTGTGGAAGTCTTAATACTTCCTTTTGCTAACTGCTTTACATTTTCTTCCCCACATTTAAATATCTCTGAAATGGGTACGTGTTTTACAATAACCATCCACTGGGAATGGCTATGATGGGGTTTCTGTCATTGTCTATAGATGTGCAAATGCCATCTTAGCTCTTTGTGTTGTCACATTTATACATATATGTGGATGGTTGACAGCACGTGGGCTAATTGCTGTTTGCTATGTCTTAAATGGGTTATAATTTGGTTTGGCTTTGAAACATAAAGTTATCATGTACACAGAAAAGCACAGAAGCAGAGGACTGGGATGAAATGTGATATTAGTGGACCAAAGAGCTGATACTGAAGTGATCACAGTTCCATATGGTCTTGCAAAGCAACCACTGAATATTTTGCCTAAAAAGGAAGACATCAACATGTAATTATCATTCAGGCATGGCATCATAGTTACTTAATGGTACCTAAAAACTGGAGTGTTTTTTTCAAGCACCTATTTATGTTAAAGGTGCTCTGCTGGTTAAGTTTAAAGGTTTTATGCTTTTATACGATATTGGTGCCTCTACCACTCTGTAGATAGTATTATCCCCAATCCACAGATGAAAGATGAGTAACTAGCTCAGGTTGGTAATCTAGTTTTGATAGAGTGAGGGCTTGACTCTTCATGAGCCTGTGCCTCTTTCCCTACCTTGGTAGATGTCTTGCTGATTTTCCAACCCCTTTGTCTTTCAGGAGCATCTTTGGGAAGGATTTGTCCAAAGGGATCTATACTCTGGTGCTATTCTGAAACAAGATGACTGTTTTTTTTCTTGGTTTCTCACCTAAAAATTTAGGTTTTGGGAACTGGATATCCTTATTAGGGCATTTAAGCCATGGTATTTATTTCTCTGCAATGCACTTTGAATTCAGCTCACATATTCTTTCACCTTATCTCACAATTGTTTCTGAAAGTGGGTAATGTTTCCTTAAACATGGAATCTTTATTTATGTCTAAGAATAAGCACCACAAACAGGTCAGCCCCACTTAGGTGCCTATGGAAATTAGGTGAGTTGAAGATGACCCAGTAAATGCCCCTTGACATTACCAGCTAAGAATTTTATAGAAAACTCAGTATTAGAAAAGTATTGAATATTTGTTTTTACCAAACTCCAGGTTCTCAAGAAATAGCTAGATGAGCTTTTCATACATAAATATTTATATTTCCAATGCTATCTGGGAGGGAAAAAGAATAAAAATTAAATTAAAATGAAAACCACTTCAATTTCTTTCCATGATTATAATTTTATTCATGCCAACATTTTTAAAGGTTTAAGCATGTTTAGAAAAGTGGTTTCTTCTTAGATCGAGATCAGAATTGGCAGCCCTCTTGGGAAAGGCCAGTCTGTGGTAAACTCACCAGCAACCAGAGTGGAAGTGCCAGAAATATTCATGGGAAGCTGATGATTCTGAAATTCCTAGTGTCATTTTGAATCCCGGAGAATTTAGTTGCATTTGGAATTACTAGAAAGTTCATTATTTACACTTCACACATTTACTTCTTTTAGGATCTGGTTCAAAGGCACTGAGAGTTATGTTCTAGATTACAGGCATCCAATTAAGTAAATCACAAAGACCTTGTAGCAAGTAGTAAAAATAATTTTTTCCCCACAAATTGAGCTGAGGTGGGGCATTCTCTTCTTTCTTAGGCCAAGCACTCTACATAGCCACTGTTTTACCACGAGCTCCCTGCTATGAAAGTTTTAAGCACATTGTTGGCATTCAAATTGTGAATAGCTAACGCAAGGTCACCTAATACTTTGTCAGTGTTTGTCTGTTACCAGTTGTTCCTAATTGACTAAAACAGCTAGAGTTATTCACTGACTCTAAAGAACGGGGTAGTAGGTAGGTTTTAAAATAATATTTAGAGAATCATTTATAGCTATATTCATTCTCATCCTTTTCCCGCCCAACTTCATAGGAGCTGTTCATCTAATCCAAGGTGAGTCCCTTTTCCATACCCTGAATGTATACATCAAAATTAAATTTACTACCTGTCTTACCTCTCAAACTGTTGCTTCTGAATTTTCTGTCTTGTGAATCTCACCATCATCATCTACCAAGTTTCCCAAGCAAACACTTAGGGATCAGCAGAAACTCTTTTCTTTCCATTCCCAAACTTCAGAGCCATTCAATCCACCAGTGTTCTGTCCTTTTTACTAAATCAATATTTTTCCTGCCTGTTTATTTATCTCTATTTCCTTTGTTACTACATCAGTACAGGTCCTCACTACCTTAGAAGAACCTCCCAAATGGTCTCCCTGCTACAATTTTTTATATTCTTATAATGCATTCTCTATATCACTATGAAGGTTATCTTTGTAAATGCAAATCTGCTTAAAACCTTTTAATGGTGCTTCATCATGTTTTTTCTAAAGTTTTTTCTTTATGTTGCCACACAAATTAATGCTTCATCATGTTAAGGAAAAAGTTTAGACCCTTGGCATGGAACCAAGTCCTACATCATATGTTCCTGCAGGTCTTTTCAGCATCACTCTGAACCGTTTTCCATACACCCCTTATGTTTCAACCTTAGAGAAAAACTTACCATTCTGCAAATGGACCATGTTTCCTCTCCTTCTTTTGCATTTGCAAGGTGGTTCACTCTACTGACCATTTGCTCCTTGTTTGCCCACAGCAATCCCACTAGTTCTTTAAGACTAGCTCATTTTCTGTCACTTTGGGAAGCAGTGAGAGAATCTACTCTGAGTTTAAAGTCACTTACAATGGTGCCTTCGCTTGTGTTTCCACAGGACCCTGTACATACCTTCATCAAGGCACTTGCCACATAGTACTTATATTTCTGTTGTACATATATGTCTCTTCCACTAAACTTTAAACCCTTTGAAGAGAAAAACTGTGTCTTTTATCTTTGTATCTCCAAGCGAAGCATGACACCTGTTGCTTAGTAGGTGCTCAGTTAATTGCTGCTGAATAAAGGAGTTTTAATCCTTTCTTATCGTTTCTGGAAACTTAAGCAAAGTAATTTTGTTCCTCTTTCTTTGTGTATTTTAAACTCCTTCATCTTTCCCTGGAGTCTTACTCGCTTTAAAAAGAGCAAGAAAACACATACTTCATCTTAGCCCCTTCATCATAGCCCCATTTTGTTGAAGAAAAAAAAAAAAAGTCCAATTATAAACTCCTAACCTCCCGTTGACTCCCAGCCTGCAAAAGGTTGATGTTTACTCCCTCACTCCAACGGAATTGTTCTTACCAATGACACCCATTGCTCCCTGATTGTAAAAGCCAGGCTTTATCTTAAGTGATTACTCTTCAGGATTTCAATTTGTTGCCCTGTCTGTTTTTCCTGAAAGCTCCTTATTAATCTGGCATCTTCATCTTCTGGTCTGGTCTGGTCTGCATCTTCTCTGAACACTAATCAGCTATGCCAGCTGCCTTTACTTAAATGCTGGTGTCTCAAAGAACCCTTATTAATTCTTTTGTCTTCTTATTCTCTCTGGGTAATTTCACCTAATTTTGCATCGTTGGTAACTACCCATATATCCAGTGATCCTGAATTTCAACCTCCAGAACTCTATTTCCAATGTGTAATAAATTCAGTGACTCACAATACCCTCAAACTTTAAACCCTCAAAATTGAATTGTTTCGTTTTGCAAACATGGCCCCTTTTATATTTCCTATCTTAGTAAGTTAGCAGGAGGGTCAAGGTGTTGACCATTCATAATCTTTCTCCAAGTTTCTATACTAGACTACATAATAAATAAATTTCAAGGAAAAACTTATCCCCTGCTTGTAGCCCAACCTAGCTTTTGTATTAGTTATCACTGCATAACAAATCACCACAATTTAGCGTTTAAAACAGCATACATTTATTATCTGAAAGTTTCTGTGGGTCAGGAGTCCAAGCATGGTTTAGCTGGGCCCTCTGCTCAGAGTTTCACAAAGCTGCAACCAAGGTGTTCACTGGGGCTGGGCTTTTATCTGAGGTTCAGATGCTTCTTCCAAGATCACATGGTTGTTGACAAAATTCACTTTTTTGCAGCTGTAGAACTCATGGCAGCTTGATTATTTAAGGGCAGTAGGAGAGAGAGTCTCTGACTTGTTCATCCTCTTTGAGAGGACTAGTCTGATTAGGTCAGGCCCACCCAAGGGATCTCTTTGATTAACTCAGAGTCGGCTGATGAGAAACCTTATGCACATCTGAAACATCTCTTCACTTTTGCTACATAATGAAACATAATTATGGGAGAGATGATCCCATCAGTTTTGCCATATTCTGTTGGTTAGAAGCAGGTTACAGGTCCCGCCCACACTCGGTGGGGGAGAGGACTATACCAAGGCATGGATCATTAAGAATCACTCTAGATGTGTCTATCATAGTGTAATTATGTGTGTGTGTGTGTGTGTGTGTGTGTGTGTGTGTGTGTATGTGTGTGTGTGTGCTTTGAAAAGAATAGATGTTTGTAATTTGGAGGTATTAAAAGGTTGAATACAAAGAAAAAATTATAGAACTTTAAAGTCTTAAATTTTAATGGAGATGGCACATTATTTTGGGGATGGAGAAAATGGCTTTCTATGTTTATTGTATATTACACTTACTGCCTTGGGCAGGATATATGTCCAAGTATCTAAACTATAGATTATATAATATGAACTTAAAGGGAATAATTAAATAAGTAACTCTGAAAGACAAATATTTAATGACATAACTGGCTTGATTTGAGAAGCATTTTACTGTGTGTTAGCCTCATTTGTAGTAAGAGAGGATCATGTAATTATATGTCTGTAAGTAAGTTATATGGTTTTTCTCAGTATAAATTAGTTCAATATTTCTAACAGTTTTTTTAAAAAAAATTTCTTTTAATACCTTTGGCAGACTGTGATTTTCATCAGAAGTGCTAATCTTTCCTCAGGATGGGTAGTTCAAGCATCTTTTCATGTTGCTTTCTCACAGTTTTAAATGACATATCTACAGAAGTTCTTTTATCAGTGACTTTTCCCTTCCTGGCCCCATGCCATCTGAGGGCATACTCTCTAGCTCTTTTTTTTTTGTAGGCATCAGATATATTCTGAAGTCAATACTAAAGCTGTTAGAGTATGATATTTACTAAGAATCCTGCCATTTTAGGCCCTTCTTCTTAAAGGACAACAATTCCATTGGTATTTAGTAAAAAACAACATGGTTTGGTAAATTTAGCTCTTTTTCTTGACATTGGCAATGATAATACAATGCCTGTGGTATATAATCTTCGTGGCTGACTTGTAAATCCCTATAGATATGTGGTTACTTCTCTACTCTCCCTCTCTTTGGCTTGGGCAACTGCCACGTTGATGCACTGGAGCCATTCTTCTGCATTCTTCTCATCCTTGGCCTTAAAGACATAGGTTTTATTGTCTGTGAAGATTTCGAAAGCCCGGGGGAGAGAGCGGTCCTTGCGTTTCTTGGCCACAGCTTTCACACTCTGTACTTTGCTGAGTTCTATTGGGCAGTCATCAGGGTCATCTTTCTGAAATGCATGGGAAGAAAAGAACATGGGCTGGCTGTTACTGTAGGCAAGGATCTGTGACTACTGGAGAATTTTCCAAGAGGGCCAGAATCCTTTCACTTTTTATGGCTCAAGACCTTTGTTATTTTGGGTGCTAAGTCCTCAGAATCATTAGAATAACAGAAGGAGTGAGCAATCGGGCCTTTGCTAGAGTATGCACAAGATAACTAATTTATAGAATATTACTATAAAGTGAGATTTGGGAAAATTCAGAGTTATTGCATTTTCTATTGACGTTATATTAATAGAGCAAGTGCAAGGGTACAATCTGGAGTGCTATTAACTTATAATTTCAGATAGCTTGGGAGGCATGAAATTGAATTTTCCTTTGTGCTACCTCTGAGAAGGATTTTGTCAAATCCTTAATTGAATAAAGAGGTTTCCAGTGTTTGCATAGACCAAACTGTTTTTGAAACTCTCTGCAGCTTTGGAAGCATGCTTTGTCTACATAGTAA
Source organism: Sapajus apella (assembly GCF_009761245.1). Lineage (NCBI taxonomy): Eukaryota > Metazoa > Chordata > Mammalia > Primates > Cebidae > Sapajus > Sapajus apella. The sequence goes on along the minus strand of NW_022436944.1, from coordinate 11,379,239 downwards.
GAGAAGGAATATTTAATGATGTTGCATTTGCCTTGTATTAAAGCAAAGTATAAAGATCTGTACAATACCAAGGTTATCACACTGGGCTAAGATGAATAATTTTAAGGGGCCAAATATTTCTTTAAAGCAATTTCATGTCTTTAACATGAATACATTTTGTCTACCAAAGAAAGTATCTATGGTTGAGAATCTTGCCAATTATCCTTGCCCACCTCTCCTCTTGGAATCACTCTCCTTTCACTTTGCAATGAAAAACATCCTCCTCACTCATCTCATGCTTTCTATAATGTTTTGTCCAATGTGAAAGAATCTCAGAAGCACCAAGCAAAAAAGCAATTCCAACTATCGACGTTAGTGAAGTATCCATTAACCAAGGCAATGTAATCACTCCTCATCTATTTCATTACGAGATGCATTTTCAATAGTATTTCAATTTTTAATGTTTAATAATCATTAAGTTTGGCATTATACTTATGGATTTTCATGAAGGATATGACTTTTTAAAAAGATAACTGAATCATAAAAAATAACAAAGACGGATGGTCATAAGAAATTAAAACAATTAAATTTCAATTTATAGTTTTACCGCAGTGAAAAAATGAAATGCCATCCAAGATAAAATGCTGTGATAGAGGTAGAATAGAAACCTGATTAAAAAAAAAAGAAACAATGTGAATGTTTCTATTTAAGAAAGAGCTAATTTATGTATTAAAAATAGATAATGTTAGGTATTAAACTGCTATAGTATTTTAATCCAGTGGTTACATTTAATGGAGAGATGTAATCCTTTTGTTTTAAAATGTCAATATTTACAATTCAACAGAAATAACAGTCTGGGCAAGTGTTTAAACTTATGATAAAAGTATTGCTGCAACTTAAAATGCTGCAAGGTATTACATAGATTTTTTCAAAATTCTTTTAGGATACACAGGATAAAGTTTGAAGACATATACACTAGACAATACTTTATTAGCCTAATTTGGTTTATAGTAAGTATCTTACAGTAACAAAATTGCATTTCTTTGAAGCAGCCTGTAGTACAGAGATTGATAAATGAAGGACTGATTAAGAAGATTAAAAGTTACCATAGTAATTTTAAGATGGACAGTCAATCAACTGAGATAGGAATAGACAGAAAGTCAAAGGACACTATTGCCTAGCTGGCTGGTGGAGATCAAGATCTTAAAAATGCAAAAGTGAAAGATTAGAAAATTTCATTAGAGTCTTTTAACCTCAGTTCTCATTTTAAAATGCACATTTCTTTCATTTAAAAGGGGCCCTTTCACAAGGATCTGAAGCTTCAGCAGGACTGTTGACAACTGGTAGGTTATTGTTTCCCTGGAGATTATAGGTATTTTGCTGTGGCCTTCATGCTATATTAAATTATTTCCCACTATTTGAGCCACAAGTTTTGTCAGAGTTGTGGAATGTCAGGCCATTATTTCCTGATAAACATGTCAAACATGTTAGCTAATTATAAAATTGTTTTTTCTTTAAACTTTATTTAAAAGCCATGAATCAGAAAGTATAAAGGTCATTATTCAAGTTTAAAAAAACTCTTATGGATTAACTCTGCTTTGTCTTAAGGGATCTGGAAAATTATTACATCTTTATTTCTATTCTTGATTTCTGGAATAAAAACAGAAAATTCAGATAGTCATTTTAAACACTTTAAACATGCTTTAGTGTGAACCTACACTAAAAAAAAATGTTTCTTTAAATCCCCAATAGCTTCTAAATTGAACTGCCATAATACTTCCCTATAGAAAAGATGTTCAGCCACAGAAAAGTCCATCTGTATATGTTGTAATACACACAGATGAATAAAGTAACATGAATACACAGTAGGTATCACAAAAATATTCTTTTTCTTTCAAAAAGTTAACAGAAGACTTATTAATTAAAAAAGCACTGGTCAGAATTTGCCATAATTCATATATATGATACTTGATTCTTGTTGACTAAAATGTTCAAATAAGTTTTATGAGTACTCTAAATATATAGTGAATATGGCCCAGAATGAATTATAATTTTTAACTAATTGAATATTTTTCATTAATTGATTCAGACAGTTTAGTTTATGTGATCGTTATATTTATGTATCAAATTGGCTAAGCTAATGGGTACCCAGATAGCTGGGAAAGCATTACTTCTGCATGTCTGTGAGGTGTTTCGGGAAGAGGCTGGCATTTGAATTAGTGGACTGAGTGAAGAAGATCCATGCTCACCACTGTGGGTGGGCATCATCGAATCTATTGTGGATCTGAGTAGGGTAAAAAGTTGGAGGAAAGGTAAATTTGCTCTCTCTTCTTGAGCTGAGATATGTATTCTCTCTTGCCTGTGGACATCAGAGCTCCTGTTGTTTTGGGCCTTCAGACTCTGGAACTTACATCCCTCCCTTAACTCACCCTCATACCCTGGTTCTCAGGCCTTTGGCCTTGGACTGGGAGTTATATAATTGACTCCCTCGATTCGCTGGCCTCAGGACACAGACTGAATTACACCACCAGTTTTTCTGTTTCTCCAGCTTGCACACAGCATATCATGGAACTCACCTTCCATAATTTCATGAGCCAATTCCCATAGTAAATCTCTTATATATCTTTATATATCATATATATATATATGTGTGTGTGTATATATATTTCCTTTATATATCTGCTTCTATGGAGATCCCTGGTGAGTACAGTTTACCACTGGCTCTGTATTTTTTTTATTGCATTTTAGGTTTTGGGGTATATGTGAAGAACATGCAAGATTGTTGCATAGGTATACAAGTGGCAGTGTGATTTGCTGCCTTCCTCCCCCTCACCTATATCTGACATTTCTCCCCATGCCATCCCCCCCAACTCCCCACCCCCTGCTGTCCCTCCCCTATTTCCTCCGAACAGACCCCAGTGTGTAGTGCTCCCCTCCCTGTGTCCATGTGTTCTCGTTGTTCAACACTGCCTATGAGTGAGAACATGTGGCGTTTCATTTTCTGCTCCTGTATTTTAAGTATACATGGGAAGCAGTAAACTCATTTAAGAACATGCTTTGGTGTAACACTGCCAGGTCTTGACCCCAGTTGTACCCTTTCTCATCTTAGTAGCTTTATCTTTGGACAATCCAATCAGTTTCTTTGACTCAGTTTCCTGATCTATAAAATGGCAATAATAGCAGTGCTGGCCTAATAGGATTGTTTTGAGGATTGTTTGAGGCAATCCAAGGTGTGGCATGATAAGCACTGAGAAAATGTTAGTCATTAAGATTATTTTCTAAAATAGCCAAGAAATAGGTCAAGATTTGATTCCTCTTGATCCTGAATCAATAGAGTTTATGATAAATAAAACCAATTTGAAAAGAAGATAACTTTGCGTTATTGATTGGAATAGAATGCTACTTCAGAGGCTTCCCACTGAAAATTCACAATATGGATAATTACTGAGCATCCTATTCAAATGGAAAATTATATTAAATAAATATTTATTAATTTGATAATAATTCTATTATATTCACTAAGTGAATATTAAATAGATGAAAGACAGTAACATTTTAATCAGAATTAAACTTTGTTGACTATAAAAAGTACCTAAAGTAAATCAGCCTCCATTTTTTCCTTTTTGCCTATGTCCTCCTTTTTTGGACACCCACTTCAAAATGTAACCTATAGTTATAAAAAAATCAGAGCCAATATCATGTCATAAATTTGTGTACATGGCCCACAAGGAAACAAAGGGCATGATCTCTGAGTCAAGACCGAGTAGTCCTTCTGCAGTTCATCTTCTAAAGCTTAAGTCAACTAAAACAAGCTTCCATAATAAACTGGAAGGGGACAGTGAGCCAACTAACATAGGAATGAACAGACACATATAATGAAACAATGCTGTAAGATGGTGAAATGGAGATGGAACAATTATCAAAGTTTAAACTCAAGACAAAATGTCCAGCTAATTGGTGGAGATTAAGACCTTAAAAATGCAAGTGTGAAAGACGATGGAGGAACTTACAGACTTTCCTTTTTGAAACAGAAGTTGATTTCCAGCCAGTGTAAAATAACGTGTTTTCCACCTTTTGATGAACTTCCATCTGACTTGCTTCTCTTTAAGTTTTCCTTCTATGAGAGGCTGGCCATCTTGATTTATAACTGTTGAAGGTAGCAGAATGATCATGCCATTTATTTTCCATTGTTTATTTGGCAGGCGATCAAAAGTCAGAACTGTACAGTGTACTAGAACCCAGTTGGCATATCTGGCAAGTAGGCTAGTAAATTATGAATTTGGTTAACCTTTCCTCCTTTGTCCCTAAAAGAATGCACAATTCAGATGTGACAATGGAAAAGTGTTGAAAGCCCTCATTGACATTTTCAAAAGGAATTGGCTCACACAAAGAGCATCTGGTTAGCAGTATTTAAAGTTTATTGGGATATCTAGCTATCTGTGCTTGGCTTCTCTGTTTCGTGGTGTTCCATTTCTGATGTTGGAATGACCAAATTAATTTGGAACAGTTTGAAATTTTGGCACAAAGTACCTAGTATGCCATAAGCTTCATTTTGATTTTGCCAGTAACTAGGTAATAAAAAACAAATTTCCGTCCTTTATGACACATGAACTGCTGGAAATATAGCTTTAAAAATAATCATAAACCCAAGTATATTTAGCTATTTGGCAGCAAAAGTCAATGCAGCACTCCAAAAGACATGTTTCTTAAAGCCACAACACTAAGCAGCAAAGGCAAACTTACCCAACACTTGTACATAATATTCTCACTCTCTGGAACACATGTATTCTCTCTTCCCTCTCTGTACTCTCATCTTCACCTAGTCAACAACTGATCATTTCACATTTCAACTTAAATGTTGCTTCCTTTGGGAAGGCCTCTCCAAATCCAGATGAGTGTGGTTTTCCCCATATGTTCTCATGACACAGGCATGTTTTTTATATATCAGGGGTTATTATTTGTAGATAGATAATAGTGTTTATCTGATTAATATCTTTCTGTCTCATTCAGTTGGAAGCTCCACAAGGGACGAGTCTGTGCTTTGTTCAATGTTGAACTACCAAGCATCTAACATGATGCTTGGCAAATAGTAGGAAGTCTATAAATATTTGTTGACTGAATGGATTAATTTTACATTGAAGCAGAATGTGCATGATTACAAATGATCACAGAAGATCCATTGTAATGTCAGAGTTTAGATGCTGAACTGAAGAGTTTAATTTTTTTTTTACCAACAACATAAGATTCACTCTTCAAATTCAGATAAAAACATCTGATTTTAGTGGGAAGGGGCAATGGAAAGCTCGATCTGTAGTAGGACAATATTTATTTATATAGATTTATCTTCAATTTTCATGGCACCTTGAAAGCAATAAGATTTTTTTCATTGCTTTGAAAAAATTCTGGATAGTGCCTGTTTGACCATATGAACACAACCTGCCCTTTGTACGCTACCATTTCTTTTTTCCGATATAGGTCTAATAATTGCCTCACAGGATTGTCCACCTTCACAGAGCATTTTCAGTATATAAATAATAAAACGTACAGTTTTTTGGGGGGGAGGGGTACATAGTCTACTCTGTCACCCAGGCTGAGGTGCAGTTGCACAATCTCCACTCACTGCAACCTCCAACTCTTAGATTCAAGTGATTCTCCTGCCTCCGTCTCCCGAGTAGCTGGGACTACAGGTGATCACTACTACACTTAGCTAATTTTTGTATTTTTAGTAGAGATAGGGTTTTGCCATGTTGGCCAGGCTGGTGCCAAGGTCCCAGCCTCAGGTTATCTGTCTGACCCGGCCTCCCAAAGTGCTAGGATTACAGGTGTGAGCCACTGTGCCTGGCTAAAATGTAGAGTTTTCATAAACACAGTACTACTAAGGCTAGTTTGTTTATTTATTTATTTATTTTCAGATGACTATGCAATTGGCTGTGCCAGTGTCAACTCCAAATTAGGGCTAAAAACTGGCCAGGCACCTTGGCTCATGCCTGTAATCCCAGAACTTTGGGAGACCAAGGTGGGTGGATCACCTGAGATCAGGAGTTTGAGACCAGCCTGGCCAACTTGGTAAAACCTCCCCTCTACTAAAAATACTAAAAATAGCCAGTGTAATCTCAGCTATTTGGGAGACTGAGGCAGGAGAATTTCTTGATCCCGAGAGGCAGAGGCTGCAGTGAGCTGAGATCACACCACTGCCCTCCAGCCTGGGCAGCAGAGTGAGACTCCATCTCAACAACAACAACAAAAAGAAAAACACTGAAAATACATATCAAATAATGAAATATATTGTAAGATAGTGATAAGGGCTATGATGAAAATAGAATAGGGAGTAAGTGGCTTGGGAATTTAGTGTGCATGCATTTGAGTGATCAGGAAAGAGCTTGGATGTTCAAGGTTTGATATGAGACCTCAGTGATGAGACCTCCAATCTTCTGAGAAGCTCCAGTGGAGGCTACTACTGAGCATAGCAGAGGCAATGGAAAGCAGGAACCTACAATTAATATCAAGAATGTAATTTCAGAGTTCTGCTTTGCTTTGATAGGAATTGTCTGATGTGGAGCATTCTTAAAGCTAGTAACGCTCTTTGCAAATTTAAATTTTCCATAAACATGGTGGTTTCCTTTGTGCAACCACATCTACAGAGACTTCAGTTAAAGCATTTAGGCCACTGTGTCTCCCCAAGGGGTTATATGTTCCTTGAGAGCAGGAACAGCTTTAACACAGGGTCTGCCTAGCCTAGAGGCTCAGTAAATATTAACAGTGCAATGTTGTCATAAAGCGTGCAGCAGCCTATCTGGGAGGAGGGAAAAAAGGCTTCAAGAGGTGAGCCAAGTGGAGAAAAAAGGGGAAAAATAAGTAAAAACAAACAACAACAACAAAATATCCAAGCTGAAATTAATTTAAAAAAATTAAAAACACCCATTTTTCATATTTTCAAGTGAGAAAAAATGGTAATCAAATTGTTACGTTTGAAGATTTTGAATATTAACTTAGAAGATTTAGATTTGAATCCTCTAAACTATAGTTTTCTAATCAGCAAGCGAAAATAATCATGACCCCCTCCTTAACAGGAATACTGGGAGGTCAAAAATCAAAAGAAAAAAATTTATGTGAGGACGCTAGGTAAATAGAAAAGCATAAGGCACTACTCCCTCACTCTAGCCGCACTTCTAGGAAAAACATTACAGTTTGTGATCACTGCTTTCTTGCCATGTTTTTTTTTTTCTTTTTCTTTCCCCCAGGACAGGGTCTTACTTTGTCACCCAGGCAAGAGTGCAGTGGTCATGTTTTGGCTCACTGCAACCTCTGCCTCCCTGGCTCAAATGATTCCCCCACCTCAGCCTCCCGAGTAACTGGGACCACAGGTGTGTACCATCACACCTGGCTAATTTTTTGTAGTTTTTGTACAGTCAGGGTTTCATCATGTTTCCCAAGCTGGTACCATGGTTCTAATGGCAAGATGATTTAATGTAATGTGATTTAATAAAGATACATTTTTTGTGTCCCAGTCTTTCATATTTACTCAGAGAAACATTTGAAATAGTTATGATATCTGAGATAATTTGAAATAATGATTGACTTAGGTGATATTTAAGTACATGGATCCTTTTGGATCTGACATAGAGGATTAGCTACTTTCTCAAGGCAGATCCAGATGTTGACTTGAAGAGTTACGTGTGAGAAAAGTTTACAAGGCACACTTGGCAAAATTGTTGGAGTCCTTAAAGACATGGGGTGAATGGGATATAATGGCTATGATGAGAGAGTCAAGACAAAATGATAGGCTTTCTAACAACAAAGGATGAAGGCCTTCAGAGACAAACTGGGAAGCAAATACTTTTCATTATAGCCCAGTGAAAATTAGCCCTAGGGAAAAAAAGTCAATGGAAAGGGTTTTAGGAAGGAAATGTTAGCAGAACTTAAAAGCTGAATGTTAGGCCCCAAATTTAGGCATTAGAATCAGTTTCAGAGAAGTCAATAAAAGCCAAGCTATTTTGAGCTATGAGATTAACTTAAAAATAATTTCAAAAAACAAAACAAAACAAAATTTTTCTAACTGCTATACCATATCCTAAAAACCGTTTTTCTTTTCTTTTCTTTCTTTTTTTTTTCTTTTTACTATTATGTCTAACATACGCATGGCTGGAGATGTGTAATTTTAAAGGTCTATTGTCCATAGTACGTCCTTTTAAGCAAGGGATTTATATACGATATCACAGCCTCTTCACAGCTAAAACAAGAAACTAATTTTTTTTCCAAGATTATCATATTCCATTTGAAAAGTAATATGTGGAATGATACTATGAGGGTATGGTCATGTATCATCTAAAATAATCTTGTTTGTATGTAGAACATAGAGGATATTCAAACATTTTCTCACTTTCCAATTAACACATTATTTCATTCAAAGCACCACAATTTGGCCAGGCGTGGTGGGTCATGCCTGTAATCCCAGTGCTATGGGAGGCCAAGACAGAGGGATCATCTGAGGCAAGGAGTTTGAGACCAGTCTGAGCAACATAGTGAGACCCTGTCTCTACAAAAAAAATACAATAAAATAATTAATTGGGCACGGTGGCATGCACCTGTAGTCCCAGGTACTCAGCAAGGTGGAGCGGTGCTGAGGTGGGAGGATTGCTGGAGCCTCAGAGGCCAAAGGGTGCAGTGAACTTTGATCATATCACTGCACCCCAGCTTGGGTGACAGAATGAAATGCCATCTTTTGAAAAAAACAAAACAAACAAACAAAAAAACCCAAAAACCCCAAAAAACAAAGCACAACAATTTGGCTAGGACATTCTCTATTAACATGGATCTGTTTGTTTCTTTAAATATCAACTGACTGTAAAAGCTATGGGTTATTAAATTGAATTTCCTAGTGCAACTGGAACCCAAACTGTTACGGTGTTTATTAACTTAAAAGTTTTTCCGAATGCTAATACAAATGTTTATATGTTAATTGTATCTATTTTCTGCACCAAGTTAAAAATATTTGTTGATTAAAAAATGAATTGTGAAGGTGTTGATCTTATTTAACATGAAGTTGATGAATAAGTGTAATAATAATAGGTCTCCTAGAGGTGAGAAGACCCACAGTGGAAGAATAAAAAATAAAGAATATTCATCTGTTCATTTATCAATCATCCATCCATCCCATATGTATTTTTGAGCACAGTTAAATTGTAAGACACTATGTTTGGATCTGAGGGGTTGCAAAATCCCCCTCACAGGGAGCTTTAATTTATCATCTAGGGAAGGTAAAGCATTTTATAAATTCTACTGCTTAGTGTAGAGTTTGTCAAGTGCCGCCGAGAAGTATAAGCCATGTGTTATAGCATTGGAAGAGTGGAAATTCCACTTCTAGTTGGGACAAGGTGACATGAGAGCTGGGCCCTGATGAAGAAGAGAGAATTTTCCTGACAGAGTGCAGAAAAGGATCGTGGTAGCAAGGTAGGTGTTTGAGTGAAACACACAAAAGAATCTGAAGAAGCCAGAAGAATCAACAAACTCAGAAGCAAATATGTAAAGCAGTTGCTCTGGAATAGTCATGGGCTGTGGGCTGATGGTAGAAGTCAGTTCAAGGTTTTCTAGGTGTAAGATCCAGGAAAAAAATTGGGTATCAGTCAGAGGGACGTCGTATTGGACTTCACAGGAAAGTTTTTCTGAAGTCCCATTAGAAAGGACTAAGGAGGGGCCTAGAGAATGTGAGGGTCCAGCCATCCAGGCATGAAGCCTCATGGGCCCCAGATGCAATAAGTGATGTGTTATGCAGGGTCTTGACAGGAAACAGATGACATCTCGAGCTGAGCAATTGAGGAGAGTTAATAGAGGGATTATTTACTCAGGTGTGGGCAAGGTGTAGAAAAAGCACCATAGTACTCTGGGGGCAGTAACCATACAGGCCTAGTACCCCTCTGCCTAAAGAGGAAAAGGCAGAGAACAGTTAGGACCCAGTGGGAGACTGTATGGAGAGCACTGCTTGATAGGAGCTGTGGGCTGAAATAGAGGACACTGTCAACCTTCAGTGTCCAAGCAGGTGTGGGAGCCAGCAAATCAACAACTCAATCTCACCCTCCTCCCTCCCTCTGACCTCCTACTGGTGTCCCCAGTGGTGGAAGGTACCTGAAAGCCAGAGGTAAAGGAAGCTGTTGACACAGTCACTGCATGGCAGCCTGTGGACATGGAGCTGGGCAGGAGAGATGGAGAACAGAGGTGACAAGCACAGATTATATATCAAGGTCGGCCAAGTTCAGATAAATGAGAGAACTTCAAAAGTTCATGAAAAAATGGTATTAAAAGAAAAAAAAAAGTGGAAACTGTATTTCTCAAAATAAACTCCATCAAGTTCAAGACACTTTGGTAAGTGGTGCTATCAGCCATTTAGTCCATCATGAAAGGGCTGAGAGTCCTGGGAATTTAACCATATTCATGCAGTCTTTTTAACATTATTAATGGAAGCAAAATAAGTGCCCTTTGAAGATTTTTTTAAGATTAGGAAATAAAAGGTCAGAAAAAGCCAAGTCAGGACTGTCAGGTGGATGCCTAATGATTTCCCATGGAAACTCACAAAATCGCCCTTGTTTGATGAGAAGAACTAGCAGGAGCATTGTCATGGTAGAGAAGGACTCTCTAGTAAAGCTTTCCTGGGTGTTTTTCCCTCCTTCCCTCCCTCCCTCCCTCCCTCCCTCCCTCCCTCCCTCCTTCCTTCCTTCCTTCCTTCCTTCCTTCCTTCCTTCCTCCTTCCTTCCTTCCTTCCTTCTTTCCTTCCTTCCTTCCTTCCTTCCTTCCTTCCTTTCTTCCTTCCTTCCTTCTTTCCTCTTTTTCTTTCTTTCTTTCTTTCTTTTTTTTTTCAGGGCCTCACTCTGTCACCCAGGCTGGAGTGCAGGGGCATAAACATGGCTCACTGCAGCCTCCACCTCCTGGGCTCAAGTGATTCTCCCACCTCAGCCTCCCTGGTAGCTGGAGCCACAGGCACGTGTCACCACAACTGGCTGATTTTTTTTTAATTTTTATTTTTGTAGAAATGGGGTTTTGCCATGTCGCTCATGGTCTTCAAACTCCTGAGCTCAGCTTCTAAAAGTTCTAGGATTGCAGGCATGAGCCCCATGCCCAGCCCCTGGGTATTTTTCTGCTAAAATTTTTGCTAGCTTTCTCAAAACACTCTCATAATAAGCAGATATTATCATTCTTTGACCGTTTAGAAAGTCAACAAGCAAAATGCCTCAGGCATTCCAAAAAACTTGCTATGACCTTTCCTCTTGATAGATCTGCTTTTATTTTGACTAGACCAAAGTATTTATGCTTACAACTTGCCAATTTGCAGGTATTTTGTGCTACAGACATGGTGGTGGTTGTCTTATTGTGGTGGAAGAGTAGAAAGGAGTTAAAGGGGGAAAACCATTGGTCCAAATAATGGAGAAAAATCCTTTTATCTTCTGGTGGTGGAATTGTAGCAAATGAGATGCCTCCAGTGGTTTCTTCTCAGATAATAAGGGCATTTAGCATTCATGTTATTTTTGTCATGGAAGGCTGAGTTCCACTTTTTGTGAATACCCTTTGCCATTTATTGATTCTCCCATTCTTCTATTCAAAATGCCTTTATTGAATGCTTACCATGAACTAGGCACATCCCAGGCAAAGGAGATATAATCGCAAATATGACAGTCTCAATCACTGAGATGCAGAGCAATGCAGTAAGCAAATGAGTACAGGGTAGGGTAAGTACCAGGCTAGATCTGTGCACAGGGTCTAACTGGAACACACTGAGAGGCACTTATTCTAAACTGGGGCATAGAAAGCAGAAAAGCTTCTAGAGTAGATGCTCTCTAGGCTGAATTCTCAGGGACAAGTTGCAGCTATGAAGGTGAAGGGAGCAATGTTACTGAGCCAAAAAAAGAAACGAAAAAGAAAAAAAAGTTTATAGTGAAGGACCAGGGCTAAGGGAGGGAGGCATAAAATGCATTCTGAGAACTGTAACTCATTCTGGGAGGGAGCAGGGAGTGCGAGAAGAGGCAAGAGATGAGGTGTGAGATTTAGAGAGACCAATCTTAAAGAACCTTGGGTACTATGCAGAGTGGAATGTAATGCTTTGTAATGTAACATAATGACAAAAAGCCTGTGTAGTCATACACCTTATTTATTTCAAGTGCACAAGAGTTCAATAATTCACTCTCCATCTTGTTTTAAGATTTGTTGCAATTATGAATGTCTTTAACCAATTATAATTTATTTAACCAGTGTGCTGAATGCCGTGGTTACTCTTTATTATAATAGACCATATGAGGCTGTACCAAAGACTTTCTCTGGTACAGGCCTGTGGTTTATTGGGTAAGGGCACTGTCTTTGGAGGTAGACCTCAGTTGAAGTCCAGAATCTGCCACTTACTGGCTGACTGGTTCTGGACAAGCTATTTAACCTCACTGAGCTTCCCTTTCCTACTCCCTAGAGTTATAATTAACACAACACAAATGGCTGTGGGGGTTTTGTTAGTCAAGCCATACATCCCCGAGAGGACTAAATACACCATAAATGAAGGCACATAAAAGTGCCACAAGGTTGACAGTGGCCTTGCTTAGCTGGGACCTGTTCACAATAATGAATCAATAAATGATAGCTACTATCATCACGATTGACATCATGGATCAGTGTAAAACAATCATCATCATCCTTTTATTGTGATGAACAGGTGGTTTTAGAAATACTGTGTCCTAGTGGCTTATATAAAAGTGTCAGGAATAGTAAGAGAATTCAGAGCAAGAGGAAATCCTGCAATCTTTGAACTTGGACCTTTAATAAAAATGGAGGTATGAAAGGCAATTCAAAGTGTCCCAAAAAGAAAGGTGTTCTCTCTCTCTCTCTCCCTCTGTGCATGTGTACGTGTGTTTTACAGACAGGATCTCCTTTGTTGCTCAGGCTGGAATACAGTGGCTTTATTATAGCTTACTGTAACCTTGAACTCCTGGGCTCAAGCAATTTTCCTGCCTCAGGTGTGCACCTGCAGTTCTTCTCAATGCAGGTGATCACATCTTGATAATTTTTAATTTTTTTTTTTTGTAGAGATGGGGTCTTACAATGCTGCCCACTTTTGACCTCAAGTGAGCCTCCCACTTCTGCCTCCCAAAGTGTTGAGATTATAGGCATGAGCCACTTCACCTGGCCCTCTTCTGTTTTTGAGTAATTCATCAATGTATTCATTGAAACTGCTATTTGCAAGCCAACCCAATAATAGATTGAGCTGCCTTGGGAGAATTTCCTATGTTATCTGTGGTTACTTTCTTCTCTTCCCAGACTTTCTGGTTGTTTCTGCTTGCTCTTGTGACAGGCTAGAAGGGATGACAATAGACAGTAACCTCCACATAACTACTGTTCACATGGCACACTGACTTTCATCCAGACTCAGGAAGTCCTCATACTGTGTGCTTTTTGGCTTATGTCAGTTTTGTCTTGAAAGTATTGTATTGTGCATGAATAACTCATATTTGAGCATGTGACGAGTTTAATTTGTGATATGTGAATGTCTAGATATTCTTTTCTGATTGTTAAAGATAAATGCCTTCAAAAGAAAACATATTCTGGAAGAAAAAAATGTAAACCCCAGGCTGGGCGCAGTGGCTCAAGCCTGTAATCCCAGCAATTTGAGAGGCTGAGGCAGGTGGATAGCCTGAGCTCAGGAGTTTGAGAACAGCCTGGGCAACATGAGGAAATCTGTCTGTACTAAAATTTAAAAAATTAGCCAGGTGTGGTGGTGTGCGCCTGTAGTCCCAGCCACTCAGGAAGCTGAGGCAGCATTGCTTTGAACCCAGGAGGCAGAGGTTGCAGTAAGCCAAGATCGCGCCACTGTACTCCAGCCTGGGCAACAGAGAGAGACTCTGTTTCAAAAAAAAAAAATTACACACACACACACACACACACACACACACACACACCCCTCCAATTCTTAGTTTTTAAGTAAGAAGTGAGAAAAACTATAGTATGTCATTTCCCACCCCCTTAAAAACACTGCTTCTGGGAATTATGACTGTTTTATAGTCTACAGGGAATTTATTCTTATATATTTAAAGTTTCAAATTTACTTCAGCCTTCTTCCATGGTTTTACTGATTTTTTTTCTTTGCTGTGGGTGCCAGTTCTAATAAAGCCGACTATAATTCCAGAGGATATGCATAAAGAGGGCTAGAAGCATTAAATGAAGGGGCTGTAGGAGCCACATTTAGTAGACTGAGTGTCTGTGGTTTTTGAAATTGCTAAAGATTATAACAAATGGCATGTTTCTTATGAATCTCCAGGCAGTATTTTAGAGTGCTATATTTCTCTATTGGTAGTGGATAAACCAGGAGGCATAATCCTCACTGATTTTGTAACATCCTAAACAATACTGTGGGGACCAAAATTGGACAGACAATCTAAGTTCGACAGCAGCCTTTGAGGGCACTGCCACATGTGACTGAATGGCTTCCTTTCTCAGTAATTTCACACCCATCAAAACAGAGTACACTTTCTAGGCTTCTCTGACCAATTACTGATGTACTGATGCAAAAAAAGCTTCAGAACTACTGTGTTATAAGCGTTTAGAGCTATATTTTCTGAACTTTGTTGTAAGACCACCTATATCAGAATGATCTGCTGGCTTGTTAGAATGCACATTTCCAGGCACCACTCCAAACCTACTGAATCAAAGTTCTGGGATAGAGTGAGAAACCCTACATTTTAAACAAGGGCCACAGGTGATTCTTATGTTGCTTAAAAACTTACAGGATATAATTAGTAACTTCATGGTAGATGACAATGATAGGTTATATGACATAGGTTATATGAAAGAGTAAAATGGCAAAACCAATGGCAGAGAGAAAACTATGACCTTTTGATAAAATTAAAGACAAGAATGGCAATATAAGCTTAGATTCATGTTCTTGGTTTCAGTCAATAGGGTTACAGAAAAAATGTTCAGAATTAGTGTTTGTAGAATTTTGCTTATTTATTGTGTTAATGGTGTAACAAAAATTATAAGGACACTTTCCAAGAAAGTAACCTGTTCAGTAGTTCTGAGCAGTACGTGCCTTTATGAGAAGCTCATCAAAGAAGACTGGCCCAGGCTTGCTGAGCAATGACTGATAAAGACCAATAGGAAAAGATTGGGAGGGTGGCAATGAAGAAGTTATTTTTTATTTTCTGAGACAGGGTTTCACTCTGTTACCCAGGTTGGAGTGCAGTGGTGCAATCTTAGCTTACTGCAACGTCTGCCTCCCAGGCTCAGATGATCCTCTCATATCAGCCTTCCAAGTAGCTAGGACTACAGGCATGTGCCACCACAGGCTAATTTTTGTACTTTTTGTAGAGATGGGGTAACGCCATGTTGCGCAGGTTGATCTCCAACTCTTGGGCTCAAGTGATCCACCCACCTGGGCCTCCCAAAATGCTGGGATTGCAGGTGTGAGCCACTGGGCCTGGCCAATAATTGTTGACTTGTAGGATTAACTTTTAATAAGAAAGGGTTTCACACATATCCTATGTTGTTCCTACTTAGTCTTATTAATAAGATCTCGTGAAAAGATATTATTGATGGCATCTGGCCATAGGGCTTTAGTTTTAAATGTTGAGGACTTTCCCATACTGCCTGGACACTGTAGAGTTTGCCTGGGTTGGAAAAAATAGATCTGACAAGCTTGTGCCCCATCTGTGATAAGAAGAGCCACCTTGTTTGGGCTGTACCATTCGAGCATGTTGTAACCATTGTCCCACCTGCCTGTAAATTCTTGTATTCTGGAGCATCTTAAGGTGTTACCTACGCTGCTTTCATGGAATTTTTAAACACGAGTTCCACCTGTTGTGGTTCAGCACTTGGCTTCAAACCTTTTGACAATGAATGGACATTTATAATGTCTGCATTGGAAGCTTTAGCAGTTATGTAAATACCATCACATGCTGTATGTTATATATAAACACACACATGTATATATACATATAGATGTACATATCCATGTGTATGTATATTTTTAATACACACATATGAATACATCACACATTCTATTAACATGATCTGTTTATTATAGTACTTTTGAAAAACTTACTTAAGAAGAGACTGCTTATATTAAGAATATATTTGGCACAAAAGAGATGCTGTAAATGATATTATATGAATATCTATCTTTTTCTTGTAACATGAGTCACTATTGATTCATTAATCTTTTTTTTGTCATCACTTGACTGAGAAAAAATTTATTACTGAAAATTTTCTGAGAAACACAAACTTTGGCCATTCATTTATTGGTACATATTTATTGAGCATCTATTGAGTGCTAGGGGCTGAGGATAGATGGAAGAAGAGAGCCCCCTTCATAGAACTTACTATTTACTGGAGGAAGTAGACATTAATCTAAAAGTCACACATAAAAGTACAACATGGCAGCTGTAACCAATGTTATGGAGGAGAAGTTTGAGGTGCTTTGAGAACCTTGGTATTCATCAGGGGGTTATAAAAGGCTTCCAGTACTGAAGCTGTTAATTTGATTTGTAATCAGAAGGCTAAGATCTAGTTTAACGAGGTGAAGAGGAGAGAAAGGGAATTCCTGGTATAAGAAAAAGCACATATAAAAGCATGGTGGCAGGAAGAAGTACAGTGAGTCTGGGAAACTTAAAGAGGGTTCTTCTAGGAAAAGCAAAGAAAGCAGAGGAAATATGGGACAGGGTGAAGCTGGAGAAGCTGGGGGAGACGATTCCATATGAGACCACAAAGCATACCCTTGGTCTTTAAGAGCTATGGGAAGCTATATAAAATTTCATGCAAGGGGTGACGCAACAGATTTGTGCTTTGAAGAGTTCACTCTGGTTGCATCGTGTGAGATCGGAAGGGTTCAGAATAGTTCAATGAGGAGGCTATGGCCATTATTGTAGGTAAAAGGTGATGGCAGCTTGCACTAGTGGTATGGAGAGAAGTGGATATATTTGAGAGCAATTGAGAAAGTAAAAATCCTCAATATTGGGGTGATAGATTGGATGGGGGTAGTGGAAAAGGCAGTGAGTGGGTCTTTGGTTGGTGCAATAGATTGAGTGATGTTGCATTCACTGAGCTAAGGAATGCTGGAAGAAGAGTAAGTGTTTGGGGGAAGCAAAGAGACAATCATGAGTTTTAATGTAAATGAACTGACACAGGGCACAGTGGTGCATGCTTGTCATCTCAGCTACTCTGGAGGCTGAGGTGGGATGATTGCTTGATCTCAGGAGTTTGAGAGCAGTCTGGGCAACACAGCAAGACCCTATCTTAAAAATAAAACAAAATAAACGAACTGATTTTGGGGTGCGTTAGAAGCAGTCAAGTAGGTGGTGGGCGATGTAAATCTAGAGTTCAGAGGAGAGGCTGGGACTGCATATATACATCTGGACATTTTTGCATAGAAGTGATTACTGGAGTAAGAGGTTTATGCCACCAGTGACTAACTGAGTAAAGAAAGGTGAGCTGAGAAGGGGTTTCCAGAGAGTAGGAAGGAAGTTAGAGGAGTGTTGTGTCATGGAAACTGAAGGAGAAGAATGTTTTAAGAAAGAGGAATTGGTCTACAGAATGGAATATTGCTAAGAGACAAGTAACATGAAGACTAAACCATGTGCAGTTCATGGGTGACTTGCAGGTTTTTAATGACTATATAGAGAGATGATAGAGTTAGAAACAAGGTTAGAGAGGGATGAGTCATGAGGAGAAAGAGACAAGGAAGTGGACAGAGATAGACAACTCTCTTGACTTTAAAGGGGAAGTGAGAGATAAGGCAGTAGATGGAGAAAAAGGGGAGGATAAACCACTTAATTATGTTTAAAAGCCAACGGGAGGACTCAGTTGGAAGGGAAAAATTGAGTAGAGAAGAGAAAAAGGTTAATCTATACTGAAAAGTTTCTGAGAAAGTGGGAAGGATGAAATCCAAGGCAAAATATGACCACTCTTTGGTAACTTTATTCTCTGTGGCTGCTAAAAAGTACCAGTATGTCTTTTAAATAGGTGTGTTTGTGGCTGTTAAACAAATTTCATTCTTAGTGTACTTATATAGGTCAATAAAAAAGGATTACTCTGCAAGATGATGGCTAAACTCTTTTAAAATATACTAAGTGCTTTATTTTAAAAATTTCACAAAATTCTTTAAATCAGTGTCATCTTATGCTTGTACAGTGATGAAACTAATGTAATCATATTAGTCTGCCTTTACAAAGCTTCTTCTCACCTATATATTGGCTTGACTTCGCTTGTTCTCTATGTGGAAAAGGACACATTACTAGGTATGGTGATTTGTTTGTGGATAATCACAGAATGACTCATGCTTTGTTGCAAGTATAAGGCCTACCTGACACTTTTTCTCTATATCAAGACAAGATTGTTGACCCAATATGGAAAGGCAGATGAGTAAGACTGTGATGATAGATGAAAAATAAAAGTTAATCCCCGAGGGGTGTTAGGTTACTGATCTTAGCTTGTTTCTCTTCAAGGTTCACAAGTTATTAGCATGTTTACTATGGGCTCTTTGCTTATATGCATATTGTAAGATTTGAGCATAATACCAAAATTCAGTTTCCACAATATGTTGAAACCTTGTACACAGCAATGTTTCCAAGAGATGCTATTTCTATTTTCAGTTCAGTTACTTGTTTTCAATCTTGAGAAAGCATTAGATTTTTAAAAGTTAGATTTTACAGTTGCATTTCAAAACAAATTAGATTTTTCCATGGTTATTCTATCACTTAAGTAATTAATGAATTACTCAATCACACATCTATTGGCCAAACACTTATTAAACACTATAATGTGCCAGGCACTGGTTAAGGCATACAAAGATGAGGCATAATCATGGTTCTTCTTGTAGTTTACTGTCTAGAGGGAAAGACTGATGGCCACATGCCATATGCAATATAGAAGTGTGGGCAAAGGACAGAAAGGACAGAGGGAGAGAAATTAACTCTGCTTGGGGGTCGTGTGTAGGTGTGTGTGCATATGTGTGTGTGCGTGTGTGTGAGAAAGAGAGAAAGAGGGAGAGAGAAATGAGAGTGTGTGAGGAGGTTTAAGAGGGAGAGAAGAATGCTCATGCCACAGAGGCATAAGATAGGAAGATGGAAGATGGGGAAAGGGAGAAGAGGAAGATTTCAGGATAATAAATTATCTGAGTTCATAAATGTGTTTTTATTTTGTCATTGAGTATTTCAAAGTATCTCTGAACAAAAAGCTGAGGTTAAATTTTACATAATCAATATATACTCAGTAGTCCCAGTATATAAATGTGAAAATGTGAAGTTATTGTATAAAAAGCATTGCCTTGTTTTCGTGTTCTGCCAACACTTAGCATGTAGAACAATGCTCTAACACGTGGTAGAAGGAAAGACATCATACTACAATGCTAGTCACCATATACGTCAAAATTGAGTTTTCTTTTATCACTTTAAAAGTTCTATGAAAGTTGACATTGAAATTTAATGGAAAAGCTTCATATTCATGGACTCACAAGGCTATTGGTGGCCTTATGGGCTAGGTCCTCTCAGAGGTCATTTAGTTCATTTTCACATTGGCATCTAGAGTGGAAAAATCATCTAGCCCACATGAAGTGTGCCCCTCAAAGAAGAGCCACAACTGCTGTTACCAATTCTTTTGATTGTCTGAAGAAACTCTCCTGATAGAGGAGGCATTTGGAAACCATCTCTATTTGCCCATGTATTAATAATATAATATAATAAATATCACATTCTTTTAAACAATTTTTATTTATTTATTATTTATTTATTCATTTTAGACTTAGAGACAGGGTCTATGCTATGTTGACAGGCTGGAGTTCAGTGGCTATTCACAGGCATGATCATCGTGCACTACAGCTTCAAACTCCTGGCTTTAAGGAATCCTTCCACCACTCTCTCCTGAGTAGCTGGGACTACAGGCACGTGCCACTGCACCCAGCTTGACAGTATGTTCTTATAACACAACTATTTGAAATCAAGTTCTAAAGATGAATCTTGATAGAAAGTTGTCTGAAAAAATTATTCCATTTTCTTTTAGAACCCAAGAGGACCTCTTACTCTTGATCACATTCAAATTCTAAATGTCTAGTGACTAAGAGACTAATCATATGGGGTTGCTTAGATTTATTGAGGAGGACAGGAGTGCCAAAACTCAGTTGTTTTTTGTAGGGCGTAAGAACAAAGGCATCCCATGTGTCTCAAGAAATGAGTGAAAGTCATGACCCAGTTCTCCCTCCTACTTTACAAAAATGTGACTGAAGAGAAAGCCAGATGTGTTCCAGGACAGACCAGCTGACTAACTCTTACTGTCAACATGCACTGTGCAATTTCAAGACACAAGGACAACTGATAAAGAATATTAGCTTGGTTTTCCAGAAATAAGTTCTGTTCTGTTCAATCTACTTGCTCAATCTCCATTCTCTCATTCATGTGGAGTAATGAGATCTGCAATAAACACCACTAGGCAAGTCTCTGAGGATTTCTGAGTTATTTCAGTAATTTTCTAATCTTCTATTCTAAACTTTTATAACATGATTATCAGAAACTGAATCAGCAGTTGGAAGAATTGGAAATAGATTCTACTGTAATCATTTCCTGTAAGTAATAATTTCTCACACATTATCACACCAAAATCTCTGTTCATCTTTAAGTAGAGTAAGTCATCGAGGAAGTAGGTCACTTCTAAAAAATTAAACTTGTCTCTAGGTCTTTTTAATATATTATAACTTTACTGAATGATTGTTCTTTGATTTCCAGTATTTTATGTCCTTAACATGAATTTTCCCTATAGGTTGAAAAGTTGGGTTCTGGAATTGGCCTGTCAGGATTAAATACTGGTTCCATCACTGAGAAGCTGTGTGACATTGGGAAAATTACTTAATCTCTCTGTGTTTCAGTTTTATGATCTGTACAGTGAAGTCAATAATGGTGACAAAATAAGAAAAATGCATGCAAGCTTAGCATATCACTAGAATGATAAATGCTAGCAATTATAATCATTTTAGGGCCTCTACATTATTCTAGCATTTACTTTCCTCTGACTATCTGTACTTTATTCGATAAAAATTTTATTATTCACCAGATATTAAACTCCTGTGAATTTCTGCATGTTGATGGTGAAGTTGGTGGGAGAATAGTGATGATAATTTTACTTGAAGATGGGAATGTATGTGACTTGAGCATGTCAGTCAGCTGAGGTACTGTCTGTTTCTGAAGGAGTCTCCTGGCTGAGTCTACACACTGTTAGGAAATATTATATATTTTTGGATGTCTTTCCTAATATCTAATTGAAATTCTCTAATTATTTTATGTTTCACTTATGGAGATGCTGAACAGCATTAAAAATATTGAAACATGAATATTTGAAAACAATTATTGTATCATTTGTTAATTCTTTTAAAAAATATAAAAAACCCAGTTTTTTCAGCCTTTTGTTCTAGACTCCAATTTTACTTCTTTTGACCCTTCTCCCTGAGGCTAACAGGGCATCTGGCCCCTGTGTGGGTGTTGATGAAACTCAGACCATTACATAGAGAACATAGAACTCAGTCAGGCACAGTACATTCTAGGTGCTAAGACAGGCATAGAAGTGGATCAAGGCTTTACAAACGGTGACTTCTCTCAGGGAGGAAACAGCCCCAACCTCCATTTGCCAGGTTCAGAATGCATTGAGAATGGTATAGTGATGAAGTTGATATGGTTAGCATATAATCACAATCTTGAAACATCACATTTTGACATTCAAGGAATATTTGACATTGCGATTTTAAAATATTAAACATTCATTCATTCACTCACTCAACAAATATAGCATACTAAAATCATGAAAGAAGTACACTAGATTTTCTCAAATACACCTTTTGGCCCTAACTGAATTATTAATTTCTTTTAGAGCAGATACATTGTATCTTATTCATATTTCTATCCCAATGGTCAGTGTGTAGAAGACACTCAACTAATGCAGCAAACATACTTTTCATAAATGAAAAATTAGATGCAAGTAATATGCTAACTGTGCATGACTAATAAAGTATTTGTTGTTATGTCTCATCTTTAAACTTTGAATTTAAGCAGAATTTGAATGCAAATACTGTCTCTATGAGTAATATATTTGGCAATAGTATTATGTTAGACCTTTCACTAAGATTAAATATATAATTTATATGCTTACATAAAAAAGAAGATGAAATCAACAACCTATATAAACTATCCAGGGAGTCAAGGGTTTCAGTGAAAAAAAAAAAAAAAAAAAAAAAAAACACACATACACAGTTTAAAATAGGACTTTTCTCAAACTCAAATCCTCTTTCATGTAATAAAAGGAAATGAGCAAAGAAATCCAAACCCGCTGAAGTTTTCAGGGCCAAACATTTTGATTCAATATGTTCTGCTCTAAAATATTTGGTCTTGCTTGAATTTTTATTGCTATATGTTCTCAGTTTATATTTAACTGTGAGGAACACAAATAAGAAAGAGTGAATGTGCAGAACGTTCTTTTCAAGAGCATGGCAGTGAATTTGAGAAAATATATATTAAAGGAACACTTTTTGTGTTTTTAACTTTCAGCCCTTTTTCTGAGGCCTTCCTTGACCAGATATGATTAAATATTTATTGAACTAAGGACTCAGCTTACTTGGAGTGAAAACTCTTCAGGGCCTCTCAATATAAGATAATACCTTATTTTACTAGCTCTCAAATAAAGTTTCTTTTATGCTCTGTCTTCTTCATATATGAAATAAGGTCTAATTAGAAAGTTTTATAATGGAGACAGTCAATTCCCCAATTCCTTATTTGTTTGAATTAACTTTTAAAAAATTGGGGTGTTCACTCTGGCGTCAGCTGAATCCAGACTCTGTAATCAGCCAACAATCTGTGCTTTACAAAGGCTGGCATCCTAACCGCCAGCTTCTGCCATCCACCCCTTTTCCGTGGGGTAATACATTTTAATTGGCACTTCTCCGAGAGCCCTGCACATCTCCATCTGGCCAAATAAACATACTTTTTCGAGTCAGCCTCAACATCTTGGCAGTTAACAAGAGGACAGACTTGCCACAATGGGTAATCTTTAAGATGCATAAAATCCTAAAATTAAAGGACTGAGTACAGGTGGTATAATCAATGGCTTTCTAGAGAATGGCTCATGTACAAAGTGGCTTTGTGTTCAAGAATCTTTTAACACTGCTTTCGTGGTCCAAACTATGGTTCCTGAGCCGTGACTACATTGAGAGCTCTCTCCTCTCAAAGGGCACATTAGCGATGAAATATTTCACTTCCAATGACAGCATAACTTTTTGGACATAGCCTTATTAGCAACCTGTCTCCACTGGTCAGATTGAGCCAAGTGTATCCAGGAGGCAGTATGGTGAAATGCTTAAGAGCATAGGTTCTAGAGTCAGGCTGGGTTCAAATTCTGCTGCTGTTAATTTATGTTTGTGACCTTGGGCGTTACCATATCTCTCTGTGTCTCAGTTTACTCATCAGTAAAGCAGAGATAATATCAGTATTTTCCTCATAAGATTATTGCAAGGATTGATTAAATGAGATAAGGTATTCGATATATTTAGCATAGGGCATGACTTGTATTTGCTAACAATTATTTTTAGGCAAGGTCAGTAGACCAAATTCCTTGAGCAGCAGAAAGGAAGTAGAAGGGTGAATAACCAGCTACAAGGTTATTTCTCAGATAATTTCTTACTCTTTTAATGCTTCACTTTTTACACAGTTTAATCATCAAGCAACAGTGTTAGGGATTACATGAGATAATATGATCTGTGTGCTGATTCACTCATTTAGTGTGGGCTCATTTCCTTAAGGAACACACCTTGACAGAACACTTTTTTTCTCTCTAACCCTCAGGGTCATCTGGTTGAAATGAAGAACACTTTTAGGGAAAAATGGCTCATACTGCTTCTTTGATAACCACATATAGTTAAGGGATTTTTTTTTCATCCTCCCCCTGCCAAAGTTTTCCCTTTTTCCTATGACCCCTTTGGTGAGATGCCATTCTCAGCACAAAACAGGGACATGATTGTGCATTATACAACTGGGGATGTTTATGCAAGAAGAAGGCCACCTAGAACAATGGGCAGATAGATCCCTGTAAATCCAAGAGGAACAAATCATTCTTAGCAGCAGGTAGGGGTCTCTTACCAGTTGCTTTTTCAGGGTTGTTGCACATGAAGCATTGCCATGCTCCTGCTGTTTCGCTGAAGCCAAACACGTCAAAGAACCTCACTTCTTCCAGATGGAGCTGTACCTGGTCCAGATCCTGTTTCAGAAACACAAAGCACAAAGAACATAAGCCGCTTTGCCTACTACCTAACACTCAGAGACTGGAAAAAGGGATGTGGATCAGGATGGTCAATGCTTAATCTCAGTGCTAAGGACTAAGAGACAGCATTAAAAAACAATTTCTTTTGGCCAGCCTTAAAAAAAGCTTTCAGCTCAAACTTTTCCATGACGGTATTCATAAATGCAGTGGGAGTGAGCACAGGCCCCAGGGCTGAGTGTCAGGATTGACGTGTCAGAGCCTGAAATGGCCCAGAATTTTCTTGCGTCTAGTAGTGGCTCCAGATTTTCTAAAAAGAAGGGATATCCAAATGGCAATGTGGTTAGAAGAAATGCTGCTGGAGGATTTGCATTTTATATAAAATTGAGAACCAGTGATCCAAATAAAAAAATATTGTTGGCCGGGTCTGGTGGCTCATGCCTGTAATCCCAGCACTCTGGGAGGCCAAGGCAGGCAGATTGCTTGAACTCAAAAGTTCAAGACTAGCCTGGGCAACATGGCAAAATCTTGTCTCTACTAAAAACACAAAAACATTAGCTAGATATGGTGGTGCATGCCTGTGGTCCCAGCTACTCAGGAGGCTAAGGTGAGAGGATAGCTTGAGCTTGTGAAGCAGAGGTTGCAGTGAGGTGAAATCGGACCACTGTACTCCAGCTGGGTAACAGAGTGAAATCTCTTCTCCAAAAAAAAAAAAAAAAAATTATATGTGTGTGTGTGTGTATAATATTTATTTTATTGGCGTTACAGGGGGCTGATGGAAAATGTGGGGGTGCGATTAATCCCTTAGCCCTTGGCTCCAGTACTGTTTAGTCTTATGCTTTATCCTAAAAGTATACACAAATTTTGATTTCATTCCATAATATAGCTGCATTGATTTTTTTTTTTTTTTCCTGAGGCAGAGTCTCACACTGTTGCCCAGGTTGGAGTGCAGTGGTGCGATCTTGGCTCAATGCAACCTTCACCTCCTGGGTTCAAGTTATTCTTGTGACTCAGCCTCCTGAGAAGCTGGGATTACAGGTGCCTGCCACCACACCCGGCTGATTTTTGTATTCTTAGTAGAGACGGGGTTTCGCTTTGTTGGCCAGGGTGGTCTCCAACTCCTGACCTCAAGTGATCCACCTGCCCTGGCCTCCCAAAAAGCTGGAATTGCCGGCATGAGCCACTGTGCCTGCCCTTCATTGGTTTTAATGGAAGATAATGCCTTAAATTATATATCAATAAATTTGTTAACTTTCCTCCAAATGGTTTAGTAGACTTGACACTCCAAGAAGACTACCCATGTTTTATGTGCTCTGTGGCACTGCGCCAATGTGTTCCTCTTTAAGGGGCAGGGGAGAGAGGTTCTGTTAGACTGTAAATGGATGGAAAATTATTAGCCTAACCAAATTAAATAGCTCTACTGTCCTCTTGAGGCTTTCCTATTATGTAAATGACTTGTATTCTTTGATATAGGATGGCCAGAAACTGTGCTCTTAAAAGGTTCCTCCTCCTAAGAGGGACTTAATGTTCTTGCTACCCGGCCAACTAACATGTTTGTACTCTTGTTGAGCTGTGATTTTATTTCCTTTCCTCTAGCCTACATACTCTTATCTTCTCTCCGTATAGGAACAGTTCTTGGAAATTTCAAGGGCTGAGGGACATAGGCACTGTTTTCACTGATTATAAGGGATCAAATAGAGAATGATCAAGTGGCTACCCAGATTGCATCCCAAAGCTCCTGATTCTCAGTTCTAAATTTCTTGACAGAGGTGAGCAGTATGTCCAACTATGAGTTCACTGAGAACAGAAACATATCTTTTTTTTTTTTTTTTTTTCAGAATACCCCCAGAATTCAATCCAGCATCATTAATGGATTAGCACTGGTTTGTAGAACCAGCACAAAGCTTTTTTTTTTTTTTCACTAATGAACTATATAAAAGGTATTACAAAAATTTAAAGGGAATTTTTAAAAAACATTTACACACCCAGGAACATAAACACAACGAAGACAGGGATTTTGTCTGTTGTGTTGGCTGCTAAAACCTTGGTACCTATAACCCTGGGACCTAAAAGTGCCTATCACATAGCAAGCACTAAACAAATATTTGTGTAATAACAAAAGGCATACCCTGGGCCTAGAAATGAATACTTTTCAGCATCCTTTATTAAGACTATTATGGCTTGTACTCTGAGGTTGGACATTTTGGAGACTTGACATGGTGATTGCAGCATTTTGGCTTGCTAACCTTTAATACCATATTGCAGGCATTCCTACAGGTGCTGTATATCTAGGAATATTGTTTTGACAAAAATGATTTTGAATATGCTCAACAGAAAAAAAGAAAACTTTTTTTAAAAGTATGTTTTCCAAGATAAAGACTGAAGCACCTGGGAGTTTTGTGAGTTTCAAAGGATATGATCCATATTAAAATGTATGGGGGAAAAGCAGATGTTCATAAATATCAGTTTCAAAACTGCCAAGTCTCTGAAGTCTGTACTTGGCCATTGGCATGCAGATCACTTTGCTCTTTCCCACACAATTAAGGATCAATTTTTCATTTACCACAAACACTACTAGCAAACAAAGTGCTTAAAATAATACTTAAGGGGTCCTTTATTTTCCGGTTCTGAGACCAGATATGTCCCAGGTTGTTGCCTATAATCCACATTTGTCTTGGAAAAAAAGTTACTTTAAAAGTTTCAGACAGATGGTAAGCTACATTCCTGTGTTCAAGT
The DNA here is from genome assembly GCF_009761245.1 of Sapajus apella. Classification (NCBI taxonomy): domain Eukaryota; kingdom Metazoa; phylum Chordata; class Mammalia; order Primates; family Cebidae; genus Sapajus; species Sapajus apella. The sequence continues at coordinate 11,352,278 of NW_022436944.1, read as the reverse complement.
TCTGAAGCCAAAAGCAGGCTTACCTCTTCAGAGGATTTAGGTGTTGTGCTAAAGGCTATCCATGGTAGTTGTATGAACTTTGAAGTTGGTGACAATAGCAAACTTTGAATGGAAAGACAGATGAAACACATATAGTTTCCAAAATTTGTGAAAAATGAAAGCAAAATAAATCACAAAACAAGCAAACACAAACCAACAACCAGTGATACCTAGATTTTTGGAACTTTAGCCTCTTAAATGTGCTTGAGGTCAGTAGTTCTCTCTCCTACTTAACCTTCTTTGCCCTTTTGGGTCCTGTAGATTCCCAGGCCTTGACCAAGAATTGCTGTATGACTTCTATTTTTTTAAAACAGGAGAACAGAAATAGATTTGTTTAGAGAATTACAAACTTTCTTTAAGATAACTAGACTCAGGAAACGTGATAAAAATAACTCATATCTAACTCTATGTCACTGTCTGAGTATTTTTCAGTTCTAATGGGATTGTGGCAGACAGACCCTAAGGTGATCTCCAGTAATTTTCACCTTGTGGTGTTCATCTGTTTGCATACTCCCATCCCCTGTGTGTGGGAAGGACCTATGATTTGCTTCTGACCAAGAATGTGTCAAAGGGGATTGTTATACACACACACACACACACACACACACACACACGTGTCAAAGGGGATTGTTATTATACACACACACACACACACACACACACACACACAGAACCGTCTTGCTAGCAGATGCTTAGGGAGACCCTCTTGCTGTGCTTGAAGAAGCGAATTGCCACATTATGAACTACAGGGACCATGGGTGGCCTTTAGGGTCTTAAAGAAGGCTTTTAGCTGGTTGCCAGTAAGAGTTCAAAGTCATCAGTCCTACAGCTGCAAGGAAATGATTCCAGCCAACAATCAGAATGAGTTTGAAAGCAGACCCTACACATTTGAACCTCCAAATGAAAACACAGCCTAGCCAATACCTTGATTGTAGCCTTGTAAGACCCTGAGTGGAGGACCCAGCTAAGTTACAGCTGACGTCCTGACCCTCTGATACTGAGATAATAAGTATGTGTTGTTTGATATTGCTTGGTTTGTGCTAATTTGCTATGCATTATTGAAAACTAATACTGAGAGTGTGCCATGAAGAGGAAAGAAAAGTGACATCCTTTTGCCCAGTTTTCCATGAAAGTGATGATTCCATTTAGAGGAGTCACATTCTCCCAAGTACACTACAAATCAGGCCTCAATAAAACACAAAGAATGTTGAAGTTCAAATTATTTTCATTGATGTAAAAAAAAAAAGGATATATATTCATAGTAGGCATGTACTAAGAAGGATATTCCTGACAAACATCATTTAATTTAAGAAGGTCAAAAGTCACTGGAGGGAAAAATAATATTTTTAAACATTTGGCTAAATGAGCATTTCTCTAGTTTTAGAAAAAAGTCATTAATGAGGGTAGGAATTTGAAAAACTATAATAAGTCTAAGCCAGGCAGCAAAGAAAGATGAGAGAATATTTACAACGTCGTTTCACTGAAAATGGCAGCATGAGTCAACACAATGGATTTTGTAAAAGTGCATAGTATCCCCTGGATCTTATAATGTGGTCTATGTACTTTGAGAGGGTACTGTGAAGCAATTTTCCAGAAATCAGTGAAAGCATACATCTGGAAGAACTTTGGGTTTTGGCACATTTAAATTCTGTCCTAAAGCTATTTGAGCACAGATACAAAACATAGGATTGCCTCATGTGCTCTGTGTGCCTGTGGTTAACAGGGTGACTCTAGGCACATATTTCAAGTATCTTTCAAGAAATATAAACAAGATTTTTTTTTAAATCCCAAATATTTTCACACAATAATAATGTTTATGTTTGTATAGTTATTTCTAGTGCACATACTCTAATGATACAGAGTCCAGGATGTGAAATAAGCTTAGTGAGAGAATATAATTAGCGATTGATCTTTATATTGTCTTAAATTGTTACAGGCATAAACTAGCAAAAGAGACTTTAAAGAATATCCATGGCACAGTTTATTTTTTTATGTCTTTCAACTTGTGAAAAATATTACTATTGGATTCAATTTATATAACACAGTATTCATGGCACCTGTATCAGAAACCATGGATAAACCGATGAAGGAGACATAGTCATCAGTCCAAGTGAGAAGGTAATTCATTGGGTCTGCAGAATTCCTCACAGAGGAAACTGAATACAGCTTCATTTATGAGGTGTGATTGTTACCAAGCTTCTTCTGGTGTGATGTTTTTTGCTCTCAACTGGATTAAAGCTCTTACCAGGAAGATTGACTTCCATATTATTTTGCAGCTTCTTCAAATACTTAGTATAGCCCTTAGTACATATTCAATGAAGTATTATGCATTTTTACTAATTGATGCACATAGCTCTTATCTTTAATTTATATCACAGTAGCATTTAGGTTTTTAATGTTCATGTCTATTCAACTATGACCATTAAGACTTCTGGAAAGTCTTAATGTGCATCAATAATAAGAGCTATGTGCATCAATTAGTAAAAATGCATAATACTTCATTGAATATGTACTAAGGGCTACTAAGAGCAGAAGATCAAACACCGCATGTTCTCACTCATAGGCGGGTGTTGAACAATGAGAACACATGGACACAGGGAGGGGAGCACTACACACTGGGGTCAGTTGGGGGGAAATAGGGGAGGGAGGGTGGGGGGTGGGAAGCTGGGGAGAGATAGCAAGGGGAGAAATGCCAGATGTAGGTGATGGGGAGGAAGGCAGCAAATCACACTGCCACGTGTGTTCCTATGCAACAATTTTGCATGTTCTTCACATGTACCCCAAAATGTAAAATGCAATAAAATAAATAAATGGGAAAAAAAAAGACTTTCCAGAATACATTTGTTATATATATATATATATATATATATATATATCTGCACATCTGTGGGTATTACAGGAATTCATTTTATTTAACAAGGTTTTAGAATAATGTGTTAATTATTGAAGAATGATGTTTAATTCCTCAATATAGCATGTTGACTACTTGTTCTCAAGACCCTCAGTGTTTCCAGATTGTTAATTCTCAGTTGGTATTGGCATCAGGAATCCTTGGGAAATTTGTTACAAATATTCTATACACTTTTTGTCCCTGAAAGCCTAGCCTGATGAATTTGTGGTGGAACCTGGACACCTGCATTTTTATTTTATTTACTTAATTAACTTATTGAGACAGGATATTGCTCTGTTGCCAAGGCTGTACTGCAGTGGTGTAGTTATAGCTCACTGCAGCCTCAGCCTCCCTGGCTCAAGTAATCCTTCTACCTCAGCCTCCCGAGTAGCTAGGACTACAAGCGTGTGCCATGATGCCCAATTATTATTATTATTTTTTTGACTTTTAGTAGAGATGAAGTCTCGCTATGTTGCCCAGGCTAGTCTTGGATGCTTGGGTTCAAACAGTCCTCCTACCTCGGCCTCCCAGAGTGTTGTGATTAGAAGTCCTGAGCCACTGCACCCCATCTGCATTTTTATACAAGCTCCCCAAGTTACTCTGGTGTGTACTTATTGTAAAATTAATCCTGTATCCTTGAGAGGGGATGGCTAATCTGTGTCCATTAATTGGTATTTGAGAAATTTGTCAGTCTCCATGTTCATATGCTCATTCTTTTCCACAATAGTTTGGTTTCAAGAGGCCAGGTGTGGTGGCTCACACCTGTAATCCCAGCACTTTGGGAGGCTGAAGCAGGTAGATCCCTTGAGGTCAGGAGTTGGAGATCAGCCTGGCCAACATGGTGAAACCTCATCTCTACTTAAAAATACAAAAATTAGCCAGGCGTGGTGGCAGGCACCTGTCATCCCAGCCACTTGGGAGGCTGAGGCACAAGAATTCCTTGAACCCAGGAGGCAGAGGTTGCAGTGAGCTGAGATCCTGCCACTGCACTGCAGCCTGGGCAACAGAGTAAGACTCCATCTAAAAAAAAAAGAAAAAAGAAAAAGTTTCATTTCATATGACAAAATATGATTTTTAAATATCAGAGATGTTATTATTCCAAATTGTGCAATACGGCAAGAAGAGATGAGGTTTGAAAATCGAGCTTACTGTGCCCAATGTGAAGCTTGGCAGAAGGCTCGGGTGGATGGGGAGGGAGGTGGGCCATGTAGGGAGCAGACTTTAAGCAGAGGCAGCAGGGCACTGATGTGGAGGGATTCATAGTGCATTTCAGTGTTCAACATGGATGCCACGCATGTGTTATGTCCCATTGGTTCTCATATTCTATGCCAAATTAGTAAGGCAACTTGAGGTAAATGTGACTATATGAGGCCAATGTGGCAAACTCCTCACTATCAATACAGGTCATTAAATAAACTTATATTTCTATCCTTTGAGTTTCTGTGTGTTAGGAAGAACAGAATTTCTTCTTGGCAAATCATGGCAATTCTATGGGTCTGGCTCCAAGTGACTGGAAGAAAACACTATGTTTGATTCATTTCAGAGGGAAGTTTTGAAGAACACTTTAAGAACAGCAAATATAATAAAATTAAAAAAGCCAAATTGGCCAAAATCACACTCATCTAAAAATCATGAAAAAATAATCTGACTACAGGATATTGGCAGTTAATGCGACAAGAGTTTAAGTAAAGCGATTTATGAAAAATCTAATGGAAGTATATGAATTGAGTAGAAAATAAAGGCGGCAAATTGCATAAAGCTATATAACAAGTTTTATAAATGTTTGATAAAACCACAATTATCTTTTTTACAAATCCAATTTCTTTGAAACTTCAGTTCTTTAAAACCAGCAAATTATTTTTATAAAAGTGGGAGCAAAGTCAAAATACTACCAATGTTCAAAATGTCAAGAAAACTTTAACATTTTTTATAGTGGTGTCAGCAGTAAAATGTAATCATAGAACTTTTGGCAATTATAGCCAGCACCTACACGTTCTCCTTTCATGATGCAAAGCAAATAACTGCAGTGATTTTTTTTTCTAACTGATGACTGTCACCTACATTCAACAAATACGTAGTACTATTTGTTAAATCTATTATGTAGTACTACACTACAGAGGATGCTGATATTAAAGAGTTAATTTGGAGAGGCTCTTTTTTCTTCCTTTGGAAATCAGATAGCAGGAAAACCATGCTCCTAGCCATGCAGGTTATTTGGTTGGAGGCAAGGTGCTTCTCTTATTCTCATAATTTTATTTTTTTTCCTTTATTTGATACCACTTTCATTTTCAGACTGTTTCTCCAGCCTCCCCTTTCTATAAATACTCACTTTTTGAGTTTGATATATGTCTTAGAACAGATGCGTATTCTTGAAAAGTATCTAGTAATGTTTATTTCTCATTTTTGCAAATGATGTTATGCTGTGGATCCTATTTGGTTTCTTGTTTGTCACAATCAAGATCTCTACATGATATTGAGTGTGTATTTAGATAACTGTTGCCTCTACAGCTGCACAGCGATTTCATGGTGTGCATCTACCACCCATCACATTTCACCTCACCATTTCCCTAGTGTGGACACCAAGCGTGCCCCTGCCCCTGCATTTACACAGGGATGTAACAATGAATATTCTTATACGTGTCCCCTTGTGGATGTGAGCAAAAATTTTTCTGTGATAATCACTCAGGAGTGGAATTGCTGTGTCATAGTGTATTAATGGTAGGGCTGTAAAAATATTTTTGTGTTTCTGCACAGTTAGGGCTTTTTGAACAAATTTTCCTGAAACTTGGGACCTGGGCTAGAAAAACAAGCTTTAGAAGTGAATTTATGACTAATTAGAAAGTGAAAGACCATCTAGAGAGATTTATTTTCCCGGAGATATGTTTATGTTTTAAGATGGGGATGAGAACTAGGATATTGGAGCTTGGGTTGTCAGGTGGAGACATTAGTCTTCTCTTTCCCCTGGAGGGATTTGTTTACATTCTAAAGGGTAAAAGTAGCAACCCAGATCCCTTCCCAAGGAGCAAAGATTTTTGTTCCCTCCTTTCATGGACAGCTGTTCCACCTCCATGTAAATACCCAAATTCATATTGTCAAGGTTCCTGGCCTACAGTACAGATCCTAGGATGTGTAAGATGATGTCTAGTTCTCATCATGTTGCCCCAGGGCTAACAACTGAGGCAAAAGGAAATTTAGGAGATTATTTGTTGCCAAGTAAATAATAATAATCTGTTATGCCCCAGAAACCTTGTTTGTATGAGACATTAAAAATTTAACATTAATCATATCCTCAATTTCACTACGTTCTACCAAATTGCTCTTCAAGCTACCCAGGAGGCTGAGGTAGAAGGATCACTTAAAACCAGGAGTTCATGCCTGCAGTGAGCTATGATGGCACCACTGTACTCCAGCCTCGGCAACAGAGCAAGACCCTGTCTTGAAAAAAGAAAAAGAGGTATCATTTTGTTGACATGTTTACTACTTGGAATAGTTACAGAGGAGATAAAACTGACTCTATGATGGACTTAGAGAGAATGTATTACTTCCCATGATGCTGGAATTTTAAATGTCTCCATTTAGTCACTTCACAGAGGAGAGAACTAACCACTGTTGAAGTAATAGTGATGGAAGCAGTTTAAGAAAGTTGAACCACTACTCAGTAGAGAACTAGATAAAGTAAACTATGGTTGGCTAGGCATAGTGGCTCATGCCTGTAATCCCAGTATGTTGCGAGGCCAAGGTGGGTGGATCACTCGAGGTCAGGGGTTGGAGATTAGCCTGGTCAACATGTTGAAACCCCGCCTCTACTAAAAACTTAAAAATTAGCTGAATGTGGTGGCACACACCTGTAATCCCAGCTTCCCAGGAGACTGAGGCTGGAGAATTGCTTGAACCTGGGAGGCAGAGGTTGCAGTGAGGTGTTTAGGTCACTGCACACTCCAGCCTGGGCAACAGGTTACTCACAGCAAACTCTGCCTCCCGGGGTCAAGTAAATTATGGTCTATTTACATGGTGGAAAATTTTATAGATGCTGAAATGAATGAGCTAGTTCTACATATCTGAACAGATATATTTTAAAAAAAAACATAACATTGTACTGGGCACGGTGGGTCACACCTGTAATCTCAGCACTTTGGGAGGCCGAAGCAGGTGGATCACCTAAGGTCAAGAGTTCAAGACCAACCTGACCAACATGGAGAAACCCCATCTCTACTAAAAATACAAAATTAGCCAAGCGTGGTGGCGCATGCCTGTAATCTCAGGTACTCAGGAGGCTGAGACAGGAGAATTGCTTAAACCTGGGAGGTGGAGGTTGCGGTGAGCAGAGATCATGCCATTGCACTCCAGCCTGGGCAACAAGAGAAAAACACCAAAAAAAAAAAAAAAAGAAAGAAAGAAAAAGAAAAACCACCAAAGGAAAAAAAAAAACAACAAAAAAAACCCATAATATTAAGTGCAGAAATCACATTGCAAAAGGTATGTGGAATCTGATAATATTTAGGTAAAAATTTAAAGCAATAATACAAAAACATTCATGAAAATAATATATACCAACCTCAGTAGAGTATTTGTGACAATTTCTTTTTGTAAAGGGAGATATCTGATGCAACTATGGAAGAAATGTAAACATCTATCTTGTGGCAGGAATGGGTGTCATATTTCTGTACTTTTCTGAATTTATGAGCTATTTCATAATTTGATGAAAAATAAAAATGAGGCAGAGAACACAGTTCAGTGAAGCAAAGAGACTAGCAAGGGTCAGAATCTGTGAGGAAGAAAGGTTCTGTGTGTGTGGGGGGGGCTTCCTTGGTATTCCTCAAACGTTCTATAGAGGAGTTCCTATTTTACTTGTGTGAGGGTGGCCTTGGAGGTGAAAGCCTTTCTCCTGATTTTTGCACTTATTCTTGTTAGAAGGCTCCGTGTTGCAGTTTCTTTTAACTTTTAGCTCTTCAAACTTGGAGATAAAGGAACAGGTCCAAAATACAAAGTGTTTCATATATGTTCTATTTTGTTTTAGAAAACAAAGCATGCTGACACCGAGTTCTATCTTAGGGAATTATCACAGCATGGGCTAAGTGGCAGAGAGGATACTTAGAAATAGTTTTTCTACTGAGTGGTACAGAATGAAGAATATAGGTTTTGGCGTCAGATGATCAGAGTTTGAGCCCTGCCACTACCATTCACTGGCAGTTCTTGGGAAAATATTTTAATTTCTCTTTGCTTTTTTATGCACTTCTCACACTGTAAAATGACTTTGATTCCTAACCTGTCTCTTTCAGTGACTTTTTGCCACAATCTATTCATGGATAATTGTACTACTTTCTAAACTGTGGAGAAATAATAAAAAGTGGTGATAATGGCCGGCACAGTGGCTCACTCCTATAATCCTAGTACATTGGGAGGCTGAGGTGGGCAGATTGCTTGATCTCAGGAATTTGAGACCAGCCTTGGCAACATAGCAAGACCCCCATCTCAAAAAAAGTAGTGACAATGATGATAATTCAAATAAAGCAAAATAAGAAGCTCCTTATTATGCATGTAAAATACAGTGTTTTTTGTTTCTCGGCTAGGTAAATATATGTAAATCTTCCTGAAATGAATGACTTCTTTAAGAAACACTAATGTTAGGTGCCTGAGAAACACATTTCGTTTTCTAAAATCAAGTAAGATACTTATCTGTCTGTTTTTGTTAGTTTATTGTCAAACCTAGAATCACTGGATTTAATGAGCTGCAAACATAAAGAGATGTAATGTGATGTGGACATGAACATTTCAAAGGGGAATAATGACATGCACATGCTTGATGAGGCCATAATGAGATGTTCAAATAGAAATGCACAGAAAATGTGCATGGGTAATGGTGCAATGAAATGCATAAATAGATAAGTGTAATGGTAAAGGCATGGGAGTGTAATGTGATTTACAAACGGGAGCATTAAAAGGGGAGGGTGGAAGGGCAGGTTGTGGTAGATAAGAAGCAGAGAGAAAGAATGCGGTACTAAGCATGAATGGAGGAGCTAATAACATGTGCATGATGAGGATGTGATGAGACAAAAATGGGATGGCATAATGAAGTTCACAGATGGAGGAGTGTAATGAGTTGTGTAGAAAGGAGGAAATAACGACAAGCATAAAAGGAAGGATTTAATACGATGAAGAAAGAAATAGGCACAAGAAGATGTGAAGACTGAAAGGAGAAGCAGAAAAAAGGGACATTAGTGAAGAGATGGGAAATAACAAGGTGGGCCAATGGAGCACTCTAATGAGGCTGAAGTGAAAAGGTGCAATGTTGTGTACTCATTCAGGGAATAATTAGACACACGCACAGGACGATAATGAGGTACTCGGGCCCTGATCAGACTTAGACCATAGAACTCAGTTCTTGCTGAGGAGGCAAAAAATTGAAAAAAATTCAGGGCAGAGCCACAAAGATATCTACACCCACAAATGGTGTAGATTAATGACTTGCCCAGTTTCCAGAGCATGTCTGTGGTGGTGATGTGACTCAAACTAAGTCAGCTGGGTCTCAGTTGCCTTTGCCTCTGTTTTGGTGTTTTTTCAGAGAGGCTGTGGGACCTCCTGCCCTAGAACTACCAGGATAACTTGTCAAGATGCAGAGCCACAGGCCTACCCTAGCAAATATCATTGGCAAAATCTGCAGAGTCCCTAGGAACTTACATTTTCAACAAGCTCCCCAGGGACTCTTGCATAAACTAGATCTGAGAACTACTCCATGAAACCAGCACTAGAGTGTGTGGTGATCTAAGGCTATTCTCAGTTCTAGTGAAAGACCACAGAGAAAGGGGATTGCATGCAGCATGAAGACTTTGGGTTGGTTACAAAGCAGACTGTCTGTTGGCAGAAGAAATTAGCAGACCCAAGAATGAGGCAACAAACCCAAAATTACATTGAATATAGGGTAAAAATATAAAAATGTATGGAAAATAATTAGATTCTAGGAAATATTTGTTTACCGAATTAAAAAGAACATAGAAATTACTCCATATTCATGGAATCCTTAAGAGAGAAAGGATAATATGTCCCTACAACCAAATTTTTATGCCAAAGTTTCTAGTTTTTAGAAACTTTCAGGACTCTAAAAATCTAATTGTAGCACTGACTGTTCTCTTCCTTGGTATGTCTAGAATTGAGATATCTAAATTGCTATGATTTTTTAAGGTCAAAACCAATGTTTCTATTTGAAATGAGCATTAAGTGTGCATACTCACATTTTAGTGACACAGCCTCTGGTCAAAACATTTTTAGAAATGTATTTTGTAATTGTTTCCAGTGTATATTTGTGAGCCACACAAGAAAATAATGTTCATTACTTTAGTAACTTTTAACTTGGAAATTTATTATTTTAACTAACTAATTAACTATTTTAATTAACTAATTAACTAGCTAACCTTAACCAGGAAATTTATTATTCAGTTTGAGTAGTCTCTTTTTATAGTACACATGGGCTCAGATAAATTTTGGGCTATTTGCGAAAATAAGTCATTCTCAAAAGATGAAACCTGGCCAAACACAGTGGCTCACACCTATAGTCCCAGCCCTTTGGTCAGCCGAGGTGGGTGGATCGCTTGAGTCCAGGAGTTTGAGATCAGCCTGGGCAAAATGATGAAACCTTGCTTCTACAAAAAATACAAAAATTAGCCAGGTGTGGTGTTGGGCGCCTGTAGTGCCAGCTACTAGGGAGGCTGAGGTAAGAGGGCTGATTGAGCCTGGGAGGTCGAGGCTGCAGTGAGCCATCAGTGTGCCACTGCTCTCCAGCCTGGGCAACAGAGTGAGGTCTTGTCTCCAAAAAAAAAAAAAAAAAAAAAAAAGAGAGAAATCTTTGTCATAACTGCGAATATAAAGTCTAAAAACATTTACTGAGTAGCTGCTTTGCCTCAGGCCATGATGCCATGATAGGTGTTGGGACATGCAGACATGAATGGGAAGAGCCTGATCCCACAGCCTATGAGAGGCATAAAGACATTAAAATTAAATGATTCTGCTGTTGTTGACATCTTTATTTACATCTACATGAAAGGTTATGGGAGGGGAGTCATTCATTTTGTTTGGAGAGGTCTCGAAGAAAGGGTGCAATAAAATAGGACTAGCTACTGTTTATTGAGCTCTTACTATATGGCAATCACTGCTCCATGGGCTTTACATGTGTTATGTTTTTTAAATCTCATAATATCCCTGTGAAGAGGTCACTGTTATTTTCTGGACTTTGCAGGTAGAGAAGGTGAGGCACAGAGGAGTTAGGCAAAGCGCTGGTAAGTAGGTGGTAGAGGCAGGATTCAAACCCAGATCCTGAGTTTTCAGTTATCACTCTTTCTTGTTGCACAAAAAGAAGTGCTATTTATTCTAATAATATAGTGTCCAGCGTTTGTTGTCATTCACACAATATCCATGATAGCAGCAAAAGAAAAAGAAAAGGATTTTACTCATGCACTGATTATTTAAGAAAAGAACCTAATCACTATTGGATTAGAACAGACGTTGCAGAGGGATTGCATACCTCTGCTCCCCCAGGAATAGTTATTTCATTAACTATTTTCTAAATTTTTTAAAAAATTTCCTTGATGCAGAACATCTGGCTAACTGTGAAGAAATGTTCACAAATGTAAAATTGACATGCTTCATTATAGGACAGTCTGGCTTGCGAAATATGAAAGGAATATAATACGTGTGATAAACCAGGATTCCAACGAAACTAAGAAAACATTTCTCTGTCAATTTAAATTTGTTAAAAAGTATACGTACAGTAAGTACAGTGTAGGTGGACAGTGGTTAGGGAGTTATGAATAGTGTATATTAATTAGCCAAGAGTAAAGGTAATAATTTTCTAAAGGAGATAAGAGAATTTAAAAGAAAGACTATAAAACAACAGACCAGTGTATAACAATTAAAAGAAACCTGTTTCTTAATAGTAAATAGAACTATCACTTAGGTTCAATGCCTTTACAAAATCATGTGCAATCACTTAATATAATGGGTGATGTATACCTGTTAAGGGAAAGAAGTGAATCCAAATGAAGGTAGAAATAGTATTTAGGGAGGCAAAGTTTAGAATTTGGCCGAACTTCCAAACTCAGTGGTCCTAAGGCATCAATAAAAGTCATGCTTGTAAAAGTCTCTAAGGGTCATGTCATTTCTCTCAAGAACTCTTCACATGTGAACCTCTCCTCTTATGTTACTCATATTAATCCCAGATGAATTATCATGGCTCTGGTGGAAAGTGTGAGTCTACTTATACTACATAAACTGTGATAAAAATCCATCTTGTGCTTAAGCTGAAAACTCTCCCGGTGTTACCTAGCATTGCAAGCTTTATCCACGGCGCATGCTGTAAACACAGCCAGGGTCAGTTAACCTCATCTTGCTCCTGCAGCTGTTGTCCTAACCTTGGCCAGCTGCTTGGTGGGTGTACTTATTCTGTTTTTCTGAGAGGAGGAGTAGAGTGTCAGTTGGGGCTTTAAGGAGAAGCAGAGGGTTCTTATAAAGAGAAACTCAGTACAAATCCATCGTTTTCTTCACTCAGGAAATAACTGTTTTTTTTTGTTTGTCGGTTTTTGTTTTTTGCCCCCTGCCACTCTAAAAATAATCTTTCTGTTTCCCAAATTGGTTTTCTCCTGTGTAGATGCTTCCCTTTTCAGCATTTAAAATTTTCTTCTTTTGGTCTGCATCTTTGCCCTCCATCTTCTCAGATACAGATCTTGAAACACTTCAGTATTTTATTACCACTCAACCAAGAGACAAAAATCCAAGCCTGGATGAATTCCATCACAGTACCTGAACAGTGGATTGGAGCTGGAGAAAATCAGATCTCTGCCTTACTCTAGATCCATAACCTCAGGTCCCATCTGGATGCTCCTCACTGCCTGATCACTCTGTTGTATTTCTCTAGGAAGCTCGTGGTCCTTTCTCTGAGCATTTAATTTCAAACCTTCTCCTTCCTCAAATCTCCTACCTTCCACCCCACGCTTTCCCTACCTCACTTTCAGCTGATGGCCTCACCTCGTATTTTACTGAAAAAATTTAAAGGCTATAAAAAAATGCATTCTTCTTTTCACTATCAAATGTACTAATTGATCTGGTTCTGTATGCAATCATCTCTTCTTTCATCTGTTTCATCAGTCTCACCCTCCCTACTGCATCATCCCAGCAATTTACAAACAGGTTCTGAAGGCTTCCATTTTTACCCATCTCTATAATCCCTCTACTTACCAACCTATTCAGCACCAAACTGCTTAAAACAGCTCTCTACATATGCTATGTTTCCTTCTTCTTTCCTTCTCGTTCTTCCACCTACTTGTGTTCTTACCTTACCCTTAAAACTCTATTAAAACTGTCTTTCCAAATTGCCCAGTTGAATGCACACTTACCTTCATTTGGCTACTACATCCCATACAATTCCTTTCTCTCTCCTTCTTGGACACGCTCTTGATACCTGTGATGCCCTCTACACTTTCTGAGGTTCTTTTGTCTCTTAGTTGCTGTCTGGATGCAGTCCTAAACTGGGACTGTTTCCTATCTAAACTCTCTTCCTAGATTGCTTCAGTCTTCCCATGGTTTTCATCATCTGTATGCTGATGATATCCTCATCTATATTCCTGGTCTAAGTCACTTCACAGTTGAATGTCCAATTATCTAAAAAACAATTCCACTGGGACATCCGGCAGGTGTTTGAAACTTCACATTCAGATGTCTGAAAGTCTTCCATCCCAGCGCCCACCTTCACTCACTTGCCCATCCCCAGAGCTCATTTTCTTTGTTTTATCCACCTTAATAAATAATACCACCATGCCAGAAACTTGACATCAGCCTTGATTCCTTACTTCCCCCTCACACTTACATGCCATTCATTAGCTTGTTATGTTACTTTTACCTCCAAAAGTTATATTGAATTGTCATTTATTTCCATCTCTAGCAGGATCATCCATGTTTAAGCTACCCTCTTCTCTCACCTGAATTAGCAATAGTCTTTTTTTGTGATCCCCTTAATTTTACTTTTGTTCCTTTCCAATCTAGTCCCCACTCAGCAGACTGAATGATCTTTTGAAAACAAGCTGGTTGCAATGGACTGAAGGCTTATGTCCCCCTACCACCACCAAATTCATACACTGAAATGCTATCCCACAAGTTGACAGCATTGGGAGGGGAGGCCTTTGGGAGGTATTAAGTCTTGGGGATGGAGTCCTCATGAATGGGATTAGTGCCTTATTAAAGAGGCCCAAGAGAGATCACTTGTCCCTTCAACCATATGAGGACACAGCATTAGGGCAACATCTATGAGCCAGAAACTGGGCCTGCACCAGACACTGAATCTGCCTTGATCTTGGGCTTCCCAGCCTCCAGAACTGTGAGAAATACATTTCTGTTGTTTATAAGCCCCCAGTTAATAGTATTTTGTTATAGCAGCCCAAATGGACTAAGAAACTGCTGCTCAAAACTCTTCTGTGGCTTTCCACAGACTGCAATAAAATCTAAGCTCCTTGCCATGGTCTAAAAGGCCAGGACAGAAATCCCCAGATGGACTCTCCAGTTTCCACTCTCCCCTTTGTTCACTGGCTCTACCAATGCTGTGAAAGGTGAGTGTGCTCACTTCTGTGTAGGTGTGACCATCTACTGTAATATAGGAGGAAGAAAATATTAGAACTTTCATTTATATTTTTTATCTTGTCCTTTAAATTTTCTATCTTTCAATGTTTTATAGTGAAATAACAAGTATGTAAAATAATACTTGTATATAGTTTAAAGATAAATAAATATACACATATTGAAGGTACTTGTTCAAAAACATTTTTTTGATGGGATGTGTGACTTACATTTGAGGAGAATGCTCTAATATCCCAAAGCTTTTCCTTTCTTTTATTCTTCCTTTTTTGTTTTTGTTTTTTTGTTTCAAGGCCTTTGTACAACTTGTCACTGCCAGGAAAGCATGTCTGATATCTGCTCGGAGAAGCCTTCCTTGACCATCCAACAAATGCTCATTTTCTTTAGGCATTATTTTTTATAGTATCTATCAGCATGCAATTGTGTATTTGTTTCTTAGTGTATTGCTTGTTTCCATCAGGGTAGGGATCATGATTGCTTATGTTTAGTATCTGCACAGTGGTTGGTATAGAGCAGGCATTTGCAAAAAATATTTTTGATGGAATACATGAACTTAGAGTCATATTTACCATAATTTTGCTGTGGTTATTTTGTCTCCTCCATGTTATTGCTCATGCCATTCTTTTTATATGGAACTATTTTTCTCTTTAAAAATAAAAAAAGCCTCCAAACTCTGTATTTCAATTTCTACCACTCTCCCAACTGGCTCCTTCCCTGAGCAAAGAGTGTCCCAGACATTTGCCTCTACATCCACATTCCACCTTCAGTCTGCCCTCCAGGCCCCTCCATGATTTTGCAGTCTTCATTTAGTTTTCCTCTCAATCACTAGATTAGCCCCTTGGCCTGGCTTCTTAGGCCTGTTTATCTTTTTACCTCACCATTGCCACTTAGAAACTGCCTATCAGATTTTCCTGGTTCTGAGCTCATAGCCTAAAAGCCTAGAATCCTCCACCCCCATCTGGGGTTCTGAAATCCCAAGCCCCACTTCCCTCTAGCTTGCTCTGAAATGAAGGTTCTCTCAAATATATATTCATACAGCTCTCTTGGAGACTGACCTGCCACAGCACTTGTCACTTCCATCACACATGTAGACTTACATTTTCTCATAAGACTTTGAACTGTTACATCATATATACAATAAGCTCACTTTTTATTTACTTACTTATGCATGTATATATTCAAGCACATTAACACTTTAACCCAAAACACTGCATCTAAGCCTGTGGGAGCATCAGAAAATCTCCTCGAGTTCCACTCAGAATTAAGATTTCAGTTTTACTTATGCCTTGACACTCCCGTCAGTTATCCTGGGAACTGTCAAGTGTGTTTGTAGCAATGTGGATTGAAAGCAAATCGCCAAATGTTAGCCAGATGGGGCATGTTTTATTTCAGCAGCAAATGTATTTTTTTTTTTCTGAAAGGGACATAATTTTGAGATCCCATTTCTGTAGCATGTGACATTTCCCTATGCTTTGGTAACTGGAACGAATGTGTCAATAAAGGCATTTTCTTTCTGAAATTCTGGCTCTTTAGCAGTCCCCCAATCAACTTTGTCAACTGTCTGGTCCTCTGATAATCAAAGTGCCATTCCCTCTGAAGTGTTGGGCAGCACACACACTGAAATGAAATTGTTAGTAGTAATCTCTACTTGCTTCATGGAGGTCTTTCTCATTTCTTCAATAAATCAACTGGTTTTCCACCCTCTTTTGAAAATCCCTATTTTATAATGGAAATTGATTGTCTTAGAATGGATTTTTCTTCAAGTAAACTGCTCTTTTACATAAGGCAATGTAACTTAAAGTAATATTTTTTCCTTGATTACAAAAGAAATATTTTTTGTTGTTCTTTTTTTAAATTGTACTTTAGGTTCCGGGGTACATGTGCAGATCGTGCAGAATTGTTGCATAGGTACACACCTTGCAATGTGGTTTGCTGCCTCCATCCCCCTGTCACCTACATCTGGCATTTCTCCCCATATTATTCCTCCCCGACCTCCCCACCCACCCTGTTGTCCCTCCCTTGCCCCCCACAACAGACCGCAGTGTATGATGCTCCCGTCCCTGTGTCCATGTGTTCTCCTTGTTAATCACCTGCCTATGAATGAGAACGTGGTGTTTGATTTTCTGTTCTTGTGTCAGTTTGCTGAGAATGATGGTTTCCAAATTCGTCCATGTCCCTACAAAGGACACAAACACATCATTTTTTATGGCTGCATAGTATCCCGTGGTGTATATGTGCCACATTTTCCTTATCCAGTCTATCGTCAATGGGCATTTGGGTTGGTTCCAGGTCTTTGCTATTGTAGACGGTGCCGCTATGAACATACGTGTGCATGTGTCTTTATAATAGAATGATTTATAATCCTTTGGGTATATACCCAGTAATGAGATTGCTGGGTCAAATGGAATTTCTATTTATAGGTCTTTGAGGAAGAGCCACACTGTCTTCCACAATGGTTGAACTAGTTTACACTCCCACCAACAGTGTAAAAGTGTTCCTGTTTCTCCACATCCTCTCCAACATCTGCTGTTTCCAGATTTTTTAATGATCACCATTCTAACTGGGGTGAGGTGGTATCTCAATGTGGTTTTGATTTCTCTAATAATCAGTGATGGTGAGCATTTTTTCTTATGTTTGTTGGCCTCATATATATCTTCTTTTGAAAAATGTCTGCTCATATCCTTCTCCCACTTTTGGATGGGTTTGTTTGCTTTTTCTTGTAAATCTGTTTTAGTTCTTTGTAGACTCTGGATAGTAACCCTTTGTCAGACGGGAAGATTGCAAAAATTTTTTCCCATTCTGTTGGTTGCCGGTTCACTCTAATGATTGTTTCTTTTGCTGTACAGAAGCTCTGGAGTTTAATGAGGTCCCATTTGTCTATTTTGGCTTTTGTTGCCAATGCTCTTGGTGTTTTAGTCATGAAGTCCTTGCCTATGTCTATGTCCAGAATGGTTTTGCCTAGGTTTTCTTTTAGGGTTTTTATGGTGTTAGGTCTTATATTTAAGTCTTTAATCCATCTGGAGTTAATTTTAGTGTAAGGTGTCAGGAAGGGGTCCAGTTTCTGCTTTCTGCACATGGCTAGCCAGTTTTCCCAACACCATTTATTAAACAGGGAATCCTTTCCCCATTCCTTGTTTTTGTTAGGTTTATCAAAGATCAGATGGTTGTAGATGTGTGGCATTGCCTCCAGGGCCTCTGTTCTGTTCTGTTGGTCTATATCTCTGTTTTGGTACCAATACCATGCTGTTTTGATTACTGTAGCCTTGTAGTATAGTTTGAAATTAGGTAATGTGATGCCTCCGGCTTTGTTCTTTTTGCTTAGGATTGTCTTGGCTATGCATGCTCTCTTTTGGTTCTGCATGAAGTTTAAGGTGGTTTTTTCCAGGTCTGTGAAGAAGGTCATTGGTAGCTTGATGGGGATAGTGTTGAATCTATAAATTACTTTGGGCAGTATGGCCATTTTCATGATATTGATTCTTCCTAACCATGAGCATGGAATATTTCTCCATCTGTTTGTGTCTTCCCTTATTTTCTTGAGCAGTGGTTTGTAGTTCTCCTTGAAGAGGTCCTTTACATCCTTTGTTAGTTGTATTCCTAGGTATTTTATTATCTTTGTAGCAATTGTGAATGGGAATTCCCTCATAATTTGGCTGTCTGTTACTCTTTCTGTGTTGGCCTATTTATCTATCTATCTATCTATCTATCTATCTATCTATCTATCTGTCTATCCATCTCATCTGTCTGTCTGTCTTAAAAAATATTCTTTTACCTGGATTCAGGGCCTGACCTACAAAAATATTCTTTTTTATGGATGTATAATAATTTCATTCTCCCATCTTTAGATATTTAGGCTATTTACAAATCCCTCTGCAATACTTTTTGTGTTTGTTTATCTTAAGTTTTGTACACGTTTCAGATTATTTCTTTAGAACAGATTCCTAGAAGTGGAATCACTGTGTGAAAGGATATGAATATTTTTAAGACTCTTGAACTGCATTGCTAAATTGCTTTTTAGAAATGTTGAAATAATTTACACTTCAACTTAGAAATGTGTGAGTGTCTTCACTATCTTACTCAAGCCAGCACTGATTATTGTATTTTTAAAAATGCATTAAAAAGGCTAACTTATTTTAACTTTGACTACTTTGGCTACTAATGAGGCCGAATATCTTTTCTGGACTGAGTCTCCTAGGTATTGCTCATGTTCTTGGCTCATGGATTATTGATTTACATGAACTTACAATAGTAGCTTAAGGATATTAAACGATTGTTTTTCATGCTTGTTACAAATATTTTCATTTGAAATTTTTGTGCATAAAAGGTTTTGCTTTTTACAGATTTTATATTTTAGGTAGTCAAATCTACCAATTCTTTACTCTTTGACATTAGTTATAAGTGAAATTAAGTTTAAAAAACAAAGACAGAAAAAGCATCTACAAAGATACTTTAAAAAATACCCATGTACCTGCCAGCCAGACTTAACAAATGCTAATATTTTGCTTCTGGTTATTTAAAAATAAAATTACAGATGAAATCAAGATCTTCTTAATTCCCTTTCCCAGTAACATTTTCTTCCTTCCTTTCCTCACTTTCTCCTTACCTAAAGGCAACCCCATCATAAATTTGGTATAATTCTAAATATAGTGTATTTTTATCATAAGTGTATGTATGTATAAATAATACATAACACTGCTTGGTATGTTTTAAAAATTTATACAATACAATTTATGCTATCATAGTACTCATATCATAGTTTTGCAACTTGCTTATTAAAACTCAATATCATATTTTCAAGATTTATCCCATGTTATTACATATAGGTCTAATTAATTCACTTTAACTGCCTGTATAACATGACTATACTACACCACTTTTTTTCTCTCATTCCTCTATCAGGGGACATTTGTGTTGCTCCTGATTTTTTGCTGCAAAACATGCTTCAGTTAATATTTCTGTACATGTTTCCTGATGCACATATTTCATCTAGAAATAGAACTGCAGAAAAATATGGCACATGAAATTATGATATAACTTTTGATTATATTATATAGAGCAGATTGCTCTTTAAGAAGTCTGTAAATGAAAATTTGTGGTTTTTGCTTACATGGATGAATGAAATCTGATATTTTAATGCAACCCTCACCTAAGTAATGTATAGTCTACCCAATATGTAGTTTTTAAGCTTCCAAGTCTCCAATGTCCATTATACCACTCTGTATGCCTTTATCTCCCACTTATAAGTGAGAACACATGGTATTTGGCTTTTTATTTCTAACTTACTTCACTTAGAATAAAGGCCTCCTGCTCCATCCAAGTTGCTACAAAAGACATTATTTTGTTCTTTTTTATAGCTGAGTAGTATTAGAACATTTTTATATACCGTAATAGAAAACCTCCTTGTACGTAAGCATTTTTCTGATAAGATTTAAATGGAATGAAGACTTCAGAAATCCAGTTACTCACCCATCTTAACAGTCATCTAGCTGTCATTTGTAAGTCTAATTAATGATTATATATATACATGTTCTTAAGTATCTTTTTTTTCTAAACAGATATACCTGTTTTACTTCCATCAAGAGTGTGTGAACATTTCCACTTTTTCACATCTTTGCCAAGATTTGTGTTCCATTTTTTCTTATCCTGGAGTTATAAAGATAACTTTTGATATTTTCTTCTAATTGTTATAAGATTTCATTGATTATATTTAAGCCTTTAATTTGTGTGGAGTTAATTGATCTATATGGTGTCTGTGAAGGATCTACTTTTATCTTTTCAGCTTGGAAAAGTCACGTGTCCTTACATTATTTAAAACATATTTTACTTTCTTGTCACTGATTTGTAATCCCTTTCTATCACCTACCAAACTTTCATATATGATTGGGACTTACATGAAAGTTTCTGGGCTCTTCATTATTTACCATTAACTTATCCCTGAGGCAATAATCACATCTCACTTATAGTTTTGTAATGAGTTTTCTTTTTCTCTAGCAGAAAAATATCCTCCTCCACAGTCTTTCTTCGAATTTTGTTTATTCTAAATTTAGGACCAGTTCATCAAACTCCATGAGGAAAGCCTGTTGCCATTAGGATTGGATATGAAATTGTACTTACATTTTAATTTGGGAGAAAGTTTCTACTTATATGATAATGGCTATTCTTGACCATGAAAAGGTCATATCTTTTCATTAATTCAAATCTTTACAAATTTTTTTCATTAATATTAAAAAAATTTTTATCATTAAAGAGTTTCACAGCTTTTGTATTTATTCCTAGGTCCTTTATAAACTTTATTGCTATTATAGATGGCATGTTTTTCCACATTTTCTATTTAATTATTACTCATGTATAGATTTGTTATTGATTTTACATGTTGATCTTATATCAAATAACTTTATGGATGTTTTATATATTCTAAAGGTTAGATTCTTTTGAACTTTCCACACAAATAATCTTATTGTCTATAAATAACTTCTCTTTCTCTGATCCTCCCTCTCATCTCTATCTCTTTCTCTTTCTGCTTTATTCTGTTTACATCCTTATACTTACCTGCTTTTGTCTTCCTACATTGGGTAAGATCACTATAAAATGCTAAATTTTGAGAGTGATGGCAGGTATCCTTGTTTAATTTCTAATTATAGCAAATACCTTTACATTTTTTCTATATGTATAAAGTTAGCTCTAGGGTTTTGATATCGTTCTCTTTTATGTAGGATTTTAAAAAAGAATTTGTTTCATATGGAGTTAAACAATTGTATATATAGATTAACTGATTATATGTGATTCATGTTGGTTTCTGGACTAGTCTGTTCCATTTATCTGCATTAATTATTTCCCTAAAAGTGAAATAATTTAATAATTGTAGGGTTTATAGAATGCTTTAATGTTTTGGAATGTCCTTTTTTGCCTCTCAAAAATTTTCAAACTATTCTCACCTATTTGTCCTTCTGGCTGTATACTGCCATAATTTCACAAGGGATCAAAAATCATTCTCTTAGAATTTAAATTGGAACTCAGTTAATGTGTTAATTAACTTAGGAAGTATTAACATTTTTGTAATATTCACCATTTCCAGTCATGAACGTGGTAAATCACTGTTCATTCAAGTCTATTTCTCTCCATTGCTCTGTGACTTTGAGAAAATCTTTCTTCTACTTAGTTTACTCATTTGTAAAATGGTAATAATAATTCTGTCTATCTCATAGTGTTCTTGGGATTAAGTGAAATAATTGATATTAAATGAACAGGACAATTACTGGTACATTCTAAATGCCCGGTAAATTATTATTAATTCTAATAGTGCTCTTTTTATTCTCATATTAGCTAAAAGTAATGTTGAATTTATCTTCTTATTTCAAATAATATACTCCTTATTTCTGTCTTGTGTTCTATTTATTATTATTATTGTTATTTTTTTAGTGCCTAGTATGAGCCAGGCATGCTCTTTAGATATCCTGGATTCTGTAATGAACAAGCAGACAAGATCCTTGCTCTCATGGGGCTTATATTCTCATGTTGACGCATGCTTTTTGAACAATACTAAATTATAAAGTTTATAGTGGGTATTCTGGTTTTATTTCAATATTTAATAAAAAAATCTTCGATTGTTTACCACTAGGCATACTTTTTATTTTGTTATCAGATAAATATTTATCATGCTAAGAGCACATCTTTCCATTTCTAGTTAGTAATAGTGCTCTCTCACTTTATTCAGTCAACACATATCACTGAGTGTCAATTGTTACGCCAGGCTATGCTCTAGGTGCTGAGTGTACAATGACAAGCATGTGTTCTCATGGAAATCCAGTCTAATTAGACATAGACATTAATAATTTTTTTTTTTTTTTGTCGGGGGGATGGAGCGTCACTCTGTTGTTAGGCTGGAGTGCAATGGCACAATCTTGGCTCACTATAACCTCCGCTTCCCAGGTTCAAGAGATTCTTGTGCCTCAGTCTCCCAAGTAGCTGGGATTACAAGTGCCCGCCACCATGCCTGGGTAATTTTTTTGTATTTTTAGTAGAGACACAGCTTCACCATCTTGGTCAGGCTGGTCTTGAACTCCTGACCTCGTGAGTTACCCACCTCAGGCTCCCACAGTGCTGGAATTACAGGCATGAGTCGCTGCACCTGGCCAATACAATTTTTATACAAAATGTGTGTTAGTAAAATGATTGTTGGATTTTATCAAATGCCATTTAGGCGATAATTTTTAAAAATTTGAACTATGGAATTCATGCATTTTACTAAGTTCACTAATGTTGAACTTTTATGTTTATGGATTAAAACTATTTTGCATTATATTACATAAGCATTTCCACTCTCTGATGCTTGTGTGAGACTGATATATAGTTTGCAAAAGATAATTTGATTGAATTTATTTATTTGTTTATTATTTGATTTTATCTTATTTATTTTTGAGACGGAGTCTCGTTCTGTCTCCCAGGCTGGAGTGCAGTGGTGGGATCTTGGCTCACTGCAGTCTCCGCCTCCCAGGTTCCAGCAATTCTTCTGCCTCAGCCTTCTGAGTAGTAGCTGGGATTACAGGCATGCACCACCATGCCCGGCTAATTTTTGTATTTTTAGTAAAGACGGGGTTTCCTCATGTTGACTAGGCTGATCTCAAACTCCTGACCTCAGGTGATCTGCCTGCCTCAGCCTCCCAAAGTGCTGGGATTACAGGCATGAGCCACCGCAACTGGCTGAATTTTATACTGAAAATTCATGTTTGAAATTTGGAAAAGGTTTCTGATAATGTCGATCTGATCAAAGTGGAAGAGTACAATAACTTGAGAGATTATTATTCAGGTTCATCTTCCTACCTCCACTCTGAACCTCCCATAATGCATGTAAGACAGATTTGAATTTGTGTTATTTGAGGTTGGGGGCTGGCTGGGGATCAGAATATTAGCTAACATT
This sequence comes from Sapajus apella, assembly GCF_009761245.1. Classification (NCBI taxonomy): domain Eukaryota; kingdom Metazoa; phylum Chordata; class Mammalia; order Primates; family Cebidae; genus Sapajus; species Sapajus apella. Next base: position 11,328,822 of record NW_022436944.1, on the reverse strand, counting down.
TATTGAGAGATTGAAAAGTTTGGCCATTGTTCTGAGAGCTCTACATGTATTAACTCATTCAAGTTTCAAAACAGTGCTATGAGGTAGGTACTAATATTATCTCCATTGTTCAGGGAAAGTAAATGGGGCACAGAGACAAAGGACACAGAACTGGTAAGGAGCAGAGCCAGATTTTAAAGCCAGGTGATTCAGAGCCAACATGCTTAACTACTCTGGTAGGTGTGTGAATCAAGACAGGCAGGTTATGCTGCTATAACTAATACCAAAAATTCAATTTCTAACAAAGCAACAGATATTTCTTTCTCTTGGAAAATGTTTGTTGGGATTGGGTGGCTCTCTAGAGCAGAGTCCTCCATGTTGTGGCTCAGAATTCCAGGCTGTTTTCATCTTCTGGCAACTTAATCTCAACATTTGCTCCTACGATCATGATGATTGTGGTAGAGGAAAAGAGGGATTGCAGAGGCTTTTAAAAGATTCCTCTTGGAGGCAGGAGAATCACTTGAACCCAGGAGGCAGAGGTTGTGATGAGCAGAGACCGCCATTGCACTCTAGCCTGGGTGACAGAGTGAGACTCTGTCTCAAAAAAAAAAAAAATAAAGATTCCTCTTGGAGTGACACATATCCCCTCCCATGTTTCATTGGCTAAAGCAAGTCACATGGCCAGCCTTGCTTCAATAGACAGGGAAATGTGATCCTGTCCTGTGCCTAGAGGAGGGAAGTACCAGATGCATTGGTGACAACTCTGACGTCACAAGGGTATGTGTATCATTTCTAACTCTGCCACTGACCTTCAACAGGTCCCTTTCAATTCTGACATCCAGAAAATGACAAGATTTTTAAATTTCTTCAATTGATATATATTGTTTAATGAGAGCCTAGTGTGTGCCAAGCACCATGTAGCTCTGGCAATACAATGGTAAATATGGCAAAATTCCTGCCCTCAAGCAATTTACAATTTAATAAATATGTCTTGAATAATTTTTAGTTCTAAAATTCCAAGATTATATTATAAAACAACCACAATAACAAACTTCTCTTCATATCATCCAGAATGTTATATTCTAGATGCTCAGGCATTTTCTTAGGAGTTTCTTCCTTCTTTCTTGTGTGCCTGAATCCATTTCGCTGCAGTGAAACTCCATCACAGCAGTCGATACATACGTGGCCATGTCTTTCAAATCACTAATGTAAGTCTATATGGCACCTATTGTGAAAATAAAGCAGACTTTGCACCATTCTCACGGCTATTTTGAATTTAGTATATAGAACATTTCATAAAAAATAGGAAAAAACAAATGAGAAATACTTGGGCAGATATTGCCACGTAGTATGCATTGCAGATATAAAAGTTTTTTCTATTACTCATTAACAAACAAAATTATAAAACTTTAAAAAATTTGAAATTTGGTTTACTGTTAATTTTCCCTTAGAGAAATGTTTATTAGTATAAAATACAAGAAATATGAATAAGCATACTTGTGAGTATGCACAAAACTACTTCGCCAAGCACTTTTTAAAATCTCTTAGGATTTGAAGCAGCCTGCCAAGTTTTCATTTACTAGTTGCCTCTAGTTAAAATATAGTTCACAATGAAAAATTTATGAGAACTTGAGGCACTGTCTTCAAACATGATGCAACAGTTGAAAATTTGAATGAAATGTGCAAAGAATTCCATTTTACTTTACACTGATGCAATTGTGGTGTTTCCTTTATTTTTAATACTGCATGTTGAATTCCTAAACCTAAGCCAAAAAGTAGTGATGCAGTAGTTTGATGTGTCTTTAAAGTCTTACAGACCATTACAAATAAACTTCAGCTCAATTATGCTCATTTTCATATTATTAGAATTCTTAATCATTTAAGAGATATTATGTTAGTTTCACAAGATATCAGTTCTGGAGTACTTAATTTGCTACTTGTTTGTACTTTGAATTTGTTTAATATTGGCATGATTGTCCAGTCTTCTGCCATGACATTAAGTGCTGGCTTGTGAATCCCAAATTCGTATCTCCAGTCATGGCTTTGTTCCTGAAGCCCACATTGGCATTTAACCACCATCTCCACCTTGTTAGCCATATAAATGGCTTGGATTCAAAATATGCAAATCAGAATGCTTTATCTTCTTCTGCTCCATCAGATTACTTTGGGATTTCTCATTTTCAGGGTGATATTATCATCCAGTTAGCCAAACAATGCAACTGGAGTCACCCTAGATTCTTCTATTTTTCTTATCAGGCTCTAAGTCCTGTTGATTTGACTTTCTTAATAGCTCCAATCTTCCTGCAACTTCTAACTTTAATTCAGGCCTTCTTTCTTAGTCACTGTGCTTCTATAACAAAATACCTAAGACTAGGTAATTTATAAATAATGGAAACTTATTTTTTATAGTTCTGGAGCTGGGAAGACCACGATCAAGGAGTAGTGGAGCTACAGGCATGGGCTTCCATGCCTGGGTATTAAAAAAAAAATTTAGAGATGGAGTCTTGCTGTGTTGTTCAGGCTAATCTTGAGCTACTGGCCTCATGTTATCTTCCTGCCTCAGCCTCCCAAGTAGCTTGGATTACAGGTACAAGTCACCACACCCAGCTGTAAAATATTTTCTATTTCATACTCTGCATGCAGTTATTGTGTGGTTCTAAGGAACTGTATTGTGTCAATACATAGACCTCAAAGGGCAATGACCTTGTTTACTGATACCACTCTATTCTGAATCCACTATGGTACCAGGTGAAAATAATTACTTATAAGTGTTTTCTGATAATGATAAAAAAATGTAAAGGAAAGAAGGAAGAAATTAAATTGCTAAAAAAAAAAAAAAAAAGGCAAACCGTTTCAAGGCAGTCTTAAATCTTGGCTTATAATATGGCCAAGGAAAGGAACCTTTACCTTCTGCTGTGGAAACATGGACTCCATCATGGCTGTTTCAAAGCTGTGAGCATCCCCTGTCTGGGTCTTCTCCCACAGGGCTCGGAGGAATTGCACAGAATGACTCTGTATGGACAGGGGCTCCGGAAACAGGCTCTGAAAGGGCATTACAGACAGAAACGGAATATACTATGTCTTGTCCCATTAGTATTGTTCGATTGATTTCAAGGCACTGCTTAGGCTTGGTTTGAACTTTAATATGATTTAAATTTAAATGAAACAAGAAAAATATCTGTTTTAAAGATCCAATATATGGGGATTGGGCATGGTGGATCAACCTGTAATCCCAGCACTTTGGGATGCTGAGGCCGGAGGATCGCTTGAGACCAGGAGTTTGAGACCAGCCTGGCCAATATAACAAGACCCCTTACCTCTCTTAAGAAAATTAAACAAAGATCAAACATATATTTCAGGATTTTCATTTTTTAACAGAAATTTAAAATTATTTAATAGGATTTTCAAAGGCAGTTGATAATGATCTCCATAAATATGCCTAACCTTTGTAACATAGTGTTTATCTCAGTGATTTACCAAGGATGTTCCTTAATTGGAATGTAGTTAATATATTCATATTTATTTTCTCAAAGATTTGGCAATTTAGGAATAAAATTAAAAGAGTAAAAAAATCAAGTCTATACAGAGTAGATCATGAAGAATAGAAATTAAATAACTAAGTTCATTATGAAATTAATCAAATATGAACAGTATGAGTGAGTGTGTGGGGGACAGAAAAAGTTTTAATTCTAAAATGTATAATGGTTGAATATTATTGAAACTTTAAGATAATTTCTTTAAGTGTTGAGCAATAAGAATGTGAACATAAAGAAAATCACATTTACATATATTTCATTCAAGCCAATGAAGATAAACTTTTCAAAGGAAGATTTTAACTTGTTCGTATATATACTAATCAATGATGTGTCTAATAATCATTTACATGTGATAGTGTTATATCTATAAATTTAAGAAGTTTTTCAATTCAAAAGAATAATTTTATAAAAACATGTAGAACATCTATAAAGGTATAAAATACCATTTACATACATACAATGTGATATATAGGATCCTTTATGTATAATGTACAATAAAATAATGAGATTGTACATTATAAAATTATATTTTATATAATTTTAAAAATTAAATATAATTTTTATATTTAATTATATAAATAAATATAAATTATAATATTATATATTATAAAATATAAATATAAATATAAATAATTATATAAATAAATAAATAAAATAAATATAATTAAATATAAAATCATATTTTCTATAATTATAAAATCATATAAAATCTTATAAAATCATATTTTCTTTTTATGTCAATGACTGTCTAAGCACTGACATATGAGACTCTCTGCCGGGCGCGGTGGCTCACGCTTGTAATCCCAGCACTTTGGAAGGCTGAGGTGGGCGGATCACCTGAGGTCAGGAGTTTGAGACCAGCCTGACCAATATGGTGAAACCCCATCTTTAAAAAAAAGAAAAAGAGACTCTCTAAGTGGTTTGTATGTACAAAGCTTCTATTTAGTGAATGAAGATTAATAAGTACTATTCCAGAAAAATTTTATTCTTATCAAAATGAACTATTTCTAGTACTGAATGGGAACAGATGGAGGATCTCAATGCTCAAGTTAGTGATCCACAGATTAAAAAAATTTAAAAGCCAGTAATAGATAAATTACATGACCCATAATATGGATACATTTGAGAATTTATTAATTATTATCAAAAGCTGGTGCAGCACCCAATTTTTCATTTAAAGAACAGGACCTGATTTAATGAATCATCAATCTAAAGAGGAGCATTTAGACTGGAATCTGTGAATTTGAGAACTGTGTGAATGTGTGTAGTTGACAGAAAAGGAACAGTTTGGCCCAATGCACAAGACTAGTGCCAGGTTGTAATTATTAATATCAAGCCAAGGTTTGAATTTTTATTTACCCTGAAGCCAGAATTCAGCCAGAAGATGACATATCATAAGTGTAGAAAAAGAAAGAAACCTTTATAGTAAAATGAACACAGGAGAAACATAGCATACACAGATGCCTTCTGATGATTTTGTTTAAAGAGAAAGACAAAGAATCAGACAAAGTCAATAAAATAATACTGGAGGGCAAAAAAAAAAAAACCCATCAAGATTTCTTGGTTTGTTTTCAGAAAACTGAAAACTGTTTAGGACAAAGCCAAAGTTGAAGCCAAATATAAAATCACTGATGAAAACTCAGTGAAAAATATAAGCAAGGTAGAAAAAAATAAGGTCGTTATTTCAAGAAAAGGAAAGAAAGTCAATGCTGTTCTTTGTATTCATGTACAATTTGGCCCCAAAATATGAGCTGTTCTCTATGTGACATTATTTAAATGTTCTTAAGAAGACTTGCTATAGAAAAAACAGTATTCCTAAGGCATGTCTAATATGTCTCTTTTCTTAATTACTATAGTTCTGCCTTATTATTATAATGTATTCAGCTTTAAAATTCATTATTTCTCAATAAGCCTGACTTTATTTTATAAAGAAATACAACTGTCTACTTGGTGGCTTTTATAGGAGCTATTATAGAAATATTTTATTAAGAGAAGTAAATAAAGTGTCATATAATTTGCTTTTCAGTCATATTATAATATTTGCATTTTGTTTTTTTCTGCCTTTGCCTTCTCTGCTTGTAGTTGCATAAAATAATGCATTTAAAAAATAAAAATACGTTATTTTTCAACCTACATGCAACAACGAAAAGATCACTGGGTCACGGGTAAGATGATATGAAATCTACCATTCAATTTTCTTATCTGTAAAAATGATTCCTAAGATTCCTTCTATTACTAACATTTTGTAATCTATACTCAAATGTTATGTGAAAGTTTAGTGCATCCAAGATAACTATTTTCAAATAAGAATCTCTTTTGATGCTAACATCTCTGCATTAAATTCTTCATTCTCCTTAAAAGTTGCTTTTTACATAATTTCACCTATGTACATATATTCTATAGAAAAAAGAGGCATTCCAGTATCTTAACACTGTCAAAAAGAATCTACTGACACTAACATTAAATGGAGATTGGAAGACTCTAGACAAATCAAGGCTAGCACTATGTAAGGGAAGCTATTCTCCCAAATAAGCTGTTTTTGCTGTTGTTTAACCAAAGATATTTTCTCTTTCATTCTTCTATTTTAAAGCCAAGAATATTTAAGATATTAATATGCTTGGTCAACTGATTAATAATTCCTTCTTTTATAAGGAAACTATTCTAAAATATAAAAAACCCAGGTTAAAATTATTAATGAAATATGTATGTGTTGCTGTTATCTACATATCAACTCTGGCCAAATAATAATTCAATAAAAATGATTATAAGCCCATATCCCACAAGCTCATTGAAGAGCCTGATGAACACAGATTATACAAACCTGCTGAAATAGAAACATGATCTGGATCCATGGCTGAGGTTCTTGGCTGATGAGAATAAAACTGGACTTACTGTATAGGCAGTAATGACCCTTCAAGGAGCAGGTGAAGAACAACTTTGCTACACAACTTCTAACAGTGTCTAGAAACAAATACATATAGCATTAAACATATGGTCTTTCCAGAGTTACACTTTATATTAATACTTCAACACACAAATGCCTTTATAAAATATTTTTCAGTTTTCAAGCTGTGAGCTAATAACTACAAACAACTGTGTATTTGAGAGTGGGTCCATTTCATGGAAAGTAGATTAAATAAATATATTTTAAATTATTATTATTATTGTTTTAATTAACATGTGAAGACTCTTTGAGCAACTCTCATGGGGGGAAAGCACTCTCACCAATAAAATGGGAGATACCATATCATTTTCATCTGATGGGACATCTTGAAGCAATAATCTGGGAACAATAACCAGATGGATAAAGAAAATCCAGGCATTTTCTGGGTAGTAAATGGCTTGCCATGAACTGTGAATGCTATTCTCTTGGTCGTACAGGGGCCTCAGAGATAGCTTCCAAAATAACTCTGGCTGAAGTGTAGCTTCCTGTGAACTGGACTGTTCTGGTTTGGAAAGGTCATCTCACCTTGAAGGATTTAAGCTGGGAGGGTTCATGAGATTATCCTGTAGGGACAAGGAAGTAGTGGGTGGGTGGTGTAGAGTAGAGGTTGTGAGGTGCCATAGGTAGAGACAGGAATGATTAATAAAATAAATGAATGAAGCAAATATGGGTTGAAATTCTATGTGCTAGGCAGTGTGTTAAATACTGGATAATAAAAGTTATCATTAATCGACTTCCACATGTGTTATGTGTTTGACTTCATTTAATTTTACCCTGCAAGATGGGTATTATTTCTGTTTTAAAGATGAGGAATCAGCTCATTGGAAAGTTAGTCTAGTGAAGCACTGTGATTGCATTGTTAACTCTTATAACCTTGGCACGTGACAAATAAATATTAATAGATAACTAATGTCTGAAGAGATGAAAGATGAATGATGCTCAGAGATCCAGAAAAAATGGCTCAAGGCTGCTCAATCTGTGGCAAAGCCAGGATTTGAACTCAGCAGGCTGATACCATGTTGGAATGTTTTAGGCTCTACTCTACTGAGGTTTTTTTTAATATCTGTCGAGTCATACTGATAGCTCATGGGGTAGCTTTTGTTTCAGAATTAATCTGACATTTTAAATGAAGTGTTTTGAAAATTAAAGAGATCAGGCGTGGTGGCTCATGCCTGTAATCCTAGCACTTTGGGAGGCCAAGGTGGGCAGATTGCCTGAGCACAGGGGTTTGAGACCAGCCTGGACAACATGGTGAAACCGTTTCTCTACAAAAATTCGCTGGACACGGTGGCATCTGCCTGTAGTCCCAGCAACTTGCGGGGCTGAGCAGGAGGATCGCTTGAGCTCAGGAGGTGAAGTCTGCAGTGAGGTGAGATCGTGCCACTGCACTCCAGCCTGGGCAACAGAGAAAGACTCTGTCTGAAAAAAAGCAAAAAGAAAGAAGGAAGGAAGGAAAGAAGGAAGGAACAAAAGAAAGGAGAATGTTAATAGATTCAGTGATCCTCTTAAAAATGTAAATGAACTAGAGTTTGTTGAAAGTCGATGAGAAAAGCCAGGCACGATGGCACACACCTGTAGTACTAGCTACTTGGGAGGCAGAAGAGGAAGAATCCCTGAGGCCAGGAGTTCAAGGCCAGCTTGGGCAATATAGTGAGACCACATCTCTAAAAGCAAACAAGCAAAATAATAAAAACTGATGGGGATCCTAGTAAGGGTGACAAAGTCAGTCCCCACCTAAGACAGAGTGTTGTTGAATTATCGGAGAATGGGAGAGGAAGACTTATCTGTGCTCCATCAGAGGTCAGGTATGAAGGAAGTAACAGGCTTTTCAGGAAAAGTTTGGAAAATCTTAGAGAGAGTGGCCAATGGCAGATTAGGGGAGAAGGTCTTGGAAACCAAACAGCAATGTAACAGGGCAAATTAGAGATATATACAGAAATGTTAGTCATTAATAGCTTTCTGTGATTGTGAAACATTAGTACAGAAGAGGACTAGTTTTTGTGGACAGTACTTGTTTCAGGAAATTAAAGATTTAAGTTGAGCATACAATGTTCTTGTATAAAATCAGAAATTATGTCTGTATTCTGTGGGTGAATGAATCATGAGGTGTAAAGGGTGCTTGAAGCCTTAGTGGAAAAGACCAGGAGGTCTGGCACTGGGAGAATAGAATGGAGCACAATATCAACTTAGAATTGCCTTATCAGAAATTATTTGACAATGATAATTTTTTAAAAGTTGGCACGTATGCTTTGAAAAATTAAATTTAATTTATTCTAAAGAAATAGGAAACCTAGTATCTCAAAAGCACATACAAAAAATGGTATTTGAAATAAATCTAAATGTAACATATATGTTGAGATAGCAATGTTTTGTTTTAATGAAAAGTTTCAAAAGTTATTTTCTAAGAATTTATCTAGTTAGCTTGAGAGTTGCAAGTTGGACTTTAGGCCTTTACCTTAAAAAAATAGTTTCCATCTCTTTCCTCTTTCTAAGTTTTTACTGCCTATTCATGTTTTCTTTTGAAAATAAACATTGATTAGATTTATTTCACTCACTCTGAGCCCACCAGCTTTTTATACACAAACCATAGGAGTCTCAGATCGCATAAAATGGTCAAAGTACTACAAGAGAGAGATCCTTAACTTAAAAGCATATACACTGGCTATAAAAATACATCAGTTTTGTGATATAAGTCTTCTGTTAATGCTTTCAGTAAATCTGGTCTGTACCAGTATTTGTATCCTTATTTTTTCCAGCGCTTCCTTGGCTTGGAAAATTCCCCCTATGACCTTAAGACTTAGTTGTTAATTTTCATGTGTTTTTTCACTCCTGTTCATTCCATGGTATCAAAAGTTGGCATGCAATAAATTGTTGTTGGATGAACAAATGAATGGATGAATGTCAGATATGTGTTTAGAGCAATAGGGGCCATGTTGATGGCCCTGTTCTTAAGAAGCTTACAGCCAAATGGGAGAAACATCGATACTTATAAGAATGGTTATAAGTTGTTTTCAGTTTATTAGATAATGGAGGGACACACAATAATGACTGCTCAGAGAAATAAGCAACTCATTCTGACTGGGGAACAAGGGGAGGCTTCATGGAGAAGGAGATATTTGAGGTATATTTTGAAAAATGATCAAGATTTTGAACTTAAAATATGAGAGAAACAGGCACTTTAAGTATAGGGAACCCTGAAAACAATCACATAAATATAAATGTTTAAGATAATTCCAGATAGTATGTTTAGTATATCTCAGTCATTGAAATTTACATATATAATTGTATAATTGATGCCCAAAGGATTATTTATTTTTCTAGACTAAATTTTGAAGACAGAAGTCATGCTGTCTCAAATATAAAATGTGTTCCATATTAAGTCAAATCTGAGAGTAGTTTCTTTATTTTTATTGGAATGTGGCTTCTTTTTCTTGAGATGGACTCTCGCTCTGTCGCCCAGGATAGAGTGCAGTGGCGTGATCTCAGCTCACTGCAACCTCTGCCTCCTGGATTCAAGTGATTCTCCTGCCTTAGCTTCCTGAGTAACTGAGACTACAGGTGCCTGCTATGACGCCCGGCTAATTTTTGTATTTTTAGTAGAGATGGGGTTTCACTATGTTGGCCAGTATGGTCTCGATCTCCTGATCTTGTGATCTGCGCACCTCAGCCTCCCAAAGTGCTGGGATTACAGGTGTGAGTCACTGCGCCCGGCCAGGAATGTGGCTTCTATTTATAATAATCAAAGGATTTGGTTTGGACTTTATAAAGATTAAAGTTAACATGAACAGAAGTAATTATAGGATATAATGTGTTATATGTTAAAATACTCAAATATATTACACAGATAAATTTAAAGACAATACAAAAATACAAGAACTTTTGGTCTTCTTTTTGAGTCAAAATCTTTAAGAATCATTTTGGAATTCTTTGTTTCTTCTGCCACTCTTCCTCTACGATGCTATTTATATGCCTTTATTACTGCACTGCATTCAGTAGACCATATCTGAGAAACACATCATTCTTCTTGGGAGACTAGACACTTATAACCCATTTCTCAGGTGGCCACTCATATAACCTATGCCATTATATATTTTTTTGTTTAGGGTTAAGTGTCTTAAGATTAAAAATTTAATATGGCTTTGATTTTTTAATAGCTAGTAGAAATATCAAAGAATTGGCTTTAGTTTTGGAAAAAAAAGAATAAATTAGGTTTAATTTTTAATTATTTATCCTTTGAAAGTTCCCTCCCAGTGAAATAAGAGTCAGATAAATGTATCTGGCTCATTTCCCAGGTGTTCCACTGAGCCAGTCTTTTTACTATCTAAACTATATTGCTACAATAATTTGTAAAAGCACAAACACATGAATATGTTTGCTGAAACTGCTAGACTATAAGTATTTACATATTGGACATAGCTTATAAATAAACAACAAACTCAGAGAAGCCATTTTGAGAGATTTAGTAAAAGAACTAATCTTCACTGACTCCTTACTTTGTACCAACATGTAAGTATAACCAATTACATATCATCTTTATGAAGTAGGCTTTGTTATCTCCATCTTACTGAAGAGGAAATCTCAAGATAAAACTTCCAGGAATCAGCTGAGCCCAGGTGCCAGAGCCTGTTCTCTTTCTAGTACATAAGTGAATGGATCAGATAAAATAGAGGTAATAGAAGTACCTCAGAATAAGTATAATTCAATAAAAAGATCATTGGCTCAGGATTCAAACAAATCGTGTCTTACGGGTAGATTGTGTTACTTTTCCTCTCTGTCCTTGAGTTTCTTACCTGGAAAGTGGGAGCAGACCAAAAGCTGATTCAGAATGAAAAAAAAAAACACACATCTCATCTACTTAAACAATTTTTATATTTTAATTTGCTTATCTCTCTCCTAGATTGTAAGCTCCATGAGGGTAATAATTTTTTGTGTGCTATTTATATAAAACATACAACTTACCACTTTATGGATAACATGGTTTAAAATTTAAACCATTTTTAGGTGCACAGTTCATTGGCATTAAATTCATTCACATTGTTGTGCAATCATCACCACCATTCATCTCCAGAACTCTTATGTCTTTCCCAGTTGAAACTCTATACCCATTAAACCATAACTCCCCATTCTCCTCTCTACTGAGCCCCTGGCAACCACCATTTTATTTTCTGTCCTTATGAATTTGACTACTCTAGGTACCTCATACAAGTGGAATCATATAATAGTTGTTCTTTTGTTCTGGCTTATTTCACTTAGCATAATATCTTCAATGTTCATACATGTGGTAGCTTACGTCAGAATTTCTTTATTAAAGCTGAATGATTTTCCATGGTGTGTATATGCCATGGTTTGTTTGTTCATTTATCTATTGACGGACATTTGGGTTGTTCATACCTTTTAGCTACTGTAAATAATGCTACTATTAACATGAGTAGGCAAATGTCTCTTTGAGGCTCTGATTTAAATTCTTTTTGGTATATACAAAGAAGTAGCATTGTTGGATCATATGATAATTCTGTATTTAGTTTTTTTTGAGGAACTTTCATATTAGAAATGAAATTTTTGTCTCTGAAATTCTTCAATTCTATAGGCCTACAGAGGGCTGTGAAGAAATGTATCTGTGATGGCTGTCCAGAGCAGGGCTGGACATTTGCTCAGGGCTATGAGGGCTTGCTCTTGGCACTCAGGACAGGCCAGATGACAACAGGAGGAGTTTTCCTCTGCCTACTTGACACTAGTGAGACAGGAACCTTTGAAGCAATTTCCTTTATCTCCCATGTAATTCTTCTTTAATGTATTTCGAAGACAAAAAAGTAAAAACATTGATGCAATGAATGAATAATAGTGTCATTTAGTTGTATGAATGTCCTAAACTAGACAGAAAAAAAAGTAGAAGAAAATGAAACTGGTAATTTGTCTGATAAGAGCTTTTCAAAAGTAGGTAAAATAAAGCATGTTTTTGAAGGAAACCACAAAGTCCAATTTGGGAAGAAGTGTAGAACAAACTCATTACTTTAAAATGCCATTGCTTTTGGCTGAAACAGTGGAAGAAGGTATCACAAACCAGTGTGGACTACTTGTAAAACTTTCATTCCATGTTATTTATAAAATACGTTAGTATTTTAGACTAAAACTCTATTCCTCCTCACTCTCAAGTTAAAGTTTAGAATATTTAACAGAATAGCAATTATTTCATAACTTTGATATAGTAAATAGAAGAAAAGATATTTTAAGGTAAAAATAAAATTAGATTCTCAAAAATAATGATAAATTTGAAATAACTATTTGAAATTCCATCAAATAATTATTCATGAGTGGATATTGCTCTTTTTACTTAGAATTATCTTGGCTATTCAGGCTCTTCTTTGGTTCCTGGTGAATTTTTAAATAGTGTTTTCGCATTCTGTGAAGAATATCAATGGTAGTTTAATGGGAATAGCATTGAATCTAAATTACATTGATCAGTATGGCCATTTTCATGAAATTGATTCTTCCTGTCCATAAGCATGGAATGTTTTTCCATTTGTGTCATCTCTGATTTCTTTGAACAGTGGTTGTAATTCTCCTTGAAGAGGTCCTTCACTTCCCTTGCTAACTGTATTCCTAGGTATTTTATTCTTTTTGTGGCAATTGTGAATAGGAGTTCATGCATGATTTGGCTCTTGGCTTGCCTGTCATTGGTTTATAGTAATGCAAGTGATTTTTGCGCACCGATTTTGTATCCTGGGATTTAAGCAAGTAATTTAAATGATGTCTCACTAATTACCATGTAACAGGACTAATATTTATAGTTTTAAATATGTTTTTGTTTTTTGCCTTCTGAGTTCGCAGCCTTTGCCTGAATTCACTTCAGCCTCCACCTATCTGACTGTCAAGTGGAGGTGGGAGTGGCAATGGAGTAGAGATTCAACAGTTATAGGAGTACCAAAACGGTAGAATGGAATTAATTTTTTAACTGCCCAAATTGAAGCTTTTGTCTCAAGAAAGGATTTTCTAAGTTTCCTTACCTCCCTTTAGCCTATGATTCCTGAGCATGGAGGGCATACATTGTAGAACCTGTAGTATGAAAAGGGTGACAGCTTGGTCAGTTCTATTGTTGTAAGGTAGAAGAATATAGCATGGAACAAGTAAAAGAGAAAACTTTTTAGCTCTGGCAGGGGAAATTATTGAGAGAAGGAGAGAGAGAAGTGTAAAGCCATCAGAAGTGGGTCCTGACTTACCCCCACATTTGAGCTGTGGCCTGGAGAAGGAGTAGTATATTAGACACATTATGGTAACACCAAGGGCAATTGTCACCATTCAGAAAGAGATTCACTCCCAGGTGGCCCTCAGCACCAACACAGGGTAGCCAATTTAATTAAAAGGACAGATCATGAGCCAGGCAGAAAGGAACCTCTGAGGTTTAGCTTTCATGGTCACTCTTTCCTCTCTTATGGAGTAGACAGGAGCCAGAAGTAGATGAGTCTCTTGCTGGTCAACTTTTCAGAGATATTACCATAGTGAGGCAAGGGGTATGGTGTGGCTTTGCACAGTAGACTGCAGAGAGAATTGTGCAAACCAGGACTCGGGGCGGGGGGGAGATCTCACACCAGTGGGTACGGAGGTGGGGTCAGATTGGCAAGGGAGACCCCTGGACCTGCCCATGTGTAGAGTGAAAAAAAACATTATCCTTCA
>NW_022436944.1:10969079-11314592 GCF_009761245.1 Sapajus apella | reverse complement strand
TGGTGTGACCTTGGCTCACTGCAACCTCCACCTCCCGGGTTCAAGCGATTCTCTCACCTCAGCCTCCCAAATCACTGGGATTACAGGCATGCGCCACCAAGCCCAGCTAATTTTGTATTTTTAGTAGAGACAGGGTTTCACCATGTTGGTCAGGCTGGTCTCAAACTCCTGACCTCAGGTGATCCACCCACCTTGGCCTCCCAAAGTGCTGAGATTATAGGCGTGAGCAACTGCGCCTGGCCAGAAAGAACATTTTTACCCAAATGAAAGATTGTCTCCTAAAGTACCATTCAAATGAGTAGATGGGATTAACTTTAGTCAGGGACTCTTAATTTTCTTCCTCACTAACCAGTGGTTGGTTGCTCATGGTCAGCTTTAGACATAATAATGGTACATTTTCTCTGCAAATGTAAGTTGTAATGTAAAACAAAATTTGCAATATTACAATAAATGAAAAAGTAATCATGGAGAACAAAGCTATGATACAGTGAAGAAGAAGACTCGTGGAGAAAGAAAAATTGTCCTAAAGAATCAGGGAGCTTTAGGAACACTTACAAGAGTCACACAGCAAAGGGTAGAGGGTAGGGAGTGAGCTGTAGGAGGACACTGAGGATTTGCATGTGAGGGCTGAAGTCAAATAACACACAGTGGTATGTAGTGTCCCTTGGTACATATACACTTGCAAATTTCTTACATGAAAACTGTTAAAAAAAATTGTGCCTTCTTGCTGCTTTATGTTACTATTAAAGAACAGAGTATGACTTGCCCATTAACCTATTCAAATCAGGTGTTGAAGAGCCTTGCATGCTCTCTCAAGCAGCGTTTCTGCCCTGAGAAAGGGAACAAAGAGCCCTTCCTCTCAGAAGCCACTCTAAAGCCAACTTCTCTGATCCCTTATCCAAAGTTCAATTCTTCTCCGAGGTGGTGGTTAGGAGCACAGATTCTGGAGCGAAACTTTCCTATTTACTAGCTGTGTGTCTTTGGGCAATTAACCTCTCTGTGGCCTAACTGGGAAGACTAATAAGAGCTCCTATTTCTAAGTGTTGTTTAGGGTGACCAGCCATCCCGATTTGCCTGGGATTAGGGTGGCTTTTGAGACTCAAGTCTTCCAGTGCTATCACTAGGAAAGTGCTGGACAAACTTGAATGAGTTAGTTATGTGAGCATAAAATGAGTTAATTTACGTGGGACTCTAAGACAGACACGTGCTTGGCACAGAGCTTGTGTTTAATCATGTTCATTATCATGATCACTGTTACTACTACTATTGTATATGGAAAAAAATAGATCCCTAGGCCAGGTGGAAATGTTTGAATGTTGCTGTAATGCTCTTTTAATTAGAGGAAGAGACTGCATAATGACCCTTGGCATCTAGGTTGCTCAGTGTCCTGAAATGTTCACCTAATTGCTTATTTAAAAATGAATTTACTATACAGCTAATACTGACATGCAGGCCAAAATCCAATTCTATACAATTCTATACAATTCTATACAAATCCAAAGCTATGTGTAAGTAAGGATTTTGATGCACATGTTGTTTGAGGCCCAGAGCATAGAAATGTTGCAGGAATGCCACCAGGAAGCTCAGGAAAGGATTGATATTTTGCTCTATTCAAAGCTTCGTGAAAGGACGACCAAAAAAGCTAACATTAATTGATGAGTTTTTAAGTACTGGGCACTAAGAGTTTTATGTGTGTATTGCCATTTAATAATCATGCCAATGAAGTGGATCCTTCTGGTTTTGTGGAAGAATCTGAGGCTCAGAGTTATCAAGTAATTTATCTAAGGTCACATGGCTAGCAACTGTCAGTCCAGACAAATCTAGACTGTTTGACTCTAGTGCCCATTATACTCTGCATCTTACGTAGGTTATCTTTCAGACAAAGCAGCAATTATTAGTCTTTCAAGTCAAAAAGAGCTTTAATTTATACCCACTTATTTTTAATGATTTAAATCTTGTAAATTATATATTACCTTCATTGATTCTGTATTTAGAGACTTGTTGATAATTTGCTTTTGGTTTTTGTAGCAGTTTTGATCTTTATAGTATAATTGAATGAGTTATGCAGCACATTCCCATCCATGCCCAAACCCCTCTTGAGAGAAGCCCAAGTGATTGATCCATCAAATCTCAGCTCAAGGTATTACTGTTTTCCAGTAGGAACCGCCTGAACTGAAGGCAACAGGAATCAAAGAAACAAGTCAAGGAAAAAAATTGCCTCTGTCAGGTTAGATTTAGAAACCAGAACATCTATAGTAAAAGCAAATGTCATAAGCATTAAATTATTTTTCTATAAATTAATGCTTCACAAGACAGAGGTCAATATATCTTTGAAATCTTAGTTTCATTTATTGCGTCTTTCAAGTTGTATTCATGTATAACTTATTTCACTTTTATGTGACCTAAAATCCAGTGATAATGACATCAATCATCATGATTAAACAGAGTTGCCTTTTTTTTTTTTTTTTTTTACTATTTCTGATTAATTATTTTTACTTTCATTTTCTTACTGCTACTCAGATGAAAAGTCATAAAACAGGGTAGTAATGTTATTCAGCTTCCAGAAACTTAACCTTCTAGTAGTAAATTTGAAACAGCTGGTTATATATTTTGCTCTATTGAAGGAAACAGGAAGATCTACTGAAGAACTAAAGTAAAAGTTAACAGAGTTGAATTAGCTCTGCCTCAATTGGCTGTTTCCCAGTGGTCCATCAGGTAGCATGAACTTTGGGATAAGAAGACAACATTAACTGAACAGAGGCTGTAGGAGTGTCTTATCGTCCCCAGAAACTCTAGAATCTCAGAAAGTTGCCTTGTGAAGGAATTTTGATATTAGGGGTCAATTCAAAATCTTATGTCCCAGAGTTGGAAGGGACTTTGAGTGGTGGTCGCTCTTCTAATAGGCAGGATTGCAAAGGAATCAACTCAGAAAGCTCTTCTTTTCTTTCAAGTCTTGAGATCCAAAACACTTAAAGCTGTGAGCATGAAGAAGCTCACAGTTCAATTTCCCTCATGTCTTTAGATCATAATGACTTCGCTTTGAAATTAAATAAAGTGTTTCTACATTAGCAAGACCTGTATTGTCAACTTTTCTGCTTCACTGAGAGTCCTCTCTTGTGAAAGGGAATCTGGAAATTAGAAAGTCGAGATGAAGGCATTTATGACCTAGGGCCTGCTTGAAAATAGTTGAAATATTTAAAACCCATCTGCACTGCATGATAGCTTATTGCTCAAAGGAAATCTCTTAGCAGAAAACTGTTGAGCTGTTGCCCCCAGGAAAGGACTTTCCACATTCATAAACACGCAACCATCTGAGCAGCTACACAGTAACTGGGATTGTTCTATATGAAAAAACTCTATCATAAAACACTTCATTATTATTGAGTCTTGGACTGGACTTCTGGATTGATAGAAGTGGTAACAAATAGATAAACGATGAAGGGTCTTTCTCAGGATTTAGATGGCAAAAAGGCAAAGGGTAGCTCAAGCACTAAGTTTCCATAAGGATCCTGAAAAGGCCATGCTCCAGCTGTAGGGATCATGGAGCCTGCTCTTGCTTATGCCAGCCCTTATCAACTGTCAAGAGCAGCAATCTCCCATGCAGGTTTTAACCCAGCCACATCCAGAACCAAGGGAGGCGGGCCTGGTGGTTAACCAAAGTTCCAAGGCCACTGTGTTAATGCGCTGGAAATAGTCTGGGTTGGGGATAAACAAAGATGGAGATACATAAACAAAGATGGAGATACATAAACTATGGGTCTTCACTCTTCTTCCCTGGTGGGACCCACCCCATCTTTTTGTTGGAATAGAAGCCACCTCTGAATTCTACCTAGCTGCTGCTAGTGCCCTCATATCTGGAGATTCGCCCTGCACATGGATATCCCATGTTCACCTGGATGGATCTTGCTGGATGGATGAAACATGACTTGTGGCCAAGAACCGCATCTGTCCAGGAGCTCTTGCTGCCCTGCAAATTTCATCCTTTCAGATAGGATGCTGGGGCTCATCTGCAGGGCCACTGCTAACAGCTACACAGGCTTTTCACCACATGAGTCAAGGAGGGAAGTCATTCCCATGGGCCACAGTGTAAGTGATGCCATCTGGAGTTGGGCAATACAGAAACTGTTTATCCAATGCAAGTGAGCCACATTTCTAGGACAGTGTGATTTGAAGTGGTATGGTGATCCTTGTGGGAGGCTGACATTCTATTCTAGTTAGTCTCTTCTCCTCTATCACTTCTTACCCCATCGCATATGCCTATGATATTCTTACTTCTTTCAACCCCATGCATACCTGTGGCCAAGACCCTGCTTTACAACTCAGCCAAACCTCACCTCGCTTACTAAATCCAGCCCCAAGAATGAAAGACAGGGAGAGAGATATATATTTGAGAAATTGGATGTAACTCTTGTTCCAACAGAAGATGATTGCAGAGGGCCGCAGGACCCCTCTGGCCAGGACAGAAGCCTTGCATAGCACAGTAAATTTGCCCTGAGAAAGGATCATACTTCTTGCAGCTCTTCCATGGTATATGTATGTTCAGTGGTAATCAGGCAAATAAATAGTAAGAGAAACAGAAATATGATTGTACTTGCAGATTTGAATAAAAACGGTCTGTTCTTTAAGGACTGAAACTTTGTTAACATTGTTCTGAGAGCTTGAGAGCACTCTCCCATTGTACATGAGCTTTATTACCACAAGACAAGGTCAGCTCAGCCCATAGCACAGGGGGCTAATAGGACACACCATGCTGCTACCCAGCCTGGGCTCAAATCTCAGGTCTACCTCGGGCCTGCCAGTTAAGTGATCTTAGGCAAATATTGTTTTCTATATTTCAGTTTCCACTTTTGCAATTTGGAGATAGTAATATGTACCTTACAGGGTCAAATAAAACATTTAAAATACTACCCAGTACATGGTGTTTGCTGCTACTGCTGGCATAGAAGAGTTAACTCCAACCACTCCATAATTATGCTGATTATGTGTGTTTATTTGTGGAGGATATGCTGCTTATTAAGTATGGAGTTTGTCACAGAATGTGTGGTCATATATTTAATGCAAATTTTTATTGTGGTAAAATACATGTAACATAAAATTTACCATTTTTACCATTTTAAAGTGTACAGTTCAGTGACAGTAAGTACATTCATGATGTTGTACACCCATCACCACTGTCTAGTTCTAGAACTTTTCCATCACCCTAAATGGAATCCCTATATCCATTAAGCAATTATTCTTCATTTCCCCTCCTCCTAGCTCTTGGCAACCAAGAAATCTGCATCTTGTCTCTATAGATTTGGCTATTCTGGATATTTTATATAAATGGAATCATATAATGAGTGACCTTCTGTGTCTGGCTTCTTTCACTTATTATAATGTTTTCAAAGTTCTTCCATGTTGTAGCGTGCATCAGTATTTCATTATTTTCATGGCTGAATAATATTCCACCATATGAATACACTACATTTTATTTGCCCACTCATTCGTTCATGGACAGTTGAGTTGTTTCCACCTTTTGGTTATTGTGAATAGTGCAACTATGAACATTCACGTACACACTTTGGTTTGAACACTTGTTTTCAATTCTTTGGAGTATATTCCTAAGAGTGGAATTGTTGGGTGGTATGGTAATTCTATGTTTAACTTGTGAAGAATGATAATATATTCTTAAATAATTATTTCCTCATTCTTATAGTGTCCAAACTTGAAGATAAAACTGTCATATTAATTATGAAGGAGGTGAATTTGAATAGTGACATCTGCCATCGCTTTCCCAGTCTCCTGATTGTACAGACAGATGAGGAGCAGCCCTTACAAATAGTACTCAAATCAGAATCATTTCTGATTGGGTGGCTGCCTGCTTACAATTACAGAAAAGTGTTATTGTGGCAATGCTGTTTTATATTTTTGGATTGATTTCAATTTTGTTTCTGATATTTCCAGGAATTTAGCCAATAATACTTCCCAAAGTAGGAATAATGAAAGTTTAAATTATGAAACTAACTGAAAATTGAACTTCTCTCTAAATGACTATATTGACACTTTTAGTTCTCCAGTGAATTTTTCGTATCCACTAGGAAGAATGCACCTTCCAATAATAGTGATGAGTGTTACTCAGTTCTGTGATAAGGAATCGTCTTTTTTCTTTCCTTCCTTCTCTTCCTCCCTCCCTCCCTCCTTCCCTCCCTCCCTCCTTTCTTCCTTCCTTTCCTCTTTTTCTTTCTTTCTTTCTTTTCTTTCTTTTTTATTTTTTTGGAGTCTTGCTCTGTCACCAGGCTGGAGTGCAGTGGTGCGATCTCAGCTTGCTGCAACCTCTGTCTCCTGGGTTCAAGTGATTCCCCTGCTTGAGCCTCCTGAATAGCTGGGATTACAGGTGCATGTCACCATGCCCAGCTAATTTTTTGTATTTTAATAGAGATGGGGTTTCACCATGTTGGGCAGGATGGTCTCAATCTCTTGACCTCGTGATCCGCCCACCTCGGCCTCCCAAAGTGCTGGGATTACAGATGTGAGCCACCACGCCCAGCTGAGGAATGTTTTGGGACAGTTACCTGATCACAAAATCCTCCAGGGGAAGTTCACTCAGAAGAACTCAACATTTTCCTACCAGGTACTCTTGATGGTCGCCAAATACAAGTTAGATGTCCAAACATTAAGAATACAAAGTAGTCAATGTCAACATGATCAGAAAGAATCTGGGGTATTTTCATAGGAATTGGTACAGTTTGTAGATATGAAAGTAATTTTGGAGTTTACATGGATTTTAAATCAAATATACACATATCTATATATTTGCATGATGCTAATGTAGTTGATTTATGGCAACAATAGAGTCACTTTGTGGTCATATTGAGTCAGTGGAAACTCATATGGTAGAAATATATACTTGGCTCTACCAAGCACAGATTTATCAAAAGTTGTTCAGAGGCAAGTAAGGCAGGCAAGCCGTGATCCCCTGCAGATACCATTCCATGTGCTACCAATTACTTTGCAACTCTACAAAATGCATAACAGTAACCAGATATGGGGCACAGAAAACTTTAGTAAATTCCATTATTAAACTGCACCAAAATGGTTCTGTTTATATTTTTTTCTCCCCAGAGGAAGGAAGGACGACCCTAAGATAATGTATACGTGAGTCATTCATCGCATTGCTCTCTCCAGTTGGCAGTTCTGAACTAAGACCTTCTGGGCTGGTTGCCACCAGACCTCAGAATAACACTTGTGGGAGAGTGATGTGTATTTACCAGGAGGTTTATCATGCCAGATATGTTGGTGCAGGGCATACAGGACCTCCACATAGTGTATATCAACTGTATCAAACTCAGTGAAACTCCTATTAGAAGTGGCCTTTAGCAACTACTAAGCCTGACTTTGCTAAGATGCCAACCATCTATTCCCTGTTGATTTCATGATCATGTGGCTGACATGATAAAGTTAAGGGGCATCTTATTTCAGCCACTGCTGCTAAATGAGGTGTTATTGAATAGAAAGCAACTAATTCTGTGCAGCCAATTCTGGGGACATATCATAAATTTGAAAGCCAATTTTAGAAAATAATTCTAGCCTTAAGGAAATTCAGTTCTTCAGGCTACAAGTAAGACTGGACGCCTCTGAGGAAGGTACTTTCATGAGGCTAATTGTACTCTTAGAACATATGTTCTGAAAAATGTTACAGATTACTTGTCATTGATGCAGCTGCTGTAGTGACACGAAGAGCCATTAAACTTGAGGAAGGTTGATTTCATTTGTTATCCTGCACTGGGGAAATGTCTAACAGCATCACAATCATTAACAAATACTTTGAGGACTTACCAAGAAGGAGACATTGGGCTGAGTGCTAAAACTATAAAAAGACTCAGAGTCTTACAACTTAAAACAGAGATGTCAGACGTATATGAATATTTAAAAAGAGCAATCCATGATCAAGTGCCAGATGAGAAGTACTAGGTATCACTGGGGTATAGGAAGTAAGACAGGCCAGCCTTGATGAATGCTAGCCTAGATAAATAAAATAGAGGGTACCTAGAGTAGCAACAGTTTGGGTAAAGGCATGAAGGTGAGTTTGAGAAGGCAGTGTGGGATAGAGAAGCAGTGGCAAGATCGTAGAGCCAGGGCCAAGTCCTGATTCTGCCTCCTACTGGCTGTATTGCCTTGGACAGGTTATTTGCCTTTTTATTTTCTCATTCATAAACTGAGGACAGTGCTAACTACACTACAGACTTTTCACCAGGATTAAATAAAATTATTTGTTTACTTTTTAAAATTTTCTATCACCTTCAGCAATATTATGATGCTCAAAGTCAATGAAATTATCTCCAAAAAGCTGCTGTCAAAAAGCCCAAAGTCTGTTAGCACAGGGAAATTGGGAGGTGTTTTTTTTTTTTCGTTGACATTCTCAAATACAGTAGACCACTGGGCAACACAGTAAGACCACATCTCTATGAGAAAAAAAAAAAAAAAAAAAAAAAAAAAACTTGATGTAGTGGCCTGTGCCTGTAGTTCCAGATACTTTGGGGGCTAAGGTGGGAGGATGGCTTGAGCCTGAGCGTTGAGGCTTCAGTGAGCTGTGTTTGCACCCCTGCAGTCCCGCCTGGGCAACAGGGAGGCCCTATCTCAAAAACAAAAAACAACTCCCCACAAGAAGAAAAGGAATGTGCATGGGATAAGGAAATGCAAATACAATGAACTGAGACAGGAAAGGAGAACAACAAAGAGTGGGAGAAGATAAGACGATTTATTATGAAGAAAGGAAGTCAAATCAAAGGAAAGGCAGTCATGGAATAGTGGGTAGTAAAAACCCAAGAAGTCCAAATGTTTTCTCCTTTGAATAGAGCATATAGGATCTGAATATAGATAGTGTCTACTGTGGGGCAGAAAAGGGAACGGAGTACAAAAATTGTCCATCTCTACACAAAAGAAATCAGTCAACTATACATACTTTTTTTTCTCATCAATTCTCCAAATACTCTGCTGTGAAAAAGATGGGAGTTACTGGCTTCGAGTTAGTGAAGCCTGCTATATGTGACTCCAGTGACCCTTGAAGTTTGCATGTCGCTATTGAGCACACCATTTCCTAACACACTGCCTTTGTCTGCTGGGCTGAAGCAGGGCAGTGGAATGAGTCACTACATAGCCCACCAGTCACCATGGCTACCAGCCTCCCTCTGGCTGCTGCTTCCTTCCTGGACCGAGACCCTAACATGCAAATCAGCATTCTAGAATCCTCCTGCTGGCATTTCTTGTCTTCTCATTTTCTACTCCTTCCTTATAGAATAGCTCCTCATCAATGAGTACTAGGAGCGACTGCAAATATTGGCGAATATTTCCCTTGGGTCTTAGAAAGCAGTCACGTGCTGGGCAGACCTGTCCCTTGCTTCTCATTTGTCGATTCATTTGTGAATTCACTGAACTGTACTGTGTTGAGCTCTTGCTCTGTGCTCAGTACTGTGCTAGACACTGGGGATAAAGAAGGTTCAGAGGCTATAGTGATACTGCAAAGGTATTGACTCAGAACCTTGTTGCTGACTGCATCTATTCTCAGTTGTTGTGGTTAGGGTGCTCCGCTCTGATTCTGGCCCCGGGACTCCAACCCATACCCTACACACACTTGGGAGGTAACTGAAGTATGTGAGATAACTGGGTTATTTAAGCCAGACTCCTAAAAGTAGAGGCTACTGGAAAACTAAACAAGGCATCTTGAATTCTATGCAGGGTCTGGGGAATCTCACCAGGCTCCAAGGGCTGTTTCTGTCCCACCTGGGCCTTGATCAAGGTCCCCAGGGGCTGAGAAGATTGTTCTAGTGCCCTGGGCTTCTGCTTGTCCAGTGTTTTAGGGGACAAGGAAATATTTTGCAAAGGTCATTTATCTGTGAAAGCAGTGACTTATGACATGGGAAGGCCTCTGCTGGCTGCAGGGGTTGGCCCCGGCCAGATTTGCTGCTGCATGTATTTCTGTGCCCTGGTCAGCCATCCACCAAAGGTGGCAGTCCCATTCCTCATCCTGTGCTGGTGTTGCCGAGCACTGGGCCCTGCACTGGACTAGTGGACAAAGGTAGCTGACGGATCCACTGCTCTAATGATACTGACCCATTCACTGTAAACACCTCAATCTCACACTCCTCTTTGTACTCTCCCGTGTCTCTAAATCCTCACCTGTCTGGAAAATGTCAGCCCCTTGTGTCTGGTGGAAAGTGATAGAGGGTGGGAACACAAATAATATAAATTATTTCAGTATCCTGTTCAAGAAGGTCGGGTGGTGGGGTTGTAGAATTTGGATTAGAAAAGAGAAAGGGAATTCTTCTTAGATCCCTGACTCATTTATTGTGCCCAAACCCCTTCACTGTTTTCTGGTTGTGGTATTCCAAGCCAGCCTTACCTAAAGTGAAAGAATAGAGTGTCCTACTCACATCTTCCTGAACAAACCCTGCCCACAATCATCTCATTCCATGTCAAGTTATTTTTATTTATATTTGATTTGTAATTACATCTGAGATACAAGGAAAGGAGTATGACTAAACCAGACAAAGATTCTTTTTCCTTCAAAAGTCAGTAAGGTCATCATTATGACAGTCTAGGTATAGGCCTCTTCTTAACATCTGCAAAGGGCATTTCTTGATAAGATTTCTATTATCAGCAAAATATCTCATAGGAATCAGAAGAGCTTACAAAGCATATATTGATGGATAAAGTAAAAATGAATTTGAAACATGTGGATTACATTTCCTTAAAAATGTGCTTAAGTTTAAAAGTTAGCAATAGTAATACTTAACTAAAAGCATTGGGGAATTTCTTAAGCCTCAAGTGTTTAAAAGATCAATTTCTAAGTTAAAATTAGATGGCTTCTCTTACCCACTAAGGAACTTTAATTTACATTAAGCGTATTCCTAGATAATACTTTCACTGACCAGGGTTGGTAATATGTCAGTGTTTTATTTCTTGTTTTGGAAATTTCCTCATATTTTAGTGCTTTAAATCCTTTTTTTTCTTTTGAGACAATTTCTTACTTTGTTGCCCAGGCTGGAGTGTGTTGGTGTGATTACACTTCACTGCAGCTTCAACCTCCTGGCTCAAGCAATCTTCACAGTTCAGCCTCCCAAATAGCTGGGACCATAGGCACGTGCCACCAAGCAAAGCTAGTTTTTTAAAACATTTATTTTTGGTAGAGATGGGGTCTCTCTATATTGCCCAACCTTGTCTTGAACGCCTGGGTTCAAGCAATCCTACTGCCTCAGCCTCCCAAAATGCTGGAATTATAGGTGTGAGCCACTGTGCTTGGCCTAAATTCTGAATTAAATCCATTATTTATATAGTTATTGAATTGCTTTATTATTTGCTGTTGCAAATAAATTCAAAATATACAATAGTGCAGGAAATGCAAAGTTAAAAGTAAAATTTCTAGAAACAATAACATCTTAAGTATTCAATGTACATTTGATACTTGAATTACTAAGAAACTGTACAATAGAAATACTGTAGGAATACAAAGGATATCTATATTTGTCTTTTTTTTTTTTTACAGTTTGCTCATCTGTTTATAACAGTTTAAAAACTTTGTTAAAAACAAACAAAAAAACCCATGGTGTACCTGTAAATATGAACTAATGTGACTGTAAAATAAAAATTCAGCAGAAAGACATGATTGAGATATAGCAATAGTCTTAACTGTTTACATTTGCTGGAAAAAAATCATGTTGATTTAAACATAATCAAGGTTATTTTTCACATAAATAGAAAAAATCATGTAGCTTCAGAGAGATGTAGAAAGAAGATGGTCCAAAGTCCAATGCTACCAGCTCTTGCTGCATGAAACACTGGCTGTCATGCAGCTGAGGTGGAGCAAGAGGGCTGATGAGAGATGCCTAGCACTCTTTCCTCCAACAGGAAAGGTCCACAGCAATGGATAAACAGCTAAGGTTTGACTGGAGTGTGGAAGGGAGAGCACTGAAGTGCAGTGGGGGAGTGGAGATGCACATTTGGTGATTGGAAGCCCAAGCAGGAAGCATGGAGGCACCAGGCCTCTGGAGCCCCCTCTTCTTTTTCTGGATTGGATCTGCCTAGAATCAGAAGGGACTTCCCATTTCCAGGAAAAGGTAAGCAGAAGTTCCTCCCCACCCCCTATTGCCACCACAAACACAGTCCTCACTACCAGAGAATCCTACAGGCCTCTCAAGCTATAAGCCAAGTTTGTAGAACTGCCAGGAATTCATATGGCTGCACTTCCCAGTTTAGTAACACAAAGTATCCTCTCCACCTGTTATCCATCCTCTGTGAGTGAAGCTGCTGCCGCTAGGCACCACCTTGAAACCAGACACCTCTGGAGTGCCCTTTTCTGGGGTTTAGAAGCCACTGCACCTCTCCCACACTGAGGGTACATCTTCATTCCACCTAGCCCCAGCTGTATGGAGCCTGGGCCAGGGATCCACTGTGATTCCGGTCCTACATAGCAGGGAAACCACCTTCTGCCACTGAACTTCCAGCGAAAGGAACAGTCTGGGAGTCCTGTGCGTGGAGAACCCCACCTTGAGCTGGTCAAACCACTGTGTGTCTGCCCCTAAGCAGGAGAGGTCCTTAAGCTGCTAAGTAGCTCATACCCCTTGGGCCAGTGGGTTGGTCACATAGGCACCCACACTCAGTGTCTGAAAAACAGCCCTGCAGCACCCCCTTGCAGTCTTCACCACTGAGTTCTACTGAACTTTAAAGAAGAATTAATACCATTTTTTTCCTAAAAAAATTTCAAAAAATTAAGGAAGAGGAAATTATTCCCAACTCATTCTATGAGGTCAGCATATCCCTGATACCAAAAACAGACAAGGATTCAGTCAAAAAATAGAACTACATGCCAATATCTCTGCTGAACATAGATAGAAAAATCTTCAATAAAATATTAGCAAACCAAATCTAACAACACCTCAAAATGATAGCATGCCATGATTAAGTAAAATTTATTGCAAGAATGCAAAGATGGTTCAGTATATGCAAATAAATACATGTCATAAATTATATCAATAGAATGAAGAACAAAAACCAGATGATTATCTCAATAAATGCAGGAAAAACATTTGATAAAATTCAATGTCCCTTCATGGTAAAAACTCTCAACAAACTAGGCATCAATGGAACATACTCAAAATAATAAAAGCCATATGTGATGAACCCACAGTTAATGTCTTATTGAATGGAGAAAAACTGAAAGCTCTTTCCTTAAGAACTGGAACAA
This sequence comes from Sapajus apella, assembly GCF_009761245.1. Taxonomy (NCBI): domain Eukaryota; kingdom Metazoa; phylum Chordata; class Mammalia; order Primates; family Cebidae; genus Sapajus; species Sapajus apella. The sequence goes on along the minus strand of NW_022436944.1, from coordinate 11,301,373 downwards.
GATAAGGATGTCTACTCTTACCAGTCTTTTTCAATCTAGTACTGGAAGTCTTAGAACAAATGGATAAGAGACAGAAATAAAGGGTATCCACATTGGAAGGGAGGAAGTCAAATAGTCCTCTGTGCAGATGACATAATCATATATATAGAAAAACCTAAAGATGCTACCAAAAAACTCTAAAAATTAATAAACAAATTCAGTAAGATGGCAGAATACAATAAAATTTAGTGTTCCTATACACAAACAATGAATTAGCTGAAAAAGAAATCAAGAAGGTAATGCCATTTATAATAGCTATTAATAGAAACCACCACCACCTAGGAATCAATTTAACCAAAGAGATGAAAGACTTCTACAAGGAAAATTACAAAACACTGATCAAATAAATTTAAGAGGATACAAACAAATGGAAAGACATCCTATGCACATCAGAAGAATTAATAACATTAAAATGACCATACTAGCCAAAGCAATCTATAGATTCAATGGAGTCACCATCAAAATACCTATGATATTCTTCACATAAATAGAAAAAAAATCCTAGACTTTGTATGGAACCATAAAGAATCCCAAATAGCCATAGCAATTCTGAGCAAAAAGAACAAAGCTGGAGCATTACATTACTATACTTCAAAAAATACTACAAAGCTATAACAACCAAACAACATGGTACTTTCACAGAAACTGATACGTAGACCAATGAAACAGAATAGAGAACCCAGAAATCAATCCACATATCTGCGGACAACTGATTTTTGACAAAATGACAAGAAAACTCACTGGGAAAAGCATAGTAGTCCCTTAAAAAAAATGACGCTGCAAAAACTGGATATCTGCATGCAGAAGAATGAAACTGGCCTCCTACCTCTTATCCTATACAAAAATCAACTCACAATGGATCAAAGACATAAGTGTAAGACCTGAAACTTTACAACTACTGGAAGAAAACATAAGGAAAATGCTTCAAAACATTGGTCTGGGGAAAGATGTTATGAATAAGATTTCAAAAGCACAGGCAATAAAAGCAAAAATAAACAAATGGGATTATTTCAAACTAAAAAGCTTCTGCACAGCAGAGGAAATTAATCAACAGAATGAAAAGACAACTTACAGAATAGGAGAAAATATTTGCAAACTATTCATAGAACAGGAGATTAACATCAAGAATATACAATTAATCAGGTATCTTAACAGCAAAAAAAATCTAACGATCTGATTAAAAAATGGGGAAATGATCTGAACGACATTTCTTAAAAGAAGACATACATATGGCCAACAAATATATGAAAAAATGTTCAGCATCACTAATCAAAGAAATGCAAACCAAAACCACAATGAGGTATTGCCTCCTCCCAGTTACAGTGGCCATTATCAAAAATTAAAAAAAAAATGCTGGTGAGGATGCAGAGAAAGGAGTACTCTTACACACTGTTGGTAATATAAACTAGTACAACCGCTATAGAGCTATAGAGAATAGTATGGAAGTCCCTCAATATCTACAAATAGAACTGCCATACAATCCGGCAAACCCACTACTGGGCATTTATACTAAGGAAAAGAAATTATTATATTGAAGATACATCTGCATCCCCATGCTTATTGCAGCACTATTCACAATAGCTAAAATATGGAATCAATCCAGGCACCTCAAAACAGATGAAAGGATAAAGAAAAGTTGGTATATAAGGCTGGGTGTGGGCTCATGCTTCTAATCCTAGCACTTTGGGAGGCTGAAGTGGGCAGATCACCTGAGGTTGGGAGTTCAAGACCAGCCTGGCCAACATGGTGAAACCCTGTCTCTAATAAAAATACAAAAATTAGTCAGGTGTAGTGATGCATGCCTGTGGTCCCAGCTACTTGGGAAGCTGAGGCAGGAGAATCGCTTGAACCTGGGGAGGTGGAGGTTGCAGTGAGCTGAGATCATACCACTCTACTCCAGCCTGGGTGACAGAGTGAGAAAAAGAAAGAGAAAGAAAGAGAGAGGGAGGGAGGGAGAGAGAGAAGGAAGGAAGGAAGGAAGGGAGGGAGGGAGGGAGGCAGGCAGGGAGGGAAGGGAAGGAAGGAAGGGAAGGAAGGAGGGAGGGAGGGAAGGAAGGGAGGAAGGGAAAGAAAGAAGGAAAGAAAGAAAAAGAAAATGTGATATATAGACACAATGGAATACTATTCAGCCATAAAAAGAATGAAATCCTGTAATTTACAACAACATGGATGGAACTGTAGGACATTAAGTGAGAAGCCAGGAAGAGAATGTTAAACATTGCATGTTCTCATTCATATGTGGAAACTAAAATATGTTGATCTCATAGAAATAAAGTGTAGAACAGAAGATACTAGAGGCTGAGAAGAGTAGAGGAAGGGAGACACAGGGAAAGATTTGTTAAAGGATATAATCTGACATGTAGGCAGCAGGAATAAGTTCCATCACTTAGGATGACTATAGTTAACAATAACATATTATATAGTTTCAAATAGCCAGAAGGAGAATATTGGACATTCACAACACAATGATAAATATGTAAAATGATGGATGTGCTAATTACCTTGATCTGATCTCTATGCATTATATGTATCAAAACATCATGATATACTCTGTAAATATGTACAATTATTTATATGTTAATTAAAAATAAAGTATTAAATAAAAACGGCCAGTTAGATTAATTTAGAAATATAAATGACAAGTGAGTTTACATATAGATACTTGTCTCAACCCACTTTTCAATGTTTTATGTTTAGGAGAGCATGTATGTGCCTCCAACACATTTTTGCTTAATTTTAGTTCTTTGCAAATTTTAAGCAAAATGTGATCTGTATGTTTCTAATTCATTTATACAACTTGGCTAAAAACATCATTGAAGACATATTTGATGTCCATGGTATTTTGAGGCTTTTAAAAATACCTTCCATGAGGAACTAAATGCCACGTTCATGAAATATCAGAAAGACACAAAACACAAATTCAAACAAGGTGTAAAACTTCCTGGCTTCCAAGTCTATCCATCTTTTCTTAAAATTCATATCCTGTGAGAAGAATTAGAAGACAACCAGACCCATAAATTCAGTGCCATAAGCAGTCCAGATAAATAAGCCTGGTCTCTTTGAAAGGAAAACTCATCTCCTCAATTTTTTTTCTTTTCTCTTTTTATTTTTTTCGAGACAGAGTTTCGCTCTGTCCCCAGGCTGGAGTGCAGTGGCGAGATCTACGCTCACTGCTTGATTCCCGCCTCCTAGATTCAAGTGATTCTCCTGCCTCAGCCTCACATGTAGCTGAGATTACAAGTGTGCACCACCATGCCAACAAATCTTTGTATTTTTAGTATAGATGGTGTTTTACCATGTTGGACCGGCTGGTCTTGAACTTCTGGCCTCAAGCAATCCACCTGTCTTGACCTCCCAAAGTGCTGGGATTACAGGCATGAGCCACCGTGCCTGGCCCATCTCCTCAATTAAGAAGTGATCATTAAATGAAGAGTCCATTAATTTAACCACAAATTCATTGTCTTTTCTCTATTAGTAGTATCTACTGGAAATTCTCATTTCTGCAGTAGTAGTGCTTCTTACACTTTAATGTGCTTATGAAACACCTGGTTTCGGGGGAGTTTTGTTAAACTGTAGATGCTGAATTTCTAACAAGTACCAGGTGATGTTGATGTTTTTGGTCTGTGGACAATATTTCAAGAGGCGAGGATCTGTTGCAGTGTTTCTCAACCACTGCTGATATTTTTGGATTATTTGTTTTGGGGTGGGAGGCTGTCCTGTGTATTGTAGCATTCCTGGGCTCTATCCACTAGAAGTCAGTAGCACCCTCTCCCAAACTGTGACAATGAAAAATGTCCCTAGACATTATCAAATGGTGGAGACAAAATTACTTCTAGTTTAGAATTGCTCTATTGTTACGTTTAATGGTTGTGTGTTTGTTGCATAATAGAAACACCTTTTTAATGAACTGGCTTTAGTAAGAACAGCATTTGTCAGTCAAATAAACAGCTTTCTTCCCCTCCCCCTGCCAAGACTTAGTACAATTTTATTTATGGACACTGTAGATTTTTAAACCAATATTGTTGCCCTCCTTACTTTGACCACTAGGGTGCTCAGAAGTAAATTTCAAACCATATTTAGCAATTGTGAAAATTTCCAGGGATAAGTTCCTGAAAAATAACTCAACTACTGAATTCATTTTATTTCTCTGTTTGTTTTTCCCCCCACATTGAGTAAAAATTCTTTTTTTTTATTATATATTTTTGTAGGCTGCTTCATGTACTATTTGAAATAGATTATTTTCTATTGAGTAAGGTAAGCAAAACTATTAGAATAGAAACAGCCAGGACAGACACAATGCATTAATTTGCTGATCGTCGTTGGTTATTTGCTGTTTGATACATATTAATGAATAAATCCAAGCAAATGGTGAGACAAGTCTCACAACTATTGAACAATCTGGCTTATTTTCTCCCAACTGTTGTAAACTGATGAATGCAGATGTCTAGAGAAAGGACAGGAAATTAATATGAAAGAAATTTTATTTTTTTACTTTATATTGGAGATATAAAATTAGTAATAAAGTTGTCTGTGGCTGATAGCAAAAAACAAACAAACAAACAAAAAACTTGGCTGAATAACTAACATTTTATATACTTTGCCAGCTCTGGACACTTGGGATTAATTACATTTAGAGCATAAAGGACCTTAAAGGTTATCCAGCCCAGTGTTTTACAAGCTTCTTTAAGCTGTGGAATTCTTGGTTTAAACATCCATCAGGAAGGCTAGTGTGTGAAGCCAGCTAAATCAGGGCTGTTCTGTTTGCAGGGCAGGTAAAGGGAGGATAAAGGGGACGCTGGAGCCCCTTGAGAGAGCAAAGCTTGCAAACTCATGACCCTGTAATATACTCTTGGGATAAGTGTAAGGAAGTAGTGACCAAGGAGATGAAATAACCTGTTCAAGGAGTCAGAATTGCCCTACAGCAGAGGTGGAACTGGAACCCGATTTAGACAGGATGCTGGGCATCTGGAGTTACTACCTAGTTCCAAGTTACCTGCATCTCAACTACTGAAGCCAATTATTCTTATTAAAAATTTCCAAACCTTGCAGAAATATTTACATTAATATTTATTCCCTCTTGCTTTTTTCTCCACCTGCATTCCCAATCTGATTCTTTCTCTTTTTATTTTTTTGAGACAGAGTCTGGCTCTGTTGCCCAGGCTGGAGTGCAGTGGCGCGATCTCAGCTCAACCTCTACCTCCTGAGCTCAAGCGATTCTCCTGTCTCAGCTGAGTAGCTGGGACCAGAGGCACACCACCACTCTGGCTAATTTTTGAATATTTTAGTAGAGATGGGGTTTTGCCATTTTGCCCAGTCTCTTCTTGAACTCCTGAACTCAGGCAATCCACCCACTTTGCCCTCCCAAGTGCTGGGATTAGAGGCGTGAGGCACTGCAAACGGCTCCAATGTGCTTCTTCAGAGAAAAACAGTGATAGTTGTTTGATGTGTGTCCTTCTAGAAGTTTCCCTCCTCTTTTCAAATTTGTACATACATACACTAAATCCTTTTTTTTTTTTCTTGGCTTTTCTTGGCTGGCTCAATTTTTTTCTTTCATCATAGCACTTAACACTTTGTAATATCCTACATGTTTTACTTATTTATCATTTCTATTATTTATCATGTGCCTTTTTCCACTAGAACAGCCTCCATGAAGGCAAAGATATTTGCCTATTTTGATCACTGATGTTTCCCAAGTCCCTGGAGTGGTACTGGCATGTAGTAGGCACTCAAAAATGTTGTAAAATGAATGAATGAATGAAGGATGAATAAAATGAAGAAGCAGAACAGAGAACATTTTTAGGGCAGTAAAATTACTCTGTTTGAAACTACAATAATGGGCGCATCATTATACATTTGTCAAAACCCATAAAAGGTACAATACCAAAGTGAACCTCAGTGTAAACTATGGACTCTGGATGACAATGTGTCACTATGGGTTCATTGATTGCACCAATGTATCGCTGTGATGAGGGATGCTGACAGTGGGGGAAGTTGTGTGTGTGGTGGGGACACGGGGTAAATGGGAATTCTCTATATGTCCCACTAAATTTTGCTGTGAACCTGAAACTTCTCTAAAAAATAAAGTGTATTAATTAAAGAAAAAGAAAGAGTGGTCATCTCAAAATTTACATGTCTAAAACCAAGCTCTTGATTTGTATCTCCCCACACATTTTTTCTTCCTCTAGTCTTATCTGTCTCATCCGTCCATTGCATGATTAGGCCCAAACCACCAGCACTGCTGACAGCCTTCCTTTGAAATATAACTGGAGTGAACACTTCTCACCACCTGTAGTCCAATCACCCTGATCTAAGGACCCACACATAAAGTGTCCTTATGCCTCATGGCTTTGTATTTACTGTTCCATCCTTGCTGCTTCCCCTCATTCATGTCTCCATTGCAAAATCACTTCAGTAGAGAGACCTTCACCAGTCACTCTACCTAAATAGCAATCTCATTCTTTATCCAGCACCACCCCCGCCCCCCCGCCGCCTACTTTTTGTGTTTCATAGCAACCGTCATTACTTAGCATTATTCTTTCTATATATTTTTTGTTCTTGGTCCATATCATCCCATAGAATAAGTTCCAAGAAGGGAGAGACTTGGTTTTGTTTGCTGCCATATCTTCAGTGCCTAACCCACTATAGGGACTCAAATTATTGCTGAATGAATGAATGAATGAATGAATGAATGAATGAATTTCTCACCTGGGGAATAGCAGTTGCCTTCTAAGGAGCCTCTAGCTCTCTCTACAGGCCAATCTCCACATTGCAGGTAGGGAGATATTTTTTCAATCTGATTTTTCTCTCAGGATAGACCCCAGATCCCTGCCTATGTTGAACTATCCTCCTCCTCACTTCACTTCAGTGCTCCCCAGGGGCCAAGCTTCAGTCCCTGGAGGTGATCTTTCTCTCCACAGGACAGATGGTTTTGTTCAGTTCCCACACCTCTACTTGCTCTTCACATTTCTCAAGAGTTTCTTCTTCAGGGGAACTGCTTTGACTCCCAGATCAGAGCAGATTCCACATGCTAGGCTCTGACAGAACCATGTTCCTTTCCTGGAGATAACTCATCTCACTTTGTAACTACGTATTATATAAGTTCCATGAAAGCAGAGGCCATGGCTGTTCTGCAGACAGTTGTATCCCCTGCCCACAGCAGCGTGGTCAGTACATGCGAGGTTCTCAAGAAGAGTTGGTTGATGAATGAATGAGGGCATAATGAGTATAGCAATCTCTGCTGTTCCCAGACCAGTCTCCAAAGCATATCCAGAGAATGAACCTTTCAGGCATCACTAACAAATGCTTCAAGTTTGAGAGACCAGGGAACTCTAGAGGTGGCTGGCTAAGTTTTGCCCTGCCTGGCCCAGTGCCAGGTGCTTTGAGCACAAATATTAGCTAAGTAGATGACAATGTTCTTGGGCTTTGAGACTTGGAAATCTCATTGGGGAGACACCGTCATCTGTCATTGTCCCTAGCCATGTAAGTAAGGGATAACTTCCCAGATTAATATTTCTTCAAACATCTCCACTTACGTGATCATTGTGAAAAGTGGTTTTTACTTACACGTATAAACTAGAGGGCTTTACAGGTGAAACAGAATCATACTCTCAGAATTTCTTCGACAACTTTATGTTTCCTGCATTTGTGGCTTATTTTAATTGCCAATATAATATTTTAAGGCTGTGGGATAATTGATGTGGATATTTTCATCTGAAAAATGATTATTTTCTGTAAAACAAATTATTTTTAAAAGTTTGCTGACTTTTCTTGAGACTGGGTCTCTCTTTGTCACCCAGGCTGAAGTGCAGTGGTGCAGTTATGACTCACTGTGGCCTTGAACTCTTGGGGTCAAGCAATTATCTCACCTCAGCCTCCCAAGCAGCTGGGACTACAAGTGCACACCACCATGGCTGGCTTATTTTTGTATTTTTTGTAGAGGCATGGTTTCACCGTGCTACTCAGCTGGTCTCAAACTCTTGGGCTCAAGCAACTCACCCACCTCAACTCCCTGTGTTGGGATTATGGGCGTGAAGCACCACACCAGGCCAACTGAATCTTTTTATAAGGAAAAAGCAACAACCTGTTTTTTTTAATCTTTCACGAGTCCCTAATGTGAACAGGACAATAATGTAGACACAGGAATTAGCTGTCTTTTACTTAGCTCTTTTTGCCTCACTCCAAGTAGGCTCTGTCAGCTTTGGACTCATCTGCTATAAATATGCGCCTCTCTGAAAATGAACTGTAACACAAATCAGCTCCTACCAAATTATCAAATACTCGGACTCTTGATTTTGCTAACAAGTACGATTTTTTAAAAAATTAAAAATCCTCTATCACCTGAAATTTGATGGTTGTGTAGCAAACAGGAGGAAATAATCTACCCTCCTCCACCCCACGTTTTTCTCTGTCTTATCAAAACCCTTTATGCAACCATATAATCTCTTTTCAGTTTCCTGGCTACCAACTCTTCATCACCAACAGAGCTCAAAAATATGGATTTACTCTGTTTATTTTGTTTTTAAATGAAATTTGAAGACACCCAGGGACCACTCTGCTTTCCTACAGGGCATATACTGCCAGTTTCGTAATGAAAGTAAATGGAAAAATAACATTCACTTTCCTGAAATTTGGTTTGTGGCAACCTGGATTGGAATGTACTCTTTTGCTGGGGACTGTCAGGGGCTTAGGACCATTTTGTACTGCACTGTATCCCTTAGAGTAAAGACAGTCCCCAAACAACAATAATGGATGACTGATAATAATCTCTGGGCATAAGCTTCCCTAAAAAATGATAAAAGTACTGACTGTGGATATAAGAGTATATTGCTATATACCCTTCTATCTTAAAAATAATACATTTCAAAAAATATGATTAAGAATATGAAATATGCCACAGCAAACTACTTCTTTTACACTACCTGCATCTCCTCATTTTTCTTTTAACGTGGTGACTTTTAGGGTGAGATATATTGAAATGTACTCCTGTGCATTTTTGCTCCATTTATGTATTTACTTTTCCCTCTGTTTATTTGTTAGCAAGGTCTGTTTAAATCTATTAGAAACAAAACCAAGGTGGCTATTATGTTAGGGGAACTAGCCATTTCAAGGTTTGAGATGACTGATTTCATTTTCAGTTTGGATCTGCTCCTGGGTCTCCATACAAAATGTCCTAAGAGTACATGCGCTCACCAATTTTATTTTGCACTGTTTTCTAGTCGGATGAATATTCATCTCATCTGTAGATAAATATCAGGTAACCGGAGATGCAGATCAACAATATACTCCTTTGACCAACTGTATTGTAAGGAACATTTTCCTTTTTTCTTTCTTTCTTTTCTTTCTTTTTTGAGAGTCTCACTCTGTCACCCAGGCTGGAGAATGCAGTGGTGCGATCTCAGCTCACTACAACTTCGCCTTCAGGGTTCAAGTGATTCTCTTGCTTCAGCCTCTTGAGTAGCTGGGATTACAGGTGCGTACCACCATGCCCAGCTACTTTTTGTATTTTCAGTAGAGACGGGGTTTTGCCTTGTTGGCCAAGCTGGTCTCAAACTCCTGACCTCAGGTGATCCACCTGCCTTGGCCTCCCAAAGTGCTGTGATTACAGGCATGAGCCACCGCACCTGGCTGGAACATTTTTCTTTAATCATTTCTCTAAAAGTGCAAAGGAAACCAAATATTTTTTATTTTAAAGAAGCACTTTTAAAAATATAATTAATGAGAAATAAACTTATCTTAGGTCCTCTTTTGAAAGTTTGCAACATGTTAAGTCATGGATGTAAGTAGGTAACAGCCTTCCCAGTGATTTGTGGTTAAATGCCCGAGTCTTGCACCTATTCTTAGCTGAGGATGTGTAAGGGCAGTGCTCTGATGTTAACTCATTAAAGCAGTTTGCAGAGAGTCTTTTCAAAAGGATTTGTAAATCTTCATTTCTTCCTGTTATTTGTATATGTTTTATGTGCTGTTGCAGATGATTGGTATTAGGATATGTGTGGCAGGAGAAAGTTAAGATAGAAACCAGTCGCTGTTCTGTCTGCCTCTGTCAACTAAAATTCACTGTTTGGAGAGGTGGGAGCAGGTAAGTAAGGTAATCCAAGAAAAGTCCCAAAGCACCAAGAAAAGTTCTCTAGAAAAGTATTCCTTAATAAGTGTCCTAACAGGGGCCCGAGAGACTACCTCAATGAAATGAGTCTCCTGGGAATTTTGTAACTTTTTCCTATTTGCTGTTTTTCTTTCTCAAATTGTGTGAAAAAGATTTAGCATTTTTCTCTGGCTCCAAATTTTACAACTTCAATTCATGGAGAAATTATCCTAAACCTATGATTAAACTAATCCATTAAAAAATAAAAAAGAAAGCTTCCTCAGAAGCATTAGTGGATGGGCGTTACCAATATCCCCAGATGGGACCAATTGAACCAGAAGGATGTGAGCACCCACGGTCACACCAACACTGAGGCTGGACTTGACTACATGCAAATTTTCAATAAAGAAGCTTTATTTGTCATTAACCATAAAAACAACGACCACTAATTAATGATTAATCTCATTTTAAGCAAAATTAACATGTGTGGATCAGTAAAGAAAGGACTACATTACTAGCTTTAAAATTAGCTTTCTTAAGCCCGTCTTGCTGATATGCTTTTCAAATGGGATGTATTTTCACCCAATAAGGAAATACTTCAAAGTAACATTGATAGGTTTTTGTAAGCTTTTATATCATCCTTTATAGAACTTCAGTGATGGGCCAGGTTTTCAAGGATTTAATACAATATCATGTATGTGTTTTTGTGACCTCTAATCAGTTTTGTTCAAATAAATGAAAAACATTTATAATGTACATTATAAAAATCATTTATAATGATTCATATTTTTAAAATGTTCTTTGGCAGATGAATTCAGTTCTTCCAGTCTTGTATATAACTATAATCAAGCAGTGATATCAGACCATTGCTTTGCTTATGAATACATAACTTTAAGTTGTTGGTAAACCTGTACAAATACGAGAGACCTACAAAGCTCAAAAGTGAATTACTGATCTGGGAATAACAGGCTGTGCATACCCAAAATGACATTGCTGACCCAACATCAACAAGACTTGGGGTTTGACATTTTTCCCAGACATGCTGATAGATTCTCACTGATCTGTTTATACTCTATTGCCTGTCCCCAGTGTGATCAATATCATGCAATAATAGATGGCTAACTGGAGTTATGAATGCTATTTGTGACCTTGATTCAACTTATACCGAATTCGGCTATACAGTAACCAGTGAGGTTCCTATTCATTTAACATAGTTTATACTTAAGTATTATTATGCAGAACCATATGAAATTGATATTTTTGTACATCAAAACAGTCTAATGTCAGTTTTTTCATACAGACCAACCTAACATCAAAAGAATTTCTTTCAAAGGTTGTTTTGTCGTGTTCTTATAGACTTTGTAACAGCAGTCCAAAATTTTTCTGAACACTTTGTTGTTATTGCCTGCTGGCTAATTTGTCCCTTTAACTTTTAAATGTTTCAGAAGTGGTTTTTATATTTCTTCTCTGTGCTTCTTGACTAGTATGCATAATTCACCAAGAAAGATCAAATGTGTTGCGTTTATACCAACACACATTAAACATAACACAATTAAGCCTAAATCTTTTTTCAATAAGTTTTTAAGGAAAGAAAAGTAATTTTGTTGAGCGATCTTATGATAACAAGCAAAACTGTCAGCCAGATGACTGCTGGCATGTCACTGAATAGTTTATACTACTTCTGAAATAATAACAATACGTCCCCTGCAATCAGCCTGAGCTCTTTCTCAATGGATGTATTAACAGTGAATCATAAAAATTTTCCATCCTTCACACATATCTGTGCAAGGAATTGCTCAGTAAATTCCAAGAGTATGAATTCCAAAATGTCAACCTAAAAAAATACATACTCACTTCTACGTCATCCCTGATAGGAACCATCAGTATTGAAAGAAAGTATTCTCTTTTTTTTTTTTTATAAGTAAAAATGATGAATTTATTCAATGTTTTTAGAAAAAAAAAAACAAAGTTAACTAGTTAATTGTCAAACTATATATATTTTTGCCCAACTGTAGGCTAATGTATGTATTCTGAGCACATTTAAGGTAGGCTAGGCTAAGCTGTAATATTTGTAGGTTAAGTGTATTAAATGCATTTTCGACGTCAGATATTTTCAAAGTTGAAAGTTGCCTTAGATTCCACTATGGCTCAGTAAGACACTGTTACTGATCTTGTCATTGGTTAAAATTTTACTGAGTTTTTATTGGTGCCACCCTAATTCATGTACCTGAGGGAGGTCCTGGCCTCTGACATCCTGTTTAAAATTTTTTATTTCTTTTACTTTGCCCTTTGTTTTCTGACTAGCTCAGCCTCTCACTGGCTCCTATTTCTTAAGTCACCTCCTGACTATGGTTGTGCCATTTTCTTTGTGTACAGATGGTCCTGACATACGATTCCCATTTTTTGACTTTACAATGGTGTGAAAGTGATACTCATTCAGTAGAAACCATACTTCATGTGAGTGCCTATACATCCATTCTATTTTTCATTTTCAGTAAAGCATTCAATAAGATATTCAATAGTTTAATATAAAATAGGCTTTGTGTTAGATAATTTTGCCTAATTTTAGGCTAGTGTAATTGTTCTGAACCTGTTTAAGGTAAGCTAGGCTAAGCTGTAATGTTTGGTAAACTAGGTGCATTTTCACCTTATAATGGGTTTTGGGGGACATGGTCTCATCCTAAGTTGAGCATCATCATCTATACTGTAATCTCTAAGAGGTCAGGAATTGTATCTGTGTGGTTTATAGGGGAATCTTGAGTACTTTTAACACACTGCCTGGCACACAGTAGCTGAATGGAAGCTGACATTCAATGTCGTGCATGGCTTTCTTGTATGATTATGTGGTTGGGAAACGTCTATGGCAGAACTCCTACCCCAGAGCCTCCTTTAGGGTCACCAAACTCTGCAGGATTTTCCTGAAATCTGGGGACAGGGGACCAGAAATAATATATCCTGAGGTTTGCAAAAATCAGAGTCAGTGGACTTATGTGCACCCAAAGTAGATTCAAATGGGAATCAATAAGATGATCAACCTTTTCTTGTGGCGGGGGGACCTCAAATAATGTAAAGTGTTTTAAAAAATGACCTATTTTGCAAAAGACCCAGAAAAGAGTATGCTAATTTACATGATTTGGGCTTTTTGTTTATCTGCAGTGACTCCTGAAGTTTCTTAGGTTTGGGAAGTACACAACACTTACCTTCAATGGTACACTGATCAGGGACTGGAATCTTCTTTCCAATCTCCATGGCATATGCTTTCACTTTGCTGAGGTTCTTTTTTAAGTGCAAGTACAGCTTATCTTGGTATTCTACAGGACTTGCAGTTGCCTCTGGAGTTTCTTCCTGGAAGTTATCTTTAGCAGTTTCTGGCAAATTCTCTGAGTCTACATGTATAATATTTGGGTATGAAACTGAAGAATCTCCCAGCTGTAATCTGCCAGTGTCTGTCTTAAAGAGCAGCTTGTCACTTCCTTGGCTAAGTGGGTCTATTTCTGAAAGAGAGATGCTGGCTGGTATATCTCCCCTGTTTGCATCTTCACCATCATCTGAACTCACACCCTTTGTGAGCATAGTGTGCAAAGCCAAACTTTTTGACCTAGAGTACAAACAAGGGGAAAGTTAAAGAAGTTGCATTACCATTCACTGACAAGGAAAATAAATAATAATAACATTGGGACAAAAAGTTACTTCCTCTGGAATGTGAAACTGTTAACAGGCTTGATAAATGTAGACAACCAACAAATGACATAATAAACCAAACCTTTGAAAATCTAGGTCACCCCCAAAAACAAAGGTTTAGAAATCAATTTCATGGCAAAACTGGCTGAAAAATATTACATATTTTTCATCTTGATCTACTTTTGCTTTTGATTTTTCATCAGAAATCAAGAGACAGTATTTTCCATATGGCATACTTGTATTTTAAAATTGCTTTAAAAATTAAGCAATAGGTTTGTTTTCCTTTCGTACTACCAATTTAAAATAGTGAGCTTCTTTGGATAATGAGAGCATTGTGGATAATATTTCATTCATGTAAGGACAGCACTTTGGGTGGCTATAGGTAAAAAATATATAAAAAACACCCATAACAGAGTGATAACAAAACCAATAGCTAACATGAAGTACATGCTATAAAAAACAAGCCAAATCGAAGTTATACCTGTTAAATCTAATGTTTTTTCTTTCTTCTTTAGAACCTTGGCCCAAACTGTATCTTCTGATAGAGCTAGGGACATTGCTCTCTGAATGTATCTTGTTTTCAAAAGCCTGGATTTTAACTTGGAGTTTTTCATGGTCTTCATTTTCAGCTACCATGAGCTTGGTTTCTTCTAGTTTCTCAGGGAATTCAATTTCAGTGCTGATTTTTCTCCTAAAGGAATAGAAATCATTGCATTAGATTGTGGTCTTATATACCCTTCAGAACAGTGATATTCTTTGTTTAACTGCCTCTCACTCACAAACGAAAACTTTACCTAATCATTTTTTTCACTGGTCATTTAACAAATATTTACTGAATATCTACTATAGGCATAGGTCTTTGAAATTGCTTCTATAGCTTGTTCTGCCCGAAGTTTAGAAACAGTGGTGTTTATGTGAACTTTGAATTAGAAATGCTTTTTTAAGGGTTCAAAGAATAAATATCAGTTTTTATGCTCATGCACTATATTCTTATCTAGAAACTCTTCAAATGTATGGCTTTCACATGAAATGTGTGCCAGATATTTTCCTTCCTTGCTTTCCTCCCTCCCTCCCTCCCTCCCTCCCTCCTTTCCTTCCCTTCCCTTCCCCTTCCCCTCCCCCTTCCCCTTCCCCTTTTCCTTCCTTCCTTCCTTCCTTCCTTCCTTCCTTCCTTCCTTCCTTCCGTCCTTCCTTCCTTCCTTCCTTCCTTCCTTCCTTCCTTCCTTCCTTCCTTCCTTCCTTCCTTCCTTCCGTCTCACTCTGTCACCCAGGCTGGAGTGCAGTGGTGTGGTCTCAGCTTACTGCAACCTCTGCCTCCTGGTTTCCAGCAATTCTCCTGCCTCAGCCTCCTGAGCAGCTGGGACTACAGGCACGCACCACCAGGCTCAGCTAATTTTTGTATTTTTGGTAGCGACAAGGTTTCACCATATTGGCCAGGCTGGCCTTGAACTCCTGATCTCGAGATCCACCCGTCTTGGCCTCCCAAAGTGTTGGGATTACAGGCGTGAGCCACCACGTCGGCTGTGCCAGATATTTTCTAAAAAATGTACATGTGCTGATATGTTTGTACTGAAATTACAGAATAAGAACATTTCACATGGACTGGCTAAACTCATGGTTTTGTTAATTTTTACAAAAATCAGTATAACTCTTTCATCTTCCAAGCAAGAAATATCTTTCTGAATTTTAAGATGTTGGAAGAAAGAGGTTTTCTATGAATGATATTAATAGACCCAAATATCTTTTACAGCAGAGTTTATAAACCACTTTGTGGGTCATTAAAATTACTTTCTTTAAAGCAGGGATCATGTGTGGTATGCTTCTGGATTTCCTCTGAGGGCTAACAGTGCCTTAGCTAGAATAAGTACCTACAAATAAGCTGCAGAAATAGCTTTCTGTTGTTCACTGAGGCGCTGAGTGATTATAGAAAAGTGGCATGTATTTATCTTCCCTTATCTATCTTCTAATATTGAGCTGGCTTACAGCTACTTTAATTTTTATTGAGCAACCGCTATCCATTTTTATAACATATACTGTTATCATTAATTCTTTTCTTAAAAAACAAGAATAAAAGGAATTATTTTTACTTACCACACTTTTGACACCCAATGTGTGGGTTTTTTTCTTATACTAACTAATTCTCTAACCCTCTAGACACCAACTGTCCTGCAATTCATTTCAACCCCTAACACTGACAGCCTGGAATTAGCCCCAGACTCCACAGACTGCCCCCAGTTCAGATGCCAGTCAAAAGTATGAGGTTCCCAGCTTACCCACACTTTTCAACTTGGCTACAAAGGTTCCTGTACTGCTCCACCCCCGTGGTTCAATAATTCACTGGAATGACTCACAGGACTCAGGAAAACACTTTAGTTTATTATTATTGGATTTATTATAAAGGATACAACTCAGAAACACCCTAGTAGAAGAGATGCATAGGGCAAGGTATAGGAGAAGGGGCTCAGAGCTTCTGTGCTCTTTCTGGGTACGTTATCCTCCCAGCACCTCAATGTGTTCATGAATCTGGAAGCCCTTGGAATTTTAGGGGTTATTATGAAGGTTTCATTATTTAGGCATGATTGATTAAATGATTACCATTGGTGATTAACTCGATCTTCAGCCCATCTTCCCTCCCCAGATATTGGAGGTGGGTGAGTTATAGGGTAAGATAGAGAATGGGAATGAAAGTTCCAACAGTGTAATCATGCCTTGGTCTTTCCTGTGACCAACCCCAATCCATAAGCAATCTAGGGGTCCTGGTCACCAGTCATCTTATTAGCATATAAAAGACATCCATCAATCTGAGATTCTGAGAGTTTAGGAGCTGTATACCATGAACTCGGGACAGAGACAAAATATTTATTTTTTATTACAGCACATAATAATCCCTAGAAATACATTCATCAAGATGATCTAATGATTTTATTGGTTTGTCTGTGTGTATTTACTTGGCTATCTAGTACTTTTCCAAGACATTGAGGAAAGGGCCCAGACTTACAGAAAAATCTTAGCTTTTTCAAACATTATTTTTCCCTAAGGGCCAAAGTAAACCTGGCATAACACCTAAGTAAGAGTGAGAGGAAAAACATACTTAAAGAAAAAAAGCACTGCCGGGCACGGTGACTCACACCTGTAATCCCAGCACTTTGGGAGGCTGAAGTGGGTGGATCACTTGAGGTCGGGGGTTCAAGATAAGCCTGCCCAACATGGTGAAATCTCATCTCTACTAAAAATACAAAAATTAGCTGGGTGTGGTGGCAAGCACCTGTAATGCCGGCGACTCAGAGGCTGAGGCAGGAGAATTGCTTGAACCAGAAGACGGAGGTTGCAGTGACCCAAGATTGCACCATTGCACTCCAGCCTGGGTGGCAAGAATGAAACTGTCTCCAAAAAAAAAAAAAAAGAGGCACTGCTTTTAAGGAAAACGCAATGCAGAAGGGCTGACAACTATTTTTTTCACTTACAGTCTACCATTCTGACACCTATATCTGCAGTGGACACTGGTGGAGGTGAGTTGGCAGGGTTGGATACTGAGGTTTTTCTGGCTGGCCCAGAGAGCAGTCCTGGCCTTGAGGGAGGATCCATGGTTATGGGCCCATAGTGGTCAGAATTCACCTATAGGTCCAGGCCAGGGACAGCTGTTGATGGTTCACAGTGGGAACCAGCCATCTTTTAGGTAACCAGGCAACTGTTTATTGTCTAATAAGCTGTTGTTGATACAATTTAAAACCATTTTTCTTACATAATTTTATAAGTTTTTTATGGCTTTACATAACTTTTACCTACTCATACCATGCACAAATGAAATATATATTGGTAGATTGCAAGAATCAGTATGTGGGAATAGAGGCTAAGCTTGAAAATGGTTTCCTTTCTGACATATATATGATATTGACTACACTCAAATAGATGGGAGGCTTTGACATATTTTAGCCAGAAGACTCTAAATGTTTACTCCCATTACAAACGAGACCAAGAAAATGCTATCTCTGGATGTTATTTTACAAACCATGATGATTGCCAAGGTTAATTTAAAAAAATCTAATAGATTCACTCAACACAAGAAATTTTGGGGAATATTTATTTTCTATCCACATTAGTCAATGCATAGTTATGAAATTAAAATATTTCTCTGGTTCTACAGAACCTAATCACATTTCAAAAATAAAAGATACCTTTATTTCAAATACTTCTATAGCTGGGGCCATTAAAACTTAAAAAATTTGTAAAGTACAACTTGTAACCCACAAGTACATATAAGATATTGAGCATTATACAAATGTTTTACTGTTTTAATTTTTAATTTAAGTTTTTAGAGTTAGAGGTCTTGCTATGTTGCTCAGGCTGGTCTCAAACATCTGAACTTAAGCAATTCTCCTATCTCAGCCTCCTGAGTAGCTGGGACTACAAGTGTGTGCCACTGTGCCTGACTATACACATTTTTAAACCTCAAATCATATGAGTTGTTAGAGGAACAATTTCTCATGAATTTATAATTTTTTTCTTTCTGCATAAAGCTGAGTTCTAACAGTACAATAATCACATTTTCTTCACAAAGCAAACTTCAAATTTTATGGATTATAGAAAATGTCCTAAAATAATTTTATTCGATCAGTTTTTGATTCTTAAAAAAAGTTCCTTACTTCTGGAGATTCTTCTTTTATTTGTTGTACTCTTTATATCAATTTCACGGTCTACAAATGGGGATAATAACCATATTTAACTCATGGGGCTGGTAGAATGATTAAATGACAGAACCAACATGAAGCAGTGTTCCTAGCACATAACAAGCAGTCACCACATCTTAGATTTGATTACTGTCAGGCTGTAGGAGGGGATGGCCTCTTAGATCCCTTTCACTGCCTGTGTCTCCAGTGGCCAGATGTTGGTTAGAAAGCCCCGTAGCCTGGATAAGTCAGAGTTTTAGTAGCTGGAAGCAGCCTTCCTTCATGTTCAAGTTGCCTTATAGCATTAACCTGAGGAGATGCTGAGCATGAAACAAGTTAAGGGGCAATCTCTAGACACTCACTGACCCCAAGAGGGGCAAGTTGGATGTCTCAGTGGTAGGGTTGTCAGTGAAAAACAGGACACCCAGCCAAGTCTGAATTTTAGATAAACAGTAAGTATTTATTTTTATTTTTTAGTGGTTCTTTTAAAAATTATATTTATTTATTTTAACTATAAGTTCTGGGGTACATGCACAGAACGTGCAGGTTTGTTACCTAAGTATACACATGCAATGGTGGTTTCCTGCACCCATCAACCCATCATCTACATTAGGTATTTCTCCTAATGCTATCCCTCTCACTGCTCCCCATTCCATGACAGGCTCCGGTGTGTGATGTTCCCCTCCCTGTGTCCATGTGTTCTCAACAATAAGTATTTTTAAGTGTAGGCATGTCCTTAATGGAATATATTAAAAATATATTATACTTTACTACAATTATTATACTAAAAGTACTAAGATATTATTTGTTCTGTAACTGAAATTCAACTGGGTATCCTGTATAGCACAATGCTATTTGGTAAAGATGAAATGTGGAGAGAAGCAGGGAGCAAGAGTAGAGGCAAAAAGAGGAATTTGCAAAGGAACAAATATGAAGAGTGAAGAAGCAACAATAAAATGTCTGGGACAAAGAAATGCTCTCTAGATCTAAGGCTGATGAGTGTTGCTGATGAGAATTCTCACCACAAAAACTTTCTCTTCTACACAATCTCCCTTGTTTTTATGATTTAGATTTGTAGAACACAGAAATCAGTGGACTGGGGTGGTAATGAAGTCATCGAGGCAGCCAAGGTCTCCAGATGGATCAAAGGGAACTTTCTGTCCCTTGGCCATCAATCCACATGGGCATGCCACAGAACTTTGCTGGCAGGGAGGCAGGACAAACTTCAATTCCAATAAGTTGGAAGGTCAGGAAATGGTAGACAAGAATATTTGGGTTTATCATAAACATTCCCTGCTCCTTTAATTCTTCTTCTCTTGCTTCTTAAATTTAATATAAAAAGATAGAAGAGGAGTATTTTGTTTGAAACACAGTTTTTGGACAAAAAGTTCAAAAACAAATATCTTTTCCTGAGGAAAACAAACTTCTGCTTCCCTTCTAGAGCAAGGAAACACATCACAAATGTGACAGTGCTGGTGGAATCATGGGTCTGCTGTGTGTTTGCTTGTAGAGTGGTGGGGGTGGGGGCCAGTGGGTTGGGCTCACGCAAGGGGTTGTTATTTGTTTTCCGTTTGTCACTTTTGACCCCAGAAGTAATTTTACAGAAATCTTTGCCAGAGTTCTATAAATCCCCTAAATATTAACTTGGTCTTAACTCAACATGCCACGTTACAAGAGGCTCAGATAATTTCCAGTCTGAACAGTTTCTGGTCTCTGTTGCCAAAGTAAAGTTTTTAAAAGTACTAGGGATGCCTAGGGTGAGGCCTAATTACCTCCCTCCTGTGTGAACAGGGACTCCCCTTAGAAACAAATTGGCTCTTGGGCTACTCACTGCCCTTACTAAGTCAGGAGATGAGACTATAAAGCTGGAAGGGGTGGAAAGATTGGCAGCCTCTCTTCCTGCCTCCTTAAATCAAGGAAAAATAATATTAGTTAATGTTTGAGGATCTTGGCTTACAATTCCATGTCCAATATATGTACTCCTGCAGAGTTGAGCTTGTTAAAGGAGAAGTAGGAGAATGCAATTGACTAAATCCACATTGGAGTGCCAAATTCTTAGAATGCTATGTTCCTTATTCTTCAGTAATCTCTTGGGTCATCAATTATCATAGAGAAGATCCCCCAGCTTCACAGTGCTACCATCTGTTTAGGGACTGCAATAAATAATGCTGCTGGAACACCTACGCTGGAATGTTAAGGGAAAGGACAACAATAAGACTCAGTTCTTTGTATCTATTCTGCCTCTGACCTGCTCAGTGGGCAAGAGCAGAGATGGACAGGTACCTAGTTATGTGGGGGTCAGAATGCAGTCATGCCAATGGTAGAACTCTGCTAAAATGAAATAACTCCATGTTTTACTTCATTCACACAATATTTTAATAAGAGATTTCAAAAGGAGACAGTTATGGGAAAATTGATTGAACAGGATCTTAGGGGAAAGACCTAGCCTCATGACTCCAATTTCATGTTTATTAGTGATGCTGTAAAACTCATAATGACTCATAATGTTTTATTTTCATTATATAAAAATGGGACTAATAATATTTCATCATCAGATTGCTGAAAGCATTACATAAAATAATGGATTTGACAGTGTTGTCCATATAGAATGGGCATGAAAAATTCAAGGCATGGTAAAACCCTGAATGGCCGCTGCTTACTGTGGACATTTGACACTAAAAGGGGGTTTGCACCAGTGTACCAATCCTGAAAGATATCCTTTTCATGCTCAAGGCCAGGGAGGACTATAAAATCCCTCCTCTTACTGCAGTATCTTAAAGAGTGTGTACTAAAAGAGAGGGACTCTTTTACTCCATGAGCATACAAGAACTGGATATAGAAATAGCCTATTTAAAAAAATTCCTGTGCTTCAAATATGAATTCTGAGCAACTGCAAAGAGAATTTCCTGCAATTAGAGTGAAAATACAGAAGTTATGATACAAGGAAGTGACACTTATTCAGATGCCCCATCATTTGCTCGCTTTTCAGTTATTCCGCTAACATGGGAGAGAATAAGACATGGAAAAGGGATCAGCAAAAAGTGCAAAGCCCCTGCTTTTGCTACTCAAAGTGAGATTCCTGGATCAGCGGCATCAGTATCTCCTTGGAGCTTGTCAGAAATGCAGAATCTCAGGTTCTGCCCCCAGATCTACTGAATCAGAAGGCACACTTTAATATGGTCCCCAGGTGTCCAGTGGCACATTTCAATTTGAGAAGCACTGGCCCCAAAAATGAAATAACAGAATCTGAAGGGGACCAGGGCAAGGGTCTTTTTCCTCAAGCAAGGCTGCTGAGGATTTCATTAATTCTGTAGTAAGATAAGACTTAATCTGTACATTATTTGGAGTTGGTGGGCTTTGCCTTTTATCCTCTTGGGGATACATTCCAAGGTAAAGGTACATTTTTGGTTTTGGCCACTGATAGATAGTGTTCAGATGGACCCCAAATCTTTAGTTTTCTGAGACAACTGGGCATATTGGGTGAGCAGTAGCCTTAATAGAAGCCTGCCCCATCCTAATGCAGTGCCACCCAGATATAACACAAGCTACGAAAGCACTTTGTAAATTATTAAGGACCATAAGAAATGTTGAGTAGGAATATCATCAAAGCACTGTGAATTAGGAGGGAGACCTGTAAGGCAATGTGCTCTTCTTTGTCTAGGCTGACTTTATCGTCTGGGTACAGAAGCAAGCAATAGGGTCTGGCCACGACGATTAAATAGCTAAGACATTGTCACTCTTGGTATTTGACACTGGAAGAGGAGGAAAATGGTTAAAATGTTAATACATCCTCTCATAGTCTTCATCTCAAATATGATACTGTAGCCCATTTTTAATTGGTAGAAAAATAGTTACCCCAGAAACGGAGGCATATAATTGATCAAAAACACATCAATAACTGAGCTGGGGATAGAACTCTACACAAAATCCTGTGATTCCATTCCTACTCTACCTAGAATTCAGCTCTTACTTACAGCAAAGTTCAGGTAACAGCCTTCAGGCTGCCAACTAATGAAAAGCCTATCTTTTGCTTTATGATAAATATGAATAATATTAAGAACTGTTTTTCCTCAGCTGTAACCCATCTTAGAATAGCTGTATCTCAACCATGGCCATAATGATGTGTGTTCATCACCTTTCATTTATTAAATCTCTTTCCTTTTCATCCCGGAAGACAGTTTAGGGAGTAAAATATTAGGTATTAAAGAAAGTTCTCAGAATTAGTCTGGGTCCAGCTGCATCTAACATTTAATACGGTAGTTTCTAAACTCGCTGTAGTAAAGAATTATTTTTTTGTTTTAAAAATTTTCACAAGTCACAAACCAATATATTTTTTAAAATAGCAAAAATAAATTAAAATAGAAATGCAATGAATAAAACAAGACATGCAATGTCCACTGATCAGGTATTTGGATATTACAGCAATATTAAATTACTATAAAAGTTCGGAATATTATGCAGCCATCAAAAACGATGAGTTTGGGTCCTTTGTAGGGACATGGATGAACCTGGAAACCATCATTCTCAGCAAACTGACAGAAGAGCAGAAGATCAAACACCGCATGTTCTCACTCATAGGCGGGTATTGAACAATGAGAACACATGGACACAGGGAGGGGAGCACTACCCACTGGGGTCAGTTGGGGGGAAATAGGGGAGGGACGGTGGGGAGTGGGGAGCTGGGGAGAGATAGCAAGGGGAGAAATGCCAGATGTAGGTGATGGGGAGGAAGGCAGCAAATCACACTGCCACGTGTGTACCTATGCAACAATTTTGCATGTTCTTCACATGTACCCCAGAACCTAAAATGCAATAAAATAAATGGGAAAAAAAAGTTCTAACTTCTTATGTTCTTATTTTTAATATCTGCAGTCACTTCATAGCAGTCTGATAAGAAACAGTTTCAAATGGGCACTGGTCTAGTGGATATGCTATGACTTATAATGCATACCTGTAACAAAGTGCTCATGCTACTCATTAACATTTACTGAGGGCTTTCTATGTATAGTCTTCACTGTTCTACATCTGGTACATTAATTGCTTCTAACACAATCAAGTGAGGCTGACCCTATTAATAACTCCATTTACAGATGAGGAAACTGAGGCATACCGAAGGTCACTTAGTTAAACCAACATTAAATGCAACTGTTTGCCTCCAGAGCTTATACTTAACACTCTGCACTCCACACTTACTCTAAGTAGGTGTGGTTCAGGTTACATCTGAATGTTCCCCAGGAATATGTAATACATATTAGGGGATTGGTGATATAGCATGGTAACCAAGAAAAGTTATTACACTTCAATATCTTTAAATAACATCCTGTGGGAACCAGACACCAGAATAGAGTTGATATATAGTCAATGGAGCAACCCTTCACATTGATTGAAAAAATGAATTTTGGCACCCTCCTTTATTTATTTTTAGTTATTTATTTTTATTGTACTTTAAGTTCTGGGGTATGTGTGCAGATCATGCTGGTTGTTGCATAGGTACATACATGGCAAGGTGGTTTGCTGCCTCCATTCCACCGTAGACTATATCTGACATTTCTCCCCATATTATCCCTTCCCAACCTCCTCACCCTCTGCTGTCCCTCTCTTGGCCCCCTCAACAGACCCCAGTGTGTGATGCTCCCCTCCCTGTGCTCAAGTGTTCTCATTGTTCAACACCCACCTACGAGTGAGAATATGTGGTATTTGGTTTTCTGTTCTCGGATCAGTTTGCTGAGAATGATGGTCTCCAGATTTATCCATGTCCCTACAAAGGACATGAACTAATCATTTTTTATGGCTGCATAGTATTCCATGGTGTATATATGGCAACCTCTTTTAACACAAACTGAAAAGGTGTTCAAAACTCAGAAAATGTCATACAAATGGCAACTTTAAAGTTAAACTATGACAGATGCTAAAAAGGAACAAGGAGCATTTGGGGAACCAAAATAGCAAATAGCTAGGTCAGGCTCCAGGAAGAAGTGTCTGAGCACCAGCTGTCACCCTGTCACTACTTTCATGTGAGTTGTCAAAGGTCAAGGCCCTCTTACCTCTTGTTCCACAAGAACAGTTTTTTCTCTTTTCCCAGGCTAGAACTTTGGTGTCCTCTGTCTTGCTTGAAATGGGAAGCCAGGCCATGGGCACTTGATGAAAAGCTTTCTTTTTTTGTGTGTGCCCTATGTTTTGAACATTGCTATGTTACAGAAAATGGACCTGGTTCCCTGTGAAGCTGACATTACATTGTCCACACTCCATACTGGGGCTGCCTGAGTCTCTACCCTACTGTGTCCTTACATGGCAGAGACAGCCCGTCTGAGGCCTCTCCCTCCCTGGGCCTGCTTCATTGTCTCCAAAGCTGACAACAGTGTCTCCTACGTACATCTCTTGCTGATAGACAAATTCCTGAAATACCTTTAAAGACCTTCACATCACCCTAAATGCTGCATTAAGGGAGGACAACTGGTGGAGTAAATGAATAACAGATGAAACATAAATGGTTCCACATGTCAGACTTAACCTCTTCAGTAAGAAGAGGGGCCCAAAACCAAAGCCTTTCTTTCCTTTTCCATGCACTGAGGAGGAACAACAGCTACAGCTACTGCCACAAATGGCTATGATGATTTTCTTTTTATACAAGTGATCACCATAGACCACTCTAGATTGAAAAGAGATACTCGACTGACACAAGAACAGAAAATCAAACACCTCATGTTCTCAGTCATAGGTGGGTGTTGAACAATGAGAACACATGAACACAGGGAGGGGAGCATCACACACTGGGGTCTGTAGGGGGGAAATAGGGGAGGGACAGTGGGGGGTGGGGAGTTGGGGAGAGATAGCATGGGGAGAAATACCAGATATAGGTGATGGGGAGGAAGGCAGCACATCACAGTGCCATGTGTGTATCTATGCAACAATCCTGCATGTTCTTCACATGTACCCCAATACCTAAAATTCAAAAATAAAATAATATAACCCCCCCTACCCCCCGCAAAAAGAGAAACTCGTTTCTTATCAAAACACTTGTTTCATTCTTTTTTTTTTTTTTTGAGACGGATCATTCTTGTTACCCAGGCTGGAGTGCAATGGCGCAATCTCGGCTCACCGCAACCTCCGCGTCCTGGGTTCAGGCAATTCTCCTGCCTCAGCCTCCCGAGTAGCTGGGATTACAGGCATGCGCCACCATGCCCAGCTGACTTTTTGTATTCTTAGTAGAGACGGGGTTTCACCATGTTGACCAGGATGGTCTCGATCTCTTGACCTCGTGATCCACCTGCCTCGGCCTCCCAAAGTACTGGGATTACAGGCGTGAGCCACCGCGCCCGGCCCACTTGTTTCATTCTTAAAATTTACCTTGGTGGGGCCAAATTACAGTCAGCTTTTCCTAAGCAGAGGGCAACGCTGGCCAGCATATCACATGTTTCTAATTATGGTTCTGAACTGACTTGTGTACCTTCCCTGAACCAACAGTTGCTTTCAAAGAATCAATTTCTCTTTGTACAAACACTTCTTGGCTAAAAATGTGGAAGTTCTTATAAGCACTTATAAGACCTTGTTTTTCGTTCCATAGGGCATAGGCTCTGAATATTTGCTCTTCAAGTTTGTTGAAGAGTAGAGGGACAGAGAAAGACACCCAACACTTCAGGGCAGGATGGCATGTGCTGGGAGATGGAGAGGTTGTATGAGCTGTGGGAGCTCAGAAGAAAGTACAGATCATTATGTGTGATGGTGGGTGGAAAAGGCCTCATGAGGAGGTAGTACCAAACTGGAGTCTTGGTTCTGAATGTCAGCCTTCAATGGGAAGAGAGGCACAAAGAGGGCCTCTTAGAAGGTGATGGTAAAGACTAGTGGTGTACCACTTTGGGGAGGAATAGGCAAAAGTTACCCTTGACCTTCCTTTAAAATTCTTTTAAATTATCCATGAACTACTATGAACACTGTAACTGTCATCCACACTGAAATTTGAGATTCATTGGACCAGATTAAAAGAAGAAATTAAAAGAAACTTAATGAACTGATGTCTGGCCATTTGTATTATTGACTCTCCAGGAATTACCATGGACTCATAGCAAGAATTTTACTTTGTTCTTGCCCATCTGCAAGGTTTATTCCATTATGCTCTAATATGAAGTCTCTATTATCCTGATGCATATGAGAAGACTTTTTGTTGTGAGGATTAAACAATATATCAGAGCTGAAAGTCCCTAGCACAGAATCTACCATGTGATAAGAGCTAGGTTTAAAGCTTGATCAGTCCTACATAAGCAGAATATTTTTGCAGAGTTGCAGAGAACTTGGCCCCCTGTTCTCTGCAATTTGTGTTGTGGACTCAGTGAAGAGCAGTTACTCTTAAGCTCCTGGGCAATGTCTTGGGGAAATGATGTCTAAGTATGTGCATTATTGTTATTTCGTACAGTTAGGTTCTGATGTGACTCCCAGGATATCAAGATGGGAACTCTGGAATGACAGGTTGCAAAGGGCCTCATAGTTGAAAAGGTTCTTTACAGGCTATGTTGCTTGAGTATACATTAGGGCCACACAATACATCAAATGTGTCTCTTTGCTGTAATCCATTTCTTTGATATTCATTGCCTGCAATGTGGGATACAAACGGAATTCTTCCTTGGAGCCACTCCAAGGAAGACAGATTACCTGAAGTCATTTTTCTGTGAATATGGTTGACTTATCCTATTTTCCCTTCATTCTCCCAGATGTTATTGTTTTATTTCCTTCCCTTGTTTCTGTCATCTCTTTTCACTTATATCAAAGTCAGATTCACACCTATTCAGTCAGTTTTGACTATAATTTAGCTTTTATTATCCCTTTCTGTTTTCAGGCCTGATTCTTAAAGCAAAGAGCAAACATAAAATCTCATAATCACTACCACCATCACCTCCAAAATAATAAAAAAAACACAACATTCATATAACTAAACCAAAGGGTTGGGGAACCTTTAATCACACACTTTGTCTTAAACTTTTCTTACACAAACAACTTCTTTTTTCTCCCATAACTTTCATGGCTTTAGCTGAAGTTTGCAGGCTGGATCTGAGGGAACTGTAACCTTTCTCCTCTCTCCTCCACCCCAGGCCTGTGTCAAGACCCTTTCTCCTGTTTCCTCAGGTCTCCACTTCTGCTTTTTGCCATCATCATCCTCTCTCACTATCTTTTTTTCATTTCTCCTATTTATCTCCCACTGCTGCTTTCTTTCCACAATTTCCATCCCTCAAAGTTTCCATCCCCAACTGAGGCTTGAGCCTAACCTCTTACTAAGACCACCTGTGACAAATTGCCCCTATTCTGATGGCGCCTGATTATAGCAGCCTCCCTGGCGCCAAATAGATTTGGCAAAAGCATGTTCTGAGTAATGATCACACCACTGCTCTGCTCAGCCAGTTACAGAGGTGCCTGGAGCTCACCATCTCCCTCCACAGCTTCAACTGGGCTCTGGCAGACAAACAGCTTGATGTTTGGGGCTAGATAGGGCTTTCATGGTGTTGAAACGTATAGGTCTCTTCTCCAACCTGACACATTCTCCTTTTCAATTTGTAGTAGCTCTTGTACCCTTTTGCTTCTGCAGAATTAATTTCAAAAATATAGATGCTTTGTTTGACTGTCCTGTTATTTATTCTCTGTTGGTTTATTATTTAGTTATAGACATTCTTTCTAAAACAGGAGCAGGAAAAGTGCAAGTGGGCTCACCTGATGCTTCCAACAAAACTTACCCAATTTATTCAGTCATTTGGCACAAGAAAGGCTCTTGTGTGCTTCAGTTTTTCATTCTCTCTAGGATGCTAATTGTTTTTCTTTTGATAATCTTGTAGTTTTGGCCTGAAGTCTAAAATCTGGCCTGCTGGGCTATGTGTCAGATTTCTAAATTTGATGACATCTGTTTTGAATTTTATCAACTTTAATTTCCTTTCAAGCTTGCTTTACTTATTCATTTCCCTTTTAGTTGTAAGGATCAGACTTTGCTGTGTGCTTTGGACAAAAGTGTAGACCTTTCTGCTTTGGGAGCAGAGATTAAAATGACTGAAGCTAAATGGTCACAGTGAAGGCTATTCAAAGAAAAGATGTTGGGAGAGAAGCCTTAGCAGCCATCCCAGAGAGTATAAGCCATTCAGACAAAACGCTGGCTGTCCACACTAGGGTTTAGAGATTCCCACTGAATAATTGCAATCAACTGGAAAAGGATTGACAGTGAGGGTTGAACTGAGAGAAGTATTTTCAATTGAGAGAAGCTGAGGTGGGTGATGGTGGCAGTAGTGGTATGAGGTGAGTTGTGACGTTTTCATTGCATTACATTTAATTTTGCTGTTTCGTAATCTCCTGCCCTCTCACCTCAGAAAAATAGTAAATAAAAGATATTTTAAATGCATTCTCATACATGCAGACTCATATTTTCATAGTGGAACCTTATTTTTCCTTTTTATCTACATATCTCCTAAATTCTTTTTTCATGGGGAAATTTTTTATTGCTAATTGAATTGGACATTGATATGATTAGACTTTGTGTCTCCATCCAAATATCATGTTAAATTATAATCCCCATAATCCCCACATGTCAAGGGAGAGACCAGGTAGAAATAAATGAATCATGAGGGCAGTTTCCCCCATGCTGTTCTTGTGAGAGCAAGTGAGTTCTCATGAGATCTGATGGCTTTATAAGGGGCTCTTCCTGCTTCACTTGGCACTTCTTCTGGCTGCCTTGTGAAGGTGTCTTGCTTCCCCTTTGCTTTCTTCCATGATTGTAAGCTTCCTCAGGTCTTGCAGCCATGCCAAACTGTGAGTTAACTAAACCTCTTTTTTTTTCTTTTTTTTAAATAAATTACCCAGTCTCAGGCAGTTCTTTATAGCAGTATGAAAATGGACTAATACAGGCCTACTTATTAAAAATGGATTTTCCTGTTAAGATGCCTAACGTAACACCTTTGTATAACATTTCCTTTCTCTTTGTATAAACCTTTTCACATATATAATCTCAGAAATGTCAACTGGCCTCTTGAAACCTTGTGTCCATAGGAAAATAGAGAATAGGTGAGCACTGGCCAGGATATGGGCTCAAACTTTCACTCATAGCACATGTCAGCCATGGCTGGGAGAAGACACACACAGTTCAGCTGTGCATACAGAATAGAATGGCTCCCTCAAATACCAGCTGCAGAGACTGTAAACCAAATTTCTGAAACTGCATCATTAAAATTGGCCAACAGCAACTTTGTGGCTGCATATAAATGGCAAATCTTTTTCATGATGCTGGCCTTGACTCTCCTGGATGCCGCCATGTGTTTAGGTCATTTAGGTTAGTTAATTCATGGGTCTATGAAAATGCTATTTTTGAATGGTATATGTATATAGTAGTGATTTTCAAGTGGGGGAGGTTTTTGTTTCCTTAGGGACATTTAGCAAAACCTGGAGGCATTTTTGGTTGTTGCAACTGAGAGAGGGTACTGTTGCTATCATCTAGTGGGTAGAGGCCTGCATTGCTGGTAAATATTCTATAATGCACATGGCAGCCTCACAACTGAAAATTATCTAGCCCAAATATCAATAATGCCAGGGTTGAGAAACTCTTGTGATAGGCATCTATGTATCAAACCAGGTGACAACACATTTTTATATGCTCAATCAAACCCATTGTGTTGAAAGAAAAGAATATTTATGATGACTCTACTTCTGTGAATAGTTATTGACTCTGGTGACACTGTTGGTCAGATTATATTCTCTGTGTGTAGGGGCTGAGAGTCCCTCCCAGTTGGCTCCCCTCCTGTGACCTCCTTTCTTGGTTATCAGCATCATCCCCATTTCTATGCAGTCACTCAAGCTAGATATCTATGGGTGTTCATCCACTCCCCTCTTCTTCTTACTCCACCTCCTATAGGTGATCAGTTCCTCATAATTTTGTGTTCTCTACTATAATGACCTGCCTTGACTTCTTAGGCTCTCATCATTTTGTCTATACCTCTCACTTTGTCTTTTGCCAGCTGGCTTCTCCAGCCAAATTAATTCAGTGCTTCATGATATTACTTACTCCTGATTTACCTATTCATTTGGTGAAAGCATTTGAGTGCTTACTATCTGTTAATTCCTGTGCTAAGAGCTGTGGTCATTCTCTACATTAAAGTCTTTCTAAGCCTCTTTGTTGCTTACAGAACAAACTCTTGCTTCTAACACAGCATGTAAGGCCTCTGATAATCTGCCTCTAACCTAACTTTTCAACTTACTCTCCTACGCTACTGAACAAATTATCTTTCCTTAGTCTGAGCACATACTATATGTATTGTTGTATGTGCTATTTTTTTTTCCATTTGTGGTGTCCTTTCTACTCTTACCTAGGGAATTTTCATTCATTCTGTGCAAATTGACCTAGTGTCTAGAGAAATGCCTGGCACATAGAAGATAATAAGTAGTAAATAAACTTAAATTTTACCTTCTCTGGGAAATATTCGACTCACTGGCTGCTGGTCAGTGCATCCCTTTTTCTCCATAGCCCATTGTATGCACTTCTGGCACATCACATCCTCTGACTGTGACTCTTAAGGGTAAGGATAGTATCTTATATCTCTTAGGACCTCCAGGCTCTACACCATGCTGAACATAAAGTGGACCCAAATGACTGAATGCTCACTTCTTTATGGATGGCTCCTTGTGGAATTCTTGTCTCACATTAAAATGGCGTGCATCATTTGTTATTCCAAAAAACCCACAGAATTTGGCAATAGTCGCAAATGGGGCCCACCTTCCTCCATAACTGAGTATCTTCCATTGTCTATGATGGGGTCGAGTCCCTCCTCTTTCACTTTGTCATTGTGTTACATTGGGAAGATATTTAACCAGTATCTCAGCCTCTGTTTCTTCTTCTGTAAAGTAGGAGTAAGTGACATCTGCCATGTAGAATGGTCATGAGGATCAAATGAAATTACATACTTAAAAGGCTTTTGTAACTTCTAAAGGTCATAAAGCTTTTTCAGTTTCTCTCTATTCAAAACATAGCAAAATAAAACCCTTCCCTCAACCCTGCATGGCCTTGTATATTTTTTTCCAAAGACAAGCTTCTTGAAAAGGCCAGTTTGTGCATTGTGTCCACTCTCTCTGTAACCCCCATCATTCTGTTTTCTGCCAGCCACACCAATGGCAGCTTCCTCACCTTAGTCATCAGTAATATCCTCATGGCCAACACCTATGCACACTTCTGCTCTTCCTTCATTTGATCTGGCTCATCTGCCATTATACCCTGCCTTTGTACACGGCAGGGTATAATCAGTCCAGATTTCAGGAAGCTCACCCCAGCCCCAGTGCAGACATCCCCTGCTGTGTATGAAGCTCCACAATCACTCCTCACTGCTTAAGGGAAAAATTGAACTCCTTAGTCCACTCTGTTGAGCCCACCATCCTCTGGTCCCTGCCCACCACTTCATCAGCATCGCCTAATGTTATTTTCCTTGTAACATAAACCTAGTCATATAAAATGACTTCTGCTTCCAGAAAGTGCTTTTTCAAAATGCTGCCCAAAAGACACCCTGGTGCAATCTGGTTATCTTTCACTACTTGGTTCAAAATATTACCTCTTCAGGAAAACTTCTAATATCAGCTTCCTACCTCTCTCCCTTTGATGCAGAAGTAGATACTGCATCACTGTATTCTCCATGCCCCTTGAGCCTGTCTTGATAAGCATAACGTTTTAGCCATTCTCCCATTATGCATTTAAATATTTATCTCTTATACTAGTCAGTGAGCTTCTTGAATGCAAGGGACATGTTATTATCTCTCTCTGTATGTCTAGCTTCCTGGTAGATAGTAAGCTATGTTAAATCATTCAGTATGACAACTTAAATTGTTAAATGCTTGTTGAGTAAATAAATGGGTGCTATAAAATATTATTTTTACTACATTCTTATTCCTTTACCATATATTGTGAACCTTTTAAATCTATTGTTTTGTTACATTCTGGTTTTCACATATTTAGAAGAAAGATTCTAGCAAGTGCCGTGATTTATACAGATATTACTCTCTGTTGAAATACAGGTTTTAGCTTCTTTTGGAAGTTAGAAAGGCTTAGCTGTCTGCATTCCACCTCCACAGGTGCACAGCAGCTCCCTGAGGTACACAGAAGCTCTTGCTCACCTGCTACTTCCAGCTTTGGCATTTTCCAGTTGTCGGGTAAGGAGTTTAGCAATGGCGGTGAAGCTGTTGCTCATCCGGAAGATGTCTCTGCTCTGAGGGCCCAAGATTGAGGAGAAGGTGTCGGTGATACTTTTAATCTCCAGCAGGAGAATATGGTGAAATGAATGCTCCATGTTGGCCAACTGACTCACCAGGTATGTCAGGCAGCTCCTGGCTCTCTCCTGTGAAGAACAATGAAGAAAATAGGTTTATATATTAAAAGAAAATCAGTCAGCCATGGCAGGTCATACCTGTAATCCCAGCACTTTGGCAGGCTGAGGCGGGTGAATGGCTTGGAACTCCCGGTTGAGAACAGGAGTTTGCAACCAGCCTGGGAAACATGGTGAAAACCCATTTCAACTAAAAATTAAAAAAAAATTAGCTTGGCATAGTGGCACACACCTATAATCCCAGCTACTTGGGAGGCTGAGGCATGGGAATCTCTTGAACCCAGGAAACGGAGGGTGCCGTGCGCCAAGATTGTGCCTCTGCACTCCAGCCTGGGTGACAGGGGGAGACTTGGTCTCAGAAAAAAAAAAAAAAAAAAAAAAAAAAGAAAGCAAAAAGAAAAAGACAGAGTCCCATGAGCAGCAGATGGTAATTCTATAGGGAGTTGACTAAGGAAGCTAGCTCAAGTTGAATAATCAGTTTCATTCATAGTTCCTCTGAATCTGCTTCTTTGAGGTTTTTAATTTATTCCTGATTTCCAGGACAGACTAATAAGCAAACATTCTCATTAACCTATCTTTCCAGGTCAAAACCTCTCAATCATCATAAATGATTGAACCCCACACATGCACTTTTCACAACTATGTGAACTGCTAACTCCACCTGCATGGGGCAGGTATGGTCCATGGTCTCAGAGTGAGCCTTGACCCTGGCACATACAACCCATCTGTCTGTCGGGTGATGGCTGCATATTCCACTAGTGTGCAAGGCTGACTTCCTTGCTGCAGGTTTTCTCAATGACTTGTTAACTTTAAGCATCTTTCAGTGTATTACGGTTTTTATATGCTTGGCTGATTGAGTAGATTATATTGTCTAGCTGTAACCAACTAACTTTCACAAGTCATTCAAGTTCCTTCAAAGAACAGAAGATTAAGAACAATGTGAATAATGTAGGCATGAGCAAATAAGAAAAGCTGACACATCTCTTATATCTATTAAAACTCCTCATTAGCTATATTTTGAGGCAATGTGATTTAATCTGACATAACTGGAAGTTAGCCAAAAAATTCAAAATGATTGAAAAGGTTATTTGAAATGTAGATTTGTGCCTAGTAGAAATAATAATAGTATACTATGAATAAATAACAATTTAAAATATGGCTTATTTCATCTCTAACTTCTCTTTTAAAATCTTATTTTTGTGTATGTCTAAAATTGTTACTTGTTAGTGTACTGGAACATACATATAAATATAAATATATATTGAAGGTTGCTGCTCACAATCCTTCTAACCGATTGGTGCCCGGATCTAGATTACTCTCCTAGTTAGGAATTCTTATTTACCCTTTGTTCTAGCATTTGAAGCCTTAATTTACTTCAAGATGTAACTCTTCCATGCGGCTGTTTTTGGTGACTCTTTCTGTGTAAATTTTTACTGCATTATAGACTCTTCAAAAATCTTAAATTTCTTTTTTCTTTTAGTATCTTTTGAGATAGTCGCACTCTGTTGACCAGGCAGGAGTGCAGAGGTGTGATCACGGCCCATGGCAGCCTTGACCTCCTGGGCTCAGGGAATCCTGCTGCCTCAGTCCTCTGTGTAGGTGCACCACAGGCGTGTGCCATGACACTCGGCTCCTTTTTTAAAATTTTTTTGTAGAGACAGGGTCTCACCGTGTTGCCCAGTCTGATATTGAATTCCTTGGCTCAAGTAATTCTCCTGCCTTGGCCTCTCAAAGTGCTAGGATTATAGGCATGAACCACTGTGTCCAACCAAAAATCTTTTTAGTACTTAATTGCATTTGATTATTTGCTTACTCATGCTTTTATTTAATCAGCAAAGAGGTATGGCATGGCTATAATATGCTTTTACTAGACTATAGATAACAAAGGTGAATGAAAGGATGTCCTTGCTTTTAAGAAACACACAATCCCCAGACCTGTTATTTATAATTTCCTAATGATTACATGTGCCAGTCAAGTCTTCTAAAGGAGCTATTTTTCATTTATCAATCATCAACCAGGCACAAACT
Organism: Sapajus apella; assembly: GCF_009761245.1. Lineage (NCBI taxonomy): Eukaryota > Metazoa > Chordata > Mammalia > Primates > Cebidae > Sapajus > Sapajus apella. The sequence goes on along the minus strand of NW_022436944.1, from coordinate 11,266,553 downwards.
TGAGCCTGTGGATTCCACACCCAGTGTGTGTGTCTCTGTTTACTGATTTTAAAAAACCTTATATGTCAAAATATGACCTTATAAATAAAGTATGTTGTTACAAAGGAATTCTGTGCTTTACAAGAAATATTTAATACAGAACAAATTTAAGTAGTGAAGTTCCCTCATTTTTCGTACTTGATTTTCAAATATTCCATGTACAATTGCACTGGAACACATCTCTTGGGGGAAATGGGGTAGTTCTGCCATAAATCCTTTATTTATTTTTTAAGCCCCACTAGGGCACAGCGCCCTGTATGGGTATGTGAGACAGAGGCTTGTGCTTTCATGAGCTAGACAACTAGTTGAAGCTAAAGACATCTATTCATCAAAAAATAATGTTAGATAAGTGAAAAATAAAGACTCCTGGAATAAGTTCCTGGAGCCCCTGTTTCATATTTTGGCTCATACAATTGCCAGGAATACTCTTGGATCCAACAGTTTTTTGCAACATTGACTCATTTATTAATTCAAAGGCTCCATGTGTGAATTCATGATATGCAACACATCAAGGGACATTTTCCATTCCCGATTTAAAGGTAAAAGCTGGATGTAGGGGGTCCCTACCATATGTCAAGCTCTGTTCTAGAAGTTAGGAACATATCACTGAAGAAAAAGCACAAAAAATGAGAACACATGGACACAGGGAGGGGAGCACTACACACTGGGGTCTGTTGGGGGGAAATGGGGGAGGGATGGAGGGGTGGGGAGGTGGGGAGAGATAGCATGGGGAGAAATGCCAGATATAGGTGAAGGGGAGGAAGGCAGCAAATCACACTGCCACGTGTGTACCTATGCAACAATCTTGCATGTTCTTCACATGTACCCCAAAACCTAAAATGCAATTAAAAAAAAAAAAGAAAAAGCATAAAAATGCCTGCCACAATAATGAGGCAGACAGACATTAAACAAAATACCTATGTAAAATATATAGTGTGTTAGATGGAGAAATGTGCCTCAAAGGAAAATGAAACAGAAGGGGGAGCCAATGGCAAATAGTGTATTTAGGTCACATCTGAGAGAGAAGGTGACATTTGAATTTGGCAAGGTTTTAGACTCTAAACTCAGCATTCTCAGTAACATTAGAAAACAATTACCATAAAATTTATCCTGCTTGATATAGGGTGGTAGGAAGATACAGGAACTGAATTTTATATATTGTTTGTCCTACTAAGATGTGATTTAAAATTTTAGGTAACTTCCTTACTTTCAGAAGTAGATTTTTCATTCGTATTTTTAAAAGCCATTTCACAAACATTCCATTTGCTTATGCAATACATGTCCCCAGGATTTCATTAAGAATCCTTCTCACTACAAAAATTTGCAAGTCCCCTTCTTTAAAGCATATGTCTTTTAAAAGGTGAAGGTCATTGTGTGGGTATTTGCTGAAATCAACATAATTCTGAATGATTTTCTGGCAGCCAAACTGAGCTGAAGGGAAAATTAATCACAGTACAGAAACAAGAAAAATTATAACTGCTCTGGAAGTAACGTATGAAACCAAGCCAACCTCACATCATTTGTCCTGAAACCTTGGAGCACATCCATGTACCTCACAGGGGTAACAGATGTGATTTTGGATTAGAAAGTGTGATATTAGGGCAGGAAGGGGATTAGGAGATTCTGATTTCTTTCTCAGCTTCATCGTATTTTGTCTCTGGGGGCTAGTGACTGGATTTTCCTGCTTTCAGTCTTCCCATTGAGGGGACAGGGTAAGCACCTGTAAGACTTAATTGTGGGTCTGACCTTATCCCTGCTGACATAAATTCATTGTTTATTATTAAACAAAAATAGCTGACCCAGAGATGGCACTTGCTCTAAGCACCAAGCATATTCTATATTCTCTTTAGGTATTTACTCACGTAACCCTCCAAATAATGCTATAACATAAGTACTACAATCATTGCCACTTTTACAAGGAGGAAACTGAAGCACAGATAGAAGACTAACTTGCTCAAGGCCACATATGCCCTCCCTGTTTCTAAATCTATACCCTCATTTGCTATATGGCCAGCTCCTCTCATCAAAAAACTAAACCGACCCATACACGTATTTTTCCACTCCTTTTTCTTATATCTCATTCATCATCAGAGTTACTTGTTCTTCTTTCTTATTTTTACTTAGTTATAGAAATATTATAAATACTCTGTAAATACAAAATAGATCAGCAATTTTCAAATCTTTTGGTTTTAGGACCCATTTACACTCTTAAAAATTATCAAAGATCCCAGAGTTTTTGTTATCTGGTTTATATCTATTGATATTGGCTATATTGGAAGTTAAAATAGACAGTTTTTTAAATGTATATTTTCATTAAAAAATCACATTTTCCAAAACAAAAAATTTAGTCAGAAGACTGGTATTCCTCTATATTTTTGCAAATTTCTTTAGTAACTGCTTAATAGATGACATCTAGACTCTCATATGTTTCTGTATTTGATCTGTTAAATCTAGCCTCATAAAAATATGAAGGTAGAAAAAAGAGGACTATTTTCAAAATAGCCTTGATAATTGTGAATATTCTTCTTGGATACTATACCAGAACTCAACAAGTAGTAGTTTCTCCAAGATTAGTTGCGATATGTGACATTAATTAACTTTGTATCCTATTACATTAAAATCCACTAGTCTATCTTGCACTTTGAATAAATCTTTTACCTATGCATGACTTTAAAATATTAAGCACTGGTAACATGGAAAAACACTGGTTTACTAAGTTAGGCATATCTTCCAAAGGTTGATGCATTTCATTACATAGTATAAAACACATTCAGCTCGGAGAAAAATTCACTATTTTCACCACTGATCTCATCAGAAAAGTCTTTTAAGTATTGAGAAACTTTCAAGTTTACAGTGGCAGATATAGATTTTCCAAAACTTCAGTTTTCATTTGTAAGCTCAAATTGTGTCACTGGCAACAAATACTAATATCAGTAGTTTTGCTTGAAATGAAAAGCTCACTTCATTCATTTTCTGGATAAGTCTACCAAATAGCCCCAAATGAAGAATCATATATTGTTCATTAGTTATTCTTTCAAGTAAAAACTGTTCCACACACACACACACAAAACTGAAAAAATGTGGCAATAAAAGGCACCCCCCCCCCAAAAAAAATGGTAGGTTGGCACATAGGCAAATAACACAAGAGTTTTTGGGTTTTTTTTTGTTTGTTTTTGTTTGTTTTTTTTTTAAGATAGCCACTGAATTTCTGTATTTCAATTAGCAGCATAAGTGCCAAGCCAATGCATCCTTCCCATTTAGTGGGAGGGAAACTTAATAAGATGTATACTCAGGATTGAGATTTAATAAAATTAATAATTTCTATTGCTTCATCAGGCTAATTTAGTGGTTCCTAGTGGGAGGGAGTGGGGAAGAGAAAGGGAGAGGAGTGATTATTTTCCTCCCCAGAGGGAATTTGGAGAATGTCTGGAGACATTTTTGTCATAACTAGGAGAATGGGAGGGAGGGCTAGTGGTATCTGGTGGGTAGAGGCCAAACACTGCACAATGCACAAGACAGCCCCCACAATCTAGAGTTGTTTGGTTCGAAATGTCAATATTGCCAAGGCTGAGAAACACTGACTTAGGTGAAACTGGCTTTTTTTCTTGTCCTGCAAATGTGTGGTGGGAAAGAATATGAGTATAAGTAGTTTGGTGCCACTGTCTTGGTTTGTGCCTGGGCACTTGCAGTTTTACCACCATTGCTTTGTTCTATTAATGCAAATCTCAACATAGTAAAAATGGTAAATGATGCCTTAGTACTATTGTAAAAATAGCTTTGACCTTACAGATCCCCTGAAAGGGTCTTTGTGTCCGTGGACCATGCTGAGTATTGATGAACTAGGATCAGGGGTCAAATAAACATTTTCTCTAAAGAAATGGACAGTAAATATTTTCAGCTTAGTGGGCCAGATGTCTTTTGTTGTGGGAAAAGAGCTAAAAGCAATAAGTAAATGAGTGGGTGTGGCTGAATTTGACCCACAGGCAGTAATTTGTTAACCCCTGGACTGGATTATATGTTTGCAAAATTGCATTGGCCATATTGTTCACTTTTTATCAGTTATTTTGTTTTTTAATACTACTAAAATTCCATAAAGCTACTCTGTTATCTGTCAGAATAACAGAATACAACTCAGAAAATGGCCAAACATGAAAATGTGGGAGTCTGATAATAATAATAATAGTTTCCATTCACTAAGTATCCACTGTGTGTCTGGTACTTGACATATGCTTTTTCACTTAATCTTCACAATGACCTTGCAAAATGAGTATCTAGATGAGGATACTGATGTCAGGAGGGACAGTAACTTCACTAAAGTTGCACAGGTATAGTCATAAGTGGAAAAGCCAATATTAAATCAAGATTCATCTGATTCCAGAGCTTGAATGTTTCCACATCACTAGGGCTGATGAAAATCATTAGGGAAGCTTTGTAGGCTGCAGCCCTCCTTTCTGTACTCTACCTGTGGTAGGTGTTGCCAACTGATGATAGCATTCATTCTTCCCTGCCGAACACAGAAGTTTCCTGAGACTCTTTCTCAATGCTGTTCTTCTTGTGAGTGGTTCTCAGCACTGGCTGCATGTTAGAATCACCTGAAAAGCTGTTAAAACAATTCTCATGCCAAGTAAATCTCTCCTGCTTCCCAATTCCTATTCAATTTTATTGAAATGGGTGGAGCTCAGGCATAGGAGTTTTTAAACCCCTTGGATGATTCAAATGTGCAGCGAAAGTTGAGACTCACTGGTCTATGTAAAGTCCTAAATCTCTGAAAATTTGAGAATTTGCTGATGTAGGAAATGTGGATTTGCCCTATAATCCACATTTTTCTTTCCTCTGTCTTTTATTGCTTTACAAACATAAAAGAAAATAATATATTTGGTTGCCTGAATGAGAATATTGCATTTCCTGGGCATTTGTATTTTAAATTCTTTGATTTAAAGACTATCTTTCTTCATAGTTCAACTCTTTGAAATCTCTACACACATCAAAGGTATCTTGCAAGGGCCATTAGAAATGTAAAGCAAATGTGATTTTGTTAATGTTCTCTCAATGGAACTTTGCCAGAGTGACCCCAGATGTTTCTTAGGAGGCTTCAAAAGCCTGAGTGTGACCAGTGGTGCTTAACTGCCTGGGGGTGTATTTATTCCTTGAGAGTCTCTTTCCTAATAATTAGGAGTTACTAGCTTCAGATCAAGAGTTGAAGGGTTTGTACTGAGCTCTCCTCCCACCCCAGTGCTTCTTTGGGTATGAGAAACTCTGGTATCGGGGGAATAATTCTTTGTTTGCCCCAAGATTTTCCCAGTTCAGCACTGCAAGTCTTGTCCTGGGAAACTCCTTAATCATGGGCAATTCAGGACAGTTGACCACCCTTCTCTGGAGATTGTGGGCCAATAGAAAATACAGCTCAGAGGACTATATTCAATAGACTCACATTGCAGGTGAATATAACGATACATCACTCTATACAGATACAGTTGACCCTCTACATTGAAGGGGTCTGCATCCACAGATTCAACCAACTGCAGATCAAAAATATTTGGAAAAAAACAGAAAACAATACAACAATAAAAACAATACAAATAGAAACATAGAATAACAACTATTTATACAGCATTTACATTGTATTGGGTATTATAAGTAATCTAGAGATGATTTAAAGCATATAGGAGGATTGCATAGTTTGTATGCAAGTCCTATGCCATTTTATATAAAGGACTTAAGTATCCTTGGATTTTTGGTATCCACAGGGGTTCTGGAACCAATTCTCCTCAGATATTGAGGGATGACTATATATATATTATGTTGATTCTTTTTATTTGATAATAAGAAGTAGCTATGTTCCATAAAATTACAACCCTGAATTAGGCAATAGTGAAGTATTGCTTGTAGGGAAAATTCAGGGTTAGTTTCCTGTAAGCCTCTGGTCACATTTTCATCAACTGATTCATATATGACACTGTTTTATGTGTGTTTCTATTTAAAGACATTTAATATATGCTGTTGATTCATTAAATTTGAACCCATGGCCAACAGCAGTGTAATTTATGCCAGAACAAAACTTATCCCACGCATGTATTTTCTCCATAAGGCACATCACAGTCTTTAGGTCTAAATGCACCATTTAAAAGGCACAGCATCTTATTTAACCACTTTGAGCCAAAGCCTCATCTGTAGATTGGAGCTAACAGTTCAGTGGCAGATACTTTTGATTGCCTATCAATAATCGTCTCACTGTATCCCCTTCTTTCTTATTGGTAGAACTCCCAGCCTGCTATATAGTGAAAATGACAGCGATTCTATTTCGCAGGCTTCTTTTAAACTAGAACATGGGTATGTGATTTAATTTTGGGCAACTGGACCTGATGTGAAGTTTTCTGGGGAGTAGACTACTGAAAAATGTTTCCCCCCCCAAGATAAAAAGAGATGGAAGAACACATCCCTGTTCCTTAGCCAGACATTGTTGCGTCTATATGCATTACCCGGATCTGGGTAGTTATCTTTGCAAGTGTGAGGGATATGTTTATGAGGCCAGTTCACATATACTGATGATAGTAGAGACAGAATGGAAAGAGGCTTATCATCAAGGGTTCTTGATGATGTTGTGGAACTTCTGAACAAACCTGGGACCCACCACGTTTCCCAGGCTTTTTGTAATAGGAGATAGTAAATATCTTTCTTTTTGAATCAGCTCTTTGGATATGCTAGTACCAAATTCATTTTAGCTGACATAACTGTTTTGTAATGTTATGAGGAACAATGAAAAAATAATTGTAAAGTATCTAGCATAGAGTAGGTGATAAAACAATGGTATCAATCGTTATTAGCATTTTTTTCAACTTCTTTTTTTAAATTATATTTTAAGTTCTGGGGTACATGTGCAGAAAGTGAATATTTGTTACATAGGTCAATATGTGCCATGGTGGTTTGCTGCACCCATGAGCCATTCATCTACATTAGGTATTTCTCCTAATGCTATCCCTCCCCGTAACCTCCCAACCCCCCAACAGGCCCCTGTGTGTGATGTTCCCCTCCCTGTGTCCATGTGTTCTCATTGTTCAACTCCCACTTATGAGTGAGAACATTATTAGCATTGTTTTAAATATGATCTGATGAGGCCAGAAATATCAATGAATTTAAAAAATATGTTACTTTGTACAGCCTCAATGCTTTATTAGAAAAATTATTGTTTTCAATGCCAGGTATACTATCTAGCACATGGCAAATATTCAATGATTCTATTTTTCTTTGACATTGTGGAATATATGCTACATATGAAAGAATGTATTTAAATAAATGTAATATAACAAGAGATTACCAATAACAGTGGCAGCATCTGTGAGCCCATTCCTACCCCATCCCTCTTCCTACTTCTACATGCTTCCCTTGCAGAGAAACCAGTATCAGGTTTAGCCATTTTTAACCAGTGATAATCACTCTGGAGGAGGTAAATTTCTATCTACTGCAGGTATATGATTATTTGTCCTACTATATTGCAAGACTTTTGTTATCTCCTGTTTTGTTGTTTGTTCAGAGCTTGAGATATTAAGTTCTAAAGTAAAATCTCAAGTACTCTCATTGGCTGGTGGGTTTAGAGCCACATTAGAAAATCCAGAACCAAAACTGAGACAAAGCTACTAAAGTCCTGCTAGCACTGCCCTTCTGTTGGATTCAGCTGGTCTATTTGAGTGATGGGTTAAGTTTCTCCATCCCAGAGATGTGATCAGGCATTTGAGTTTCAAGAGGCTTTCTTAACTGCAAATAGAATTGGTGGGTAAGGGACTAGAGTGTCAACTGTTCAAAATGTCAATACATGTGAAAGATTTTCTTTGGATAAACATTAACATGGCAAATTTTACCTTTGAGGAATGAAAAGGTAGTAGTACCATTGAAGCCTTCATTGCTGTGCCTTGTTTGTCTGAGCAGGCAAGTGCAATAGCATGGTTATTTATAAAGTGGGTTCAGAAGCCTTATCCTAAGTTTGAATCTGGCACTGTAACTAACCACACGTGGATCTTGGGTGAGTTATTTAATCTTGCATGGCTTAGTTCATTAAAAGATATTAATCATAGTATCTGTTTCTTAGAGGGGTCATGTATTAGTCCATTCTTGCATTGCTATAAAGAATACTTGAGACTGGGTAATGTTTAAGAAAAGAGGTTTAATTGGTTCATGGTTCTGCAGGCTGTATAGGAAGCATAGTTCTGGCATCTGCTTCTATGGGAGGACTCAGGGAACTTTTACTCATGGCAGAAGGCAAAGCAGGAGTAGGCAGATCACATGGTGAAAGCAGAAGCAAGGGTGGGAAGGTGACACACACTTAAACCACTAGCTCTCGTGAGAAACTACTGTCTTAAGGGAAGTGTACCTCACTCTGGAACTAAGGTCTCTTGGCCAGCAGTACAAAATTTCTTGGGAATATAGAGCAAAAATGTTGCTAGTGGGTTGCTAGGGGTAATGATGAGTGGTGTCACTTCTACTTCCACCCTTGATTCCTGGACCTGTGAATCCTACCTATGGGAGAAACAGTACCATATACTGGATGCTGATTCAGAGCATATACAGCCTTCTGGAGAACTTTTCCCCAGCCCTGCAAAGTATTGTCACCTGGTTGGCATTGTAGCTATTCAAAAATCCATTCTATTGTTCTGTCAGGCCAGTTGCTTCAGGACCAAGGGGAACATGGTAAGACCAGTGAATGCCATGATCATGAATGCATTGCTGCATTTCTGTCCGTGGAATGAGTTCATTGGTCAAAAGCAATGCTATGTGTAATACCATGGCCGTCGACAAGGCAGTTCTGCAAGTCCATGGATGGTAGTCTTGGCAGAAGCATTACATGTAGGAAAGGCAAATCCATGTCCTGAGTAAGAGTATTCCAGTAAGAACAAACCCTCCCTGTTCCATGATGGAAGTGGTCCAATGTAATCAACCTGCCACAGAGAGCTAGCTGATCACCTCAAGGAATAGTGCCATGTAGAGGGCTCAGTGTTGGTCTGCTGCTGCCAGATTGGGCAGTCAGCAATGGCAGTAGCCAGGTCAGCCTTGGTGAGTGGAAGTCCATGTTGTTGAGCCCTCCTTCTCTCACCAGGGCCACTGTGTTCATGAGCCCATTGGGGAAAGAGCCTGAGTGGTGTCAACAGAGTGGGTCATCGTATCCACTTGATTATTAAAATCCTTCTCTGCCAAGGTCACCCTTTGCTGAGCATACACAGAGGACACAAATATCTTTACAGTTTTTGACCACTCAGAGAGGTTCATCAACCTCTTCCCAAAAATTTGTCACCTTTATTTTTTTTTTAACCTTTATTTTAGATTTGGGGCTGCAAGTGAAGGTTTGTTACACAGGTAAACACATGTCCTGGGAGTTTGTTGTACATATTATTTCATCACCCAGGTGTTAAGCTGAGTACCCAATAGTTATCTTTTCTACTCCTCTCCTTTTTCCCACCCTCCCACCTCACATAGACTCCAGTGTTTGTTGCTTCCTTCTCTGTGTCAGCAATTTTCTTTTCAATTTTCTTTTATTTTATTTTATGTTCCAGAATAGATGTGCAGGATTTGTAGGTTTGTTACATAGGTAAATGTGTGCCATAGTGGTTGCCTATCAACCCATCACCTAGGTATTAAGCCCAGCACACATTAACTAGTCTTCCTGATGCTTTCCCTTGCCCCACCTCCACTGCAGGCTCCAGTGTGTGTTATTCCCCTCCCTGTGTCCATGTGTTCTCATGGTTCAGCTCCCACTTATAAGTGAGAACATGTGGTGTTTGATTTTCTGTTCCTGTTTTAGTTTGCTGAGGATAATGGCTTCCAGCTCCATCCATGTCCCTGCAAAGACATGATTTCATTCCTTTTTATGGCTGCATAGTATTCCATGGTGTATATGTACCACATTTTCTTTATCCAGTCTATCATTGATGGGCATTTGAGTTGATTTCATGTCTTTGCTATTGTGAAATTTATATTTATATTTCTTTGTGTAAAATACCCAGTAATGGGATTGCTGGGTCAAATGGTATTTCTGCCTCCAGGTCTTTAAGGAATCTCTATGCAATCTTCTACAATGGGTGAACTAATTTACATTCCCACCAATAGTGTAAAAGCCTTCCTATTGCTTCACAGTCTTACCAGCATCTGTTATTTCTTGACATTTTAATAATCACCATTCTGAATGGTGTGAGATGGTATCTCATTGTGGTTTTGATTTGCATTTCTCTAATGATTAGTGATGTGCTTTTTTTCATATGTTTCTTGACCACATGTATGTTTTCTTTTAGAAGTGGCTGTTCATGTTCTTTGATGACAGCACTTTTTAATGGGTTTTTTTTTTTGCTTGTAAATTTGTTTAAGTTCCTTGTAGATTCTGGATATTATGTCTTTGTCAGATGGATAGATTGCAAAAATCTTCTCCCATTCTGTAGATTATCTGTTCACTCTGATGATAGTTTCTTTTTCTGTGTTCTTCAATTAGATCCCATTTGTCAATTTTTGCTTTTGTTGCAATTGCTTTTGACATTTTCATCATGAAACCTTTGCCCATGACTATGTCCTAAATTATATTGCCTAGATTTTCTTCTAGAGTTTTAATTATTTTGGGTCTTACATTTAAGTCTTTAATCCATCTTGAGTTAATTTTTGTATAAAGTGTAAGAAAAGCGTCCAGTTTCAGTTTTCTGCATATGGCTAGCCACTTCTTCTGGCATCATTTATTAAATAGGGAATCCTTTCCCCATTTCTTGTTTTTGTCAGGTTTGTTGAAGATCAGATGGTTGTAGATGTGCGGTCTTATTTCTGAGATCTCTATTTTGTTCCATTGGTCTATGTGTCTGTTTTTGTACCAGGGCCATGCTGTTTTGGTTACTGTAGTCTTGCGGTACAGTTTAAAGTTGGAGAGTGTGATTCCTCTAGCTTTATTCTTTTTGCTTAGGATTGTCTTGGCTATATGGACTCTGTTTTGGTTCCATATGAATTTTTAAAAGGTTTTCTAATTTTGTGAAGAATGTTAATGGTTTAGTGGGAATAGCATTGAATCTATAAATTACTTTGGGCGGTGTGGTCATTTTCATGATATTGATTCTTCCTATCCTTGAGCATGGAATGTTTTTTCATTTGTTTGTGTTTTCTCTGATTCCTTGTGCAGAGATGAGAGATCTCCTTGAAGAGATCCTTCACTTCCCTTGTTAACCATATTCCTAGGTGTTTGTTTCTGTTTGTGACAATTGTGAATGGGACTTTATTCATGATTTGGCTCTCTGCTTGTCTATTGTTCTGTGTCACCAATTCTCTAATCGTATTCCTTCCAAGTTCCTGACCATCCAGCCAAACCACTGGCCACAACCCATGTATCAGTATATAACAGCATGTCTGGCCACATCTCCTTCTAAAAAAAGTGCACAGCCATATGCATTGCTTGAAGTTATCCCCACTGGGAAGATTTTCCTTTACCACTGTCCTTCAAGGATGTCCCAGAGAGAGGTTCTATAGTGCGGCAACGGTTTACTTTTTGTTGGTGCTTCATATCATGCAAAGCCATCTGTAAACCATGCCCTAGTCTCTTCCTCTGTCAACTAATGACAGGAAACTCCCCATGAGGCCATACATAGAGACGAGGAGACAGAAGACAGGGTAGCAGGAGTACCTTCATGTAACTTACTTGTGTTTTCAGGACTTACTCAAAGCCTGATCATGTATATACCACTTCTGTTTGATGATGGAATGCTGCAGTGCATGCCCAATTTTATATCTTGTTGGGTCAGAAAGCACCCAGTTCATGATAGGCAGTTCAGATCACGTAGAAACTTGGTGACCCGTAGTCAAATATTCAGTTTCTACTAAGGCCCAATAGCAGGCCAAAGCTGTCTCTCAAAAGGAGTTATCTGCAGAAGATGGTAGGACCTTGATCTAGAATCCTGAAGGCCTTCACTATGATTCACTTGAGAGGAAATGCCAAAGGCTCCAGACAGCATCCCTATGTGCCACTGATACCTCAAGCACCATTAGATCTGCAGGGTCATATGGCCCAAGAGGTAGAGCAGCTTGTACAGTAGCTTTGACCTGTTGCAGAGACTTCTCCTGGTCTGGGCCTCACTCAAAACTAGCTGCCTTTCAAGTCACTTAACAGTTGTGCCAGAGTAACACACCCAAAACCAATACTTCACCAGATATCTAGGCATCCCTCAATCCAGTCAAATTGATACCTCATATTGACCATAGGTTGTGAGAATTCAGTGAGTTGAAAAAAAGTGAGTTAAAAAAATGCCTGGCATACAGATATGTTAAATCAACATTAGTTATTATTACTTGAGTATCAAAGATCTTAAATGTGAATGCAGAAATGTTTGAATTATCACAAAAATGAAAACAAGCCATTTTTGAAGTAATATAGCCTTTTAATTTTTCCCAGTTAATTTATCTTGAGAATTGATCATGGTTGGGAGGTTCTCGAAACGTCCAAGACCCCAGAACCAGCTCAGTGTAAGCAAATGTGAGCCAGTGTTTTGGTAACTGCAAAAAAGTTTACCTAGAAGTGAAATATGTTCAACATTTCACCAAGAAAGCCAATTTCTCCTTTAAAAGCAGTTGCATGATTACATCAAAACATTATACAACTTAATATTTTCTTTGTGACCTGAGCCCAATTTTAGCTCATTTTAGATATCTAGATAGCAATATCATTTTCTCTTTGTAATTATTCCTCAATCTTTTCCTATTTCTGAAGTAAAAATATTACAGTCGTTTCAATTCTGCAAAAAAGTTGCTGTTATTGAAGTAGGGAAGCCAGTAAAGGTCAAAATTACTATCTAGTAATCTTTAAATTCCAAGATAATTTTACAATTAATAAATTTCATCCTTTAAACATATGCCACCCAGACAAGACTATGCTCTTCTAGCCTTAAAATATTAGCATAAAATACATGTAAAATGCTTGCTAAGAAAGTAAACATTAAATGTTAATCATATTCAAAAGCTAAGAGTCAATAATATTTTAACAGAACATCAAGAGACAAGCTGCCTGAAATAATTTTTTGTGGAACAAAGCAGAAAATGAATAAATAAAAACATTATTGATATCTCTCTTAGGTAGATAATTCTTCAACTGATAGCTGATTTTTAGAATAGCATTACAAAAAAGTCACTTTCTTCAATTCTTTCTTTTATCTTTTGATCATGTTTAAATTTTTCTGTATATGAGCTTGGGGTAATTGAATATATTTTTCTACCCATTGATTAAGAAAATCCTCTATTAGAATTTGAACACATTTATCTATTTTAAATGATTACTTAGTCAATTGTAAAGGAAATATGTTTTCATTCTTTATTATATTTGATTCAGGAACACAGATTTTTTGTGGGCTCATGGGAGAGTAATAAATCACACTTAGTAAAACAAAGCTGCCTGGGCAAAACAATTTTTAAAAATAAATCCCAGTAATACTTAAGAAACAGCTGATGAAAACAGATGTACTCTTTGTTTTATATGAACCTCAAATTTTGCAGCATGCTAAAAATAAAGGGTAAGTTGGATTTAGTTCAGATCTATGCATTTGGCACAGAATGCTAAAACAAACCCCACCCTTGAGGAAAAAAAGGAAGGTATAATTTTGTAATTATAAAACAATTATGGCTAAGATTTAGTTAAGTGTGGAACGTTGTATATCTTTCTCAAAAAGATGTTTGAATGAAATTGACTTAGGATTTAAAATAGAAATCAGAGGATGTGAGAGGTGGCTTAACTTTATGCTATGCTATTTAAGACAATAAATGATGTCTTTAGTTTGAATTTTTCAAAGGGCAGAAAACTTTACACAGTCTGCTGTCAAATTTTTCCAATTTCAAATTATTTTTCCCCAAATAGCATTCAATGTGACTATGTCTGTATTTAAAAACCAAAGACAAAAACCACATGATTATCTAAATAGATACAGAGAAGGCCTTCGACAAAATTGAAACTAAAGGCACACTGGGGCCTGTTTAGGGGGGCCAAGGGAGGGACATCAGAGGTGGGGTGGGGAGGTCAGGGAGGGATAACATGGGGACAAATGCCAGATGTAGGTGACGGGGGGATGGAGGCAGCAAACCACATTGCCATGTGTGTACCTATGCAACAATCCTGCATGATTTGCACATGTACCCCAGAACCTAAAGTACAATTAAAAAAAAAAAAAAAACAAATCCCTCTCTATTAGTGCTGAGTTTGTTTTTCCAGCATTTTTTGTTGCATTAGCCCTGAAATAATCACAAAATCTTATAGCTTATGGAAGTATATCTAATTTTAGCTTCAAACAGTATTATTTTATGAATTAATAAAAGATTTAGAGGTTCTATAGTTAGAATTTACTCCCTAAAAACTAGGATCTTGGGCCTTAGCCTCTTAAAAGTAGAACTCATGTGTGGGCTCAAGGGACCCAGAATGAATTATACTGAGCCAGATTTTCTTCTCCCACCATGCCATAGTCCCCTCCTGTACTCATTGATTATCCTAAACAATGGCTACACTATTTCTTTTGCTTCAGTTAAACAAACTTTTTGAAAGACCACTGGGGACTTTAGAATTGAAACCTTTCTAGAGAACTCAAAGAAGCAGCCCATCTTTAATTACACAATATCTGTTTAGTAAATGAGGTTCAGTCTCTGAAAGAAAAAAGTAACCACAGGCCTTCTAGCCCAATAATGGAAATCATTTTGAGGAATGATGCCTATTATGGGTTCAAAAAGAAAGAAAAGTAAGAGAAATAAAAAGAAAAAGAAAGAGAGACTGATTGTATTAGAACTTCTTGCTAGTAAGAAAGTACATGCTTTTAGCTCATTAGAAAAAGGAACAATATGGTAAAATTTAACTCAGTCAAACTATACATCAGCTACAATTAAACTTTCCATAATTTACTCATTACACAATTAGATGCAAGGTGCCTATTTCTCTTTGCACCTACTTATTTCTAAAACAAATAGCCAAGATGTTTTTATTCATGGTAGTTGAGATGTTGCACACAAAATACAGGCTAGACAGAAAGATTTGGGTATTATTTCATTACTTATAAGGAAGAATGAAATGGAAGAAATGCATTTTGCCAAAGTGTAAACCTTGCCTTGGATTAGTGATTTCCTTACCTAAGGAAAGTTTGATATATTAATAATTTCTCTGGTACCTTACCGACTCCCTTTTATAGTTCCAGGATTTTTCCTGGAGTTAATTTTTTTTGTTATTGTTGTTTCATAGCAACTGTGATTCTCTTGTGAACTGCCTTAATTGCTTTCTAGAAGCAAGCAGAAAATGAATGAGTGAACAAATGAATGGAAGCAAATTTCAGT
The DNA here is from genome assembly GCF_009761245.1 of Sapajus apella. Classification (NCBI taxonomy): domain Eukaryota; kingdom Metazoa; phylum Chordata; class Mammalia; order Primates; family Cebidae; genus Sapajus; species Sapajus apella. The sequence goes on along the minus strand of NW_022436944.1, from coordinate 11,251,205 downwards.
TAATAGAATGGGGTGTGAAGATACCTCTGGCTAGGATGTCTGCAAAAGAAAAAGTCTGAAATATGCTTACCTGGAGAAAACCATCAGTTTCCAAATTCCTTTCCATTCATTTGTGAGTTCCCCTTTATGTAAATGGTGGAAATAGAATAAAACAGTTTAGGACTTTTAGATAGGGTTGTGTTGAGATCTTAATACATTTGGTTTAATCTTGACATTTTTCAATAGAAGAACAGAAGAGTCACCTCATTGTATCTATAGTGCCTATTATGTATATTGTATGAGATGCTAAGATCCACGCATCTTGCCTTTGAGGTCATTCTCACTTCTTAAGATGAAGGAAGGTAGAATTGTTTTCTTCAGGGAACATTTGTAACTTTTGCTGTTGCCCCTCTATCACTCTCTTACTCCCCACCTTTATTTTGTATTTACTAGTTAAGAAAGCCAAACAGTGCTTTAGAAATGTGTAGCTGTCATGGAGAAGGTAGGCTCTGGAAACTGTTCTGGATGAAGAAAGGAAGATTTGAAGGAAATAGGAACTCTCATAGCTCATGGTGGGAGAATGCTGCCTACAGCTGAAGGAAGTTTGCCTTCTTAAAGCAGAAAGCAGCAGAAGAAAGAGCTGGAGAGAATGTAAATGGAAGCAGGAGTTTGGTCTAAACCAGGGATTTAAAAAATCAACCACACATAGTAAATAAAGATTTCAATGAAGCAAGATGGTTAGAAAGGTTTACTTTCTACTTTTCTGAGTGAATTGTTAGATGTTTAGACCTCAGTGGGATTATACTGCACTGAAGTTTGGGAAGCATTACCCAGACCACTTTCATTTATTCATCAACAGTTCTGGAAACATTTATTTTCTGTTTATCTCATATTTTCAATCTTAAAAAACAACAAATATTTCTTCATTTACTTTATTACTTAGCAAGAAATAAACTGATGTCAAGATACCCTCTCTGTAATTTATTACATGTCATCTACATGAATACTCATAGATAACAGCAACCATTTTGGTTAATATTATGATCTATACCTATGAATATTTTAGTGTGATAGTGTATTGCTGTTAAGTCAACTGTTAGATGTATATTTTCTTAGAGGGCTTAAGCTCAGTTCATGTAAACCAGTACTAAGTTCCTAAGTCCTACTCACTATAAAATAAATACAGGCTTAACTTTTGTGATAAATAATGAAGAAAGCTAAAATGTTAGTATAATTCCAAAACATTATAGTTAGTCATGGCTTTGCAACAAAATTCATCTACTTTCAAGTACTCTCTTCATGTATTTTGACAGTACAACTGTTACACAATTTTACATCATAGTGATAATACCTCTGTGTCAAATACTGCAGGGAGTTCTGGGAAGGCTTTCAGATCCTGCTTGAACTACAAAAAAATCAAATAACATTAAAAAAATAAAAACAAGAACTTAAACAATAGAAAAGACTTGTACATATCTCCTGTGATATTCTGTGTGAACCATTAATTCAGAACACTCTCTATCTTTATACAGGAGTGGGAATGAAGTGAGTAATTCTAATAATATTACACAAAAATGTCAATGCATCACAGTTTTTGCCTAGGAAAGAATCATTTTCTTTTATTTTTTAAGAGAGGGCGTCTTGCTTTGTTGCCACACTGGAGTGTAGAGGCACAATCATAGCTCACTGCCTTGAATTCCTGGGCTCAAGTGAGTAAAGGATCATTTCTAAGTGAATAAAAAAGTCCTTTTTTATAGCAGAGGGATTGAATTTTATTTAACATTGCACTCCTTATACTGCCTTGCATACAGCAGGTATTGGATAAATGTTCATAAACTGTATTGTCAATAATGCATGATATTTCCTGACTTCATGTATATACAGACATTATCAAAGATTATGACTGTAAAAGGTTATTGATTATTTACATAAAAACAAGTGGGTCTCACAAAGAAAACTGTGTGGGTATAGCTGTGTGTATGTCTGGAAACATATATGCATCAAGCATGTATATATATGTGTGGGCATGTCTAGACTCCTCCAGGTTCTATAGCAGATAAATCCTGTAGGGCCTGGATCCTCAGGAACAGTACTACTTCTACTTTCATGTGCATACACGCCACTTGGACATCTTGTTAAATTATGGATTCTGATTCAAGTTCCTGAGTGACACTCAATACTGCTTGTCTGAGCACTTTGGGGACCACATGGGATGGAGACTGGCAGATCCTGAAAAACCAGTAGCCACAACTGTTGACTGGAACCCAATGTCTATAGTTTTCCTGGTCTCCTCAAACCCAACCTGTCATGTCATCAGATGCCATCTACTAGTAAAAGATACTGATGGTCAGTCAAGTCCCAGTCTCTATGGAACAGTTAGTTGGCAAGTACCTGTGAACCACTTGCTATGAGCTAATTACTTGGAAGGGTTGTGCCAGGGTCATGAGGAGGGGTAAGGTATGGTTCCTTCCTTCAGAGTGCTTATAGTGGGTTGGGAGTGTATGTATTCACGCACCAAATAAACAAAAAGAAAATGCAACTGGAAAACAATCAGATGCTAAACTCTGTGTTATAGATGTACATTCTCAAATGTATATTCAGAGCAGGGCAGATTGCAGTGGCTTACGGAAGTTCTAGAAATGTCTTTGTCTTGGATTGGGCTTCCCAGAAATGGGCAGACCCTGAGATGATTTAAGTGCAAATCATTTATTTGGAAACTTCAGGAAACCAATAGGGGAATAGAAGAGTGAGAAAGAGAAGGCAAACAGCTCAAAAAGTAGTCTGGAAAATTCTAGGGGGAGTTTATTTCATTTGAGGGGTAAAGGAGTTATGGGAGTTGACAATACACCAACTCCCATCACTGGTTGTGGAATGCCGTGAGACAGTATTCATTCCTCACATATGCATACACCATGTGTGTTAGCAGAATGGTTTGTGAAGTTGGGGAAGCCATAGGCAAAGAAATTCAAATACTAACCATTGGAAGTAGTTAGAAATTAAGTGATTTTGGTCTGAGAGCTACAGGCAGGGTGAGGACCTGCTATCATCTTAAAAGAGCATCAGGATTTGAACTGGAATTAGCAGCTGCTTTGTCCTCCTCAACCAATCTGCTGCCAATGCCCAGTTGTCCTTTCTGGTGAATCTGAGGTTTGTTCACTTCCTAGGCTCATGGCTAGAAAGGGCACTTACTAAGTGGTGGCTTCCTGCCTTTCTTGAGGCAGCACCTACTTCCCTCCAAGACACCAGTGTAAGAAAGTCAGATGGTCCTCCTCTGGAAAGAGAAAGATAAAATCTCTGGGGACCAGACTGCCTACTTCTGGGGTTTGATCCTGGTCATGCAGACATCCCTTCTACGTGCAGCCATGTCATGGGACTTGCGAAGCTGTCCAGCTCACAGGGAGCTGCAGGTCCTCTGTGGATTTGGTCAGTTGGCCCAAATTACAGCTGATAATTACAAGACATTGTTAAAAATTTTTGCAACATGTAACCTTTGTAACCATCACTTACTACTCTAAATTTACAAGTATTTTGGGACTGTTTGTCCTTTCGCCAGCTCTTTAGTTTCTTAGGAACTCTAGGGTACATAGGATTACATTTACTTATCTGTCCTATGAAGGGAAATAAAATATTGTTCCTAGAATCAGCCAAGAGAAGGTAGAAAACAGGAACTATCTGCAAATCAATAAGGAGTTTTCATAATCTGACCTAGCCCACTGTCCAGCTTCATCTCTCTCCCTCCCCTCCATTATTCATCCTATGCTCCAAGCACTTGAAGTCCTTCACAATTTCTAGAAGACTCAAGACCTTTTCCTGGCTGATTGCCACTGAATGTGATGACTTCCCATGGATACCTTCCTCCTCTTCCCCTGACATAACCCTATCATCTTACAAGCCAAACTTATAATGCTCCTCTAAAACTCCCCCACATGGGGTTAGTTCCTTCCTTCCTGGTCCAGTTCAAAATTCATTAACAGCAAGTAACAAATTTAATTCCAATTTCTGTTTTTACATCTTCTTCATCCCAAATTGTGAGCTCCTCTAGGGCAGGGACCATGTCTTTCTCTCCTCTGTGTCTTCATCACCAGTATTGGACCTTATATTTGGAAAGAATCAGCAGCTCTGCCCTGTATCACTGAGGGAGAGAGTATCAGTACTCTTATTTGAAAGTATATTTTGTATGTACTAAAAGTCTGCCTTTGTTTTCCTTATACTTTGTAAGAGGTTTATTGTTAATATTATTTACAGTTAACATGTACCCTTTTAAACAATACAAACAAAAATAAATTTTCATTTTGGAAAAAATCCTTCCCCAATCCATGACCATTTTGCAATATTAAGTCGCAGCCTCTGGCTCCTACCAAGGCCTAAGAAAGTATATCCCCAATGTCACTGAACCTACCAAAGTTTTAACTAAGTCGATCATCCTTGGGGAAATTGTGCTTTTAAGTCACAGGTCCTTCCTCTTGTAGAATGGCCCCAGATTTTTTTTTTAGCCTTGATTTGTAATTTAAAGGTGTAAATCATCCACCCAGCTCCCATTTCTCAGGATGTTATTCAACAGCCAGGATGAGGACAGTAATGTGGTTCTCAGCTGCCTTTGTCATTCTTTTCCTTTTCCTCCTGAAAGTGTTTTTGTAGGCATGCCGGATGTCACAGAAACGCAACCTGGGCAAGATGTGTGTCACTTCTTTACTTGAAAAGTGTCCATGACTCTAAGCCCAGAGAGGATGTAATGAACACGCTCTGATGCTTAGCCAGCATATTCCAGCTAGTTAGAAAAACAAGGCAGAGGGCACAGGATTTAACACACACGATGGCAGCAGCTGCACTCAGGGACATGCCATTTGATTCTTCATAGATGTGGGCTATTGGTCTGCAGTGAAGGAAAAACAAGTGGCCATAGAATCTTTCCATGTGCTATCAGATTATCTGTAAAAAAAAATTTGAAGCACCTCGTCTCTGTTTCCACCACTAGGTCTGCTGCCTTGTAGGTCTGGCACAGAGGAGGGGCATGGTAATGGAGTGCATGCTACATAGTGGTATGGGCTTTCTAATATGACCAGTTCCTAAAGTGAAGATGACTATTAAACTAAAATTTGTTTCAGTCCACTTATTTGAGACTTAAATAGATGGAAAGATGCATGAATTCAAGTTGGCCTCTCAAGAAACAATGTCATTCCTAAAGCATTCTCTTTTCCAAGTTGACCCATGTTAGGAAAGAAGGCTATAATAGCGATAATACCTAACAAGTGGGCTGAGACCACTTGCATGGCTAAGAGAGTCTAATTAGGGAAGAAAAAATGAAAAAGTAAAACCCTCTAAAGTGGAAACAAACATTCTATTTCAGTCCTCCATGGACAAAAAACATCAGCTTAGTTTGGGCTTAACTTAAACCACTGCAGATTTAGTTCATAAGAGTTTTATAAAAATGGCTGCAAACTTATTTGAGCTGTTTAAATAGGTGGGGGCATGGGGACGACCTACCCTTTATGGAAAGCAGTGTACTTCCAGTGGCCCAAGAAAACAAGGCCTATTTTAATTTATGAAGTTTTATAAAATGAAGCTATTATTTTTGTTATCCTCATTTCTCCCAGGAATGGTGGTCTGTGATGTCAATGTAAAACAGATATACATTCCACCCTGAGGAAGAAAAATCTACATACACCAGTTATTTCTTAAAAAAGAAAAAAATGTGTAGCCAGTTCTCCTTTCCAGCTTTAGTGATACACGTGGTTGTCTATGGTGCCTCATTCCAATTCTGTCTCCTGATTTTGACTGGTCCCACATATGCCTATCCATTCAGCTGCTTTCCTTGGAGAGGCAGAGGCAAGGTAAGCCATTTCTCTAGCTTTCATCTCCCTAATTTCGGTCTGTTAGGGTCAAGTTTTAGCCTGTATACAAATAAATGCAATGAGAAAGCCTTCGGCAAAGCTGAGTAAAGTAATCAAGTGCTGACATTTATCAAATGTTTACTATTTGCTAAATACTGTTCCACATGGTTAAGTCATTAAATCCTCACAACAAACCTATGAGGTGAAAAACATTCCCATTTTACAGATGAGGAAACATGAGTCAAAAGAGCTGATGTAAGTTGCCCATAGCTGGTGAGTGGCTGAGTCAGGATTGAAATCAAGGCAGGCTGACTCTGAGCCCACCCTCTTAGTCAACATGTTACTTTGCCCCCACCATAAGCAAGCTCATTTATGTAATAGATTCTTGCACAGACGGTTCCTTGGTGGTGATCACTTCTCAGTCAACAGTGGTGAGGGCTCCTTCTTGGAGCTGTACTTCAACTCATTTGCAGCTTGCTGAGACCTCATATGTGAAAATCTCTTTATAATCTACTCAGTATCATCTTTCACTTTTGTCGCCTACCAGCAGCCATTACGGATGGCCATGGCTCACCACATGTTTATGGTATAGTGACTCCATATTCTACTGCCAACTTCATTATCATCTTTCACCTGCTAGATATCAGAGATAGATTGTATAAGCTCAGAAGTATACAGCCCTCTCCACACTAATATTTCCTCTTCCTCTCTCTTAAGTTATAATTATGTCAGTTAGAATAAATGGACAGAGACTTGATGGAACCAAAGTTCAAGTGAGAATTCAACTCTCAAATTCTTAATTACCGGTGCTCTCATGTACTCATTCAATCTTATAGCCAAGGTGAATTCAGATGGACTCAATATTTTATTTATTTACTCTGAAAGCTGAAAGACTTAGGGAGGAGAAAAAGACATAAACCTGCAAATTACAACATGACATGGCTGAGATACAACCATCACACTTTTGAGGTACACCAAATTACTATGGAATTATAGACTGGGAGTGACTAACTTTGCCTAAGGGGACAGAGAAGAACTCACAGAAGAGGCGTCATTTGAGCTGGGTCAGGTAAGATAAGTAGGAGAAGGGAGTGAAAACTCCAGGTAGAATAAGCTGTGAAGCTTTACTCTATGTCAGAGTAAAGATGTTCAGGGAAGGGTATAAAATCCTGAGTAGTCAGAACATAGGGGAATGAAGTAGACTGGACAGATAAGAGCTGAAGCTACAGAAGGAAGTTGGGGCCATGCCAAGAGGTTTGCATAGTATCCCATAGGGAGTGGATGAGACCACAGAAGACTTTGTGCAAGGAAGTAGGATCACACTTGTATTTTTCCCTCTCTCGTTGGCCTCTCTAGCTAGGCAGGTTTTGTTTATTATATTGCTGCTGCTATTTTGTTGCTGCTAGTTGAAATGCATCAAGCATTTTTTTTTTTTTTTTGAGATGGAGTTTCGCTCTTGTTACCAAGGCTGGAGTGCAATGGCGCCATCTTGGCTCACTGCAACCTCCACCTCCTGGGTTCAGGCAATTCTCCTGCCTCTGCCTCCTGAGTAGCTGGGATTACAGGCATGAGTCACCATGCCCAGCTAATTTTTGTATTTTTAGTAGAGACGGGGTTTCAGCATGTTGATCAGGATGGTCTCGATCTCTTGACCTTGTGATCCACCCGCCTCGGCCTCCCAAAGTGCTGGGATTACAGGCGTCCACCACGCCCAGCATAAGCATTTTTTTTAATATGAGGCACTGTGTTAAGTGCATTTATGAATTGCTAGATACATGTTTGGGGAATGAACCCTTAGGTGCCACTAAGATATCATATCTGCTGTTGTCTGAAAGGTTTCCACTGCAACCTTCTCATTTGAGAAAGACGAAATGGTCCATGTATTTTTGCTGTGTTTTGGGTACATTTAATCAAATACTATTTCTTATTTATGAATTTACTTCAACTGAGAATACCAGATAAATTGAGTAAATCCTGGAATTATAAAGAACTGGATAGATCTTTACTGAAAGGTGCACCTCAAGGGCAACAGTTGATTGGTTCTCCCAGAAGCAAATTTCTCTGCCCTGGAAGTGGTCTGTGAGTCATTCATGACCTCCACAGTGGCACCAGCACTATATGACTATTAAACATGGCTTTATTTATGTTTGGACAAAAAAGATCCCTGCATTAATTTGGGAGGTAGAGAAAATAAGAATCGGTAGGATTTTTGTTGTTGTTGTCGTATATATACAGCTCTTCTCCGCTGAATGCAATCTAGATGGAAAAATTGTGATGATGCTATCAAGCTGTGGAAAACAGTTTGCTCACCCAGATGGGCCCTCATTTGAAAGACAGGCACACCCGGTCAGTTCCCATTAGCCAGCCTTGCAATTCTTATACCTGGCATCATGCAAGCACAGAAGGTAAGGCATAAGCCAATTAATAACTTGTGTGATTCCAGGCTGTCTCTATGCAATGACCAAATCTAGACTGAGGATTGCAAACCTTCAGGAGACTCTGCTCTTCTTAAAGATGAAACATGTGGTTTGCTGAAAGCCAGGAAACAAGGGAGGGGTCTAAAAGTATGCTCTGATCAGTCATAGATTGTATATTATAAAAGTCAGAGCAGGATCTCAAAGTTGAATTGGCTTTTCCATATTTCTAAAATCTTTTATATCCTGGCAATAAAATTATCTGATAGTTTGAACCCCTACACATAACTGAAAGAACTACTTTGGTGTCAAAGACAAAAATTTCAAATGAAGTCAGTTTTTAGACGAGAACAGAATAGGATAAGGGAGAGGATCCTGGGGCCAGAGTTCACAAGGGTCCTGTGGCTGTCTTATAAGCACCCCCAAAATCCCCATGCCTCATATAGTCCCATGTTCTACTATTTCCCTATAGACCAAGCTTTCCACATACAAAGTGGTGGGACTTTTACAGGGTAGTGTTTGCCTCTCTTTCTTTATTGACATTTTCTTTCACTTAGGAACCCAAGACCTCATACTGGGCATTTGCCCTCATGCCCAAGTCTCAATGTACCTCAGGAACTTCTTTTTCTTTTTGGAAAGAGGCTAGGTAGAGATATACCTACATATATATCTTGCCTATAGTTTTTGGTCCTTAGAAATACTGTTCCACAAGGTTTTATTTAGAAAGTTGAACAGATTTACTCAAATTAAGCTGTTACTAGCTGCTTAGATGACTATACTTATTTTTGGGACATCTGAGCTTTAGCCTTCCTTACAGCTGAAATAACTCTCTTACAGTAATATTTCAGGCACTAAAAATAATCAAGAAAGAGCATTATTTCTGAGCAAAGGAGCCTGCCTGACATTTGTAGGTGATTTTATTAGACTGATCCTAAATAAAATGGAATAATGGAATCAAATAATATCAGACCCATAAGAGAGGTAATCCAGTATAAAGCCATTAATTTTTGAGGAAAGAAAACAGATCCACAGACGTGAAATAAATTGACCAGTTGCAGCAGCAACATCACTTTTTCTGCCTTTGTCCCCTGTTTAACTCGGCATGTGGCCACTGCCCAAATCCAGGAGACATATTCCAGTCTCCCTTGCAGCTACATGTGGTCATATTCAGCTTTATGCTGTTTAGCAAATAGGTTGTAAACAAAAGGTTGTGTTTGACGGCCTGGAAGATTCCTTCTCCACTTCCCCCTTCCTGCTGGCTGAAAGATTGATATGATAAGTGGAGACAGTGTCATCATGAACCATGAGACAGAAGCTATATGCTTTCTGGTGTGCTCAGGAATGGTAGAGCAATAGGGTAGAAGGAGCCTGGGTCTCTGAAACATGGCACTCTAGGGAGATTGCCTTCTAGGCTTCTTTATGTGTAAGAGAATCAGATATCTATCTTTAAGTTACTGTGGTTTTGGATTTTTATGTTACTCTTAGCTAAGCCTACTCTAAGCTGCTATATCAACAGTCTAGAAAATTATCAAATTGATTAACAATGGCTTGATGGCTCTTCCATCAAGGATGGGTGATGGGCAAGGCCTGATTCTAAATCTAGAAAGAAAACACTTCATATGTTCTCTGTTACTAAATACTAAGGAGATTATGACTTAGTAGGCATTCTGTGGGGCCCAAGGACATTATTTAAAAGCTCCTCATATAATCCTAATGTCTAGATATACCTGGTAATTATCTGATCTACAATTGTTCTCTGCTGTGAGTCTGGGGTAGGTGGTGAATCAGAACCAACAGAAAGAGTTGTTTCTTTTGGGGAAAAAAGCAAACAAATATAAATTCTGAAATAATTTATTCATCAGGCTATTTGGATCTACCTTTCCTTCTCCTGGTATGCACTGAGAGTCACACAAATGTCACCAAATGAACTGTTCTCTTTCAGGTTAGCCTTTGATATGATTTGGATCTGTGTTGCCATCCAAATCTTACGTTGAACTGTAATCCTCAGTGTTGGAGGTAGGGCCTGATGGGAGGTGACTGGATCACGGGGCGGAATGTCCCCCATGCTGCTGCTCTCATGAGAGTGAGTGAGTGTTCATGAGATCTTGTGTAGACCTCCCCACCTCTCTTCCTCCTGCTCTGGCCATGAGGTACCTGCTCCCCCTTTGCCTTCCACCATGATTGTAGGTTTTCCTGAGGCCTCCTCAGAAGCTGAGCAGATGCCAGTGTCATGCTTCCTGTTGCAGCCTTTGAAAGTGCAAGCCAATTAAACCTCTTTTCTTTATAAATTACCCAGTCTCAGGTATTTCTTTATAGCAGTGAAAAAATAGATGGAAACAACCTTAGTTCAGACAAACTGACAGTGACATAATTGCATGTGGTTAGATTGCATGTGGCTACTATTTTTGTTTTTCACAGATTACATTTTCCATGGGAGTTTAGTCAATGCTAATGTGCATTACTATACATTAATGAATCATTTGTGATGATTCCAGGGCTTCGCACCTCAGAGGTTGAACTTTTTTGGTCCTTGCAAAGATCTGCAAGGTCAGCAGATTCAGTTAAATAGCTGTCAGGCAAAGTCAGCCTAATAACACTCACACATACCAGTGGGTTCTTCTGGCAGAAAAGGTGACAGGCAGGGGAAAGCACTGCCAGGAGGCAGACTGTGGCAAGGCATTCCCAACTGCGGTAGACAGAAAGGGATTATACTAAGAGTACATCTGCACCAAAGAAATCCCCTTTCAAGATCCATCCTCATGTTGACAAGTGCAAGCTTGGGAACTCCATTCTCCCGCCCTCTTCTGGGAAGCTAGAGGAGACAGAGCCTCAAGCAGGAGGAAACCAGGCAGGACTCAAAGGGCTCACCATAATCTCAGAAGAAATATAATCAAACAGCACAAAGATGCATTTTAAGACAAAATTCAAAAATAGGTGCCAAAAATACCAAAGATCTAATTGTAGCTGAGTTACCAACCCAGTCTGAGTTTGGGTAAGTCACATAACTTTTCTGTTTTTTAATTTTATCTTATGCAGAATCAAGGGATTGAACTCAATGAACTATGAAATTTCTTTTAAAAGTTGGACAATTTTATATTTATCTAATGGTCAATAATTTTATATTTATCTAATGGTCAATTATTTTATATGTAAGTAGGTTAAAGGAAAAGCTCTCAATTATAGATTTGTTTTTATTTTAAAATTCTGTGCTTACTGGTGGTCTCCTGCGTTAAGAGAAATTGCAAACTGAAATCAGATACAGCTGTTTTATTAGTTGTTGTTACTGCAAAGTGGTCTTGAATCTCTCAGTGCTCTCTTCATTTTAACCCTCCTTCTTCAGGTGACACAGCAACAATAAAAGACTCACTTCCTAAATCTTCCCTATAACCCTGCTACTTGACTCAGAGGCCATTGTCTATGTAAAGGGATTGAAAGAGAAATTGGAACTCCCAGAATTCCCAGGACAAATTTGTAGGTCATAAAGCTCCAATGGATTAAATAGGTGGGATTAAGTACCAATGCAGTTCAGGGGAATGGAGAGAAAAAAGCCAAACTTACTTCATCCACATGCCCAACAGCTCCATAAATCCTTGCCATCTGTCCAATGAGGTAGGGGAATCTCTCACCAATCTCCTTCAGCATTGGAAGAAAACTGTTCAAAGCCACCGGCTCGTAGCTTGCTATCTCTATAAGGATGTTTAGGATGATGTCATTATGGGTTGAATCCTTCAAATGCCCAATTAGGAAAGGAATACACTTCTGAACTACCTATAAAGAGAGGAGAGGAGGAGGAGGAAAGAAAGAAAAAAGTTAATTAAATCAGAATTAACTTTGAAAGCAAACTTTTTTGTATTAAACCTGAACTCAACACATTCTGGGATTATTTCCCTCACTGGTATTCAAGCAAATCTCCCAAGTTTAGAATTTAAAATTTATAATAAAATATTCATAGCCTTTAGTTTCTTTTTCTTTTGATCTGTGCCTTCCTATTGAAAAGTGAAGTTTAAAATAATGCTTCAGTGTTACTATTCATAAATCAAGTTTTGATGTGTTATTTCCTTATTGGGAATGCCACACTTCCTCCAATCACCATGAAAGCTGCAGTTTAAAGGACAATTTAAGTATGTGGGAGATCTTTGTTGACTTTAATCAAAGCCTTCAAAATGGAAAAATTCAGTTTAGAAATGTTTAATAAAAATAAGAAAGCAGAAAAGTTCTCACAGTTTCTTCAATTTTCAGTTTTGATCACAAAAATATAAGATAAAGTTAATAAAGCAAAAATGATTTATATCATAGTCTCATCTTAATATATTTTCTTGATTCTTATGAATCAAGAATGTAAAGGTGAAATGAATGTAAAGGTGAAATTTATCCCAGAAAATGGGACTCTTTTGTGGAATAAAGACACTATGTTAATATATCACATACTGAAATTTTAATGAATTGTTTTGTCTGCTAAAGTGGATAATTATAAAGGAAACCTGTGGGAAACTGAACAATAAAAGTGAAACAGATTTGCCCATCCATACTTCTGCTTTGTTTGTTTCTTTGTTTGTGTTTGATTTACTTTACTGATGTGTCATTTTTTGGGTAGGGAAGACGTTAAATGTAGCTTCCAGTATTAAAACCAAATCTGATCACAGCACCATCTCCCCAAAGCTGAACTCATAATCCACCCCCTGCCAAAAACCTGCTTCTCTCTCCCTCCACCCCTTCTGGCCCCAAGTGCCTCCTTTTCCTATAAATGACATCACTATCCACCTGGGTACTCAAACTAGAAACTGTTTCTCCCTTACTAGCCGCCATTATCCAAGCAATTACCAAGTCCTATTGTGTCCAGTACCCAAGAATCCCACAGATCTGTCCACTCCCTTGTCTTTATATTCATCCATTCATTCACTCATTCACACTTGTTGAGTCCTTCCTATTTGCAAGCTGTAGGTGATAAGGATAGCAATAAGTCTGACAAGATTCCTGCCTTCATGGAATAATTTACTGTTTAGTAAAGGAGACATTCAATAAAAGTCATAATCACATCAGAAATGAATAATTATAAGTTTTAATAAATCCCATGTAGGGAAAATGTAGGGCTCTGTGAGAGACTGTCCCAGGGCCCTAATTCAGGCTAAGCGTCAGGGAAGGGCTCTCTCAGGGGGACATGGAGCTGAGATCACTGACCCAGGCATCCCACACATCAGTTATTCCACAGCCTCCTAAAAGTCTCCGTGCCTTCAGTCTTGCCCATCCAATCTCTTTTCAGCTTTAGTCACAATGGTGTTTTTTCCTGCCTTAAAACCCTATAGTCACTTGCCCTTGTTTTCAACCTGACTCCTATTCATCTTCCCATACTCAGTTCCTTGACCATTCGGTCCACCTTCCCCCAGTCCAGACCCCACTACGTATCACACATCAACTATGATGAATTTTTTTTAAAGTTCTTAACTTGCTAAATTTTCTTTTTCATCTGGGATTTTACTCATGTGATTTGCTCTTCCCGGAATTCTTGTTGCCCCTATTTTGCTTGAGTAACTCCTGATCATTCTTGATGAATGATGAACTGTTATTTCCTTAAAAAGCCTTCCTCAGCTCCTCTCCTCTTCCTTCTCAGTCTAGTGCCATTGTGGAAGTTCCCATTGTACCATAAATGGCCTGAGCAGGTCCTTCACATGCTTCCTTCTTACTGCTGGTCTAGATGCATGAAGCATTTGCACACATTGCCCTCCCTAGAGAGCCCACTCAGTTTACCTGCATGTTACAGAGCGTCAGGAATGCTTTAATGCAGACATAGAAGCTCTACTTGAATTCCAATTTCACAAGGTCAGAACTTCCTTGTTTAGCTTCCTATTTCACCTGAAATGAATTAGGCTTAACTTGAAAGCCTTGGTATTTCTGATTGTCGCCACTTCCCTTTCCCTTCTCAGTGAACCCTTTCTCTTTCTCCACATTTCCTTCCATCCCCCTTGCCCACTGTCTAATTAAGGAAGAGGTGAGAGAGAAGGTGAATCAGGTGGTTTTTGTATTGTTCCACCTGTGGTGACAGACCCCTTGAAATCAAGGGTGCACTCTAGTTCTAGGGGTGCTGGCAGCAACAACAGAGCACAAAGAGCTGAGGGAGACAAGTGGAGAGGATGCTTTACCATGAAGGTAGGGCTGACAGGAGACAGGGCTCAGCAATCCCCCCATTACAACTTCTTCCCAGGGAGAATCCTGGCACAGGTTGGGTCCATCCACATTGCTGTAGGTGCTCCCTAAACCCTGGGCTCTTTGTTCTGGGATCCATACTCAGCACCCACAGTACCTAGCACAATGTGAGTTCACTCTCTCCTCATTTTGTTTACTCTCCTTCTCTTGTCTAGTCCACCCTCAAACTGCCCTCTCTCCCATACTTTCTCCTGTGTCTTCTGGAATTCTCATTTGCTTCACAAGCCTCAGCCTTACAGCCTTGATTCTTTAGTGTGTTGAGGTCAAAAGATTTCATTGGTTGGAATTAGACTGGGTTTGTGTTGCTGCTTGCCTGATCTGTCTGGCTTTGGGCAAGTGACCTAGCTGGTGTGAAGCCCAGATTGTCACCGTAGGATGGCTTTAGGGAAGGTAGTATGACTCTGATGGTCACTGGGGGACATAGAAGTTGAAAGGCTGATGAAGATGAAGTGCATGTGAAAAGCCACCTCACCCACAAGGTCACCCTTTGGTACCACCACTGTTCTTATTAACCTCTCCAAACTATAGCTTCTCTATTTATAAAATAAAAAGCTTGTTGTAGGGAATAAATGAGATGTCTGTGATATACCTACATAGTGCCTGGTACATGGTATGAGTTCAGTCACTATTAGTGCCGTTGTCCACGCTCCCCTGCCTGCTGGGACCAGCACCGAGAAAATGCCTTCTCTTGTAGCCTTCTCTACAGTGGAAGTGGAAGTGGAAGCTGCCCAGTTATTTCTCCAGTTGGGGGCCTGTGCTCTAGGTGATCCAATAATTCTTCAACTCCATTCCTCACCCCAAACTACTGTACCTTTGCTCATCCTTTCTGCCCTCAGTCCTTTCCAAAATTGGTCCCCCCACTTGTGCTCTGGAATACATTCCACATCTTCCTTTGGCACCTTGTTCTGTCTCCTGTTTCCTCTCACACCTTCAATCCCTTTTTTCTTATTTTGTCTTTAACCCTTCTTGTTTCTTCTGAACTTTCTGAATTGGCAGTCCACACTCACATGGTCCTTTCCTAACCTTCCCTTCCATATGCAATTCATAATAAATGACTGACTTCCCCTACCCTGCCTCACAGATGCTGCCTTTTATAAAAAAGATACAACTGGTGAGCTCAGTTGCCAAATCCAAGGTCAATGCCTGTCTCTTGTCTTCTTTACTTCTCTAGACCTTGACCCTGTTGAGCCACTTTTTCTCCTTTGGAGAACACACCGTGACTTTTCCTTTTTCTTCATGTCTTCAGTCTTTTTGTCTCTTGTTAAATTTATTCATTTCTTAATTCAATAACTTTTTATTCAAATCCTACTATGTAACCCAGCACTATGCTAGGGAGCATATATGAATATGTAGACAAGAGTCCCATGTACCTCAAGGAATTTACAGTGCACTGAAAGAAACAGTCATGCAAAAATAATGACATATTGTTCTATGGGCAAAAGAGACAGTGCATACTAGTAACAGAGAAGTTCCCAGTCCTCTGCCTAAGCTCTAGCTTTGCTACTCAATGTGTGGTCCCTCGAAGCAACAGCAGCACCATATGGGTACTTGTAAAAAAGACACACTTGGGGTCCCCACTTGTGTCTACTGAAGCTACTGAACCAAAATCCCTGGGAGTAAGGCTCAGGCATTGGTCATCCTTGTTGGTCTCATCTCCTGAAGCTTCCTGTGAATCCTGCTTTCCAATATCCAAGATTCCTAGCTCTGAATCATCTGCATAAAAGTATGCATTCTTCATGGTATGGCCCTGATGTCACTCCCTTTGTGGAGCTTCATGGCATCTATTCCCTCGTAAAGTAGAATTTATCATCCTCTCTCTTTGTTTATGCCATTTGCAAAGCATTTATCACCTTGTTTAATTTGGTTCAATGTTTGTTCTCAGTTTGGTTCTATGAATGTTTATTGAGCTCTATCAGATACTATGGAAAAGTCTAAGATACAAAGGAAAGAATAAATCATTTCTTGTCAAAGGGCCTTGCAATCTATTGTGACTAATTATGCATATAACTATTCTTTCTTGCTTTTCTTTGAATAATTTGAAGGTTGAATACAAATGTTCCAGTGTTCACTTTAGTATTGATTGTTCTTTTTTTTCAACTGGTGAATAGTGACATTAAAAAGAAATGGGGCAGGCCAGGTGCGGTGGCTCACACCTATAATCCCAGCACTTTGGGAAGCTGAGGCGGGTAGATTGCAAGATCAGAAGTTCAAGACCAGCCTGACCAAGATGGTGAAACCCTGTCTCTACTGAAAAAAAAAAATACAAAAATTATCTGGGTGTGGTGGTGTGTGCCTGTAATCCCAGCTACTCAGGAAGCTGGGGCAGAGAATTGCTTGAGCCTGGGAGGCAGAGGTTGCAGTGAGCTGAGATCGTGCCACTGTGCTCCAGCCTGGGTGATAGAGTGAGACTTCATCTTAAAAAAAGAAAGAAAGAAAGAAAAGAAATGGGGCAGCCATAATTAAATAACCTTGGTTCTAACCATTAATATTCACTGGGCACACATGTTGGTTGATATGGTTTGGCTCTGTGTTCTCACCAAAATCTCATCTTAAATTGTATTCTCATAGTTCCCGCATGTTGTCAG
This sequence comes from Sapajus apella, assembly GCF_009761245.1. Lineage (NCBI taxonomy): Eukaryota > Metazoa > Chordata > Mammalia > Primates > Cebidae > Sapajus > Sapajus apella. The sequence goes on along the minus strand of NW_022436944.1, from coordinate 11,234,195 downwards.
AGGGACCTGGTGGGAAATAATTTGAAGAAGGGGGGCAGTTTTCCCCATATTATTCTCATGGTAGAGAATAAGTCTTATGAGACCTGATGGTTTTATCAGGGGTTTCTGCTTTTGCAAATTCCTCATTTTCTTGCCACCATGTAAGAAGTGCCTTTTGCCTCCCACCATGATTCTGAGGCCTCCCCAGCCATGTGGAATTGTAAGTCCAATTAAACCTCTTTTTCTTCCCAGTCTTGGGTATGTCTTTATCGCAGCATGAAAATGGACTAATATAGTAAATTGGTACCAGTGGAGTGGGGTGTTGTTGAAAAGATACCCAAAAATGTGGAAATTACTTTGGAACTGGTTAACCGGCAGAGGTTGAAACAGTTTGGAGGGCTCAGAAGAAACAGGAAAATGTGGGAAAATTTGAAACTTCTTAGAGACTTATTGAATGGCTTTCACCAAAACCCTGATAGCAATATAAACAATAAGATCCAGGCTGAGGTGGTCTCAGATGGAGATGAGGAACTTGTTGGGAACTAGAGCAAAGGCTACTCTTGTTATGTTTTAGCAGAGACTGATAGCATTTTGCCCCTGCCTTAGCGATTTCTGGAACTTTGAACTTGAGAGAGATGATTTGGGGTATCTGCTGAAAAAATTTCTAAGCAGCAAAGCATTCAAGATGTGACTTTGGTGCTGTTAATGGCATCCAGTTTTATAAGGGAAGCAGGGCATAAAAGTTTGGAAAATTCACAGCCTGACAATGTGATAGAAAAGAAAATCCTATTTTCTGAGGAGAAATTCAAGTAGACTACAGAAATTTGCTTAAGTGTAGGAGCCAAATGTTCATCCCCAAGACAATGTGGAAAATATCTCCAGGGAATGTCAGAGGGCTTTATGGCAGCCCCTTCCATCATAAACCAAGAGACCTAAGAGGAAAAATTGGTTTCATGGGCAAGGCCCAGAGTCCCTGGGCTGTGTGTGGCCTAGGGACTTGGTGCCCTGTGTTCCAGACACTCTAGCTATGACTGGAAACAGGCTAATGTACAGTTCTGGCTGTGGCTTCAGAGGGTGCAAACCCGAAGCCTTGACAATTTCCATGTGGTGTTGAGTGCACAGAAGTCAAGAATTGAGGTTTGGGAACCTCCGTCTAGATTTCAGAGACTATATGGAAATGCCTGGATGTCCAGAGAGAAGTTTGCTGCAGGGGTGGGGGTCTCATGAAGAACCTCTGCTAGGGCAGCGCAGAAAGGAAATGTGGGGTCAGAGCCCCCACACAGTAAAGCTCAGCCTGTGAAAGCAGCCAAAAGGGAGGCTGTACCCTGAAGAGTCACAGGAGCAGAACTGCCCAAGACCGTGGGAACCCTTACATCGGTGTGACTCAGATGTGAGACATGGATTCAATGGAGATCATTTTGGAGCTTTAATATTTGACTGCCCTGCTGGATTTTGGACTTGTGTGGACCTGTAGCCCCTGTGTTTGGCCAATTTCTCCCATTTAGAACAGCTTCATTTACCCAATGCCTGTACTCCCACTGTATCTAGAAAGTAACTAACTTGCTTTTGGTTTTACAGGCTCATAGGCAGAAGGGACTTACCTTATCTCAGATGAGACTTTGGACTGTGGACCTTTGGGTTAATGCTGAAATGAGTTAAGACTTTGGGGTACTGCTGGGAAGGCGTGATTGGTTTTGAAATGTGAGGACATGAGATTTGGATGGGCCAGGGATGTAATGTTATAGTTTGACTCTGTCTCCTCACCAAAATCTCATCTTGAATTTTATTTCCATATCCCACATGTTAAGGGAGGGACACAGTGGGAGATAAATTGAATTATGGGGGTGGGTCTCCAATACTGTTCTCATGGTAGTGAATAAGTCTCATGAGATCTGATTATTTTATCAGGGGTTTCTGCTTTTGTATCTTCCTCATTTTCTCTTGCTGCCACCATGTAAGAAGTGCCTTTTGCCTCCCACCATGATTCTGAGGCCTCCCCAGCCATGTGGAACTGTAGGTTAAATTACACCTCTTTTTCTTCCCAGTCTTGGGTATGTCTTTTATCAGCAGCATGAAAACGGACTAATACATTGGTGCCCTCTAGAATCCATTTCTAATTCCCTCTTCCTGGCAGCTTCTAGTTTCTGTCTGTGTATCCTCCAGTTCAGGAGAAGCCCTAGGGGTACAGCATGTGCCCTAAACAGAGAGAATATCAAGACTTTTGTTGGGTGTTGGTGGCAGTGATAGATGTAGGAGAAGCATAGTGCCAAGAGGGCCCTGAGCACCTATTGGAGATGACAAGGAGAAAGCCTGTGGAAAATGGAAGCCTAGAAGTCGAATCTGAGAAATCAAAATATAAAAATTCTTTGTTCACATTATTTTTGAATCAAATCTCATCTGAATTTTTTCCCATCACATTAGCTATAAATTCCTTTCACTGATGAAACTATTCTGGTTTGGGTGTTCTATTACCGATAATCATAAGCATCCTAATTGTTACAGTCTTCTACTTGAATCCAAAGAATGACAACTTATTTGCTATCTAGAGAATGAGTCTTTGCATTCACTATAGGCTGATTAATTCACAAATAGGATTAAGTGTAGGTCTCTTCTTGGTCTTACCTGAGAAACTACAGTTCCTAGGACTTCACGGCCACACTAAACTTTCTTTAACGCCACACTACAATAACTACAGATTTGCACATTTGTTGCTTTTCTATTTATTTATTTATAGTACAGAGTCTCACTCTGTCACCCAGGCTGGAGTGCAGTAGCTCAATCTCAGTTGCAACTTCTGCTGCCTGGATTCAAGCAATTCTCCTTCCTCAGCCTCCCAAAGAGCTGGGATTACGGGTTCCTGCCACCATGCCTGGCTAATTTTCGTATTTTTAGTAGAGGTGGGGTTTCACCATCTTGGCCAGGCTGGTCTTAAACTCCTGACCTCGTGACTCACCCATGTGGGCCTCCCAAAGTGCTGGGATTATAGGCGTGAGCCACCACACCCAGCACATTTGGTGCTTTTCCTTACTGTATCTGTATGATGATTTTTTTTTTTTTTTTTTTGAGACAGGGTCTCACTCTGTCACCCAGGCTGGAGTGCAGTGGCATGATCATGGCTCACTGCAGCCTTAACTTCCCTGGCTCAGGTGATTCTCCCACCTCGGCCTCTTGAGTAGCTGGGACTACAGGTGCACTCCACCATGCCCTGCTAATTTTTGTAATTTTTTGTACAGACGGAGTTTTACTGTGTTGCCCAGGCTGGCCTCAAAGGACTGGCCTCAAGTGATCCACCCACCTCGGCTTCCCAAAGTGTTGAAATTACAGGCATAAGCCACCATGCCTGGCTTGTGATGGTTAATTTTATGTGTTAACTTGACTGGATCATGGGGCACCCAGATACTTGAGTAAACATTATTTCTGGGTGTGTCTGTGAGTGTGATTTCAGATGAGATTAGCATTTCAGTGGGTAGACTGAATAAAGCAGACTGCCCCTGCAATATGGATAAGACTCATCCAATTAACTGAGGGCCTGAATAGAACAAATAGGTGAAGGAAGGGAGAATTTGCTTTCTCTGCCTGATTTTGTGAGCTGGAACATTGGTCTTCTACTGTCCTCAGACTGTAACTTATGCAATCAGCTCTCCCTCTCTCAGGCTTTCAGACTTGAACTGAAACTGCCACTGGTTTTCCTTGGCATCTTGCTTATACATGACAGATGGGACTTCTTAGCTGCCATAATTTCATGAGCCAATTTCTCATTATACAAATAAAATAAATAGATGAGGGTTTTCACTTTAAAATTTACATGTATAGATGTCTGAGACAGGAAATCCTAAGCACATATGCTGTTCACACGCACAAAGAAAAACATGCTTAGTTGTGTGTACCATGACATATACAATTTTTACCTCCAGTTGTTTTTTCTTTGCTGCTACATGCAGAAGCCGTAGTAGATGGTATTGTTCTGGCTGTTCCAGCTGAGACATTAAGGCCAAGAGTTCTGTCAGGTGTCTATTAATTGGCTGAGGCTGCTTTTCATACACAGCAGGTAACACTCTCAACAACATGGTGTTACCTGTTCAGGGAACAATAAGGGGAATGATGACTTTATCAGGCCATAAGCAACAGAAATAACATTATTACCAGTGCAATAACATTTACACATTAAATAGCACAGAGTAATGGCCAAATCTTCTGCTAAAAATAACATGGTACCTTATTCTGCGATTAAAATGTGATTTACTCTGATTCTATAAAAGGAAATATTTTATGATATGATCAGTAACATTAACTAATAAAAAATTTTCCTGAGTAATGCACCATGGGGATAGAGGAACTTTGACAGTAATCAGACCACACCCTTGAGAAGGAAACAGTTCTGATAAAAGAATTCCTGATGAGAAGCAAAATTTGTATAATGTTTAAATGAAAACTAAGCAGTGCTATAATCATGGACATAGATGAAACTGAACTATAAGAAAAGTGAAGAGGAGTGAATTCACATTCCTGAAAGATACAGAAGCATAATTTAGACAACTCACATACAGAAACTATGCCTTATTTTTAGTATAAGAAGTAGTAATGCAAAATCCCCAATTTCTGCACTATTTCAAGGGAAGTTTAGCCTCAGCTGGTTTGTCACACATGACTTCCTCAAAGACATGTATAGACAACTAGATTTAAAATGGCAAAACCTCAAGAAAAATACTACATGAACTATAAGAATTTATCAACAAACAGCATATGGGCAACATCTACTTATCACTTGATGGTATGGATTTTTTTTCTCTCAAAATCCTCTCAAGTATTTAAATGTCTCAGGGGAGTTGGTTTCTAGGGATTTTTTGAACAAGAATTTTCTTTACTCTATTTACTTTTACTTTAAATTTGGCTTTGTATGTAGAAGCCATACACAGAAAGAATCAAATAAGTAGGAATTACAGATATATAGACCTTCATTAAATGGTAGGAACATGCCTATAAATAAAAGACGATTTAGATATGATCATTAAAGAAAGAAGGCCAGAATTTTCAGAATATCAATATCTAAATTTAATGAAAGCATGATTCTAATAAAACTGAATGAATTTGTGAGACAATAAAAAATGAGAATTTTTTTTTCCACATATAGTTCATAGAATAAGTCTAAAACAGGTTTTATCATGTACCCCAGAATACAAGTGGTTGGAAATATTTAGTTTTCTTTAAAAAGGTTGTGTTCATCAGTATTTATTTTCAATAATATAATTTTCAACAATTTGTGTTGTTTTCTGCTTATTTCACTATGAGTGTTTCCTTAAAAGATCAGGAATTTTTAATGCAATACCCAATTTGTACAGCCCACATTAGATCATAGAACTTAGTTACAAGAAGATACTGATGGTTACGTTAAAAGGGACTGTAGTTGCAATCTAAGACAGGAAACTGGTGTGTGGCATTTTGGTACAAACTCACTAAAGGCCCTGGGAGCCTTGAAGGGGAAAACCCCAGATTAGTCATTTTCAGCTGACTTGAATTTCAATCAAATAATACAAAAACGAATGCAGAACTTTTGCAGAAATCTTATAAATTCCATTAGTAAGTAATACATTCTTTTAAATTATGAAATAGTTTAAGTCATCAAACAAATATAGGCAATAATATAAGAAGCACTGGTGCACCTGCCAACCAGATTTGTCAAAACTTAATCTTACGTTATAATCACTTTTCATCCCATTTGTTTCCTTTCCTCCCCAGAAGCAACCATCATCCTAAAGGTAGTATTTATGATTTCCATACATATTTTTACACTTTAATTACATGTGTATGTATCACTAAACATTTTATAGTGTTGTTTTGGATGCTTTAAAATTGTATATGAATAACGTCATACTGTACATATCCCTTTGCAACATATTTTTTCCTATTCAACATTTTGTTGAAATTAAACATCCAAGAAGCTCTTCTTCATTTATTCTCACAGCTTTGTGTTATTCCAGTGTATAAATATGCAACAACTTACTCATGCACTTTATGATTGAAAGATATTGTGGTGTTGTTATTTGTTGCTTTAATCCATGGCGCTGAAATAACTGTCTGTGCAAAAATGAGAGTTATTTCATAAGGTAGTGCTTCTGATTCTAATGTGCTTAGTAATCACCTGGGCATCTTTTTAAACTCAGATGTTGGCCGGGCTCGGTGGGTCATGCCTATAATCCCAGCACTTTGGGAGGCCGAGGCAGGTGGATCACGAGGTCAAGAGATTGAGACCATCCTGGTCAACATGCTGAAACCCCGTCTCTACTAAAAATACAAAAAATTAGCTGGGCATGGTGGCGCACACCTGTAGTCCCAGCTACTCAGGAGGCTGAGGCAGGAGAATTGCTTGAACCCAGGAGGCGGAGGTTGCGGTGAGCCGAGATTGCGTCATTGCACTCCAGCCTGGGTAACGAGCGAAATTCTGTCTAAAAAAAAAAAAAAAAAAAAAAATTCAGATGTTGATTCAACGGGCTGAAGGCAGGGTTTGAGAATCTGATTTTCTAACAAGCTCTCAGGTGACACTGATAGCCCCTGGACCACATAGTAAGTGGCAAAACACTGGGTATGTCCCTTGGAGTTAAGTTTGTAGATGTTCAAACATTTCTTTGTGGAGCAGTTGTATTCATTTTCTATAGCTGTCATAAGGAATTATCTCAAAATTCATGGCCTAAAATACCATAAATTTATTACCTTATATTTCTGTAGTTCAGAAGTCTGACATACATCTCCCTAAGTTAAAATCAATGTGTGCCCAGGGCTGGGTTCCTTCCTGGAGGCTCTAGGAGAGAATTTGTTTCCTTGACTTAACCAGTGATGATATGGTTTGGCTCTGTGTCCCCACCCAAATTGCTCTCGAATTATAATCCTCACATGTCGAGGGAGGGATCTGGTGGGAGGTGGTTGGATCATAAGAGTGGTTTTATTTATGCTGTTTTCGTGATAGGGAGGTCTCATAAGATCTGATTGTTGAAAAGTGGCAATTTCCCCTGTGCTCTCCCTTCTCTCCTGCCGCCATGTAACACATGCCCAGTTTGTCCTTCACCTTCCGTCAGAATTGTAAGTTTCCTGAGGCCTCCGCAACCATGTGGAACTGTGAGTCAATTAAACCTCTTTTATTCATAAATTACTCAGGTAGTATCCTTATAGCAGTGTGGAAACAGACTGATATATCCAGATTTTAGAGGCTGCCTGCATTTCTTGGTTTGTGGCCCCTTTCTCCATCTTCACAGCCAGCAACATGGTGTCTCTGATCCCTGTTCCTTCATCACATCTCTCCCTGTGATTCTCTCTTCTGCCTCCCTTTTCCACTTTTAAGGACCCTCGTGATTATATTGGGTTTATCTGAATAATCTAGGATTATCTCCCTATCTTATTTAGCAACCTTAATTCTATCTGAAATGCATATTACATAACATGTTCATAGGTTCTGGGTACTAGAAAGAACATGGACATCTTTGGAGGACCATTATTCTTCCTACCACCAAGATTATGACAATCTGCTCCCACCGAGCAGCATGAGTGTTTCTGTTGGTCCACATCCTTGCCAACATTTGGTTGTGACAGACATTAGTGTTTGCTAATCTGATGGGATATATCTAATATTTTTGCTTTAATTTCAATTTCCCAATTACTTGTAAGGCTGAGAACCCTTTTCATATATTTATAGGTGATTTCCTCTCTTGTGATTTGGCCATTCACATACTTTGCCTATATTCTATTAGGATGTTGGCATTTTTTCTTATTAATGTTTATAAGTTCCTTAAAATTATTCAGAACTATTGAATGAATTGTTTATTTGTTGATTGTAAAGTATAGCCTTAATATAGTCAACTTTTTTCATTTTTTTACTTCATCGTTTTTTGTTAGAAATTTTTCTGTATTCCAGGTTCATAAAAATATTCTCCTATATTTTCTCTTGAAGGCATTACAGTTTTGTTTTCCTGTAGTTGTCTTTAATCCATCTGCAATTGACTTTTGTACACATGAGGAATTCGTTTAATTGTATTTTTCTTTATATACAAATAACTTTTTCAGCATCATCTATTGAGTAGTCAATTGTTACTCTTCTGATTTGCAACACCTCTTTCATATATTAGGTTTTCCATATGTGTGTGTGTCTGTTTCTGTGCATTTATCCATCTCTTCAAGTCTACATTTTCTTAATTACAATAATTTTATAATAAATCATTGTATCTCGTAGGGCATATTTCCTCACCTCCTACTTCTTCAAACTCTTCTTGGCTACTGTATACAAACTTTAGTGTCAGTCTGTCAACAGCCTTGAAAAACCAGACTGGGATTTTTTTTTTCATATTGAACATATAGACTAATTTGGCATAACTGACATTTTTGTAAAACTGAGTCTTTTAATTCCAGGAGAGAATATATCTTTCCATTTATGTAGATCTTTTTATACTTTTAAATAAGGTGTTATAATGATCTGTGTCTTATGTGTCTTTTGTTAAATTGTTGCTTGGGTATCCCATAGCTATTCTTGCTAATGTAAACGAAAACTTTTTTATTTTCAAAGGCATTTTCAATTTATCTACTGGTATTAAGAAAGCATAGATTTTTGTATGTTGATCTTATATCCAACAAAATTTGCTCAGTTCTTATTAATAATGTCTTCTGAGTCTCTTGGATTTTCTGTATGTAGATGATCCACTTACGATAAACAATAACAACTTTATTTCTTTCCGTCCTAATCCTTATGTCCTTATGTCCTTATGTTCTGCTTTACAGGCGGGGACTTCCAATACACATTTTGATGAATGGAGTTACTGTCCATGGATATCCTTGCGTTATTCCTGTTTTTAAAAAGTATGTTTCCAAGGATTTACAATTACATATTTATCTGTTTCTATCAGTTTTGGTATTTATGCTTTTTCAGCTGAAGTAAGTTCCTGTCTGCTTTCTAGTTTGATTATTTTGAGTGTTGAATTTTATCAAACATTTTTCTTATCTGTTGATATGATGATTCTTCTCCTTTAAATGGTTAATGTAATAAATTAATAGCTATTCCAACATTTAATCAATCTTGCAGTCTTGGAATAAACTCAACTTGGTTATAATATATTTTTATGCACACTGCTGTGCATAATGTGTATTTTTATTCATATTGTTGTGTTTGTTTGACTAATTCTTTATTTAGAGCTTTTGCATCTACATTCTTGATGAGAAAGGTTGCAGTTCTTTCTTGTACTATCCTTGTCTCTTTTTGGTATCATACTTAGCAGACATGTAAAATGAATTTAGCACATTCCTGCGCACTTCATTCTCAGAAGCGGTTTGTATAAGATGGGGATTATGTGTTCCTTGAATGTTTGGTAGAACTTGCCCATCAAACCATCTGGGCAGTACTCTATATATTTTATTATATTAAACTTTAAATTATATAGTTGAAATTTCTGTATCCTTTGACAGACTTTTTTGGCATTTGAATGATCAGTTATGACATAGGTGAACTTATCAGTTATGTTAAAATCTCCCTCCATGATTGTGGATTTGTCCACTTCTCCTTATAATTCTGTCAATCTTTGGTACATATTTTTTGAAACTATGTTACTAGATAATTCAAAGATATCTTCCTGTTAAAGTATTTCTTTGTATCATAGTGAACTATCTTCTTTTGCCTAAGTCTATTTTTTGCTGATAGTACTATTGCTATGCTAGCTTTTTGGAATAGCACTTGCTTGGTATGTTCTCTTCCTCTTCTCCAATTTAAAGTTTTTAACTTTGAATATTTCTACTTTCTTATGTTTTATGTGCTGTTTTTGTAAGTGATGTATAGCTGGATTTTAAAATATTTCTTTTCTCTTTTTTTCCTTCTTTCTTTTTCTTTTCTTTTTCGTGTGTGTGTGTGTGTGTGTGTGTGTGTGTGTGTGTGTGTGTGTCAGGTCTCATTCTGTCACCCAGGCTGGAATGCAGTGGCGTGATCATAGCTCACTGCAGTCTCAACCTCCCAGCCTCAAGTGATCCTCCTGCCTCAGCCTCCTGAGTAGCTGAGATTACAGGTGCACACCACCACACCAGGCTAATTTTTAAATTTTTTATACAGACGAAGGTCTTGCTATGTTGATCAGGCTTGTCACAAACTACTGGCCTCAAGTGATGCACTCCTACTTTGGCCTCCCAGAGTACTGGGATTCTGAATAAAATATTTCTATATGACGAATAGAAATATTTGTCTCTTAACTGGAAAACGTGTTTCATTAACATTTATGGTAATTATTGGTATATTCTGATTTATTTTTAGGACATAATATTGCTCCTTTTACTTACCTTCTTTGTGCTATTCTTTCCTCATTCACAAATTTTTTTTTTTTTTTTTTAGACAGTGTCTTGCTTTGTTACCCAGGCTGGAGTGCAGTGGCACAAACTCTGCTCACTGCAACCTCCACCTCCTGGATTCAAGTGATTCTCCTGCCTCAGCCTCCCAAGTAGCTGGGACTATAGGCGTGTGCTGCGACGCCTGGCTAATATTTTGTATTTTCATTAGAGATAGGGTTTCACCGTATTAGCCAGGATGGTCTTGATCTCCTGACCTCGTGATCTACCTGCCTCAGCCTCCCAAAGTGCTGGGATTACAGGCATGAGCCACCACGCACAGCCTACTTTTTTTTTTTTTTTTTTTAACAGATCAAGTCTTTCTTTAAACATTCCCCCTGCTCCTTCAATTTGAATGTCTATGTCCTTTTGGTAGTTGTCCTTGAAATTGTAACAAATTTTTTTGAGCAAAGCAAAATTAATAAATTTCTTTATCATCCTTCTGAACAATGAAAGGATTTTAGAATACTTTTACTGAACATAAAAGTGTACATTTGAGATTATTTCCTTTTATCTGTCCTCCAGTTCATTAATGTTCTTTTCAGCTTTGCCTAATTTGCCACTTAATCCATGCCTTGAGCTTTTAAAATTTTTAATTGCCTTTTTTTTAATTCTAGAAGTTATATTCGGTTCTTTAAAAAATCACCTTGCCTATTTCTTTTTGACAATGTCTTATTCTTTTCTCATATTTTCAATTCCTTCCTTTAGAGCTTAAATAATTTTAAACATATTTATTTTCTAGCCTTTGACTGATATTTCAAATATGAAATTCTTGGGGAGGGGTGTCTAATCCTTTTTGATTTCTGCTGATTTTCATTTACAGAGGTTTGCTTCCTCGCATCTTCAAATATCATAATATCATTGTGAATTTTTTTTTACAGTGGCAGACAGTATACATTGGAATTCCAAACATGTTTGAGGTCAGGCCCAAATTCACAAACTCAGAGGGACCTTGTAGAGTTCAAAGAGAGACTTGGTTGCTTCCTACCTTTTTGTGTTAGGGCAGAGTAGAATGTACCTACTGAAATACGTATGTAACCCTCTAGGTTCCCGGCTTTCATGAGGGTCTGTCTTCTAATTCTCCAGCTTTGAACTAAGCTTTGCTTCCACATGGTCATCAACGTTTGGTGATTATAGAAGTAATAACCACTAACTCTCTTCATTCCTATTCCAGAGGGGCCCTAGCATCAGCTCATGGGATTGTTGGTTTTGGTTTCCTCTCTCTCTTTGGCCCCTGGATATTTCCCTTACTTTAATGGGAGCCCATCTGTATCTTTTAAGTTTTTAATATCATGTGAACACAGGCCTGTATATATTGTTAAAAGCAAAAATCTCTATGTTTACTTTTAAAACATGATCCTTGCCTCTACACCTTGTAGAGTAATATAATGTACACATAATACCAAGTTATGAAAAAAACATACCTAAGTAACTAGATAAGTATATTTCTTTTTTCCCAGCTTCCGCCCCCCACGCCATTTAGGTTTACCCAGTTGTACTGTGTTGTCATTTAAAAAGTGTGTCTATAAAAGTATAGGTGCAACTACAGAAGGACGAAAGACAAGATAGCTTGGATTGGACTTGACTTCCAGAGCCATAACAATTCTTAATATGTTGGTTTATATTGGAATCAGACCATTTTCATTTTCAACCTGTAAAACAGTGTAGAAAGGAAACATGGAAGGTTTTCTATATATAAAGGGCTATGAAATAAGAACAGCTCACAGAAAATGCTGAAATGATGAATTCCTTCAGTATCCTCTGAAATTTCTCCCCCTACCACCCCTTCTTCATTTTCATTGCTATCAATTCACGTTACAACAGCTAATTCTCAGGAGAATAGTGGAAACCCAGTTTCCCTCCTCTTTCCCCTCTGACCCTCCTCCAGTTAATCTGACTGCAGTGTAAACCTTTGCGGTTTGCTATTGTGCAACTTCCACATTTCCCTCGCCCTCCCAACCAGCCGCCTCCCCCACCAAATTCAGGGGAACTCCCGTTACCACAGTGCCACCAGCATTACTCATTCATCCCCATTCAGGCTTTCCCCAGCATTTATTAAGGGCTCTCTCCTCCAGCCTCTCACTCTCACTCTCCTCTGCTCAAACTCGGTTCACTTGAGAGTCTCCTCCCACCAGCTGTGGAAGGAACTTTGCGTCTCTCCAGCAATGCATCTCCTTGCGATTCTGTTTTGTGCTCTCTGGTCTGCGGTGTTGGCCGAAAACCCGGACGATTATGATCTCATGTATGTGAATTTGGACAACGAAATAGACAATGGACTCCATCCCACTGAGAACCGTAAGTTCACTTTAATGTTTCTCTGCTAACCCTAAATACATATCCACCTCTTGGTCTAAATAATACACATATACTTTGTAGCCAGTGAGACGAGTTAAAATTTTTAGTCTGTTTTGCCAAAGTGAGAAGCACTTGAAGAAAGAGGGAGGTTTCAAAGTTATTTCTGTAACGTACATAATGGGTTGAGTCATATAAAATCGCCGATATTTGACTGTTTTGAGCTACATAACCGGCGATTTCATAGGATACAACTTAATCTATACCTGAATGAATGATTCTGTCGTTCTTGAGACATTTACGTGCTGTTTTTCGGAGGTGCCCCTAAAGGGAAGGGGGATGCCAAGGACGGGCTGCAACTTGGCACCACCGAGGGAGGTCAGCTTTTACAAAGCACACCCTAGGCAGGCCTGGGCGGGCTGGTAACGTGTGTGCATCCCGCGCTCTAGCCACGCCGTGCGACTGCCGTCAGGAGCACTCGGAATGGGACAAGCTCTTCATCATGCTGGAGAACTCGCAGATGAGAGAGGGCATGATGCTGCAAGCCACGGACGACGTCCTGCGGGGCGAGCTGCAGAGGCTGCGGGAGGAGATGGGCCGACTCGCGGGCACCCTGGCGAGGCCGTGCGCGCCAGAAGCCCCAGGGGAGGCCAGCCTGGCGGGTGCTCTGGAGGAGCTGCTGCAGGCGAGCCGCGACGCGGGCCGCAGGCTGGCGCGCCTGGAGGGCGCGGAGGCGCGGCGCCCAGAGGAGGCTGTTCGTGCCCTGGCCGCGGTGCTGGAGGAGCTGCGGCAGACGCGAGCGGAGCTGGGCTCCGTGCAGGGCTGGGCGGCCCGGAGCTGGCTGCCGGCAGGTAAGAAGGCTTGCTGGGCTGGGACCTCCCCCTGCGACTTTGTTCCGGGAACGCGCGTAACGGCGAGTTAAGCCAGGCAATCTTCTAGGGGAAGCTTTCATGGGAAACACACACACACACACCCTCTATTTCTCCATGCACGGGCACAGAGCTCAGACACACCATTCAAGGCGGGAAAATCGGCTTTAAAAAAGTATTCCTCAGTCCTAAGGAACTCTAAAGAAAGTTGTGGAGGTAACCATCACAGTCTTGAAATAGACCTCTAGGGCCCCTGACACCCGATCTGATCAGACGCTGCAGGAGGTCCACTGGCCGGTTATAACCGTGACCCCTCTCGCCGCCCAGCTTCCCTCCGTTAGGGATTTTCACGTCTTCTAATTTTATCTTTTGCCTCTGTCTTTTGAGGAGCTCTGGTTTCCCTCACTATTTCAGGGCCCAGGCTAACGTTTAGGGATGTTTTCGAGCCCCTCAGCCGGCCCCTCCTCTCCGCCCCTTCTCAGCAAGAAACTTGAGGCTGAATCTAATCTCCCGAAGGGTCAGCGGAATTCTCCAGGGATCCCCCAGCCTCTAGGGTTTGTGGAATAAGCGGACAGGGGAGGTCAGAGGGTGTGCGGTTTGAGATTCAGCGTGGAACAGTCAAGTGTAGGAGCCAATCCGTGAAGGCGATCCCAGCTCCACCCCAGGGATTCAGAGAACTGGGCCAAACAGGAGAAAGACTGTTCAAACCAGAGGCAACTTCTCAAAGTCTCATGTGACACTCAATGAATCTCTAAATAGACATGAGTTCCCAAAATAATGCATTCTAAAGATGGTTAAAAGAAAGAAATCGAAGACTTGGAGCCTAGCAATACTCCTTTGTATGCCAAAACTTCTAAGAAATGGTGGTGTGACAATCAATTTGGATTATATTAGAAAATCAGTGTCCTAGGTAAGAAAATATAACTTGCACTTTTCCTGAGAATTCTTCCCTATATTTCCAAGAAAACAAATTTTGCTGGATGAGGGGAGAGAAGAAGCATGTTTGAGAGCATATTTCACTTAAAGTTAGAGAAATTATACCATATTTTCTAAATATTTGAGGAGTGCTTATCAGTAAATATCAAATAGTGCTTCAGAGGAGAAAAAACATAAAATCAAAAGTACAGTAGATCCTCAATGTGATAGGAGAGAAATCAGAATTCTGCAGCCGTTTTAATGAATGAAATGTCTTGTGTTTTGCAAACAATGTAAAGTCATATAATGCACCTGAAAAACTGAAGAATTACTCTATTTTTTATCTTCATCTTTGCATATTAGTTAGAGAAGAAGAGGGATGTATCTCTGAATTTAAAATGTTAAACCTTATTACATCAATAATACTTTTACCAATATGCTTTGATTTCTCTTCTCTTGGTCTCCAGCCAACTTGGCTCCTAACCATTCTGTTGTTAGCCTCCTAAGAACCTGGCTTTAATTTTGTTTGGTCTTCAATAATCAGAAAAACCTGTTAGTTAACAGCCATTTCATAAGATAGTTTCTGATACTTTAAAGAAGTATTAAGAGCCTTCTTTAATGAATCTAATCTAATCTTTAAAGAAGACTTCTTTAAAGAAGGCTCTTAATACTTCTTTAAAGTATCAGAAACTATCTTATGAAATGGGCATCATTTTTGTGGTATCACTGGTTCCCAAAAGCTCACCCAAAATAGCCAACATGTGGTTCATCTATCCATGAACTTAAATAGCCACTGTAGCCTAGAGAGAAGCTGAGTCTGAGATGCAATCGAGGAGTGCTTTGGAATGCAATCCTGACTGCCTGGGCTTATATAAAGAGGAACTCACTTAATTAGATTGCAGTAGGCATCCTCTTGAACGCTACTTTTCTGAAACTTTATAGAGACTATATCAAATGCCCATGGATGTGGTGATTTTCTGTTCAATGATTTTTATTTGATTTTAATTAACATAGCTAGAAAAAAAGATGTACCTAGCAATGTCATTTGAAAAATGAATCAGTGCCTCATCAAAAATTAATTTTAAAGAATCTTCAAAAGTTCAAATTATTTAGTGAAAAAGTATCAAAGCATGACAGGGCCAGTTTTGTGTTTTAGTATTGTAGTTACTTTTACATGATTTTCGGAATGTCAATATTTTATTTGACTATCCCTAACACTGAAGGATAAGGTCCATATTTGTTTAATGTTTTCTGGACAGAGCCTAGCCCTGATCCCCTTGTAGGAATCTGACATAGTTTTCCACACTTTTACATGGATCTTTGGTTTCTGCAAGTTCTGTCTCTTTACCAGTTATTCTGGAACCATTCTAGGAGTTGGCTTTTCAAAGCTGTCTTATGGCAAATCTTCTTTAGGTTGTTATATCTAGCCCTAATTTAGGTGTTTTTTAAAAAAATACATACATACACACACATATACAAAAACACACATATATACACACATTTATATACATATATGTGTGTATTTGTATTTTATATATATATAACTTTATGTAATATAATATGTAAATTATGTCAGATTCCTACAAGTGGCTCAGGGCTATAATTATATGTGTGTGTATATACACCTATATATATACATATATGTATATATATACACCTATATGTGTATATATGTGTATACACACACGCACACACAGATAGATAGATATTTCGATATTTAGATAGATTGATGAAGAGCTCACTTGTTCTTTCCCAGAGACACATAAAAGGTTTTTGTTTCCGCATCTCCAGCTTCCCAAATGGCTAAGTGGCCTTGAGATGGACAGTGGTGGAAACTTACTGAGCTTTCCACCTCAAATTTGAAAGTCCTCCTCCTAAGTGCTCTTTAGCAGAAACATGTTCTTCACCCAGGCCCCTTGAAAGAATGTACTCTTCTTAAATAATTTCTATTACTACTTAAATAGTAATTATAAGCATGTGGACAAAGTAAGAATTTTTAAACGTTCTTCAGTTCTTAAGTGTTACACACTGGCTGCTTACAGACTTGCAGAATATTAGGAGCAGAATGGAAGGGACTTTTTTAGATAACACTGAAGCCTAGAGAAATTATGAGGCTCATCCAAAGTTACACAGCTCATTAGTAGTAACACCATCTGAATTTTAGCCCTCCTAGAGAAATCTAGGTGTTCTATTAATATAGTGGCAATGTGGTGTGCTGGTTAAGGGTGTGGCCTTTGCAACCAGATCACAAAAATTCAAACTCTAATTTTACTACTTATCAGCTATGTAACATAGACAACATAACATAAAAGTAACATAGACAAGTTACTTTTGCCTAAGTTTTCTCATCTGTATAACAGGAATAAAAAAGACAATCTCTTGGGATTGGCATGAGGACTAAAATGACATACAAAGTGATTAGAACAGTATCTGGCACAACATGAATGCCCAGCAAACTTAGTCATCATTATTATACATTGTTGCCTTTCAAAGGTAGTTTTCTAAAAACTCTACAAAGTGCAAATATCTGAGAACATTTGGTGTATTAAAATATATTCTGCAATAAATCACTATTCTAGAACTTTGCTGAAAAATGCATGTTGTTAAAGGCTAAATGGAGCAAACTAGGTCTACTGAATTTCATAGGTTTATCATTTTAGAAACTTGGTAGTGGCAGAAAGAGAGAACCAGGCTGGGCTCTGAATTATTGGAAATTATAGAATTATTGTCTGAAGTTAACTGAGAGTGATTCAACTTTTTTTTTTTTTTTAAAGCAGTACCAGAAAATATGCAAATTGGAAGGGGAGGTAGTCATGTCTTTTATTATTTTGTGGGTTAAGACTAGTTGGCTCTTCTATTTGCAGGCTTTCTCTTCATTTAGATGTTTCATTGGATAAGACAACTGGCTTTCCTTTTTTTCCATTTTCTTTGCTCTGCAGAGATTACACCTGAAGCCTCTTAAGTCATAATGTAGGATTGCATACAGCTTTCAATTATAGTTATTAAAATGCTTATGTTAAAATAACTAATACCAGAATCATTTTGAATGAATTTATATTTTCTTTAATCTTCTTTTCTTGCTATTCTAGGTTGTGAAACAGCTATTTTATTCCCAATGCGTTCCAAGAAGATTTTTGGAAGCGTGCATCCAGTGAGACCACTGAGGCTTGAGTCTTTTAGTGCCTGCATTTGGGTCAAACCCACAGACATACTAAACAAAACCATACTGTTTTCCTATGGCACAAAAAGGAATCCATACGAGATCCAGCTGTATCTCAGCTACCAGTCCATAGTGTTTGTGGTGGGTGGAGAGGAGAACAAGCTGGTTGCTGAAGCAATGGTTTCATTAGGAAGGTGGACTCACCTGTGCAGCACCTGGAATTCGGAGAAAGGGCTCACATCCTTGTGGGTAAATGGTGAAATGGTGGCTACCACTGTTGAGATGGCCATAGGTCACATTGTTCCAGAGGGAGGAATCCTGCAGATTGGCCAAGAAAAGAATGGCTGCTGTGTGGGTAGTGGCTTTGATGAAACATTAGCCTTCTCTGGGAGAATCACAGGCTTCAATATCTGGGATAGTGTTCTTAGCAATGAAGAGATAAGAGAGACCGGAGGAGCAGACTCTTGTCACATCCGGGGGAATGTTGTTGGGTGGGGAGTCACAGAGATCCAGCCACATGGAGGAGCTCAGTATGTTTCATAAGTGTTGTGAAACTCCACTTGAAGCCAAAGAAAAGAAACTCACACTTACAATACATGCCAGCTGGGAAGGTCTGAAAACTCAATGCATAATAGGAACACTTGAGACTAATGAAGTAGAGAGTTGAGCTCAATCTTTATTTATACTGGCAAAATAGTGAATAAACAGTTGAAGGAGAGACATTGGAAAAAACTTTTGAAGATAATGTTACTAGACTTTACGCCATGGTGCTTTCAGTTTAATGCTATGTCTCTGTCAGATAAACTTTCAAATAATTAGAAAGGACTGTATTGTTGAACAGAAGGACAGTTGTTTTACTTTTCTTCAGTTAATTTTGTTTTGGCCAGAGATGTATTTTACATTGGAAGAATAACAAAAGACGATGTATTATCCATTGTCCATTGTTATTGGTATGAACTTTATTACAAAAAAGAAGATGAAAACATATTTATACTACAAGGTGACTTAATAACTATAAATGTAGTCTATGTGTTTTAATCAAATGTCACTTTTTTGAGATGATAGTCATATAAGTTATATTGTAAAAGGGATTTGTGTTAATTTTATTAAGACTATTTTTGTAAAGCTCTACTGTAAATAAAATATTTTATAAAACTAACTCATGTCACTTAATTGTAAATTTAAGAGACGTCTTGGAGCAAACTCATTTTTTTCTTTCATTTAAAGTAGGCAATTAGTTTTCAGATACTATTATGTAAAAAGCATGGTTAATATTGTTAGGAATGAACAACTATAGACTTGTTTTAAGCTTTAACTTCCTCCTATGAATCACAAGCAAGAAATATTATCTCTGCCAAGTCTATTCTTTTCTGTGGGTTTTAGTTTTCTCAACTGAGAAATCAAGGAATTGAGGAAATAAGGATCTCTAGGTCTCTTCCCATTTGACGATTCTAGGAGCTTATACAACCTTCTGTACTGTGTAATGTAAAAACGAACATCAAACATGACTCATCACAGTTCCTCAGATACACATGATGCTTGCAAGAAATGGCTTAGGACTGTTATTTAGGAGATCTAAGAATCTGAAAAAGAAACAACCACTGCCCTGAAAGCACACCCCATTCTCTTACTTATGAGGGAGAGGTCAAGCCTCTTCACACTGTGGATGGGGAGGTAACTTTTCCCCACTACACTAGTATTCTATAGATTCTATGTGAGGGCCGATAGAAGGGCCTCACAAAGCTGCTTCTGAAATGTGGTGGACCCACAGTGATGCTATGTCTTCCTAAAAATAGGGCATGGACAACCACAGGTCATTTCCTCTTCACGAGGTTTGGAGAATAGGGCCAGGAGTAATTTTGTAACTAACTAACTAGGGTGTCAGACAAGTTACATAACTCCTCTGGATCCTCTCAGTAAAAGAAGATGATTGGACTCAGTGCCTTTCAGCAGTAAAATTCCATAAATCTAATAATTTTTTAGTATGCTCATCATATAAGTATAGCTTCATCCCACTTGTGAAACCCATAAAAGAGGCTAAGTCTCTATGAACGTCACTTGTAGTTATGAGCTGATAGACCAGTCTCAGACTCTTGGAGAGCACATAATTCAAGGCTGTAGGCACACTGGGCACATGCAAAGTCTAGCCATTGTCTACATGATTAAACTCCCAGCTGGAAGAAGAAAAACTAGACCCAAAACTTAGGCAGAAAATTAGGCACGATTTCAACTCCTTTACATGCTGCAGTATGAATTATACATGCTGAAGTGATGCTAGATGTTGCAGGCCAGGATAAATGCAAACTCATATGCTGACAGAATTTAATGTAAGAAAACTTTTAATTTTTTAAAGTAATTACATGTTCAGGGCAAAGAACAAACAAATAGAAGAAAATAAAACAATTCTTGTGTTAAAAAGTAAAAATTTCATCTGCTAGAGCAGTAAGTCTAGCTAGGTGTTCTAGGGACTTCTAATTCTTCCCAAATATCCATTTTTTCCCTTTTTCTAAATGACAGAATTCTAGTTTTAGTGGCACATGTGACCACTCAGAGTAACGTCTACATTTTTCAACATTACTTGCAGCTTGATCCAGCCATATAACTACAGTCTGACCAATGCTGAAATCTTTTATGTGATTCTTTTCCTCCTTCTGTCTGATTGGAATATGGTAATGGACTGAAATTTCAGCAACCATCTTAGACCATGAGATTCCATGCAATAATACAGAAGAATCATGGATTTCTGATCATTGTGAAGCCGTCTAGCCAGCCCTGGGCTGCTTGCCCATGGACTTCACTTACATGAGAGAAAAATATATTTTGGTAATGCTTAGTCTGTTAATTGGTTAATCACTCTATCTAATTTTGATCCAGTAATTTTTTTTTTAATTAAAAAACGACAGCCAGGTGCAGTGGTTCACGCCTGTAATCCCAGCACTTTGGGAAGCCATAGTGGGCAGATCACGAGGTCAGGAGATCAAGACCATCTTGGCCAACACGGTGAAACCCTGTCTGTACTAAAAGTACAAAAAATAGCTGGGTGTGGCGGTGGTACACTTGTAATCCCAGCTACTCGAGAGGCTGAGGCAGGAGAATCGCTTGAACAGGGAGGCGGAGATGGCAGTGATCCGAGAGTATGCTACTGCTCTCCAACCTGGCAACTGAGCGAGACCCCATCTCAAAAAAAGAAAAAACTTTATTCTCTCTAAAAACCCATAGCCTAAACTTGGAAAATACATTTTACAAATTCTCAGGAAGTTGGATATCTGACTTACACACACACACACACACACACACACACACACACACACACACACACAAAACTAAGCAATAACATTTAATGAGCCTGAGAATATACAGGTGTTAGCAAAAGGAGGAATTAAGAAATGTGTAAAACTGAGACAAAATATTTAAAAAGAAGTATCAGCATGCTGGCTTAGGTTAGCACATTGACACACATTTTCATTCACCAGTTATTTAGGCATCACCATATTAAAGCATAGTAAAATAATTGTGCAAGGTGACTCAAGCTATTAGGAGGAAAAAAATGTGTCTGCATATTTATTATGCTTATAAATAATATTATTTGTGTATGTAGAGTGAGCAATGGTCCTGGTTTGCCTAAGGCTGTCCCAGGCTTTAGCACTGAAAGTCCCATGTCCTGGGAACCCCTCAGTCCTAGGCAAACTGGAACAGTTTGTCACTCTAGTATGTATGTATGTATGTATGTATGTCAGGTAGAGCTAATTTTTATTGCAGAGATAATATATGAACTAAAATCAGTTGATATATTTTCCTCATCTATTACAGTATAAATTGGCTTATAAGTATTAACACCTTTAAAATATATTCAGAACTTTTTTCTACTAAGCATATGTTGTAGAATTGTAGAGCCTGCTATTTACAATTACTTGAATGACTTCGCTTTGATAAAGAATTAGATTTGCAAACAAACAAGAAATTATCATTGATTTTTGTTTCATTTCCTGTCAAATACTGTATTAGAAATCTCTTCCCTTAGTTTTACTAAGGTCAAATGTTTCCAAAATTGTCTTTTAGCCACTTAAGAAATGTACTCCTAAGGTTAAAGTCTTGATTAAAGTAATTGTATATGTTCATTGATGTATTCTTGGAATCAGTGAACATGAACCCTCATGTGATTGACCCTTGCATCAAGTTTTATAAATCTGAAAGTATAAAAGAAAAGTTTGCTGGGCTTGGGGTCAGAAATCCAGCATTTCAATTCTGGCACCATCACCTACTAACTTAATAACTATAAGAAATCGGGCCTGTCAACTAATCTCTATGAGTCTCAAATTAGTCAGGAAATTAAGGGTAACAAGACTTGCCCACCTTGTTAGTAAGCAGATAATTTTCATAAAAGTGCTTTCTAAACCATAAAGTTATAGTGAAAATAATATAGTTATCATAAAAAATGTTTTTCCAAGTTGTTTTCAGTGGATTGAAACATAGATAAGCAAGGAAACAAAAATACGAACAAATAAATGAATGTAAGGATTCTTCTCCATTGTGGGTAAGTCATTTTCAGAGTTCAGCATACGAATGTCCAAATCTATGCAGGCCTTGTTTTACTTCACAGCAGCATCTACTGGTGAAGTCAAGAAGGTGCAAACTCTGACTTAGATCAGATCCAAGACTTGGTTTAACAATTTCAAAGTCTTTTTCTGTTTTTAGATATGTCTCTATTCCTTGATCTATATGTGCATTGTCTTTTTAAAACCCTACATTTAATATTTTTCTATGAGTATTAATATTCAGGTTGAATATTCTTAATAAGATTTTTTAGTAGCTTATTTCCTAGAACATTTGATTAATAAACTCTTTCCTAACAACTTATTATATGGTGAACTTAAAAACCACTTCCTTTAAGAATAATTGCATAATAAATTTTAATGGTTAAGCATCTCTCGAGATTATGACACTCCATGAATGGATATGGCTCTGCCTCCAATCTTTTTTTTTTTTTTTTTGAGATGGAGTCTCACCCTGTCACCCAGGCTAGAGTGCAGTGGCATGATCTCGGCTCACTGCAACCTCTGCTTCCCAGGTTCAAGTGATTCTCCTGCCTCAGCCTCCCAAGTAGCTGGGACTACAGGCGTGTGCCACCATGCCTGGATAATTTTGTATTTTCAGTAGAGATGGGGTTTCACCAGATTGGCCAGGCTGGTCTTGAACTCCTGAACACAAGTGATCTTCCCACCTTAGCCTCCCAAGTGCTGGGATTACTGGTGTGAGCCACTGGGCCTGGCCTGCCTCCAATCTTTTAGTATGGACCTGGTACATGGCAGATACTCAATTGGTGATGACAAAAACAAACCAGGATGATGATGATGATGATGATGGTAGGAATTATGGTAACCATTGATGAACTATGGGCCAAGAATTATACAAAGTACAGATATTTTATCTATTTAAGTCTTATACATCCTATGTCATATATATATTACTGTCATATTAAATGGGGGGGAAATTTTTCTATCTCCATTTTCCTGAGACTGCTCACCAACCAGTGGTTTGAATGTTGTCTCACATGGTGAAAAAAATGAGCTGAATTTATCATAATTAACTGGACAGTATTTTCCAGGTCATTGCCAGCAAGTAAAAAAGGAATCTGGAATCTTGCTGAGATAATGTTATATTTTCTTTCCAAAGACTTTCTACTTAAGTTTCAAATCATTTGAGGTCATTTTGTGACTTGTGCCAGAGGACCATGTAAAAGGCATATTGATGGAGAGGTATATTTCTTTATTATGATCGCTGATTCATAAATGCAGAAAAATGGACATTACTACTTTTAGATTCAATAGCAATGGAGTTCATTGCATCATGGAGTTTCAAATAAAAATTTTAAAAGGGCTTCCCTATAAACCCTCATATAATCCATTGCAGTTGTATGGTCTTCAATAATATTTTCAGCTTCTTGAAGGAAAGACATGCTAACTTGTGCTGCACTAAGCATTGGTTGTGCTTTTATTTATCAGTACTGAAAAGACATTACAGACTACTTTCATATGGCAAAGAACGAGTTTGGAAACTTATTCAGGAGCACTGGAAAGCAACTTTCCCTTCTAAAAAGGTTCTGATGTTACAAAACATCAAATTTTATCCCTGATATAATTTAAGTAGAAAACAAATTCATTGCCCAAGTGATATGGTTTGGCTCTGTACCCCCACCCAAATCTCATCTTGAATTGTACTCCCATAATTCCCACGTGCTGTGGGAGGGACCCAGTGGGAGATACTTGAATCATGGGGATGGTTTTCCCCATACTGTTCTCGTGGTAGTAAATAAGTCTCATGAGATTTGATGGTTTTATATTGGGTTTCAGCTTTCACAACCTCCTCATTCTTTCTTGCCACCACCAGGTAAGAAGTGCCTTTCACCTTCTGCCATGATTGTGAAGCCTCCTCAATCACATGGAACTGTGAGTCCAATAAACCTTTCTTTTGTAAATTACCCAGTCTCAGGTACGTCTTTATCAGCAGTGTGAAAATGGACCAATACACCAAGTGACATCCTTATCTTATTTTTTAATTCAAGGAGAAATGTTAATATTTCCCTAATTAGTGTAATTTTAGTTTAGTTGTTTAGTATTAATAGATATCTTTTATCAGAATAAGGACATTCCCTTTTATTGCTTGCTTGCTGAGGAATTATTTTAAATTTTACTAAAGAAGAGACTTAGATTTGTTTTATGTATTTAGGTCTTTATTCCATCTAATGTTAATTTATGCATGTTGTGATGTGGACAATTGTCTCAGAACATTTATTGAACAGTCTATCCTTCTTTATTGTCAATATTCCCCTAGCATATATTCAGTTTCCATATGTGCATGGATTTGTTTCTTGCCTCTCTGTTCTATTCTATGGGTTATTTGCTTACCTTACACTAGTGCTACACTGTCTTGATTACTATGATTTTACAATATTTGATATCTGGTAGGGAAATAACTGCCTCTTTTTCTCCCCCAACAACTCCCAGCTTCTTTTCCTTCTGTGAAACTGTCTTGGGTATCTGTTTCACTTGATATTGTAAATGTAAAAATCAGCTTGTCATCTTTCATGGAAACTTCTGTTGGCATTTTATCAAAAATTTCACTAAATTTA
Organism: Sapajus apella; assembly: GCF_009761245.1. Taxonomy (NCBI): domain Eukaryota; kingdom Metazoa; phylum Chordata; class Mammalia; order Primates; family Cebidae; genus Sapajus; species Sapajus apella. The sequence continues at coordinate 11,209,507 of NW_022436944.1, read as the reverse complement.
TTGAAAATTTACATCTTTGTCACATCAAGCTTTCCCATCCATGAACATGATATATTTCTCCCTTTTCTTATTTAATTGCTTTCAATAAACTTTTATCATTTTATTCTCAAAAGCTACATTTTCCTGTAGGTATTGTATATTTTTCTACTTTAAATAACATTTTTAATATTACATTTTCAATTTATTATGATTAGTATGTAAGAAAACAATTAGTTTCTCTAAATTGATCTCACTTCCAGCAACTTTACTGCTTTACTGAAATTTCTTTTATTTTGTCTTAAAAGGCCAGCACCTGGTATATAGTAAGCACTCAGCAAATGTTAATTATTATTTAAGCACTGCTAGAGTCATTTTGCTAAATATTTTTATTTATGAGTTATGCATCTATATTCATAATTGAGTCTGTATTTTCATTTCTCATACTGTCCTTGTCTGGTATTGTCATGGCTATACTAGCCCTGTAAAATAAGCTGGAGAATCTTTTTCTGTTTCAATTATCTGGGAAAGTTTGGATGAGATTGTAATGATCTGTTCTTTGTATATTTCTTATAATTTGCTGGTAAAACTAAATGGATAGGGGTTTTTATCTTTTACTTTTTTTGTGTGTGAGTTGATTTTAAAATACAGATACAGCTGTCTTATTTGGTATAGATATATTCAAGTTTTATATCCCCTTAACTTTCAAGTATGAATCAAGATAACATTCCAATTATACCTTCAATCCTTCCTCCAAGAGGAAAGACCTTTTACAATGACCTCTTACTGGGAAAATTCAGAGAATACAGAACAGACAAAATAACTCTAAACAATTTGAATAAAATAAATGTATGCTTAAACTTAATGTAAAAGTAAACATTACTTATATATAACCATTAAGAATAAGAAATAGTAAAAATTGGCTTAGAACTATTGAAATATTTACTTTCAGGGATAAATACATAGCCCTTTGGACAAAGTCTCTCATGATTCACTTATAAGCACAAAAAAGCCATTTGGTTTGAAATCAGGCACAGGATGCAAATGAATGTGTACATTTGTTAAAAAATATGAACAAGGAAATAATAGCAAACAAGTCTAAGGGGAGATACCCTGCTATGGAATAACAGTCTCCTTGCCCCATCTGCTCAACATTTTAATCAGTGTTTTAAAATGAAGACCAGAGCTCTGGTCATAAAATTTACAGATGACAAGAACTTTGGAAAAGCTGCAGATACACTGAGATGAAAAAAATATCCAACAAGATCTTTGCATGCCAAAGCAATGGGCTGAATCTCATAAGAGGACAGTGTAAAGAGTTAAAAGTAAGTACTTACGTAAGACAAAAAACCTGCTAAACACAGAGTATGGCAGAAATTTCTTAATATACTAAAACAATTTTTATTTAAAATTTTGGAGATTTCAAATATTAGTCAAGAGAAGCCAAAGATTATAATGTGTGACAAAAAAGTGAATTTGATTTTAGGTTATATTAAGGAAAATATAGCTTCTCAATAGGGAGGATAAATCCATTATAGTCCTCATAGGCAAGCAAATCAGAGGACATGCAGGGGAGGGCAGCCAAGCAGAGCAGGGGTCCGGGTACATCTTGCAAATGGATGCAAAAGCAAGTCATCATCTGCTGAATGAGCAAACTGAGAGGGAAATTGTGAATGTTATGCCTAAGGAGGAAAAGAGGGAACTGCAAAAGGAAGGAGTGGTGAAATATGAAAATTGTAGCTAGTTTTTGACAGTTTGTCATGTGAAAGAAGAACGAGGCTTTATTACCCAAGGAGAGGACCTTGGTCAAAAGTGGGAGGCCACAAGAAGAGAACTTCTAATTCAACAAAAGGAAGAAATATCTAGTATTCAGTTTTGTCCAGAGATAAAGTGGGTTGTCACAGGAAATAGTGAGTGAGTTCCCTGGTAATAAAGGGATTCAAATATAGGAAGGCAAGTATGATTATCATCATCCCTACTTCAGCTAATATTTATTGAAAGCCAGCTGTGTTTTGGCATTATCTCATGTCATTGTCTTGACATCTATGTGTACACATGAGGAAACAGAGGTTGAGAAAATAAAAATACGACTAGTATTTTGTGGCGCTAATATTACATTGTGAAAACAGACTTTACAGTGAAATGGTCAGAGTTTGAACCTTGTTTTTAACTTCTCTAAGCTTCAGCTTGCTTACTTACAAATTGATATATGGGACATTTGTGTTCTTTCATTCCCCATTATTCATTCACCTACTGTTGGCAACAGCCCTGGGTTTCTTTTGGGGATCTCCTCCTCCTACTCCCCATCCACATGGCTTTGCTGCAGCCAACTCCTTTCCACTGCTTTGAGGGTGGCTCATGACCTAAGCCTGACCAATTGAAGTACAGTATCCTCTGGCAATAATGATAGATTTGTGGAGAAATGTTCCTGTGGCCTGTGTCAGGTCAAAGAGAAAAAAGAGACTGGATGTGGACTTTCTTTTGTTTAATTGGTATTCGTGATGACGTGAGCTGGAAGCTGCAAAGGCCCACACCGAGCATGAAAGTGAAATCCATCCTGAGGAAGCAGAGCTGAGAATTGACTTTTGGGACACCACTGAACCGTGAATCAACAATCTGGGAAGTCTGGTATACTCATGAACTTTGCAGGCATGTGTGCCAAGGAGGAGTTGTTGTTGCTCCTCCTTCCTCCTTCTCTTCTTTCTCCTTCTCTCCTTTCTCATCATCAAGCCATTTATATATGTTAGTTTTTGTTACGTAAACTACCACTAACTTGTAAAATGGGATAATAATAAGACTTCTTTTATGAGGTTCTTGTGGGTATTGAATGATATAATGGGTATAAATGGCTTAATACAATATCTGGCATTGGAAATGCATGCAGTAAATTTTGGCAACTGTAGTTATTATAATTATTATGATCATCATTGAAGGTATTACCATTCAATGTATTTTGTAGAAGTAGAAATATGGGAAAATAAGGATTAGTATACCATAAGGCAAAGAAGATCTAAAACGGAGAAAAATAATAGGTAATGAAAAAAGAAATTCCATCATGATTCCTCAGGTTGTTTGGTAGGGGATATAAGACAAAGATTTGCAGAGCAGAAAACTTACTAATCAGAGACAGCAAGATCCCTTCTGCTTTGTAACTTTAAAGTTTGATGGGCTCATGCGAGTGATAATTGAGTTTTATGATCACACAGTTTTAAAACTCCAAACCCTGAAATACACAGCCCCAGCCTTTTATAGGTTAAATTACCATTCATATTATAATTTTCATAGTGCCTGATCAAATAAACCGAATTATTTGTTTATTTCAAATGCTTGCAGTGAAATTAGAAAGCATACTTTGTGTTTCAAATATTTCATTGTCATTGAAAAAGCATTTTTAAAAAACCCCAAAGAGATGAGCTAAGCTCTTGGCAGCAATAAAGGGCTAATTCATTTATTTTTTTTCATAAATCTATTACTAGCAAGTCTGACTATCATGGATTTACAATATGTGATGTGTATAAGTGTTTGAAATTCCTGTAAAGTATGTTTCAAAAATATAGCCAAGGTGTTGAAAAAAAACATAATTGCTTTTCTGGGCTTTCAGCAAATTTAATAGTATGTATAAAGTGAAATTGGAGATTTAATCCTGGAGCCAAAGGGAACTGGAAATGAAAATACTGCCTAGTATTATTAACAACAAATCTTTAGAGGGAACCACAGGTTCCACTGTCATGCTGGAGTTCAGACATACCTGGCAGACCATTGGGGTGGCTGGTCAGAAGTCTTGGGATGGTACCAAGAACCCTCCTCAGGAATGTCTGGTACAATCAGCTTAAGTTAGGAACAAAACTTTAGTTCTTAGAAGGCAATAGGCACTTTGAGAATTAAAGTATTAATTTGTTGGCAACCCCAACTCCTAGGTGAATAGTTGAGCCCAGGGGAAGGAAAGAGAGTTTTAGATAAAACAATAATCTATTTTATTTTATTTTTTCAACTTTAATTTTAGACTCAAGGATACATGTGCAGGTTTGTTGCAAGGGTATATTGCATGATGCTGAGGTTTGGGGTACAATTGAACCCATCACACAGGTAGTGAGCACAATACCCAATAAATAGTTTTTCAATCCTTGCCCCTCTCTTTCTCCCCTCTCTTTTAGTTCCCCCAGTGTCTATGGTTCCCATCTTTACATCCACATGTACCCAATGATTAGTTCCCACATAGAAGTGAGAACATTTGGTATTTGGTTTCTGCAGTAATTTGCTTGAGATAATGGCCTCTAGCTGCGTCCATGTTGCTGCAAAGGATGATTTTGTTCTTATTTATGGCAGCACAGTATCCCTTGGTATATATGTACCACATTTTCTTCATTCAGTCCACTGTTGATGGGTACCTAGCTTAATTTCATGTCTTTGCTATTGTGAATAGCGTTGCAATGAAGATATGAGCGCATGTGTCTTTTTGGTAGAACGATTTATTTTCCTTTGCGTATACATATCCAGTAATGGAATTGCTGGGTCAAATAGTAGTTCTATTTGAACTTCTTTGAGAAATCTCCAAACTGCTTTCCACCATGGCTGAACTAATGTACAGTCCCACAAATAGCATATAAACATTCTCTTTTCTCTGCAGCCTTGCCAACATCTGTTGTTTTTTGAATTTTTAATAGTAGCCATTCTGACTGGTGTGAGATGGTCTCTCACTGTGATTTTGATTTGCATTTCTCTGATGATTACTGATGTGGAGCATTTTGTCATATAATTGTTGGCTGCTTTTATGTCTTCTTTTGACAAGTATCTGTTCACGTCCTTTACCCACTTTTTTTTTTCTTTAAGTTCAGGGGTACAGGGACAGTTTTTTTTTTTTATAGGTAAACTTGTGTCATGGGGGTTTTGTCACCCAGGTATTAAGCCCAGTATCCATTAGTTATTTTTCCTGATCCTCTCTCTCCTCTCACCCTTCATCTTCAAATATGCCCGAGTATCTTTTGTTTCCCTCTATGTTCATAATTTAGCTCCCACTTATAAGCGACAACATGTGGTATTTGGTTCTCTGTTCCTGTATTAGCTTGCTAAGGATAATGGCCTCTGGCTCCATCCATGTTCCTGCAAAGGACATGATCTTGTTCTTTTGTATGGCTGCATAGTTTTCCATGGTGTATAGGTATCACATTTTCTTTAGCCAGTCTATGATTGATGGGCATTTAGGTTGATTTCATGTCTTTGCTAGTATGTGTGCATGTGTCTCTATGATAGAACAATTTCTATTTCAGTAATAAAATTGCTGAGCTGAATGATAGTTCTGTTTTTAGGTCTTTGAGGATCAGCCACCACCAACAGTGTATAAGCATTCCTTTTTCCCCACAACCTTGCCAACATCTGTTATTTTTAAATTTAATAATATACTGGTGTGAGTGGTATTTCATTGTGGTTTTGATTTGCATTTCTCTATGATCAGCAATGTTGAGCTTTTTCATGATTGTTGGCTGCATGTACATCTTCTTTTGAAATGCATCTTTTCATGTCCTTTGCCCGCTTTGTAATGGGTTTTGTTTTTTCTTATAAATTTCTTTAAGTTTCTTATAGATCTTGGATATTAGACCTTTTTCAGATGCATAGTTTGCAAATAACTCCTCCCATCCTCTAGATTGTTTGTTCACCTTGTTGATAGTTTCTTTTGCTGTGCAGAAGCTCTTTAGTTTAATTAGATCCTATTTGTCAATTTTTGCTTTTGTTGCAATTGCTTTTGGTATCTTCTTTGTGAAATTTTTGCCCATTTCTGTGTCCAGAATGGTACTACCTAGGTTGTCTTCCAGGGTTTTTATAGTTTGGGGTTTTACATTTAAGTCTTTAATCCATCTTATTTTTTTTATGTGGTATAAGGAAGGGGTCCAATTTTAATCTTCTGCATATGGCTAGCCAGTTATCCCAGCACCATTTATTGAATAGGTAGTCCTTTCCCCATTGCTTGTTTTTGTCAGCTTTTTCAGAGATCAGATAGTTGCAGGTGCATAGCCTTATTTCTGAGTTCTCTATTCTGTTCTATTGGTCTATGTGTATGTTTTTGTACTAGTACCATGCTGTTTTGCTTACTGCATTCCTGTTTGATGTCAGTTTGAAGTTAGTGTGATGCCTCCAGGTTTGTTCTATTTGCTTAGGACTGCCTTGGCTATTCAGGCTCTTTTTTGGTTCCATATGAATTAAAAAAATTTTTTTTTCAGTTTTGTGGTGAATGTCATTGGTAGTTTAATAAGAATAGTATTGAATTTATAAATTGCTCTGGGCAGCATGGCCATTTTAATGATACTGTTTCTTCCTATACATGAGTATGGAATATTTTTCCATTTGTTTGTGTCATCTCTGACTTCTTTGAGGACTGTTTTGTAGTTCTCCTTATAGACATCTTTCAATTAACTCCCTGGTTAACTGTGTTCCTAGGTATTTTATTTGTGTGTGTGTGGCACTTGTAAATGGGATTGCATTCCTGATTTGGCTTTCAGCATGGCTACTGGTGGTGTGAAGATATACTAGTGATTTTTGTACATTGATTTTTGCATCCTGAGACTTTGCTGAAGTTGTTTATCAGCTTAAAAAGCTTTTGGGCTGAGACCATGGGGTTTTCTAGATATAGGAGCATGTCGTCTGCAAATAGTTTGATGTTCTCTTTTTCTATTTGGATGTGCTTTATTCCTTTTTCTTGCATGATTGTTCTGGCCAGGACTTCCAATACTATGTTGAATAGGAGTGGTGAAAGAGGATGTCCTTGTCTTGTACAGTTTTCGATGGTAATGTTTCCAGCTTTTGTCCACTCAGTATGATGTTTTCTGTGGGTTTGCCATTGATGGGTCTTACTATTTTGAGGTATCCTATTCAATACCTAGATTATTGGGAGTTTGTAACATGAAGGGTGTTGAATTTTATCAAAAGCCTTTTCTGCATCTGTTGGTTTTTATCTTTAGTTCTGTTTATATGATAAATCACATTTATTGATTTGCATATGTTCAACCAACCCTGTATCCCAGGAATAAAGCCTACTTGATTGTGGTGGATAAGTTGCTGGATTTGTTTTGCTAGTATTTTGTTGAGGATTTTTGCATCAGTGTTCAAGGATATTGGCCTGGAGTTGGGTTTTTAAAAAATCTTTATTTATTTTTTATGTTGTGTCTCTGCCAGATTTTGGTATCAGGATGATGCTGGTCTTATAGAATTAGTTAGGAAGGAGTGCATCCCCCTTAATTTTTTGGAATAGTTTCATCAGAAATGGTACCAGCTCTTCTTTGTACATCTTGTAGAATTCAGCTGTGAATCTACATGTATGTGCACAAGAATTTATTAATTTATTCTAGATTTTCTAGTTTATGTGTATAGAGGTGTTCATAATATCTTTTGATGATTGTGTTTCTGTGTAATCAATAGCAACATCCCCTTGTCGTTTCTGATTGTGTTTATTTGAATCTTCTCTGTTATCTTCTTTATTAGTCTAGCTAGCAGTCTAGCTAGCTCCTGGATTTGTTGATCTTTTAAAATTTTTTCATGTCTTAATCTCCTTCATTTCAGCTCTGATTTTGGTTATTTCTTGTCTCTGCTAGCTTTGAAGTTGTTTTTTTCTTGGTTCTTTAGTTCTTTTAGTTATATTATTAGGTTGTTAATTGAGATCTTTTAACTTTTTGATTTGCACTTTTTAATAGTGTTATTTGTTTCTTGCTTGTTAAATTGCTTAAATTTCTTATAGATTCTGGATATTAGGCCTTTGTTGGGTACGTCATTTGCAAAAATTTTCTCCCATTCTGTAGGTTGTCGGTTTACTCTGTTGATAGTTTCTTTTGCTGTCTAGAAGCTCTCTAGTTCAATTAGGTCCCACTTGTCAATTTTTGGTTTTGTCATAATTGCTTTTAAGGACTTAGCCATAAATTTCTTGCCAAGGCTGATGTCAAGAAGGGTATTTCCTAGGCTTTCTTTGAGGACTTTTATTGTTTGAGGTCTTACATTAAAGCCTTTAATCCATCTTGAGGTAATTTTTGTATATGGTGATAGTTGTCCAGTTTTATCTGCATATAGATAGCCAGTTTTCCTAGCACCTCTTATTGAATGGGGAGTCCTTCCCCCATTGCTTATTTTTGTTGAATTTGTCAAAAATCAGATGGTTCTAGGTGTGCAGCTTTACTTCTGGGTTCTTTGTTCTATTCCACTAAAAAACCATCTATTTTACTGCAAACATGGCAACTTAGTTTGGCACTGCTCTGGGGCCTCTCTACCAAGGTGTAACACTAAGGAGAAAAGTAGTGTTCTTTCCCATCCTGCCACAGGCTGCCATACTAAATTACTGGGCTAAGGACTTGGTAGTTCCTGAAGCTTCAGGTGGCTCAGCACAAAGGCTGCCAACACTGGCAGGGCAGCACGGTGTTCCCAGGAGTGGAGTCCATTCCTGGGACCTGCATGGCAGTGGCCTTAGGGTCTGCTGGGCTCAGCATGGTGAAAGAGGACAGCACCCCAACATGTTATGCCAGGAAGTATGGACAGAATAGCAGCATGGGCTTAGGGATTGGTCTGGATACCTTGGGAAGAGAGCACACATAGGACACCATTGGGGATCCTAAGAATTATTTGAACTTTGAGCACTTTATACAGGGTTGACGATCAACCTTATCATGTGGTGGGTTATGTCAGTAAACTGTGGACTGAGATACTCATGGACCTCATGCATCTTTATTAATGAGAATTGGGGACATTTGGATACATATTAATTAATAACATATATTGTTCCTTGACCCCAAATTCAAAAAACATGTCTTTTGATTGATCTGAAACAAAGAAAATAAAAGAAGACAAGGAGAATATTTTGCATGAACTAATTTGAGCACCTCTTTCATTAAAATGTTATAACAATTAACAGAGGTGTGCTACTTGACTTTTTATGTTTGTTATCATTCCCAAATCACATTCACATTTAAGAAGTTATTGCATATTTTCTGAAGTATTTTATCTAACAAAAGACATTTCTTGCTTTTGGAACCAAGTGAAGAGAGGTTTATCATCTCCAACTGAGTGACATTTTTCACTCAATACATAGAGATAAGCTCTCCACAGTTGGTAGTTGAACAGGTGACCAGAAGTATAGAAAATACAGTTCTTCAAATTGAGAAAGACAGATTTGGAAGAAAGCTTAAAATTCTTTTAATGAGTCTAAGTAATTCATCCGCCTTGGGAAGGGACACAGACTCAGCCAGATTAAGTAACCTTTTGCATGTTTCCAAGTCAACTAACAGCAAAGCAGAGAAATTAACTTGCTTCTAATACTCTAGGTCTTGCTTCCCATTAACTATAAATGCTTCATGAAAGTACTTTTAAATGCCTCCTAAAACATGTTCCCAAGCTCAACCTTTGCACCATACCTTGGAGTATGCTCTTTACTATAACTTCTGTGTGATCAGCCAGAAGATCTGCCTTGGTAATTGCGGCCAGAGACAGGTAGTTAGACATATTCCTGCACAGTTCTTTGTTGCCTCTGTGGAGGAATTTCACTGCAATGGGGATGGCTAATGCCATCACGGAGGGTCTGTTGTAATTCTGAGGAAATATAAGAAAGCCATAAATAATAAACAACTCATTGTTCATTTATTCATTCATTCATTCATTCAAAAAATATTTATTGGATTAAGCTCCCAGAGCACAGCTATGAAAACACAGGCCCTGCCCTGTTTATATTGTATTTGGGAACTCTGGGAACTTTTGATTTTGTTTAAGAGACCTAAACACAAACAGGCAGTTAACAGCAGAAACTGATGACAGCCAAAATGGGCAAAAGGCAGGGTACTAAAATAGCAGAGAAGGAGCACTCAATCTAGTCTTCAGGAATGTCAAGAAAGACTTCCTGGAGGAGGTAATGTCTTAGTTGGGACCTCATGGATGAACAAGATACGGCTGAGTGCTGGCAAGGCAGGGAGTAGGCAGAAAGAAGGAAGAGCAGGTGTGCAGAGACCGAGGTGGGGGAGCACCTGATGGCACTGGGGAGTTGTCAGTAGCTCAGGATGGCTGGAGTGTGATATGTGTGAGGAAGCTGGAGTGGGAGGTGAGGCGAGAGACGGGACAGGTAAACATAAACAGAACATGATTATGAAAGGTCCAGCATATGGCATACCAGGCTAAGGAGTTTGGAATTGATCTTTATGGTAATTAGGGGTCACTGATGAAAGGAATCACTTGTCATATTTACACTTGAGATAAACACCTAAGGAATGTTGAACAAGTCACTTTTCGACTATATCTATCTTCAAAACTAAGGTTTCAACTAATTAGATTCAGAGGGAAAAAATAAATGAATGTAAGATTAAAATCTAAAGATATTCTGGATCCTAAAAGAATTCTCCTCTTGGTATGACTGAATATAAATGTACTTACATATAAAATAGTCTTATTAGCATTTAATTACCTAATTAGGGAATAATATTTAGAAAATATAAATTGTTTTCTTTTTTTTCCCACCACATAACATTTTGGTCAACAAATTGTTTTCTTAAAAATGAATGGTACATATTCACTACCCCTGGCTGTCAACCCCACCTCTCAGACTAACTGTAGGAAAAAAAACTGTGCAGTGCACAGTGTGTTTGGGAGTGGAGTTCATATTATATTATAAATAAAAAGTGTTTTTTTTTTTCTCAAACTGTTCATGTGAAAAGTGCTTATCTTTCCACTTATGGATTATGCCCTCTAGCACCTCCTACAATTATGGGCTTATGGTGAGTACTCAATATCTTCAAATTGAGTGACTAACAAAGAAAATGTAAGTCTATTGTGATAGTTGCCACTGGGAAAATAATGTGGTGGGCAGGGCATCTGATGGAACAAGAAGACCGTGTATTCTAATTTCAGCTCTGCTACCATCTTTCAGGGTGATCATGAAGGTGTCATCCAGCTCTCTAGGTCTTACTCATAAGAGTGATTATCATAATCTCTTCCAATCAAATGGTCTCTGATAAAAGGATTCTAAAGCAGACATGATATCAACTGCCTGACATAGGAAGACCTTCTAGGCTACTGAGGGATCACTTACCTATTAAAGACGCTCAAGTAAGGATTACCACCCAAAGAGAGATCTACATTTAGGTAATCAATATCTAGGTTTGCCTGCATCAGACTGAGAAGACTGAGAACATATCTATGATCGCAGTCAAGAGTATTAACACTACTGCTAGAAATTACTAACTGTCCCCACCAGTAATTATTCACCTTCTTTTATTTTAGTAATACATTCCTGAACTTCAGCTGGCATAGGATCACATGATGAAAAACTGCATTTCTCAGCCTTCTTTGCAGCTGGATGTGACCATGTTCAAAGTTCTGACCAATGGGATAGAAATGGCAGTAAGGTGTTCAACCTCTAGGTTGCTATAATCCTGAAGTGACTTAGCTTCCTATTTTTTTTTCTTTAATGCTGGTTGGAATGAGAATATGGTTGCCACATGTTGAATAATATAGAGAAAATAGAAGGATCCTGGACTTGTGATACCATAATGCCAGCAAATGGTATTGCAAAAGACTCCTACTCTTGCATTATTTGATGAGAGACAAAGTTCTGTGTTGCTCAACCCACTGTTATATTTAGATCTTTGATATTGCAGCTGAGCTTGTATCCTGATTAATACAATGCAAAGCCAGGACCACTTTCATTATTTAACTTTCCCCTGTGGCTGAAGAGAAAATTATATTCTTAGAATGAAATGTAGAATTCCACCTTTATATATCAAATCCTACAATAAGGACAAAAGAAAGGACATGAGATAAAAATTGTCATTGATACATACAATTCCTGAGCAAATGGATAAAATAAATATTTACATGAGAGAAAAATGTATCTCTACCCGTATCTGCCATAACAAAAATTAATTCCAGATAGATTGCAGATCTAAAAGTGAAAAATAAAACAAGACAGAGAAGACAACACAGGAGAACATCTCCATGGCCTAAGAGTAGGCAAAGATCTCACTGAGCCATTACTGATAGTTTGGATACCTCTCCGAGGGGCCAGTTGCTCCCTTCCCCAGGAGTTAGTCCTCAGGTTTAGAAGTCAGGGCATTTGCTTGGTTGGAACACACAAAATTGTTTGGATCCACTAAGGCTAACATACCAAAGAATTTCCAAAAGGCTGGTACATAAACAGGCATGCCAGTGTACTCATCCCCAGTGAGAGGTTTTTATAGGTCAGACCTAGGGTAGGTATCCCTTTCACATTTTCAGGATACCCAGGAACTAGATTAGAAACTAGAATGTTCACTCATGGGCACAAAATCAGATCACAGCAGAGAGAGAGCCTGAGGGATATTTCATCTAGGCCATGTGAAACCTGATTGAAAGAACACTCCTGCCCTATAACTGAATACCTTTCTCTGGTCACTGGAAGTTTCCATTCATCAGATTCAGAATTTTTCCTAGTGGTGCTGGACAAACATGCCAGAATAATGACATGATATTGAGCATCCTCTTTTTGTTAACATACTGATCAAACGTGATGTTTAGAAAATCTAATTGATTTGGTCATTTTTCTCAATTATAATCATATTCTATCCCTGCTCCCTTGACTTACATTTTAAAAAATTGCTTATTAGAACATTGGGTCTTCCCCAAACATCTCAGTCTCACCTATGCAATTTCTTGGGTTGCTCCTATAGGCAGCCAATCTCTTCCTTGTATGTAGGCTTTTGCTAGTTCAACTTTTAGATAGCACATCCTGTCCCTATCATCCTTGTCCAAGCTTTGAGGGTGAAACACAATGGCAGAATTATTCTCAGAACTTTCCACCCAAGAACTCCATACCTAAATTTACTTATATACTCTGGGTCTTTCATCAAGAACAACTTTCAGGTAGAGAGATACGTAGCTTCCATCAGAGCAATATGTCTTCAAACACATGTACTTATAACTTGCTGAGACACCTTTTTTTTTTTTTTTTTTGAGTGCATTAACTGGGAAGTGTTTCTTACTTTCTGTGAACATAGCCACAGTGAAAGATCAGTGAAAATCAGTATCCCCAGTAACTGATGTTTGTAAACCTTGGGGTAAGCTAGCACTTAACAGTAATCGTGAAAAACAGACTATCTTAAGCAATTTGATCATATTCTTTTTTAAAATTCTAGACGTTCTAGAGAAATTTAGTGGCCAGCCATTCAAGTCTCTGAAGTGTGGTTCCAAGTAAAGGGTATAAAATATCCCCCAAAATATATGTCTTTTTTGTTTTTAATTAACACTCACTTTTTTTTTCCTACCACGGCACCCAGAAATCTTCCAAATGACAAAAAGTGAAACAAGCAAATAGTTCATACAAACACCAAGAAACTGCTAGAAAATCTCCAGACAGTGTCTAGACTTTTCCTGGTATATCAAAAAGTGAAGGGCAAAGGGCTGGGAGGCCAAGATGAGGCTGGACAAACAAGGATCCCATGGACCTAACAGGTACAAAAAAACATCCAGTGGCTGAACTTCACTTTCAAAGGCAACAAAAGGAGTTGGTAGTGCAGTAGATCTCAAGCCCATGAAATTACTTCATCTCTATAATTATTTGGGTCACAGAAATGCTAATGGCATGTATGCAGAGAAAGCCCTATGATTACAGTTTTACAAATAAATGACTTTAGCAGCAGCGGATAATGCCAGAGCCTATGACAGACCTTGCTTCTCAGTGCAGATGTGAGCATGTTGGTATGAATATCATCTTACAGTTTGGTGCTGAGGGAACAGATTCAATGAAGTGCAGCATAGAAACAGACTTTCTCGTGGGGACAATTATATCTAGCTGTAGAGGTTAAACAAGAGGGCTTTGTTCTATGGATGCCAAGAATTATATTTCTAAACTCGATTAGCACCAATTTGAGCTTTTGGTTGAAATTGGCCTTTTGAAAATGCACTTTGGGAATGTTTCCCAGTGTTTTTAAAAAGGAAAAGAACAAAGCTAAGTAGAAAAGATATCTATCTGAGGTGATAGGAACTAACAAGCTCTTTGGCTCTCAGGCCTTGAATTCAAGTAAGAACCGTAAAAATGATTAAGCTCAAGAAACATTAAACCTCACTTATTAAAATAAGGTTCCTTGATTATTCATTCAGCATTATCAATCAAAGTTAAACCAATTTTGGATTTACATATAAAATGGTTCATTCTTCCCAGCATAGCTATATGTAAAATCTAATTGGCACACAAGCCTACGTTTGGAGTGTAAGGACCCTGGGAGTGTACATCCCCGTCTCCTCCCATTTCATGCCGCTCTCTGAGCATTAGGTACTGAAGCCTACTCTGGAGAGAAGTGTAGCTGCTATGGAAGCCAGGAGGTAGCCATGTCTACTGAGCCCATTCACTCGACCATTCAACAAACATTATTTGAGCACCTACTATATGCTAAGCACTATTCTATGTGCTGGAATTACTTCAGTGAATAAAAGAGCTTATAATTTGGGGAGAGGAGAGACAGGATATTTAAAACATGGCTATAACACATAATTAAATCAATAGCTTGTAAGAAAGCATTGAGGGTTATTTTAGTCTCCTGCAGATAATGATAATGATGATGATATCAATCAGAGTTAATATTCATGCAGCACTTCCTATGTTCTAAATATTTTGTCTATCATTTAATGTCTATTCATTTAATTTTCATAGCAAACTCATGAGGCAGCTCTTCTTAATATCTGTACTTTACATATAAGGCCATTAAGGCCCAGAAAGATTAATTTTCCCAAGACCACACTACAGGCACACGGTGGAGCTGGGATTGCCTACTGAATAAACTGCTCGATTGGCAAAACCAGTCCCATCTCTGAGAGTTGTGAAGGAAATGCTTTCCACTGTCTGAGGCACTTCACATGCAACACTAGCAAGAGCAGAGGTTAAATCTTTATATTGCATTGACTGGGGAAGAAGAACTGAGAGGAATGTGTGGCATCAAGGAGAAGGAACAGTGGTTCCTTCTATAAAGAGGGAAAAACAGGCACTTTCTGATTTCCCAGCCGCACATCTGGGGATTATTCCTATTCCCCCTCTTACCCTGCAGGCATCCTGCTTTGGTTATTTCCGTCTTTATGGAGTCATCAACAGTGGTAGCAGAGATGAGGGAAGATGAAATGTGGAACTGATTAAATACATGACAAGGTCTCTACTAAATGATTTGGTTGGGGAAGAGGCTGTGACTGCAGCAGAGTGAGGATAAAGCCAAGCATTGGCTGCCAGGCTTCGAGATGGCTCATCTACCAATTCTCTAGAATTTCATTGTAGAACAGCTGCCATGTCAACAATGGTAATGTCCTTGAGGTGCATTTTAATTTTAATCAAGTTTGCCAAGTTTGTTTTTTCCTAGAATGTAATACACATTGTATGGGTATATTCTTTTTCAGGATTTTTCTAGGAGCAAATAAAAAGGGGGTGGGCAATGGGCAACTCCATATAGATATCTGGTCAGAGGGTCAGAGAAAGCTGTTAACTCTAAGTAAGCTGTACTTTGAATTAGGTACTTCCGTATAGTGGCTAGAGCACAGATAGAGATTGCTTTTGAAATACAAGATCCTCTTCCTGTGCACCTACCACCACAAAGTAGAAGTACTCAACTCCCACAGTTTGATGTCCTGAATGGAACCCGCTGAATGCTCATTTTCATTGTCCTGCAAGGCTGGATTAATTTGCTAGCTACAAAGCACTACTTCTATTGGACACTTACTATGTAGCAATTGTACTATGTAAACACTATATATGCAATATCATTTTAACCTCCATAACAGTTCTGATCAGGAGGTATTGTTATGCCAGTTTTAGAGATGGCAAAACAGAGATTTAGAGAGAGAAAATATCCTGCCAGTCTTTCATGTTAATAAGACCAAGAGCCAAATGACATGGAAACTTTCAAGCTCTAAAGCTCTTTGCTATTCTACTCTTAGAGTCTCCTTAGGGAGTCAAAATTTCAGACTGGGAGATGACATGGAAGGTGCTCTGGTTCAATTCTCTGTTTTAAACATAAGTTAAGAGACTTGTTTAAGGACACAGGATGTATAGAAACATATGGCCCAAGGCCAGAAACAAACTCACAAGTGCATGCCCCATATATGTACTGATTTTGTATTGAGGAAAGAGTCAAAGGTGAGTTCTGGAATTTTAATGGTTATTTTAAGGTAAATGTGGCAAGTTCATAAATTTAGGGACCAAGGAAAGAGGTATAATTAACAACTAAAAAAGGAATAGTCACCTGAAGTAGGTTTGCGTATAGGCTGACAAGAGGAAATCTGGGGGACAAAAAGAAAAGTGTGTGTGTGTGTGTGTGTGTGTGTGTGTGTGTGTGTGTGTGTGTGTGTGTACACATTCACATTTAGCTTAAAATGACAGTGAAGTGGCCAGAAAAAAAGAAACCAAATGAAATAGCCAAGGGTTAGAGAAGAAAAAAATGACTGGGCCTCTGCTTGATCAGAAAGTAAGACCCTGGGTTCCTTATATGGGGAGATGGGATGGGTGGAAAAGGAATCACTCATTTTTTGTTTGTTTGATTTCCTTCATTTTGTGTAAAGCTAAAAATGCTGAGTGCCTAACTTTTGAAAGTTAGTCTATTGTTTCATTGCACTGAAAAAATAGAACAAAATGAGTCATTTGGATTTCTACACATTCCCCACAGGAACCTAAATTACAAGTAATACGAAATCATCCCTTCAATGTTTACTGGAAGCCAAAAACTTCCCTTTAAAATTTGATGAAAGCTAAATATAAATGCTATGACCACAGCTTTGCCTTTGGTTCCTGGGGCTGACTTTCTGGGACTCCCGGGGGTAGCCAAGATAAGATGCTGAACTTTGCTGAAAGCAACTTTGCCTTTAGGCCTTTCTGCTTTCCATTTTAGTGGATTTTGCCTCCTTCTGAGGGCCTGCAATAGACACCCCATGCCTATACCGGCCCTATATGTTGGACTTACACATTTCTCTGCCTGACTTGTCCCTCTTAACCAAGGAGCCTACTAGCCTTCAGGCCTTTTCTCTGTCACTTCCCAAAATATCAGCCCTTGACCTCCGAACCATGCTCTCAACAATCTTACAAACTCTTTTACATTAAGTCTTGATCATCAGTGAGTTTAGCATTTCAATTTCTCAAAAGCATTTAATTCCCTATGTCATACCCCATCCCTTTTAAGTAGGAGACATAATACTTTACTCAGAATAAAACATCCCATCTAACATAAATGTTAGAATTCTGGACATTTTGGAAAGGTAGCATGCTTATAATTCTCTGATCTGGGTCTTATTTCACAAATCTGTACTTTTGCACAAGCTGTTTTTCTGCATAGAATGTCTTCTGGCTCTACTTTGCCTATCTAGTGAAATTCCTGCTCACTGCTCATAACCCTTCCAAACATGAACTTCACCCAGAAAACTTGCTCTGATTACTCTAGAACTGTGTCAACACAGGTGCTACTGACCATGGGATGCTCCTGAGCATCTGAAGTGTGACTAGTTCATTTAGTAATGCACTAAAATGCACATCAGATAGGTAAGAATTGTTTAAAAAAATGACAAATCACAAGGTCAGGAGTTCAAGACCAGCCTGGCCAATATGGTAAAACCCTGTCTCTACTAAAAATATAAAAATTAGCTGGGCGTTGTGGTGGGCACCTGCAGTCCCAGCTACTTCGGAGGCTGAGGCAGGAGAATAGCTTGAACCCAGGAGGTGGAGGTTGCAGTGAGCCAAGATTGCACAACTGCACTCCAGCCTGGGTGATAGAGTAAAGACTCCATCTCAAAAAAAAAATTGTTATATTGATTGTATGTTGAAATGATACTATTTTGAATATAATGGGTTGAGGAAATATATTATTAAAATCAATTTCACCTTTCTTTTTACTTAAGTGGCTCATAGAATGTTTTCCTTTTTAATTTTTTAAATTGAGATCAAATATACATATATAATATACCATCTTTACAATTTTTAAATGTATAATTTAGTAGTAATAAATATATTCATATTCTTTTTCTCCCTCTTCACTACTGTTCCCCTACTCATCCCAGGCCAAGAACATTTAAAATTACCTATTTGGCTCCTGTTTGTGGCTTACATTAGATTTCTATTGGATAGCACTGTCCTAAAGTCTAGGCCAATGGTTCTGAACCTGTAAGGGGAGTGGGATAGGATGCTTAAATTGTTTGAATGTTTGTTAAGGTGCACATTGGGGTGAAATAATCTATGTTTCTGATAAATATCAATAATATACCAAGATAACCAATGAAGAGCAAATGCACTGAGTCTTTGTTGTTCCATCAAGCACTATTCATCTTTTGTTAATTTTGCTGCAATCCCCATTTTCTCCCCACCCATCCTAGACCCTGGGGATGAAGGAGACACAGTGTGGCGGTGCAGGAGGAGTCTTTTGTTCAGTCGACTGATTCTTAGACTGATCAGACAAGGTAAAATATGATCCAGTTAATCATAAACAACTGTGGAGAAAAAAGGAAGAAGAATAAAGGATGCTAATATCAGCTGCCACATGCACTGCTAAGCATTTTAACAGAACCAGATTTTCCTGACCTGTGCTCAGTGGAACACAGGTTCTGAGAGATGTTCAAAAGTGTTGTGTTGGGAGTGGGGAGGAGAAAGGAGGTTCCATGGTGAAATCAGATTGGAAAATGCTGGCCTAAACAAAGTTAGCCAGCTTTCTTTTTTGTAGGACTTTACAGAAACTTTAATATGCCAATGTGATCACTCAAAGGGGAAAAATTGAATTGTTTCCCAGCTTATTTGATCATAAAATTCTTTTTTTGAGAAACAGCTATCAACATCACTGGTTGGTAAATTTGTCATGGACAGTGTCATTTAGCCTGTGCTTTACAGGGAGAACCCCATGGCTTAAGAAGTTAAGAGAACCTGCCCAAGATATCAGTGTTACACAACTCGTTAGTGGCTGAGCCAAAACTCCAAATTCACATTTACACCAGAGGAAAGAATTAACTGTGGTCAGAACAGGCAAATATCATCATGAAAAATTCTCAATACATATAGAAATGTTTGAAATGACTTACTTTCCCTGCTGTATCCCTAGATCACTGCCCCTCAGTTCATTTTTGCTTCCACTGTGTTCTCCCTGGATGAAAGAGATCTCCTCTTCTGAATTTTCTAGTACTCCTCCTGTGGGTCTTGGCACATATTGCTTTATTGTTAACTTTTTAAATGTATGCTCTCCAGATTAGAGGCTTCCAGTGGTATTACTTGAATTCCCTGCCGCGTGTCTTGCATGTAGCAGGAGCTCTATAGAACTTTCTCAGTTTATTAATTACCAGCCCTCCCAGCACAGCTATTGATGGCTTGTGGTGTCTTTTTACAGTATCTAAATGCTACAGAAGCATTGGCTCTTGGTTCAGAGACATCACAGGTTCACCTAGGCTGCCAACTTAGTATCAAATAGCCTGATGTTGAACACTGACATACCTGTAAAATGCAACTCATGATATCAGATGCGATTTTTGCATGAGGAGTATCTTCATCTTTCCCAAAGGGTCTCAGGTTATGTTCCAAGCAGGAGTCCCAGAGCCCCACAAGGGCCTTTGCATGCTTTTCAATGGACTCAGTCTCTCTGATGGCTGTTGTGATTCTCGTGATACAGATTTCAACTACTGCCTGGTCATTGTTATTGGTTTGGTAATCCTGTTTGGAAAGAAAATCTTCATGTTAAATAATACTCTAGAAAGTTATCCTTCAAAGGACAAAATACTAACTCAGTCATTTAGAAAATGGGTGCACCAGGCTGTGTGCTAAGGGGTGAGGGTGTAAAGCCTAATACAATAAAGGCTTTCTTCCTTGGAGATCCTAATCTTGTGGAAGAGGCAGATATGCAAACATGCTAAAATGGAGTAGGTTCTACTATCACCTAGACAGGGATCCCTGAGAGTCCATAGGAGCTTAACTATTCACTTGCAAGTAGGTTTAATCTTCAGACTATTTCAGTTTCTAAGTTCATTACCGGGCAGGGGTTACTTTTTACTCTGACATTTCAGCAACTTTTGTGAAATGTTTCAAATTACCCCTCAATTTTCCCTTATTAGTTTTCTCCCTCTCTCTGGACATAATGTAACACATCATTTCATCTCTCCCTTTTCAACTCAAAAAACTACAAAACCCATTTTAGCTTTCCCCAATCAGGTTTTCCTCCATTCCCATTTTAATTCTCCTTCAAATACCTGACCATCTTTACTGACAAATAATGGGACCTCCAAAACATCTAAATGTGAAAAAGAGGCTCATTGCATTAATTTGGAAAATTGGTCTGACTGTGAGCTTCACATGGTGGACTCACAAAACTGAAAACATGATAGAGCAGCAAAGTATTTAGAGCCTGACATCATCATGTGAGATTAGAGATGGGAAGTGATGGGGTTTTTTGGCACTACTGCAAACTCCAGCTCTAACAATTTTTGTTGTTGTTGTTGCTATAACTAATGGGGCAGTAAACATCTTGTGTATGCAGCTCTCTCTGCATTGCAAATTATTTATATCCTAGAGCCTCCAGAAGTAAACATTTCCAAGACAAAGGACAGGAACATTTTAAAGACTCAAAATAATTACTGCTGAACTATGTTTCAGAAACGTTTTACAAACTTGAACTCCCTCCAGCTGGGTAATAGCATGATCTCCTCAATGCACACTTGCAAAAACAGAGTATTTATAATATTTCTAATTTCACTAGTGAAAAACAATATCTTATCGATGTTTTGCTTAGGAATTTTCTTGCCCAAAAGTGGAGTTGAATGGTTCTGTGTTTATTGGCTGTTTGTACTTCCTCCTTTCGGAACTACCCACTGTATCTTATGTATATTTTTCTTTAGTTGACCTCATATTTTTTTTTTTTGGTCCTTCTTTGGTACAATATATTTTTCTATTAAGGATATTAAGTCAACATTTGACATTTGGCTGCAAATATGTCTCCATGTTTCATTATTTTTAGGATTTTTGTTTTGTTTTGTTTTGCTGCTATTCAATGACATCCTAAGATTTTAAGTAACTAAATTTGTCAATTTTGGTGGGCCTCATTATTTTTCCTTTTCTAAACTGGAAACTTAAGATGTTTACATTATTTTTAAAGGTAATACATGAACACGGAACAAAAATTCAAAAGATGCAAAGAAAGGTTTAAAGTGAAAAGTTAATCTCCCTCCCAGTCTTGTCCCTCATCCACAATCCCCTTCCTCAGTGGGAGATAGGCTCAGCAATTCCCTGTGTATTTTACAGAGGCATTCTAAGCACATGCAGATATCATTCACGCAGTCTCCTTTCTTTCTGTGTGATTACTGTAACAGATTTTTGTTTAATTTCAAGTTTTCCTTATTCAAAGTTTAACAAAACATCATCTCTATTTTTTTTCCAGATTAAAAAGAACTTCACAAAACATTCAACATTTATTACTTTAGAAATTCATCTTTAACCATTTGCTTAGCTATTAAATCTATCTGGTATTTATGGAAATAAGTAAAGACTTACATTTTCTTCTAAATAGCTAACCTAATCTTCCTACTACCACTTAGAGAATAATTCATTTTCTAGTAATTGTTTTAAATATATCAGAATCTATCTCAGGGCTGTCTTTTCTATCTGGGCCATTTCTCAATTTTTTTACAATACTAATTTTGCAACTTTCCCTATGTAAGCTTCAGATTTTTAAAATTATTCTTTAAGTTCTGGGTACATGTGCAGATTGTGCAGGTTTGTTACATAGGTATACACATGCCATGGTGGTTTGCTGAATCCATCGCCTGTCATCTACTTTAGGTATTTCTCCTAATGTTATCCGTCCCCACTCCCCCACCCATTTTATTTTAAGTTCAGGGGTATTTGCAAGTTTGTAATTTAGGTAAATTCATGTCATGGGAGTTTGCTGTACAGATTATTTTGTCACCCAAGTATTATGGCTAGTACCCATTAGTTATTTTTTTCTGATCCTCTCCTTTCTCTCACCATCTATCCTCTGATAGGCCCCAGTGTGTGTTGTTACCCTCTATGTGTCCATGTGTTCTTATCATTTAGCTCCCACTAATAAATGACAACATGCAGTATTTGTTTTTCTGTTCCTGTATTAATTTGCTAAGGATAATGGCCTCCAACTCTATCCATGTTCCTCTGAAGAACATGATCTCTTTCTTTTTTATGGCTGCATAATATTCCATGCTGTATATATACCACATTTTCTTTATCCAGTGTACCATTGATGGGCATTTAGTTTGACACCATGTCTTTGTTATTGAGCTTCACAAATTTTTAACTGTGTTTCCTAGTATATTTTATGTCTTTTTGTTGTTGTTGTTAACAAAATACTTGTTTTTTTCCTCTCATTAGAACTTTTAATTAGCTTATTGCTGATTAAATGAAACTATTGCTTTTTTTTCTGTCTCTCTTTTTTTTTTTTTTTTAGATGGAGTCTCGCTCTGTCACCAAGGCTGGAGTGCAGTGGTTAGATTTCAGCTCACTGCAACCTCTGCCTCCCGGGTTCAAGTGATTCTCCTGCCTTAGCCTCCTGAGTAGCTGGGACTACTGGTGTGTGCCACCACACCTGGCTAATTTTTTGCATTTTTAGTAGAGACGGGTTTTCTCCATGTTAGCCAGGATTGCCTAGATCCCCTCACCTCATGATCCCCTCGCCTCGTCCTCCCAAAGTGCTGAGATTAAGGTAAGAGCCACAACACCTTGCTTTTTGTATTTATTTTGTAACTAGCTATATAGCTCAACTATACTTAATTACAATAAATTTTCAATTCATTATCTTGGGTTTTCTAAGAAGATTTTTGTGTTTTATGCAGCCTTTCTGAGATCTATATGTTTTATGTATTCCATGGCTTATTATGTTGGCGAAAATATTCCATGTTATTTCACATTAAAGTGATTAGAACAAGAATGCTAGCTTAGTTCCTAGTTTTGGTTATTGATTTTTGGCATAAAATTTTATGGTCAAAAACAAAAAAAATACAGTAAATGTTTTAAATCATATAGAATGCATCACTTTCTATATTTAAAATTTATATATTTGATTCCATTTCTCTAGTAAGCATTATGCTGGCTTTTTGGGTGAGAGATTTTATGCTATTATAATTTACAATATTAAAGAGGTGTCAATCTATTGTTATTTTATCGAGTTTATTTTTAAATAAAGAATAAAATGTGAATTTCATTAAATGCCTTTTTAAGCATCTATAGATATGTCAAATATTTTTGCCCTTAGATCTATCAATATGATAAATTACAGAAACAAATTTCCCAATATTAGTTAACTTTGCTTTCCTGGAACATGTCATACTGGATCTTGGGAAATGATTTTTTTAATGTGCTGCTAAATTTTGTTTTTAATATTTTATTTAAAATGTTTTGCATCAATATTTGGTCTTATGTTTGTCAGGTTTAATATCAATTTTATGCTAATTCCATAAAAAGATTTTGGAAGATTTAAGCTCTCTATAATCTTACTTATTATTTGACCTTCATGTGGCCCAACAGAAGTGAATTAACATTTCCTGCAACTAATGTGTGTGTTTTTACTGGTATCTCCTGGAGGTTTTGTTTTATGAATTGCATTGCTATGTAATTTAACGTATAGATATTCTTAATCTTTATAACTCTTGTGAACTGAATCCATTAAAAACACAAAGTGCCTTTATTTTATTTAATGCTTTTTGGCATGAAATTTTTCTTATCTGACATAAAGATCATGATCCCTGTTCCTTTTGGTTTACCTTTTCCTCATATCATTTGCCTATTTTATTCTTATTTTTAAAATTTCTTTTACAAGCCTATATTGCATCAAATGATTGGTTGTTAGCCCTTTTTATATAACTTTGTAGGAAACAATTTAGTAGCATTATTCAATGATTTTTAATAGTAACAAATATGCCTCGTATATAGGGCATACAGAAGTAAGTCCTTGATCACCATCTAAGCCTAAACCATCCTATCATAATCAACAATTTAAGCATGGTGGAGCTACATGTAGACTTCACAGGTCTTCATTTGAGAACAGAGGGCCCTGCCTTAGCAAATGAGTGGGCAAACTGCTTCTCACAATTTTAAGCAAAGAGGATTACTTTTGACTCAGCATTGATTTTCTATATCAAAGGATCATTTCCTGTGCTTTATCTGCTAATTTGGCATGATGCATTAAAAAAAAAGAAATAGCCTATATATTAGGTTTGAATATGTGATATGATTTTGTGGTAAACAACAACATTATTTGCTTTAATTTCAATTATTCACATGTGTTTTATACTCAAGTAAATCATTGTCTAATTTTGCATCTTTTTATTTTAGATTTTCTAATTCTTAATTATTGTTTTCTTTCAGACAGGTTCTCTCTGCCACCCAGGCTGGATTGCAAGTGGTGCCATCATGGCTCACTGCAGCCTTGACCTCCGGGGCTCAAGCATTCCTCCTATCCCAGCCACCTAAATAGCTAGGATTACAGGTGCATGCCACAATGCCCAGCTAATTTTTTAAATATTTATTTTTATGAAATGGAGTCTTGCTATTTTTCTTTGGCTGGTCTTGAACTTTTAGGCTCAGGTGATCCTCCCCACCTTGGTTTCCCAAAGTGCTAGGATTATAAGTGTGAACCACCATGTCCAGCCCCTTTTTATATTTTCTAAATCATTTCATTAAATATATGTCTCTTGCTTGCTGGATTTTGCCTGGTGGTCCAATCTAAGAGTCTTTTTAAAAATACGGCATGATAGATACATTTGGCCTTAAATATGTCATATTAGCTCATATTATGCTTGTGGTTTTTTTTTTTTTAACTTTTGAAGTTCAAGTATTTTACTAGGAAGTGGTACATTTTGGATCAGACATGAACAAGGCCAGAGTGTACAAATAAGCTGTGTGAGCAAGTGACCCGGACCCCTGTGTCATCAACCACTATAGAAATAACATCTTACACTCAGGTGACACTTATGGCCACATGAGGTGTTCCCTTATGACCAGCTGACAGAGGAGAAAAATGTCTCAACTTGATTTACTAATGCTTTGGCTGGGTATGTAGGTGCAATTCAAAATTTGACTTCTCTTATGTATAGGCCTACCCAGGTAGGGACCCTGAAAGACAAAAGTAAGGGAACATTCTCTCAATGGTCAGAGCTTCAGCCATGCACCTGATCATTAATTTTGTGTGGCAAGAGAAATGGCTTGGCTGAATGGCCAAGGGCCTGAAAAAAGAAAGATTGAGAAATTGGAAATAAGGAGCTCTGAGTAAGAAGCATGAATCAACATGTGGAATTGGATATAATGTATAAACTTCTTTTATGCTCATGAGAACATTCACTACACAAGAGGCACTAGACCACAAAGCAGAGAGAATGACTCAGCCAAATGACATCACCCAAGCCTCTGTCATCAGTCACTCCAGTGTGATCCAGTTGGCACATAAATGGAGTAGCCATGGAGAGTGGTAGAGGCTAGGAATCACCCAGCACTGCCTTGATGTGAAATCTGCCACCAACAGAGGCCCCTGCTGACTCCTCTGAACGGTACCATCCCTCAAGGAAACAAATCAATCACTTGGTGGCTAATTATTTACATTGGACTTTTTCCACCTGGAAGAGACATCAATCATATTGAGTAGAATTTACATGTAATCCAGGGTTGGATTTGTTCTTTCTGCCCACAGGGCTTAAGCCTTATTCACTATTTGAGGAATCACAGAGTATTTGGTCCGCTGACATAGGATTCTACATAACACTGCATCAAGCCAAAGAACCATTTTATAGAAAAGGATGTCCAGCAGTAGGCACAGGCTCATGGGACTCCCTGGTTCTGTCACTTACCATAACCCCTTCTGCCTCCACCCCAATACTGCAAGACTGACAAATCAATGGAACAGGCTTGCAAGGAAGCAATTCAACCTTATATTCTGTTAAGGATGAAGTATCACCCTCCAACGGGCAGTGCACATACTGAAACAGTGACCATTGCATGATACTGTATTCCCTGCAGGTAGAACACATGAGCCCAACAGCCCAGTCACCTCAGGTTCTTTGTGTCAACAGATCAGCAGATTAAGAAAGGAGTCACCAGCCTGGCAGGAGTAATTGGCTATGATCATTAGGAGACAGTAGGCTGCCATTACACAATGGGGCATCTCTTGGTACTCCCTTGCCCAATTTTGATAGTAAATGGACAATGGAGCAATCACAGCCTGAGAAAGGAATGGAGTCCTGGGACTCAGACCCCTTAGGAAACAGCATCTGAGTACCTCAACTAGGAAGCAAACAGAAGTTCTAGCTGAAGATGAAGGAAATCCAGAATGAGTGGTAGAGGAGGACACTGCATTTGTCTTCTTATGTGATAAATAATTATCACTTACTTAGTGGCTCAAGAAGTAGTGTTGAGAAATTCAGGTTCTGGAGGTCAGACATTAAAAATCTCACTGGACTAAAGTCAAGGTGTCAGCAGGGCTGGTACCCTTTGGAGGTTCTGAGGTGATAATCCTTTAAAAAAAAATCTGTTCTAGCTGCTAGAGGCCACCTGCATTCCTTGGCTTATGGTCCCTTCCTCCAACTTCAAAGCACATCACTTCAACCTCTGCTTTCATCATTGCCTCTCCTTTTTCCATCTTTGACCTTATTTCCCCCCATTATAAGCCCCTTTGATTATATTGGGCCCACCCAGATAATCTAGAATGATCTCCCAATCTCAAGATTATTAATTATATTGCATCTGAAAAGTTCCTTGCCCACGTAAGAGTATATTCACAGATTCTGGGGATTAGGATGCGGACATCTTTTGTGGGCCATTATTCAGCCTACCTCAGAGATGATGCATACCGATTACAGCCTTGATAAGAACTGGAGTGGTGGACACACAGCCATGGGCACAAAGTGTAAACACCTTTTTTATCCCATGTTAATGCCCATGAGAGCACTCATCACAAAAAAGGCAATAAAACACAAAGTAGAATGCCTCAGCCAGATGACATCAAGCTTCTGTCATTAGCCACTCCAGTGTAATCCAATAGGCATGCAAATGGAACAGCTATGGTGGGGGATAGAAGCTATGCATCAGTCAACACTGCCCTGATGTGAAATCTGCCAACAGCAGAAGCTAATGCTGGGCCCCAAGAATGGCACCATCCCTCAAGGTACCAGTCAATCACAGACATGTTAGATCTTCTCACTAACTTTCTTCTTAAAAATTTCCTCAGAACAAGAGATCAATCAACTTATCAAAGATGCTGATTCCATATAAGATAAATTTATTATACAGGGCATAAAATTTAGAACAGTCCTGGGGCAGACTTTAGAGGACATGATGATACATTGCCCAAATCCCCGCTCCAGGACCTAGGCACTCATTCTGTCAGCCAAGTCTGCCTACAGAAATTTTCTACAGTCAAAGTGAATGGCCTCATTCAACATTTTGCAGGACAACCTGCATCCAATGACTAGTCATCATGGAGATATGAAGGTCTGGTCCCTTGTCATAGGATGACTCTGATGGGTCATCCCAGTTCCAGAGGTCCCTGTGAGATTAGTTGAGGCCTTTTTTTTCACAACTGCATTACAGTGCAATTTTTTCCTCTGCCCAATCCTGCTTCATCCACTCCCTAACAGGTATTGTTTCTAAGAGCACTCCTCTATAAATGTTCTGCATGGTAATAACCATTTCACTGTCTGTTTTCCTGGGGACAGAGTTTATGTAGATGACACTAAGAAGCATAGAAAACAATGTCCAAATAATAGTTTATTAATAAATGGCAATTAGATTTTTGTCTGAATGAAACAAGCCTCAACAAAAATGGAAAGTACAACTCAATGAAAAATACATGATAGGCATCTGTGTCTTGGTCATGAACACTAAGACTCAGTTTCCATGCTAAGAAAGCACTGAATTATCAGAGAATTTTGAAAGGGGCCTTTTGACTGAGGCCAGTGTGTATAGGATGGTGTCAGTGACATTGTTGAACATAAGGCAAATAGTCTATGATTTATAACTAAAAAAGTTAAGCAGCTGTCCGTAAAGATAAATTAATTCATACTGCTCATAATTGCAGCTAATATACTAATATATCAGGTATAGATACATCAATTATGAAATTTGATATTACTGTGAGCATCTTAAAGCTAAGAATTTCTCATTCCACAGCACGTTGGTACAAAGCAAAGAGATTTTTCAACTTCAAAAATTTTATATATTCAAATTCTATATGTGGCATGAAGAAAAAAAAATTCTCCAAAATGAGATTTCCTCCAAAAAAGGGGACTATTGGAATAAACAGTTAACTGCTTCCTTTAACAAATATTCATAAAGACAAAAAAAAATTTTAAGCTGTTTTAGTGGCATAACTGAATCATTTAAAGCTTTTTGGTGAGGGGTCAGCTTTACAATTAGGGTTTTTCTGACTTGCGTTCCAGAAAATACCCTGTTCTTTTAAAATATATGTGTGTATGTATGTATATATGTATGCATATATGTATATATACACACATATATACATACATGTACATATATACATAAATACATATGTATGTATAACACATATATGTGTACATTGGCATCCATACTAATAATCCTTTATATTTTCATCACTCTTTATACTTTTAAAAGCATACACACACACACACACACACACATACACATAAATTATGTGTATGTAATGACACATTATATCATTTATTCTATCACTTCAAGAATCTCCAAAGCCAAGATATCACCACCACTAACAACAAGTGAGCTCAAAACTGAATATTGCTGGAATTCCTCACAGAAGCAAATATAAACCAGTTTGAAGATAACACACTCAATCCAGGCCATTCAGTACTTACACAACTAAAATCTTATTTATGCTGAACATAAAAATCTAATATTACAAAACATTGAAGAAAATAAACCAGTATGGGCACATGTAAGCAGATTAAACACAGAGCAGATTAGATATTTAAAAATTTCAGGTAATGAAATTATTGACCTCAAATTATAAAATCATATATTCAAAATTAGTCAATGTATAAAGAATGATTCTTTTTATTAAAAACGACCAAGTCACTTTTTTAAAAACCAGAAATTTTGTTTTTAAAAAAGAAACTTCTAGAAATTAAAGCCTCAGTAGATGGATGAAAATGTGGATGGATTAAGTTAAAAAAAAGATTTAATGGATTGGAAGATAGAGCTAGAAAATAAAATAACATCACATGGAGATGGAAAATATAAAAAATCAAAAAATATGGAAGATAGGATAGAATATGATGGATATGAGGGCAATGATTTTGTCTGTTCTTTTGTTGTACTATTATGTTCTCAATGCCTAGAATGTAGCTAGAAGAGAGTGTGTACTCAATACTTTGTTGGGTACACAACTGAGTGAATAAATACAATTTCCCAAAGGAAAGACTAGATGTAAAAGTCAATATTTGAGAAAAAGTTTAAGAACTTTACAAAATTGAAAAAAAGACATAAAACCCTCAAACTCACAAAAGACAATAAGGATTGAGTAGAAAAATACAAATAAAACCATATCTAGACACATAATAGTGAAACCATAGAACACCAAAGGCACAGGGAAAATAAATAGAAAAGTAGATTTGGTATAAAGAAATGGCAAGTAAACTGAAAGCACATTTTATAACAGCAACAATAGAAACTACTGAGAAATAAAATGGCTGCCAATCTAGAAATGCATATTCAGGGAATTATTTTAAATTAAGGGCAAAAATAAGGACTTTTTTAAAGAAAAACAAACATTGAGAGAGTTTATCATTAACAGACCTTCACTCAAGGGACTTTCTTTTCCCCAAAGATGGGGTCTTGCATGCTGCCCAGACTGGAGTACAGTGGCTACTCACAGACGCAATTAGAGCATGCTGCAGCCTCAAACTCCTGCCTCAAATGATCCTCTTGCCTCAGCATCCTGAGTAACTGGGACTACAGGGCCATGCCACTGCACTGGCTGAAGATACTTTAAAAATGTGTACTTAAGAAAACAAGAACTTGGAATCAGGAAAACAAACAAAAAAGAAAGTCAATAAAAAAAAAAGAAAAGGTGAAAAAAAAAAAAAAACAGGGAAATATTAGGTACTTTAAGCAAGGGTTGACTATATATATATATCCTGTCATTTAAAAGAATAGTTTCAAGGTTATTACACAAGGTAAATAAAAGTGCTGATTAATAACATGTAAGATGGGTATTAAAGTATTCCAAGGTCCTTCCAGGAATAGGAGAACAGAGTTCCTGAATAACTTTAGACATAGTTATGGTAATTAATCAAATGTAAGACGGCATCAATGAGAAGATCTAGGATTATTTCATGTTATGAAGAAAGAGAAGAGACTGCCAATTAAACTGTGAGGGGCATCATGCCCCCAAGAGAGTTCTATACAGGATATTAATTGAGCACACTAGACTCTCATTTCCTTGAAATTTCTTTCATCTATTCTAAGAGAATTGTCCATTTCTCCTGCCCTCAATTGCATTACTTATTATAGTGTAATAGATCATCTTTTACCAATATCTCAGTAACAAAAGTATATATTTTTTAGGTTCCATATAGTGCTCTCAGTTATTCTTTTGCAAGAAAATGTGGAATTGCTGTCATTCCCCCAATGATGAATATTTGGTTCACTAATATAAAACTTATATACAGTACCATGATGCTATCTCTGCATGCCTTTCTGCATACACAATAAGTTTCTGTTTCAGTGCCACATTATAGTCTAGTAGTTTTGAAAACATTTTAAATGGATATTTAACTCAACATTGGTAGGAACAAAAATGCATCTAATCTAGTTACAATAATAACAGTATGAAGAGCAATATGACAAGTTCCTGCACATGTAGGCCATGACAGCTATGTATGACTACTGCCTGGCCAACAGCAATTGGAAGATTGTCATCAATGATAAAACATACATTTATTTCAGAGACATTAACATGGAAAAGTGTCTATCTTAGAATTGATGAAATATTATGAATATGTTTGCTAAAATGTTAAAGGCAAATATATTAAAATATTAGAATTGATGAAATAATATGAGTATGTTTGCTAAAATGTTAAAGGCAAATATATTAAAATAATAGAAGTAGAAAACAAATCTTCAAACCACTAGCCCCAAGAGTGGCAGAAAATAAAATGATAAAAAATCAATTAAAAATTTTCAGAAAAAAAGATAGAAATAAACATGGAAAAATCAGAAAATATAACACAAATAAAATGAAGAAATACATCCAAATATATTGCTTATCACAGCAGGTGTGAGTTGACTAAATTTACCAATTAAAAGATGGATATTTTCTATTTGGATTATTTCAAAAATCTACTTATATAACATTTATAAATTATGTTTAAGTCATAATGACATAGAAAGGTAAAAGTAAAAAGATAGACAAAGAAAAAATAGATAATTACTACTCCAAAGAAAACAGGTAAAACTTATTAGGAATTAAAATGCTCAGTATACACTAATGAAGAGAAAAGTTCTCCAAGAAAGAAATACCAATCTTTAACTTATGTATACATAATAAAAGAGCCCCTAAATTTATAAAGGCAAGCTTGACAAAATTACAAGTGACAAACCCAAAATTATAATAGAAAATGTAAAAAATATCTGTTAGTAACTGACAGTCCAAACAAATGCAAACTTATTGAGGATATACAAAATTTAAACAATATCATTAACAAGAGCTCTTTAATCAACATATTTAATATCTAATAATATAGTTATTACTTGATACAATAGAGAATACACATTCCTTTCAGGAACATTTTTTTTGGTTAAACTTTAAGTTCTGGGGTACATGTATAGATCGTCAAACACATATTAAACATTTAAAGAGGCAGCATAGTGTGGTGGCTAAAAATAGTTTCTGAAGTCACATTCTGGGCTTAATTTTTGGTTCTGGTACTTACTAGCTATACAATCTTGGTCAAGTTACATTATTAGCCTTTCTATGCCTGTTTCCTCATGTATAAAATGGGAATATTAGTATACTTACCTCAAAAATTTACTGAAAGGAATAAATATAAATATATTAACATGTGAAAAGCTCTTAGAACAGTTTCTGGCACACAATAAGTGCCACATAAGTATTAGCTACTATTATTTACACAGATTAGCCATAAACTCTGTAACAAAGCAAGCATCAACTACTTCCAAACAACGGGTATCATGCAGTTCACATTCTCTGACTATATGCAGTTAAGATTTCACTTAACAACAAATAGATGATAAAATTCTTGGGGAAATTAAGACTAACTTCCAAATCACCTGTGAGTCAGAGGAATTCACAATAAAACTAAGAAAATATTAAAAATTTACAATAAAAATGTATCTCAAAACCTGTAGAATGATGATAAATATTACTTAGCAAGAAATGTACGGTCTTGCATGGTTATGTTGGAAAATAAGAAAGTTAAAATCATCATTATCCTAATTATACAATTGAGGAGATTAGAAAAAGAACAGCAGAATAAAGCCAGAGAAAACACAAAAAGTAAAGTAGTAAAGACTTAAAAAGAAATTAATAAGATTTTGAAAAGATCTTATACAGATGAGCAATAAACCAAAACTTTAAAAAGTAGAAGACAAAGCTTTGAAAATATTGATAAAATATCAGTGAAAAATATATTTAAATACAGATGCTACAGAAAAAATAAGAATAATTGAAACAATTTGAATTTGATGCTAATAAATTTGAAAACTCAAATAAAATATAAATTGCTTAGAAAATATACTTTACCAAAAGTGACTGAAGAAAATTCCTAATTTTCCTCAAAGAGATTGAATCAGTAGTTTAAAATCGAAATACACAGATTTATGGTGCCAGAGAGTTTTACAGTGTTCTATGAAATCTTTGAGGATTAGGTCATCATGATATTACAAAACTCTTGCAGATAACAGAAAATGTGGAAACATTTCTCAACTCATTTTATGAAGCCACTGTGTATAACTTGATAGCAAAGCCAGGTAAAGACAGTGGAAAAGGGACATTTAAAGACCAATCTCATATATAAGCATAGTTCTAAAACTTCTTTAAAAATAGCAAACAAATTTTAAAATGGTTTAAAATAAACAAATTTTATTTTGCTCCAGGAATACAATAATACTTCTATATTTTAAAAATCTATTACTGTAATTCACTACATTAGCAGATTAAGGGGAAAATAGGATTATCTCAAGAGGATAGAAAAATCAGTTGATAAAATTAAACAATTCTTAGAAAAACAGGAATAGATGGGAACCTCCTTAATCTGATAAAGAGCATTAACCAAAAGCCTGGAGCAAACATTATGCTTACACTGAGAAGTCAGAAAACTCTCTTTAAGTAAAAGGAGAGAAGGCTAACTCAATCTATTCAATCTAGTTCTGAACAGCTAGTCAGGATATGAGACAAAGAAATCAAATAACAGAATAAAGATTGGAAAGGAATAAACAAAACCATAATTATTTTAAAGTGATGACTTATACTTAAAAAAAAAAATCCAGGAATGTGCTTTTCCCATTTAAAACATATTTTTTCTTGATCCTCTCCTCTCTCCCCATCCCATTCTTTCTAAATACCAGCCCATTTCTCTGCTCTTTATGGGAAAATGCCGTGGGTTGTCACTGCTCATTGTCTTCAATTCTTCTCTTCCCACTGTCTTGAA
Source organism: Sapajus apella (assembly GCF_009761245.1). Classification (NCBI taxonomy): domain Eukaryota; kingdom Metazoa; phylum Chordata; class Mammalia; order Primates; family Cebidae; genus Sapajus; species Sapajus apella. The sequence goes on along the minus strand of NW_022436944.1, from coordinate 11,175,925 downwards.
CTACTCCAATCTGGCTTTCAGTCTGGCCCATCCAGGGACAACAGCTTTTGTCAGGTCATAATGACCTTCACGTGTCTGAGCCTCAGTCAGTTCCCAGTCTTGACCAACCAGTGACAAATCTTGACAAATCTCACTTGACCAATCAGTGGCATTTGACATAACTCTGTCCTTAGGGCAGTTATTCACCTGGCATTCAGGACACCATGATTTTCTGACTTCTTTTTTCACTCGATATTTCCTCTCAGGTTATTTTCCTAGTCTTTCATTATCTCCTTGACTTCTGGGCACTGGGCTCTATCTTTGGACTTTTTATTTTCTGTCTGCACTCACTCCCTTGGTGATCTCACTGACTTTCAAGGCTGACAAGTTCCAAAATCATAATGGTTAGCCCAGACTTCTCTCGTGCTCCAGACTCATACATACAATACTTGCACATCTCCATGCAGAATTCTGACAGCTCAGACTTTACACATGTAAAGTAAAACTCGTGATTCTTCCTACATTCCCTTTCCCTCACCCTCCCTCTCCAAATTCCTTCCTTCCTTAGTCGTCTTCATCTTACTTATTGACAATTTTATCATGCTAGTTTTTCAGGCGAAAAATCTTCAAGTTCTCTCTCCTCCCTCCCTCTCTCTCTCTCTCTCTCCATCACACACACTGCTTCAGCAAATCCTGTTGGTCCTATCTTCAAAATATATCCAGGACCATCTGAACACTTCTCACCATCACCACTGCTCCCTGATGGTCAGAATCTCTGCTGCTTCTTATCTGAATTATTTCAGTAGCCACTTAACTGGCCTTTATTTCACTCTTGCTTTTTCACAGAATATTCCCAAAACAGGAATAGAAAACTCAGACAATGTTACTTCTGCCCAGAACTCTCCAGTGGGTACCTAAGGCTCCAATGATCCTCCCTCCACTTCTCTCCTAACCTCATCTCCCTTTCCCCATGTTCCCTTCACTACAGCTACGCTGACCTCAGAAACTCCAGTGTACAACCTCAAGATCTTTGTACTTAATGATTCCTCTGCCTGAAATAATTTCCTCCAGTACAGCCACACTGACCTCAGAAACTCCCTTCTACAACCTTAGGATCTTTGTACTTAATGGTTCCTCTGCCTGAAATGATTTCCTCCAGGTATCCACAAGTATTGCTCTCTCATCTCCTTCAAGTTTTGCTTAAATGTCAGCTTTTGTCTCAGTATGGACTACCTCACCCACCCCATTTAAAATTTCAAGCCTCCAATATCCTGTCACTGCCCTCTGCTTTAATTTTCTACATAGCACTTACTTATCATCTTCTAATACACTACATATCTTCCTTATTTTTTTATTTTCTGTCTTACCCAATTAAATGGATGATTTCAGAGGCTTTTTTTTTGGTTTTTGGTTTTTGAGTACTCTTATATCCTAGCATCCAGTTCACTGTCTGAAATATAGTAGATGTCTAATAAATATTTGTAGAATAAACAGGAAGATGTGTATAGACAAATTATTAAGATTAGTAGGAGAGTTCAGTAAGTTTGCTGGGCATAAGATCACACTATACAAGAATCATTTATGTTATAATCAACTAAAAATAGAATTGAAAAATATAATTTTAAAAAATAATATTATTTATAGTCAGAAAAAATTAAAACACATTTAACAAAAGATGCACAATATTCGTAGCATTCTTAGAAAAAATATCATAAAACCTCATTGAACAACATTTAAAAACATATAAAGGGATAGAAATGCAATGTCTATTGATACGAAGACTATACATAATGATGTTAATTTTCTCCAAATTAATCTATAGATATAATAACACCAAATTAAGATACTGATAGACTTATTCATAAAATAGGAGAAGCTTAATATAAAATTGTTAAAGAACAAAAACAAAGCAATGTTAAAGAAGTTTGGGAATACAGTCCTACCAGATATCAAGACTTATTACAAAATAAAAGATGAGCTGTGTGTCAGAGTGAGATATGCAACCTGCATAGGTGACAAAGGACTAATACAAGAATATACAAAATACTCCAAGTTAATAAAATAAGATTTTAAAACTACAATAGAAAAAAGAAAAAGAAATGTAAATAGGCAATTCACGGGAAGTAAAGTGGTAGGTACTTCCTTCAGAGGAAAACAAATGGCAAATAGCAAATAAACATATGAAAAAATGGTCAACCCTGGTAATAATGAGAGAAGTGTATATTTAAACAATTATATGCTGCTTCACTTAGATTCAAAAAACTCTTTAAAATCTGATAAAAGCAAGCACTGGTGAGGATATAAAGCAACTGGAACTTTCATACGCTGATGTTCTGTGTGTAAACTGGCACATTCACATTGGAAAGCAATTCGTTGGTATATCACAAAGTTGCAAGTACACAAAACCCTAAAACCAGTTGTTTCACTTTTAATTGTGTACTTTAGAAATACTTGGCAATTACTAGTATTTAGAACTTAAGGAATAATTGGCCAAAATTGCCAATTACAAGAATGTTTACTGTAGCACTGTTTAAATAATAAATGTAAACCAAAAAAAAAAAAAAAAAAAAAGAACGGATACATTGTAACACATTCATATAAGGGAATACTCTGTCTCAGCAAAAATAAATGAGTTGAAACTACATGTACCAATATAGACAAATCTCAAAAACATAATTTGATCCCTATGATAACATTTATATAAAGTCTAAAAATACCAAATACTATGCTATAATTCACTTTGGAACCATGCATACGTAGCAAAAACAAAAACAAAAACCAACCATGCATAGCTAAATACACAAACAGGATATTGGTTACCTTGGGAACCATAAGGGAGGAGAATTGGATTAAAAAGAGACATGCAGGGATTTTTTATTGTACCTAACATATTAAAGTTGGTGATTCTTTGTGCCTGGTGTGTTTCATTGTTAAAAGAACTGGAAGGCAGATGGATCAGTTGGGTATGAGGTGAACACCAATGGAAAGGTGGGAGAAGGGGATAAGTGCATAAGGAAACAATCTCACTTGGAGTAGTCTGGGAAGAAAGCCAAGTTAGTACAAGAAATGATTATCAGGTAAAAGTGATCTAGAAAGGACTCGAAATGAAAAGACAAAACTTAAAGTATGTTTGGGAACTTGGAGAGGATATTGAGTTGAAGAGTCACGTTTTCAAAGTAAAGCATGAGGGCAAAACATCCCATAGCAGTATTTTGGAATAACTGGTAGAAAAAGAGGACATGGACTGGAGAGCAAAATCTAGTAAGGTTCAATTATTTTGTGAGTGGCTTTAGGGGAAGCATTGGAGGCTTGCTTGCCAAATTTTTGGATTCCACAAAGCTGAAAGTGAAAAGCATATATTTGACAGAATCATGATGTTTAAAACGCATAGATATTCTGGAATGAGAGCCTAAAGACCAGAATATTTTTTGCAGTGTTTAAAATGTGGCATAATACACTTCAAAAAATTTAGACTTATCTAATTACAAGTCTTGATTCAACCTGAATGCCTTAGCACGTCGCAGGACAAATGTGAACAACTGATTTGTAAAAAAGGACAGAATATTTGACAAGTATTAGTAGTTGTTCTAAGCAATGGGTCCAAATATTGGGCAATGATAAATTACAATAATAAATTAGGACTATTCCAGAGGAGGGTAACCAGAATGTTAAGAGTGTAGGCAGTACTTAGAAGCTTCAATGAAGCATTCTCTAACAACGTAGAAACAAGATTGTCCTTTGAGGATTAAACCAATAAAGTCCGCTAGTATGAGTGGGATTAACCAGCTACAGGCCTAAACCAAGACATTATCTTTTCATGGGTGACACTGCAAGTGAGTTAGATGTAATCTCAGGGAGGAAGGGCTGGAATGTGATTCTCATAGAGGAGGAAGAAACCTTGTCAATAATAGTATTTCTTATCCAAAGAAAGACTGAATAAACAGACTTGAGGAGAGCAACATTCTGATGTGTATGAGTTATAATTTTCATTGTAAATCAACAAATCCTTTTCTAATTTATATATTCAAGTCTTGTATTTGGATAGCATGACTTAGATAGCATTTCTCATGTACCAACAAAGTTGAGTTTTCCAGCTGTGATAGTTGAGGGTTACAACATGAGATGGTGTAACCTTTCCCTGACACAGGCTCCTTCTTTGTCATGGAAAAACCCAAGGATACTAAGATGTTTAGCTGGGAGGAGACAAGCCAGAGGTGAAGCCTGGTGCTTATCTTCAAACGGTTTAAAGTTTTTCTTGTAGAAACAGAGGTTAGACTCTTTTGATTGTTGTGGGCAGAGAACAGAACAGAGACAACAGGTAGAAAGTACAAAGTAAGATTTCATCCGGCTAAGAGGAGGAACATGTTAACCATTTGAACTCCCAACAATGAAACAGCTAACATCTTTCTCAGGGTTCTTTGATCATAAGCAACAGAGGAAGTCTGAATAAGTATAGCAAATAATAATAATAATAGCAATAATAAAAAGATAATAAGTGGGCCACATATTTGAAGGAGAAAGTGAAGTGCCAGGCCTTAAAGGGGGCAGTGATCAAGGCAGCTATAAGGATAGAGGGGCAGAAAGTAAAGAACTGTTTCTTTGGGGCACCATCCTCATGATGAATCACTCTCTGCTGGTATCTTCCTTTAAATTACTTGGGAAAAAATTCTGATTTTCAAGCTTGAAAATCTTCTCTCCCCGACCCCTGACAGGGAAGGGTAGTGGCATCAAGAGCAGGGAATCTTGATGGAGACACCATCAAGGCTTCATGCAATGTAAAGGGACAATTTACCAAACGAAAATTGAGGAGCAAGTAAAAATACTAGAAACGCACCATATTCCCATCATTGCAAGTGCAGGAGAAAGCCACCTATTTTTCAGCAATCTTCTATGCTGGTTGTTGGAAAAGGCGATTTAGAAAGGGGTCTTCCCTTTCTGTTCTATGTTTCTGAAGAGAAATTGAGAGGTGGAATTGATTACTGAGATCCAGGGTCATTAGGAAAGGCCTAGTGAGGAATAGCTGGGGCTGGATGTGAGGGAAGGATGGGACGCAGCTAACAGGGGAGTAAGCCACAAAGCAGGCATGGTAGTTCAGAGCACTAATCAGAAAAGGAAGATAAGAAGCTCCTGGCATTGGTCACCTCAAACTTGATATATTTAAATTAGAAGCTACCAGTTTTCTTCTGTTCCATGACATGGTTACAGATAGAGAAATGGAAGAAGTAAGATGTGGTAAAAGTTAGTAAATGAAGAAGACACAGGAACTCCTGTCTCTCCAGACCTCCTGGTAGAGTGAGATCCTATTTGGAGAATTGAAGGAATGGATGATGATCCTAATGACAAGGGACCTGCCAGCCTTAATAGTTAACCAGTGGAGCTATATAACAGAACTGAGTCACAGTCCTAAAATTCTGAATTTGATGTCTGTGAAACAAAGCAATTAATGAAGGAAACAAAAGCAATAACTGGCCACTAGTGACCTCTAGTGGAAGTAGGCTTTAGGGAACTTAAATGATCTTTGATTTCTGTTTTGTTTTGTTTTCCTATTAAGAAGATGAAAATCAGTGTTTTTCGCCAATTTATTTGCAGAGGAGTGTGAAGGAAGGAGCTTCTGAAAATAGGACAAAAATCCTACCCAGAAAATGAAAATGTACCAGGAACATGTTGGGCTTTGAGTCAGACTAAGTTAAATAATGTTCTGGAAAAGATGTGGATGAGTAATTGTCGTCAAAGCATTACCTGAGAAAAGAAGAGCTTTTGTTCAGTGACTTCATTGGTCACTGAGGAGAGTTTGGCATATTAATGGCAGCCAGCAAGAGAAAATAGGCTTGAAGAGGAGGCTGCATGTGTTGCCAGGATACCTTTTAAACATCTCTTCTTTGTAACATGGAAGAGCGCTATTGTTTCTGAGATATGCATACACTTGCCAATTCAGTATTGTATGGCTTGAGTCCCACCACTTTCCTTTTCCCAGTGGGTGTCTGTGCCAAGTACTGGCAAACGCTGCTGAGCAGGGAGGATGTGGGCAGATGCCTGGTGACCTTAGGCATTTGAAGTGAGACCAGCCTCATAGAGGGTCCAAGTGCAATCAAGAAGGTCAACATCAAACCACACGGGGCACTCCACATCCATATCCTTTGGGAAGTGCTTTCAGAATATACAGTCTTGACATTGAAGAGAAGCAAAGGAATGCAAAGATTGATGGGAGGTTTTATATCTGTCTGATCACACTGGGGACTAATAATGGGTGGGTAGAATTAAATGGCAGGTCCCAGGGGCAGGGGTGTGAGTGGGTAGAAAAAGAAGCAAGGGAAAGATAAAAAATAGAGACAATACAGAAATAAGCAGAATCAGCTTATCAAGCCCTGGGCAACTGTCACTTCTGGCAGCAGAGCGATCGTTGTCCTTGTCTCATATTACCTGCGTGACAGGAGGTGTCATCCTGCCTTCTTTCATTATTCAGCCTCTCCCACATACCCTGCTCTTGTTTACTGATGCTATTGTGCTGCTCTGCAGGCCTGCTTTTCCCCTGAATTTGCTCTCTCTCCTCTCAGTGTCATTTCAAGGATATAAAAATAGCCCCTAAATAATATTTTTGTGAGAATTCCATGCTGGTCTGCAATGTTCAGAATTCTAGTCTTTGTGTGTGGGCAAAAGATGATCTAACTGCTCCCTAAGCCATGACTTCCCTACTGTTATTTCTTAGATGCCAACAAAACCACAAAGCAGAGTTAAGGGAGACCAATATTAGTGGTATTTCCTCTTTCCTCTGCAAAGATCCTTCTGCCAGGATATATACAAATCTCTAACTCTAGGATAGGCCATTTCAGAGATGTAGTCTATAAAACAGTTTACTTACTGAAGATGAGCTAATTATCTTAATTTGCTCCAAAGCTTCTGTCAGGCTGTCTTCAATCTCAGAGTCATCTAAGGAGAAGAGGTCCCCAGCTCGTGAGAGATCTTTTTGTCCCAAAACCAGTCTGAAAAGTTGATGCATGGCGAGGAGGAGTTTGATCAGTTGACTTTCTACAGACTCAGAGCCATGTGTTTCAGTTATCAGAGGTCAGTAAGACAAAAACACGTAGCAGGAGGTATATTTTGTATTCCATGAAAGGTCATTTTTCTCCAGACTTTGAGGTCTTCATTGACACTCTCTGCAAGGGAAACAAATGACACAATATAGCCACTAGCAGAATGGCATAAGCTCAGAATGTGAACCTCGTGTCCAGCAGAGAGAGAGAGAGAAAAAAGAAATTTGGAAACATGTGCCTAGAGTAACAGATCCTGGCTTAATCATCTTTAAATGAGCTCTGTCTTTGTTTTTGCCTCAAAAAGTCTTGTCAAAAATTACTAGGTTTCTCCAGAATTTAATTTGAACTTTAAAAGTCAACATGAGCCTCATTTTCTCCTTTCTACATCCTTCTCTTCTCTCCATGTCACAAGGACAAGCAACAATCATGCCTAATACTTGCCAGATTTTCCTCAAGCAGCTTCTCATCAGAATCAAACAGAAAGGGAGAACAAAAGAAAAGAAGGAGCATAGGAAACACCACCGAGACCCACTTCCTGGAACCCTGTCTTCCAGAACCAGGATAAAGAAACCAGTGCTTACCCTCTTGGTAGGGCTGCTTCGCTATGCTAGCAGTAGAAGTTCCCCCCTCCATCAGTTGAAAAGGTGACCTCAGTACTTACCCTACTCCTATGTATTCTATAATCAAATAGCAATGAAATAAAGGATGCTGCTTAGGAGAGTGGGGTTAGATAAGTCTCTACTGAATGTGAAGATGAACTTGATCACTGAAATTGAACATGATAGCCTTGCCATGCAGGCTAAAGAGGAGGGCTTTGAGATGAGGCAACCTTCCCTCTATTCCCACAGTTGAAATAATAAAGTCCCACTATATTTCTCACCCAATTAACAGTCTACAGAGAGTAGGGCAATGGCACAAATTAGACATCTGATTATTCTCATCAGCTCTCTTCTGGGCCTAATATAATCACAGACCATTTGCACTAGTAGAGATCTTAGTAATCATTTAATGGCCAGTGAGGTTTAATGACTTCCCTAAGGCCCCATAATAGCTGTGGCAAGGCTAGTCTCCTGATTTCAGTCCAGTGGACTTCCCTCACAGTTTACAGTAGAGTGGAATCACCTTATACATATACAAATGCAGCCACATGATTAGATAGTGAGAGCCAAGAGTGAGTTATTTAATATAAGCAATAGGCAATTCTGCCTAGCATTTTACTCTGAATGTGTTTGCCAGAAAGAGTGTGAAAAGGGAGAGGAGAGTCTATTGTTCCCTTGGGTAGTCTCAGACCTCTCCTCTGAGCTATTGCTTTGAGAGCATCTCTTTGTGTTGAGTGCAAGTTTAAAGACACAAAGGCTTCATACAACATGGCCTCTAAATACAAGCCAAATCTTTCATAAGACACTCAACTAAATAAGCAATCTGTAGTATTCTAAGTGGTACGATTCATGGGCCCTAGGGATTTCAAGGGCAATAGTGCCTATATGCTGTTTTTATACTATCTACCAACTTTTGAAAAATGATGCCTGATACTTACATACCTTTATCTATGTACCAGGCATAAACACTTTGTAAATATTAATTCATTTAATCCTCATAACTATATGGAGATATATCAACCTCCCTTTATAGGTAAGCAACCTGAGGTAGTCAAATAACTGCTAAAGCCATGCAACTACCAAGCTGGAGAGATGGAATTTGAACCCACAGAATCCAGTAGTGCTAGACTCCGAGTTCATAACCATTATGAAATATTGACTCCATGTAAGATGTGAGGCTACTGTTAGGAGTAAAGGTCCTCCGAGCATTATTAATATTTAGTGATGAAGGTGTGAGCATAGTTATCAAGCAAGAAAATTAATTCTTCTTCCCTCCTACACAGCTCCTGGATCCTTACCCATCTGTGCCCTGGGATTTAGAGCAACCAGAGAGCAAGAAGAGGAGATGCTTGGAGGAAGAGCAAAGGAGAGTGGTAAGCTTTCAGAGAGAAGTGGAGCACAGAGTGAGGTACAGCAAAGCAGTTTGCAACCTGGCAAATGTGGAAGGATGAATCACAATATCTATAAGAAAAATCAGCACAGCATTTTCCTACATTTTTCTCTTAACACAGTTTCCTCCCAGGTTCAGACATTTACAGTGACAAGAGTCTCAATAAAATAATACTCAGGAAAGGTGGATGGAAATGACTTCACCTGACCCATCAGCTTGTTGGACATCCAGCATTCCATGAAATAGGTTTAGCTGCCCCAGCCATAGATGCTCAGGAGCTCCAAGAAGGAGCAGAAATACGTGCTAGTATAGAAGGGCACCCCCAAGCTTTGCCTGGGCTCTTTCTGCACGCTCCACATTTACATGACACCTGGTGTGGAGTCCCACATTTATGCTTCCAACATCAGCTCCTACTCTTGAGGGTACATTACATGCAAAACATTGCTTTGGGCCCTAAACAGAAACATCAAGTTATTTAGCACACAGCCATGCAGGAAAGCTTTCACAAATCTAGGGGTGGACTGGGGAGAGGTAATATTTGCACATTATTTTACAAAGGGCTCTCTTGTGCATTTTCAGCTGTGATCTTCAAAACACATTCTACAACATGGGGATAACCAAGAGAAAAATCTCCTGGATAATACAAAAAGAAGTTTGGGGAAGTACAAGGGAGAGAGAAGTCACTTACAGTGGAAAATGATAATGATTAGCTTTATGGAGGAAATGGCATTTGAGAAGCACCTTTCAGGATAGCTAAGATTTTTATAGGGTTTTATTCAGTGCACCTTGTGCTGAGTTCATACTAAGTCATCTGCTCATCTAGAAACTGAGGATCAAGTCTCAGCTCAGCTACTCAGCTGCTGTGGGACCTTTAGTTCACATTTTTTTCCTTTCTTGAGGCTTGGTTTTCTTATCTGCAAAATGGGGTTAATGCACACCTAGTCTATTTCTCCAGGGTGTTTTGAGGGTCACAGGTGATAATGTGTAGACAATCCCTTTCTAAAATAATGACACAACTGATATTTGGTGGGGGTTTGCCATATGTCAGGCACTTATCTCAGTGCTTCCCACATATTGAATTACTTAATTCTTATGACAACTCCATGCAATCAAAAACTGATGTTTAGAGAGGAAAGTAACCACCACCCCAGAGGCACCTGAAAGGTAAGTTTCAGAGTCAGGATTGAAGGCAGCTGGTCTCCCAGGATAGTTGTATTCATGACTGTGTGAGATTATTATTGAGCCACCTCCATTCTCATCAGCTCTCATTCAGTGAGTACCTCCACATGCTGCACGTCCCTTCCTAGATAAAGGCTGGCAAGGCACGTTATTTATTTTTCAGCAGCTCTCTTCAATATTTTGCTCAGGTGTCTGGCTTCTCCTGCTGGTCTTTTTGTAATAGCAGAATGGTCAGAGCCAGATCAAATTCTACCTCATGTTCTGAGAAACTCCCTATCCTTATGAATGTCATAGACCTGTGGCCTGTGTGCATGTATACATATACATGCACCATCTACACACAAGCACACATATGTACACACATGCACATATGTGCACATACTTTCTAAACATCAACCTTTTTGCTAGACACTAGACACTTTCTTCTCTTGGTTCTCCCATCAGCCCTGCTGGTAGATATTATCACCTAAGAGGAAACAGGACGGGTGAGGTTAAGTGTTATGCCTAAAGTTACACACAGAGCCAAGATTCACATGCAGGTAAGTCAGACTCCAAAGTCTCCTACTTTTTGTATAACTTTTAAAAACCGGCTTATAAAATTCTTTCTTACTGCCTTTAGTTTGCTTCCTTCATAATTTCTTTCTCTAATCTTTAAGTGGCTCTAATCGGAGGCCCACCTTCTCATTATTTAGGTTTTTTTGTTTGTTTGTTTGTTTGTTTTAACAGATATTGGCTGGCGAATCAGCTTTCTGTAAGGAGAAACAGAAACCACAGAAACAGAAATGACTGCGCCAAGCGTGGCACATTTCAGGGAGTCACAGCTACCCCGCGCAAACTCGCTTTACCTGCGTGCTACTCCTCAAAGGCGCCCTTGCAGTTACTCAGCGGCAAGGTTTGAGACTGGGCGGGAGATTCAGGCAGGCTCCGAGGCCACAGCGAGTGGAATCCGCTCAGCTCAGTGAACCTGTAGTTGTTCATTGCGGAGCGGGTGCCGGGTGGAAGAATTCAAGGAATGCAGCCTGATGGCACCGGCGGCCCCAGAGACCGGTCAGGTGACAGGCTGCACCTCACCCAGCGGAGTTACCTCCCAGTGCAACGCTCTGTTTCCTGGGGTGAAACACAAAGCCTGCTCCAGTAAAGGAGAGTTGTTTTTAACAGAGAAAACAGAACTCCTTGTGTTCTTGAAAATCTATACTTTCCCAGGGAAGAATGGGGGCGGGGGCGAGCCACGCAGGAAACAGTTCTCAACAGGAACTCAAGCAGGTGAACCGAATGGCTGCAGGGAGCCAGCCCTCAGAGCCCCAGGGGTGGAGCAGAGAACTGCAGCTTCATTAACACTTCCCTCTCCCTGAGATTTCACATAGGTTTTGGAAACACTGAGCGTTCGTCCAGTAAGAGTCAACTCCTAAAGAAAATATCCCTTTGCTCTGCCTCTAGAGTAATATTGTTGAAAGTTTAAGTATGCGGGAAGTTGCTAATAAACAGAACAAACTTACTTCACAACATACATACTCTCTCTGTTTCCTTATTTGCTGGGAAGTTCTTCATAAAAATCCACGTGGACCAGATATGTTGGATTTGTACTTTTAAATATTGCAGCAACTCTCAGAAAAAAGGTTTATCCTGCTTAATCTATTGACACTCTGATGGAGAAAAGGGCACTGGAAACTTCCTTTAAACAGTTAACAGTGCACTTTAAAAAGGACAATTTTAAAGCCTGCATTCTCCTCTACCCCTAAGTCGTCTGTTCCTGTGGTAGATCTATAGCTGTCAAATCTTCTCTCTTCTGGCAATGCGTACAGGTGGCTATCATGCAGATAATCTCATCTTTGTGCTCACTAGGATGTGTCTATTCAAAGAGTGTGGTCAGGGTGACCACAGTTAAACCAGGTCATATGTTCCAGGAGAATGACCTCATAAATCTGTCTAGACACTTGGTGATCAATCATGTTTTTATGCCATCCACATTTGGAGAACTATCCCCTTGAAGAATTCCTGTATAAAAATCAAGAATCCAGTCATTTATGAGTAGCTGTATTTTTTCACTGGTAGTTTTCTAATTTACAAGATACTAATGAAGTCTCCTCTTTTAATGGAATAGATGATATTGCCTTAGCCCTCCCTTTTAATCCTCTATTCATTATTACTGATTTTTAATTATTACATTTTTATGCAGTTTTCTTTCTTTTTTTTTTTTTTTTTTTTAAATTGTGTAGAGTCCGGAATTGAACATTCTATGGAACTCTGGTAAAAAGAGCAGAGTGATAAGAGTATGGGAATCTGGACTCAACGGGGTTCCAAGCTCAGCTATGCCATTACCTACAATGTAAATGTGGGCAGGTTAATTAGCCTTCCTGAGCCTCGAGTTCCTCCTTTGCTCCTGAGGATTTTGATATGGGTCATTGGGAGGTTTCAGGAGATGATGTAAAACTTTTAACACAGAGCCTGGCATATGGCAACCACAGAAGAAGTGCCAGCAATCATATCCTTAGGAGTACTATTATTCCTCTAGATGGTCCACCAGTTAACACATCCCATGCCATACCTTTTAAAAACTAATACACTACTGTACTGTTCACTAAATTGAGTTCACAGAGCTAAAGATGCTTAGGTTGTTTCCATTTGTGCCATATTTATATCTTAGTTGTCCTTTCCCTATCTTAGTCATTCTGTCCTTAACCCTGGGTTGTTCACTTTTCATCTATAAACTTCAGTCTCTTGAATGTATCCCTGTTGATTTTTTGGCAACCTTATCTTGTTTCCTGGAGAGATAGCTTTACTGTGATCCTATCCCTGCCAAGGTTGAACAATAACAGTGAATGTTTTTATAGAGCAGAAATGGGCTGGGATACAATGTACCTCAAACTTTTTGTGGCGGGTAATCCAAACACCTGAGTTTTCCATGGAAGTGTAGCACTCCTTCCCTTGTTTATTAGTGAGAAAGGAGTGCCCCTTCAGGGCACCAGCTACTTTCTTTACAACTTATAAGGTGACCTACACTCAATACCCACTAATAAAACATTAGTGGCTTACTCTATTATGCATTTGTAGATTCTGCTAAATAAAAATATACACGAACCAGAGGACTTAATTGCCACACTATTGGGATACTGCCTGTAGAATAATTGAAACTCTTGGGAGATATTTCAATCACCATAATTAACTCAAGAAACCAATTTATTCTGAAGAATTCAGCCTCTAGCTTGCAACTTAGGTTAGGATATTCCCTGGCTGTCCCACTTCAGAAAATTCCAGAAAGGCAAAATTTATTTACATTATGCTTTAGACTATGTTACTATGTATCAAAATATTTTCGTTTTATTCACCTGTATTAAAAAAATTCTCATTAACAAACTTAGACTTATTTCAGTTCTAGAAACTTTCAATAAAGTTCTCAGATTTTCTCTTGAAAGAAAGGATTAAAGTTTCTTTTGAAGGAGCATCTTTTTCACACAGCGTGAAAGGACTACAGGCGTTCCCATGGGAATTGGCTGCATACATTTCAGCCCTTCCCACAAGATGTCTATTGTTCCCTGGACTTCTCAGGGCTTCCTTGGCTGTGACGCGTTGCTACACTTCACTTCTACTGAAAGCCTCTGAGGCTGACTTATTCCAAGCGATCCTAAAAGACTCAGCCCTGTCTTTTTGCTGGAGTGCACACAATCTAAGTTTGTAGCAAGCTTATTTCATAAGTATATTAAAAAGAAATAGGTTTGGTGACCTATTTAGGCAAGAGATCAAAAAGCTACTTAATTTTGATTACATATTTCAACGTATTAAAACACAAATAGGAAACACTTCCTTCCAGAAGAATGAGAAAATACTTATCTTCAAGTCTAATAAACTTTTTAAAATCAAGGCTTTTATGACTTGTCATAATTTTACACTGTATTTATTTTCACCTGTAAATTTTGACTTTGCAGGTCATTTTTGCTCTGGAATAATACAAACCTTGCTGAAAAATCCTAATTCAAATTCTGTGGGTTTGTTCCTTCAGAAAATGTACCAAAACTCTCAAACTACAAGGAAAACTCAATGTTAAGTGTATCTTCATTTATATTTAAGTTTCCTTTACTAAATATCTTTATGGCCAACTTAAATAATTCTCTAAATTTTTTTTTGCTTTTTAAATTGAAAATATATAAATGTCATTTAATTCAATGGTTGACTACTATAGCAATTTAAGTATGTATCTGAAAGAACAAAAAAGTGGTTAGATTTAATTATGATTTTTAAGATATCTGAAACACCAAAGGAAAAAACAGCAGCAGCAGCCAACAGTAATGGTGACCCTGTTCAACCTACTGACTATAAAGATGCTACAGTATTTAATTTTATTTGAAAATTCATAGGCAGAGCCAGTTTCTTTGTTGGTTGCAAAATGTTGATTGAGGTAAACAAATGTATAAAATAGTAATATACAGACTAGATTATTATGGAGCAAAACAAAAATGCACATAATATGAATCTAGAAGCACAGTTTTCTGCTCCCGAGGCCTAGAGACATGTTTTAATAACCCACAGAGAAGTGGCTTTTTTACCCTAATAACCGAAATGCATGCATACATGGCTAGACACACAGCTCCCAAATGCGCTCTATCTGCATAATCAGCCAGCCCCTGGAAGTTTCTCAGCTCCATTCTCCTATCCCCACTCTGCCTCTCTGCAGCCTCTGACATTTACTTTAATTAGCTTTTGTTTTTGCTGAACAAAAGGACATGAAAGAAAATAGCCATACCTCTTTGCATGGGAATCTCTGGTCATAGAAAATAGAAGGCAAAATTCTTGATCTTTAGAGCACTGCGGCTGGGACCCATGACCATGCTCAGAGGCAGCCTTGCAGCTGCTGCCCAGTCCTGTGGGCTGCAGCCGCGTCTCCCTGTGCTGCTTGTCAAGCCAGCGGTACACTTCATTCCCTCCCCATGGACTCAGCGTGCGGAATCAGGCAAATAAGTAACTTCTCTCTCTCCCAAACTTCTGCTTAGGCCTAATAATTGGCACAAAGCTTCACTTATTTTTACACGAGATTTGCAGATTTCTCTGAGCAGATCCGTAGTTTAAAAGAATTAGATTTGCCTAACAACCAGTAATTTAGGTTCTGTTAATGAATAACTCACTTTAAGAAATCAAGGAAGTTTTAGGTTAATATCAGATGTGGGGCCTTTTAGCAGGCATCAGAAAAAAGGCTTGGGAAAGGAATGGAGGAAGGGAAGCACTGGAATGAGATAGTATTTAAGCCAAATATGATAGAAGAAAAATACCACAAGAGAAGCAAAAATGGCTAGTGTGAAGGAGCAAAAGTCTAATTATATTATTGGTATCGCTTACAAAACACAAAACAACTGAATGAAACTTCCCTGGTAGCACTAGGGATTTTTCTGAGCCCGCATGGTTCCTTCTTGCATCTACCCAAATTGCTAACTCCCTTCCTTTTACCATCCAAATATAGAACTCCTCTCTTCAGACCTAATTCATTGGGGATCCCTCACAAGCACTCCCACATTGCCTCATCTCTCTCTCTTTTAAGAAGAATGCACTTTAAAACCTCTAATGCATAAATTAATTGGTGGTGCCCAGTGGATTATTATATCTGGAGGCTCTTCTCTCCCTCTAAGTGTATGGCATGGGCTTTCTTCTCTTATTTATCTGAGGTTTTGCCTACACATGAGGTGATAAAACATTTCTGAGCCTCTTCCAACCAGAGCTTTCAATCAAACCATGTGAGTGTGGTGGGGGATTGTGCGTGGGGGGGAAGCTTGCAGTGGGGAGAGTCAGGTGTAAGGTGTACAAGTGGAAATATAAGTATTTCCATTCAGAGGTAATCATACTACATGTAAATAAATTGCTGGATCAATTAAAGGGACTACTCATGGGGTGAAGATTACTTTCCCCTGTGTTTGCCACTCAACATTCACTTGCTCAACTTCTAGTCAAAACTGCACCCAAATTCCCTTAGGAAACCATATCTTTTTGGGTAGAGTTGATGGCCACAAATAGGATGGGCCTTAATTGGTCTTAGCCAAATTAGAGTAATTGCATTCCCATAATTGTAATGACTAATGCAGGGGAGGTGTGTGACACCTCCCAGGCCAATGAGAGGACAACGATGAATGCTCAACTTTGGGAGAAAAAAGTCTAAGCTGCTCGGCTTGATGACAAGAAGGTATAAGGTCTGGCTGCTGTTGTCCTTTTGCCACCAAGAAAACTGTTAACTTCATTTTGGCCCCTTAAACCACCTGCCCCTAAAGCTAGCAAGATCTAACCTTCAGTATACGCTAATAAATTCCTTAACAGCTTAAGTAATTTTATTTTGGGTTTTCTGCCATTTACTATTAAAAACTTTCCACCTGACGGAATTGGCCTAACCTAGGTTCGTGGGAGGGCTCTCCTGGGTGCAGGAAACCTTTCTGAAGGTCAATTTGGCTTGTGAAAAATCTATAAAAATGTGCACCTTTGGATCCAGATATTCAATTTCTAGGACTCGGTTATAAAGACATTCATCACAGTGCTGCGAATGTCTTATAATAGCAAACAATGGAAAGGGAAAATTCTCGCCAAGACTTGAAGTCAGAGAAACATGATAGGTCATACAGAAAGGAACAAGTCCATGGTCTGCTCACAGAAATGGCTCCAGGTGGAGAAGCAGTGGAGGAGGTTCACCTGATGACTCAGACTCAAGGGCCTAAGGATTTGGGTCCAGCTGTGGCTGATAGTGAAAGCCCTTCCTCTGAGGCTGAACATGTGACAGAGATCTGAGTAGCTGAGACCTTGGGACCAAGCCTGGGCACCACTGAGGCAGGGACCCAGACTTTGAAAGCTACAACCCTAGAGCAGTCTTGGTTAAGAGCCTGCACAACTAACTAGTCCTCAGTGACCCACAGTATGATATCTACAACACTGATAATTGTAGGCTTGTCAGACTCTCTCTCCAGCTGACATTTGGAAGCAAGACTAATCTAAACTGAGAAATCTCCAACTGGAGACAATGGAGACATGTTTAGCATAAAAGGAAAATAGTTTCTGATAATAAGGAGAAGTGAGAATGTGAACATTAATTAGAAAAATAAAATTGATGTGACCACATTTGCTCCCTAATACAGTGAAGTGGGACCGATAGGTTACATATTTATATCTTTTTTTTTTAAAAAAAAAAAAAAGATTATACTGAATAATATAATCTCTTTTCACATATGTTGCAAACATCTTTTCAGATTAATAATGTTTACCTATATCATTTAAATATAAAATAATATTCCATTGGCTAGGTGCTCACACCTGTAATCCCAGCTCTTTGGGAGGCTGACACGGGTGGGTCACCTGAGGTTGGGAGTTCGAGACCAACCTGACCAACACTGAGAAATCCCGTCTATGTTAAAAATACAAAAAAAAAAAAAAAAAATTATCTGGGCGTGGTGGCGATGCCTGTAGTCCTAGCTACTCAGGAAGCTGAGGCAGGAGAATCACTTGAACTTGGGAGGTGGAGGTTGTAGTGAGCGGAGATTGCACCATTGCATTCCAGCCTGGGCAACAAGAGCAAAACTCTGTCTCAAAATGATATAATAATAATAATCCATTTATATTCTATAATGCATTATATATTTTTTCATCTTAACCATGCTCCAACATTTGAATATTTTCTGTCTTCGTTTTGTTTTGTTTTGTTTTTAAAGAGAAATTGATCCATCTCTTATCAGGATGGCGTCTGCATTTCAAGGACTATTGTGAACAGTGGCTTTTTTAAGACCAGGAAAGTTTTCACAATACATTTCCAAGGACAATGAGAACATCTTCATTCTTCAGTACATAACTAAAAGAAAGAATCAAGTGACTCTTACCTGAAAAAAGCAGATCTGCTGTAAGATAACTAGCTTTATTCATAGGAGAGAAACAGGTTCTATTTTTTCATGGATAAATATCCAGATAGGTGAATAAATGAGAAACAGAAAAAGAGAGAGAGGGGAGAAGGAAGAAAGGAAGGAGGGAAGGAAGGAAGGAAGGAAGGAACGAAGGAAGGAACGAAGGAAGGAACGAAGGAAGGAAAGAACGAAGGAAGGAAGGGAGACAGGGAGGAAAGGAAGGAGGGAGGGAGGGAGGGAGGGAGGGAAAGAAACTAATCATCAGGGTGTGAAAGGTGGATATCTGCTCTGATGAGGTCACAAGAATGCCTTATTTTACTTCTCTTACTGATTTTTCTGCACCGATCATGTTATTTTTGAATAGGAAAAACATTAATAAATTGTAAAATGAAATTGTATAACCACATATAACTAAGATTCACTCAGCTACAGAAAAAAAATTCTGACCTGACTTGAATTTTTGTTTTTGCAATGCAGTCATGATAAAAAGATCAACTGATTTGAAAATGTCATAAAATTAGATTTCTATCAATGCTTTTAGAATTGAAACAGATTTATCTAAAGAGATATTTCAGAAAGCAAAATCACTACATCAGAATATTTGAGCTTCATAAAGAAATGCAGTCTTTAAGGTTTGAGAGGCATTCATTTATAAATAATTTATATTCATATAAAATTGTTTACATTGAAAAAATTTTCAACTATGCTTTGAGAGTTATTCATATGTACATAAATGATATAGCTACCTATAGATGGATGCATACATGATTGATAGATAGATAGATAGATAGACAGATAGCTATACTTTTAGTTGCTGATAGCATTTCATGTTATGAATATAGTGCATTTTGTATATCCATTCCTCTATTCCATTATATCCATTCCTCTATTGATGAAGCTCTAAGTGGTTTGCAGAATTTTACTAAGAGGTAATGTGGGTTTAGGGTTGAAAGAGCACACTTGAGCTGGATTGCCAGCCTAAGTTCAAATCCAGTCCTACCATTTACAAGCCACATAACCTTGGGCAATGTCCTCAACATTTTTGTTATGTTAGTATTTTTTTTTTAATCTATAAGTGAGGATCTTAATGGTACTTACCTCCTAGAGTTGTTATGAGGATTGTATGGGGTAATATTTGTAAAGTGCTTGGAATCATGACTGGAATGTGGTAAGTGCTACATGAGTGTTTGTTAAATACAAGCCAAGAGGAACATCCTGATAAGTGCTTCCTTGTGCACAGTTGCAGGAATTTGTCTAGGATTCATATCCAGAAGTGAAATTTCTGGTTTGTAGGATATGCAGATTTTTAATCTTATTAAATGCTGCCAAATTACACTTCAACATGTCAGAACCAATCAACATTCCCACAAGGGTGACTTTTTGTCACATATCTGACATTGTTCAATAAAACCTCCTTAATTTGACCTGATGGATGAAAATGGTATCTTTTTTGTATTAATTTACCTTTTTCTGATAAGTGTTGAGAGTAAATATGTTTTATACTCTGAACATATTCATAATTTCTCTTCAGTTAGATATCTGTTCAAATTCATATTCTTTTCATGGATTCATATGGAGTGTCTTTTTCTTACTGATTTGAAGGAATAGTTTACATACTGCAAATACTAAGGCTTTGTTTGCTACGTTTGTTGTAATTACATTTAATTTGTTTTTCAGCTTTGTTGACAGGAAATATTTGCTATATACAAGTTTTCTTTATCAAAATTTAAAATTTAAAAAGTAATATATTAGCATAGTTTAAACTTTAAGATGTACATATATAGAGTAGAAAGATACCCACTCACATATCCTTGTTGACCATTTACTTAGTTCTTGCCTGACCCTCTGCCACAAGAAACAAGATGTAACCCTCCAAAGTTTCTTAATTCAAATACAAACAAGTGAAAGTATGTATTTTATTTCCATGATTTTTCCTCCCCTGCAGGGTTTCTGATACCTAGGCTGGAGTGCAGTGGTACTATCACAGCTCGCTGCAGCCTCAACCTCCCAGGCTCAAGAGATCCTTCCACCTCAGCCTCCCTAGTAGCTGAGATCATAGGTGTGTGCCACTACACCAGGCTAATTTTCATTATTTTTTTGTTTAGAGATAGGGTTTTGCCATGTTACCCAGGCTGGTCTTGAACTCCTGGGCTCAAGCAGTCCACCCACCTCAGCTGCCCAAAGTTCTGAGATTCAGGCATGAGCCACCATGCCTGACCTATTTCCACAATTTTACATACTAAGTTGTTTGCTCTATACACTCAGTTCTGCAAATTGCTTTAATTACTTAACAAAATGTCTTGGTGCTCTTTCCAACTCAGCATGTGGAGAGCTTGCTGACTTTTTGTAAAGCTGTCTACTCATCCACTAAGCAGATGTGCCACCATTTATTTAATGACTGGCACTTGGGTAATTTTAATACTTTGTATTCCTAAAAATCGAGCAACAAATTAGATTGAATGTTTTCATTAAAAAAACATTTTCGCTTGATAGTTTATATTTTTTTCTGTCTTACTTAAGAAATCTTTGCTTAGCCCAAGTTCATAAAGATTCTCCTTTATTTTCTTCTAAAATATGTAGTTTTTTTCCTGTCTAGGTTTTAATGCAAAATTCATTTGTTGTTTTTAATGTAAGGTAGAAGTCTGGTTTTATTTTCTGTATATAGATAGCACATTTTTCTAATATAATTTTTTAAATGTAGTAACACTCTATTGATTTATGATACCAGCTGTTATACTCCAAGCTTACATATATGTTTGGGCCTATTTCAGGAGTCTCTGTTATGGTCATTGGTCTATTTGTTTTCCTTTATGCCAGTACTGCACCACTTTTTTAATCTTCATTTTATAAGGTCTTAATATAGTGTAGAAAGAGTACCCCTTCATTGTTCCTTCTTCTTGAAATGTCTTAGCAGTTCTTTGACTACAGAAATTTTACATGCAATCAGAGTCCATAGAAATCAATTTGAAATCTTGATGAGAATTGTAATGAATATATAGATTACTTGGGGAGTATCGATATCTTTAGCATGTTGATTTATTTAATTTATGCACAAGGTAAAATTTCTATTATTCAAGTACTCTTTTTTGTTCCTCAATAAACCATTACATATTGTTTTCATTAAGTTCATGCACGTATTTGTAGGGTTTATTCCTAGATACTTTATAGTTCAATTGCTGTTGCTTCTTTTTTATGTGATTCTTTTTTCCTATTCCATTTTCTATTTTATTATTCCTAGTGTAAAGGAACTTCAAAGATTTTTGTACACTGTTCTTTATCTACACCTTTGCTGAACCATATTATTAGTTTTAAATGTTTACTTGTAGATTCTCTTGCATTGTTGGCAATCTTATCATCTGCAAATATAAACTTTTTCCTAATTTATTTATCTCTTGCTTCTTTTTAAAATTTATTTGTACCCACTTCTAATTTTTTTTTGAACCATCTTGTCATTAGTCATTTCAAGGAATCAGAGTCAGTCTTGTTGGTCAGCCTCATTCCCATTTTTTTTTTTTTTTTTTTTTTGCATTTTCTATTTCATTAACTTCTGCTTTTCTTCTTCTTGTTTCTTTTCTACGACTTTTATTAGGTTTACATTTTCCCTTAGCCTCTTGGAATTACTATTTAGCTATTCATATATATATATATATATATATTTGGTTTCCTAAAGTCTTTGCTGTAAGTTGTGTTTATGGATTTTATATTTTTGTCTTCATTACTTCCTTCTACTTTTTCTAGGTTTATTTTGCTGTTATCATTTTTTTCTTTTAATTTCTTGAGCTTGAAATTAAGGCCATTGACTTTTAGCTTTTCTTTTTTCCTCACATTTACCTTTAAAACCATAAGTTTCATGGCTGTAGTTGCCATTTGTAAGTATTGATATGTTGTGTTTTTATTATCATTGAGTTAAAATATTTTCTGTATTTTAACTGAATACTGTAGTTTTTGGAGTATTTATAGGTATTTTTGGAGTATTTTATTGTGACGTTTTTGACCCAAGCAGCTATTTAGAAATCCACTGTTTCATTTCTAAATATTTAGAGATTTTTCTAGTTACCTTCTTATTCTCCCACAGTGGGCAGAGAGCCTATTCTGTTCAATCCTTTAAAATATTTTGAAACTTGTTCCATGTCTCAGTATATGATCATTTAAAAACTGTTCTGCATGCTGGATCCAGTGTTCTACATTAGATCAAGTTTTAAAATTATTTTTCTATTATTGTAATCTTATAATGTAACACCTCTAAATATCTAATTCCCTTCTTGTTCTATTAGATATTTAGAGGTGTGTTACAATTTTTGGTGTGTTTTGGAATTGTCCATTTTTCCTTATGTCTATTTTGAAGTTCTGTGTATTTTGTAATTCTATCTATTTTGAGTTTCTATTATACTTGGATGGAAAGTTTGAATTGTTATAATCTTCCTGGTGGATAAAAATTTTTATTATTTTATTTTTATTTTTAGAGACAGGATCTTACTCTGTCACCCAGGCTGGAGTGTAGTGGCAGGATCATAGCTTACTGCAGCCTTGAACTCCTGAGCTTAAGCAATCTTTCTACCTCAGCCTCCTGAATAGCTTGGACTACAGGTATACCACCACGCTCTACCAATTTTTAAAAAATATTTTAGATACAGGAGTTTTGCCATGTTGACCAGGCTGGTCTTGAACTCCTGGCCTCAAGTGATCCTCCCACCTTCGCCTCCCAAAGTTCTGGGATTACAGTCATGAGCCACTACACCCAGAGACAGGACAAACTGGAAATAGATATTATTTCAAGAATGATATTATGATATACCTAGGTGTGGATTTCTTTTTATTTATCTTGCTTAAGATTCATAGGGCTTCTTGAATCTGTAGTTTTTGGAGTATTTATAGGTATTTTTGGAGTATTTATAGGTATTCCCTCTTCAGATTATTAATCTTGCCCCATTCCCTTTCTTTTTCTAGTAAGTCTTCAGTTACATGTATACAAAACCACTGTATTGCACTATTTATGTCTCTTAATTCTATTTGTAGTTACTCTCCTTTGGCTCTCTGTGCTTTAGTCTGGATTTTTTTTCTGATTTGTCTTCTACTCTATTAATTCCCTCTTCAGCTGTGACTAACAGACTTCCATCCACTAAAATTTTAATTTTAGCCATTGCCATTTTTGTTTATAGAATTTTCACTTATTTCTTTTTTATATACAAATTCCAATTCTCTGCTGAAGTTTTAATTATGTCTTTTTCCCTCTCCTCAAATATGGTAAGCACAATTATTTTAAAGTCTCTGCCTAACAATTTCAGTGTCTGGGGATTCAGAGATTCCATTACTGTTGGTTATTTTTTTTCTAGTTTTTATTCATATTTTTTGTTTCCTTGTATGCTTACGTGTGTGTGTGTGTGTATGTGCGTGCGCGCATGTGTGCGAATGGACATTGTATTTGCAGTGTCCATTGTAGAAATAATTTAATGCTAGGTATGTCATGTTCTTAGGAAGAGGATTTGTATTTGCTTATGCCAGATATCTAGAGGCATTAGCATTGGTATCATCTCGATTCAGTTTAAGTATTGAGATAAGTTTAAGCTGAGTTCACTTCTATTTCCAGTTTGTCCTGTCTCTGGTTTAGATGCCCTCAGAGTTTCTACAGGGGTTTCTACAAGTCTCCTTTCCTTCTTGATAGGTCCTAAACTCTAATGACCATTCACTTTTCTCTTGAAGCTGTGAAAGTAATGCTCAACTTCTCAGCCTCTTCGACTTTCAGGTTCCCTTTGAGTCAGTAAAGCTCTCCAAAGAAAAATGGCCCCCAAAGCCAGGTTCATCTCCCTGAGCTTTGATCCCTTCCACATATTGACTCACTGATACTTTATTGTCGTTTTGCATTTTCAAAACCTTGGAACAAACTGTTCTTCCAAACACTTAAAAATCATTTTTTCCAAATTTTATTGTCCTTAG
The DNA here is from genome assembly GCF_009761245.1 of Sapajus apella. NCBI lineage: Eukaryota > Metazoa > Chordata > Mammalia > Primates > Cebidae > Sapajus > Sapajus apella. Next base: position 11,151,957 of record NW_022436944.1, on the reverse strand, counting down.
TAGAATAACTGGTCAGATTTACATAGCCTATTTTTATCAAAACTAGAATTCTGAAGCAGTTAATATTTTATTTTAAAAATGCATTTTTTCATAAGATTAGAATATGTGTCTACACATGTATTGGGATTGCACTAAGTTTTAATATATTTGCTTTAAATGGCATTTATGAATGCTTTTGTGTCATTTCTACAACCTTACTTTTAACAGTTCAAGAGTTCAAATTGTGAAGACACAAAATAAAACTATAACTTGCCTTGAAAAATGTCTAAACTTCAAATGTGTTTCACCAGCATACATAACTCTGGTTCTTTATAAGTAATCGTATTAGAGTTGCCAGGGAAACACCTTACCTAGTTCCTTTATCCTTGAGCCATCATAAAAGACTTCCACCAAAATTTCAAGGACAAAACAATGACTAACTTTCTCAACTAAAGGAGATTTCAGAAAATAACTACTAAGGCTGATATGAAACATATGCTAAAAAGGTAAGAGCCTTAAATTAAATTTTTTTAATGTGAGTACTATTGTCTTTACCTTTACTACCCCATAAAGAATGGTTTGGGAGCTGGATGCAGCCCCCATCCCTAATATGCTTCATTATTAAAGCAACACTTAATTAAGTGGCAGACAAAGCCAGAAACATGCCGTGGTTTAAGAAAATCTCTTACATTATTTTCAGATGTTTCTAGTTTGACAAGAGCCAAAGCATATTTTGTTGAGTGCATTTTATTCCTATGTGTATTTTAAGGGAAATCTAACCCATGTGTTTTATTTCATTAATATTTTGCCAAGTTAAATGGTTCTTTTGTAAGATATATTTAATGTTGTTATTTTTATGAGGCTTTTTCCCTGGGATTATGAATTCATATGTCACCTAAAATAAGTATACTTGATCCAAATATTTTGTAGTTACAAAGTCAGAAACCCACAGAACTTGGGTGATTTTCTGGCAGTGCCAAATACAATATTCATTTGTTGTACTAACATCATGATTTTTCCTCATATTTGTCAATCAGCACTTCATTGGAAAAACAAGAATTATTCACCTTTTTAAGTCCTGCTTTTTGACAAATGTCCAGAGAAGACTATAGCCAAATTCAATATGAACCACCAACTTCAGGTAGTAGGTATAGATCTACATGTGTGATTTTTATAATGACTAAATCACAGTTACACTGATTTAAGTGGACACATCGGAGGACTTGAGTACTAACCCATAACAGTGTCAAAAGTGGCCAGTGAAGATATGGACAGAGGAACTTTCAATCAATACTAGTGGAAGTACAAATTAGTAAATTGCTTTAGAAAACAATTCAGATTACCTAATGAAGTTGCAGATGTGCATATTGTATAACTTGATAATTTCACTCCTAGGTATAGTTCTAGAGAAACTTGTACATGTAAACCAGGACACATATACAAAATATATGTCATAATATATAAATATTGTCATTATAATAAAAAACTGTAAACAACTTAAATATCCATCAAGAAGAAAATGGGTAAATAAGCTGTGATATTCATACAGTGAGGTTATATAGAGCAATGAAAATCAATGAATTTCATACACATACACAATTATTCATCCACATTATCATCATGGATGAGTCTCAAAAAGAGGGCATTGAATTAAAAAAAACACAAGTTATAGGAGAAAAACACACTATGATTATATTTATATGAAATTCAAAAATGTGTAAGGAAAGAATTTAATGTTTAAGAATATGTATAAATATATAACACTAGAAATAAAAACATGGAATGATATAAATAAAATTCAAGATAGTCATTATTTCTCATAGGATAAAAAATGGAATGGTGAGGAGCTAGAATGGCGAAGAGCTTTAAGATTGCATTAATGTTCTATTTTCTAAAAGCTGGTATGTACTTTAGTTTTCTTTTTTATCCTTTTTGTACTTAAGAAATATGTTGTGAATATTATTTTGTATTTATTCAACTTTAAAAAATCAATTTAAAATGCAATCAACATACTGAATTATTTACCTACAACCCCAATTCCCGTGAAACTGAAGCAAAAGGTGCAGTCTGTCAGAGTTTAGTTATATGTTTAATGCTTCCTTTCCTGTCCTGACTTTTCAAAAAAAAAAAAAAAAATCCCTTTGGATCTTTCTATGTCTTACATAGCTGGGGTATTTCTTATATTTTTGAATTAGATTAAATACTATCAGGCAGCTTCTGTCATTCCATATAAGTAGCAGTGATTACTCTATCAGAAAAAAAATCTATAATGACATAGCATAGTAGTTAATGTTTGACAAGAAAGTCTCAGTGGTGTGCTATAGCTGTCAGTATAGCCATTAGTAACATGAAGACACAATGGGCTAAATTCTACAAGAGAATAGAACTCTCCCTCCGTGAAAACGAGCACTGAACTCTTTCCAAACAAGGAATCTATTTATTGTGTAGAATCAATTATTTACAAACACAGGGTAGCTAGCCCCTTTCCTCCCCTTTCTCTGCCTTTCTCCTCTCTGTTCCTCACGGCCTTCCTTCCTTTTCTAACTTTATTATTATTTCTTTTCTTTTTTTTTTTGAGACGAGTCTCACTCTGTTGCCCAGGCTGGAGTGCAAAGGCACGATCTCGGCCCACTGCAACCTCCATCTCCCAGGTTCAAGCGATTCTCCTGCCTCAGCCTCCCGACTAGCTGGGATGACAGGCATGTACCACCATGCCAACTAATTCTTCTGTATTTTTAGTTTTACCATGTTGGCCTGGCTGGTCTTGAGCTGACCTCAAGTGATCTACCCGCCTTGGCCGCCCAAAGCGCTGGGATTACAGGTGTGAGCCACCACGCTTGGCCTTTTTCCAACTTTACTAAATATCTATTTTGTGCCAGTTGCCAGATGTTTATGTATGCACTGGTGTCCCCAAAGAATTGCTGGAACTTCTGGCAGTGCATATCCTGCAGTCACAGCTCCTTTTCACTCTGGCAAAGAATGATCCATCCTTTGGTTAATCAAGTGACACTTTCACAAGTTTTGCCATATTTGTTATTCGTATAATTTCTTTTATTTAAATTATGAGCTCTACAACATATACAAATGACTACATGAAATGTATATTTATATATAAAGAATGATGACATTAACACTCATATACTCATCACTCAGGCTAAGGAATAGACATGAATTGCAATTAGAATGTGTGCACTTCCCAATTTTTCCTCTTTCTTCTTATCTAGAAATAACACGCTGCTTGAATTGTGTATCATCATTCCCTTGCTTTTTGCTTCATAATTTTATAACCTATGTTTTTATCTAAATATTCTCCATGTTTTGAAATATTAAATTAATGTGATAATATAGTACACATTCTTCTGTGACTCAGTGTTTTTCATTCAATATTCCATGCTTGTGATTCATACTTTGATGCTGTGGATGATTTACTTTTTACAGTTGGGTAGTGTTCCACTATATGCCTTTCTCTTATTTTATCCTTTCTTTTATGATGAACATATGACTTGTTCCCAGCTTTTGCAATTGCAAGAGTCAGCTTTGGACATCCTTATTCATTTCTCCTAATGCTAACATGCAAGTGTTTCTCCTGGCAATGGCATTGTTAGGTCATAGGATATGTGAATTTCTCACTTTGCTGAAAAATGCTTATTTATTTTCCAAATAGCTGTCCTGATTTACATTCTCATCTGTAGTAGGTGAGAATTTTTCACTCTTCATCATTATCAACAGTTAATAGTGCTTGATTTTTAAATTTTTGCCAACCTAGTTAGAGTGAAATTATATCATTCTGGTTTTAAATTGCAATTCCTGATCATCAATGGCTGTGAATATCTTTCAATATTTATTTGTCATTCATATTTTCTTCTGTGAAATGCTTATTCATATCATTTGCCTATTTTTCCATTTGGTTCTTGATCTTTTTCTTCTTGATTTGTAAGTGCTTTTTATATGTATTTTTATATGTTCTTTTTTTCAGTATACATATCTCAAATATGTCCTCTGCATCTGTGGCTTAAACTTTGATCTCTTTATGATATTTTAAAATCACTTTTATGTCTTTATTATATTGTAGCCAAAATTATAAACATTTTTCTTTATGCTTTGTGCGTTTTGTGTTTTATTTTTAAAAATCCTTCTCTATACGATTATAAATATATTCTTTGTTGTCTCCTAAAAGTTTTTAAAGTTTTGCATTTCATATTTAAGTTCTTAGTCCATGAAGAGTTGATAGTTGTTTGTGGTGGAATATAAGGATCTGTTATTTTATTTTATTTTTGTACAGTCAATCGAATAGAGCTCTATTTGTTTTAGGAGTTAATCCCTTCTCCAGTGGTCTGTGCTGCCATCTTTACATATACCATTTTCTTCTAGGGAAGGATCTGTTTCTGGAATCTATAATATGTTTTGTTCTTTTAGAATATAGCCTATCCCTGCACCAATACGACACTGTTTCAATTACCATATTTGGTAGAGCATATTGCCTTATTTTTCCTTTCTCAAAATTATTCTAGCAATTCTTGATCCTTAGCATTTCCATATAAACTTCAGAATCAGATTGCAACTTCTATGTAAAACTCTATCTAAATTTAAATTAAATAGTATGGGTCAGGTGTGGTGGCTCACACCTGTAATTCCATCACTGTGGGAGGCTGAGGCGGGCGGATGGGTTGAGCCCAGGACTTCAAGACCAGTCTGGGAAATATTGCGAAGCCTTGTCTCTACAAAAAATAGTAAAATTATCCAGGCATGGGGGCACACACCTGTAAATAGCAGGTACTCAAGAGGCTGAGGTGGTTGACTGACTGATACTGAGTTGAGACAGGGCTGCAGTGAGTTGTGATCATGTAACTGCACTCCAGCCTGGGTGACAGAGCTAGAAGAAAGGAAGACAGAAAGACAGAAAGAAAGAAAGACACAAAGAAAGAAAGACAGAAAGAAAAGAAAGGAAGGAAGGAAGGAGAGAAAGAGAGAAAGAAAGGGAGAGAGAAAGAAAAAGGGGAGCAAGGAAGTATGAAATTTAGAGATAATTTGGGAAGAATTAACATTTTTACATTAATTTTCACGTTCATAAGCTTGCCATATAATTCCAAAATTATTTAGGTCTTCTTTGATGTTTTTCAATAAATTATTTTTTTCATATTTGGCTTTGTAAATTTTTTGCTAGGTACTTTATGTTTGTTACTAATGTCAGTGGCAAAAATGTGAATTGGTAAGATTGTTCTCAAAAACTTGTGACAGTACCTTATGACATGGAAGAAGCACATGCCTATCCCTGGCAATGCTAGTCCCAGGTGTGTATCAAGGGAAGCTCTTGCCCATGAACACCAGGAGATCTGTAAGCCTTACTCACATTCAATAACAAAAAACAATCCACATGTCCATAACAGCATAGTGGATAAATTATTGTGATAGATTCACTGAAACAGCGCGTAGGAATAAAATTAACTAAATCTATGCATATTAACTTGTATCAATATTAAAATCATAATGTTGAGTGAAAAGAGCAAGTCACAGAAGAATCCATAAAGAATGATCCTTTTAATATAAAATGCAAGGCCAGAAAATATTGTATTTAAATATATTAGACAATATGTTAGGGGCACAGGCATATGTGCTAAGATTATTAAAAAGGTGGCTGGGCAAGGTGGCTCACACCTGTGGTTCCAGCACTTTGTGAGGCCAAGGCGGGTCGATCATCTGAAGTCAGGAGTTTGAGGCGAGGCTGACTAATATGGTGAAACTCCGTCTCTACTAAAAAGACAAAAATTAGCTGGGTGTGGTGGCATGTGTCTGTAACCCAGTTATCCAGGAGGCTGAGGCAGGACAATTGCTTGAACCTGGGAGGTGGAGGTTGCAGTGAACTGAGATCGTGCCACTGCACTCCAGCCTGGGCGACAAAGTGAGACTCCGTCTCAAAACAAAACAAAACAAAACAAAACATATTATTAAAAAGGCAAGAAAATGATTAGCATTAAACTCAATACAGAAGTTAACTGGGAAGGAAAGGAAACAGAGTTGTTATTGGAGAGGCACATTGTCAGCTCTAAAATATTAGTCATTTTCTATTTCTATTTCTTAAGTTGGCGAGAGGAAACATGTGTGTTTGTTTTATTCTTTTGAAATATACATATGTGTGTGTATGTATGGCATATGTAGTATGTATACTTTTGACATATGATATCTATAATAAACTGTTAGTATAAATTTAATTAAACCTTTTAATAATTGAACTTTTCTTAGTAATCCAAAGTACTTTTATGGTTTCATAATGGCTCCTTAATGTGTCAGCCTCAAGAGTGGCTTATGGCTGGATAATTTCCCATACTCCCCTGGACAATTGAAAATGGGATAAATGATAAACTTTGAGATCCTACTTTTATTTCCAATCCTCATTTCCTGCTTAAAATTATCCACTCCAAGCTATATCTTTTCATACGCAGGACTGTTTCATTGACCAAATTGCATGAAACTCTCTTATTTAAAGAAAGTAATCTAGTCCAGATTTTCCTAAACTTCAAGCCATTTGAAAATCCCTTTATAATTTTTGAGATATCCATGATCACATACTCTGTTACATATACAGTATTTTTCTTCATTTTTAATTTCCTATTTTATTTTGAAAGGTAGTATTTTTCTTTAAGTTTATCTTAATTTGGCTCACTTTTGCTATACGTACCTCACCTTAAGAAATATTAGGGAAATCATGAGTTTGATGTGCTATTTCTATTTTATCTGACATTCACGAAAATAGAATTATAACTATTCACATATTTTAAAGTTTTCCTCATACCACATCTGACCAAAGGTCATTCTATGTTCATGTACCATACTTCAGGCAAGTCTAATTAAAGTCTAATTAAAGGTAGAAAAAGACACACACACACACACACACACAGAGACACACACACAACTGTCTGCTTCTCTTCTCATTTCCTCAGCTCCAACAGTACATGCTCACTGGAAGGGCAACCAGCAGCCAGCTCTGGTCTCAGCATTTGCCAGGCTGCCAATTTTCCCCTTTGTCTGCAGAATGTTTCCCATTTGAATGTGCTTTCCGCCTTTCACTTGGGCTTGCCATCTTTCTGTTGCCCAGCTCACTAAAAAAGGGGGTAAATTTATGCCCTGGGAAACCAACATTCCTGCGGCTGTAATGCCAGCCGGTCAGCCAAGATAAAGTAGCAGAGCAGAATTAACAGAGTGGTGCTCAAGTCCCTGCTTATACACGGGCCAAGTCACTAGGGGCATGTGTGGCTGTGTTAAGAGTAGGTTGTCAACCTCCCCATCAGAATCCTGCCAATAGCAGGGTGACAGCAGGCCCCATAGTCTTCTGTGACAATCCAATTCACACATCTCTTCTAGTGATCATCAACCACTCGGGCTTAACTGACTCAAATTTTCCACCAACTTTCTAGCTTGGGCATTCTTGATTTATTAAGTCCTGCTTAATAGCATGGGGCATCTCTGATATGGTTTGATTAAATAAGTTTTTTATTTTCCTTTTAGTTGCCCTTCAAGGTCAGATGGTTTAGATATTTCCAGAAGGCTGCCACTGCCTCTTAGTTCCATACATGCTTATATGATGCCATTGGCAGGGCCTTCCAGGCTCATAGCTGAGTCTATTAAGACAGCGAAGCCTGAAAGGGAGAATCAATGTTTCACTTACATCAGAAGGCTCTACATCACATCACATCCTGCTGGACACAGGCTGGACAATATCTTAATACTAATCAGCCTTTTCTAACATTGAATTATAAGGCTTGGTATTTTGAAAACCAAAAGTATTAGCTCTGACCCTCCCAGCTGCTCTCTGACAATTGTCTGCCCCCTTGCCAGACTGTACAATTTGACACTCTTGTTCAGCGACTTCTCACTCATTAAACTGATCAAGATACAAAACTTGTTAGTTAATTTTTCATGCACTTGGGGGATCTGGTTGCATATTTTAATGATCTCCTCTCAGAATGTGCTGATCAAACTGCATATTTTGTTGATTCGCTGTGACATATCCTTAACCACAGTGTTGCGCACACAGGGTCCTGGGTGATGTGAGCTGCATCCAGGAAATGCTGAGTAGATGCCATGTGTGCTAATTGAGCTGTGCAGCTCCGCTGAGGCACTGATGTACTCTTTACTGATAGATTTGAATAATAACCATTTGGAAATTTCATATTCCGTATCCTAGGGCTCAGATGATATCAAAACTAATATTTATTAGAGTAGTGTTCATTCTAGTTAGACCCTAAGGCATTCTTCTCATTTGCTTAAGGTTTGGTCATGAAAATTGGAGACTCCACACACATGCGCATGCACACACACACACACACACACCATGCATAAATGAGATAAACAAAGAAGCCAGGGTGCAAGTCTAGACAAGGTCAAACAGGAAGATAATAGCAATACTTAGCTAGACTCTCTGGGTCCTGTTCTTGTTGAGAGCTTAGGAATTGGCTGTATGTATTGGAAAAATAAATCATCTGACCTTGCTGTCTCTACCCACAGGGCATTGATTCCAAAATGGCTGCCTCAGCCAGAGAGGGTGCTCAGGGACCCCTGCCAATGAGGAGGCAGACAGCTGGGCCACCAGAGCCTTCCTCAGAAGGTCAGGGGAGTTGGGCTGTTGTCCAGACCCTACATGACTGATCACATGACTCCTAGCAAATAAATCAGGATCTCCAGATGTCATTTGCCAAGTCTGCCTTTTAAAAAGATGACAGTACCTTGGGGAAAAAAAAAAAAGAAAAAGATGAGCAAGGTCATGGGCATTTTCAACTTCTAAATTCTATAAGGTATAAATAGTCAGGTCATGGTTTTCTTTTTTAAAATCTCTACCAAGGAAAATTATTTTACATTATAGATAGATGGATTTTGCTTTAATATACCACCAAACACAATAATAAAATGGCAAAATCAAAATTAGAAAGGGGGTTTGGGAGTAGTGGGATTGTCTTCTCAGGATAGAAACAAAAAGATGACATAAATAAACATGATTTTTCAGCATGCTTCAAATGAAGACTTTTTGGATAGATAGTCTGTATGAACTTATAAAGGGCCAGATGCTAAATATTTTACTCTATGTGGCTCATATAGTCTCTGTCATAACTATTCAACTTGTTCATCATAGTGGGAAAGCAACAACAGCAGATGCCATAAGCAAATGAGCATGGCTATGTATCAATAAAACTTTATTTATAAAATCAGACAACTGGCTGAATTTGGTCCAAGAGCAGTTGTTTGTTTAATCTTAGTCTAGAACATTATTTTATTATTTTTCAGTTTACTCTTCTATTAAAATAAAAACAAGATAGAACAACTGTTTGAGAATGTTGGGAGAATTAAATGAGTTATTACAATATTTGGTTACTCAAGTACTCAGAACCATGACTCACACATAGCAAGCACTATGGAAATGTTAGTTAATTTTTATTACTATTAGTTATTATTTGGACTGTATAACCAAATTAATTCATTGTCCTGATAAATAAGTCTCTACTATGTGTCATTTTTGGGTTCTGGGTTGACCTAACCAATCAGAGCATTTTTGTCATGGAGTACACAGAATGGGGTGGAGTCAGAGATAAGAAAAGAGATATTTATCTTTCTATGTGTCTCTCTCTCTCTCTCTCTATATATATATATATGTATATATATATATATGAGCTCTGCTCTCAGAACGTGCTGATCTAACTGCATATTTTGCTGATTCACCGTGACATATCCTTAACCACAGTGTTGCTCACACAGGGTCCTGGGTGATGTGAGCTGCATCCAGGAAACGCTGAGTAGATGCGTGTGTGTGTGTGTCTGTGTGTGTGTATAAAGAGAGAGAGAGACAAAGAGAGAGAGGATATATATCTTTCTCATAAATGATATGACTATATCTATAGAGGAAAGAGAAGGAATAGCTCAGAAGCACACACACATAGTAGAAGCAGCCAACCCATGAATGGAGGAGATCAGATGAGGCTTCCAGGAGGAAGTGATAGCTAAACAGAACGTGTAAAACTAGCAAGACTTTGCCTGTCAAAGGGGGAAATGGGGGATGAGGGCATAGCTGGAAGGTAGAGGAAGAGTATTTAAGCAGAGGAAACAGGCTGAGAAGAGTTGAGGACAGGTAGATTACTGAGTGAATGGGAAGTGATGAGGAGGAGGCTAAAGAAGTAGACAAAACTTCATGAACCATGTTGAAGATTTGGGGTGCATCCAAAGCTGGAAGCTTGAATGGTTTAAGCAGAAGAGGGATATGATCAGATTTTTGTTTTAGGCAGATTTTTGTTTTAGGCAGAATACTATGGCAACACATGGAGAGTGGATGGGAAGGGGCAAGACAAAACCACTGCAAAAAAAAAAAAAAAAAAAAAAAAAAGCGCAAAAACATATGGATGAGAGGTGGAGAGAGTATCAAGAGGATGGGAGGATGGTCAGTCATTTGAAACTTTTCAGAGGGGTTAAGAAACATCAGGCCTAAAGAGAGGTCATCAGTGGCCCCAAGAAAGTGCTTGTAAAACAGTGATAAGGCCCGGCATAGACTGTGAGGACAGTGGTCACGGTGAGATGTTGATTACCACCTGTGGAATCCGTCCTGCAGACCCTGACTCAACCACAGATGAATTAATATACTCACATGTACTAATCTAAGTGGGCTAGGGATGGTCATTGGCTGCTTTCAGAGGGCAATTGCAGCTAACCGACCATAACTCCCTGTAACTGTTCACATTTATTCAGGATAGATTTAATAACAGATGTTTTAAGTCAACATATTGTGGGTAATTAACATGGTTAAAAGAGTGATTTTATGAATGATAAAAGCTTAGGTTCTGGGGCAGAGTAAACACCATTAACAAATTCCCCTTTGACCTCCCCGAGAGGACCATCCAGCACAAAGTTTACATGCACAAACAAATTAGAGTAGAGACAAAGGAATGTGGGGTAAACAGACTAAACTGGGGAAGCCTTTATTGTCTCTATCTTTTTACCTGTGCTAATGTAATGAACCAGCTGCCTTCAGCCTGCCCCAATAAAACCTTTCAGCCTTCCAAAAGGTTTGAGACTATAATGTATAACTTTTCCTAATATTTCCCTAATATTTACTAGCCACCCTGAGTGAATCTCAACATACTGGAAATATACACAGAGGTTAATTTCAAGAAAATTTGAAAGAGAAGCAGAAGTTGAGTCATAGGTAAGTATAACTGGAACCAAATAGAGGAGAAGGAAGCATAAAGGAAGCAGCTCACCAGGAGAGAGAAGGGGGATGGTTGATGGAGATGGCCACTCAAGAAGGCTCCAAGGAACAGGATCCAGAGCAGAGTGTCAGATCACCCTTGGCAGAAAGGAAGGCATACCCCCTGTGACATGCAAGAAAATGTCTTAGAGTAACAACAAAACTCAGTCTGTTGTGGACAAATGAAAGCCAATAAAACTACCCTAGATCTTCTAAAGTAAGGGATGGAATATGACTTCCTAAGAGTGGGAAGTAGTAGCATCAGGCTGAGAAGCTAGGGATGGAGGAATAGGTCTGGGTAAGACACCATGGAGAATGTGATGGGATAAGGAAAAAAATGAATACAAGATTTGAATGAAGTCTTAAGGTCTCAGATCAGAGTTTGAGAGCATAAATACATGATAGACTCTGACAGCACCATTTGGGGATTTCTCCCTGCAAGCAATGCTCTCGCTTCTCAGCCTACATCCAGGAAAGACAAAACAGAAAGTGTGAGTGACCCAGAGATGTGAACTGGCTAGGTGGGAGTTGAAGAAAGCTTCTGAGGAGAGGGTGGTAGAGTGCTGGAGAGAGTGCTGTGGGGACAAAAAGGAACGGCCCAGGCTGAGGAGCCTGCCAAGGGCAGCAAGAAGCACGGGGTGGCTACAGGGAATGTCACAGATGCCCAATCTCAGTTATTACAGTCATTAAACTGATTTTGTTTCATTTCATAGCATTCACTAGAATGAATTAATTTCCAAAGCTTATTGGGCTGTCATTTTTTCATATGAGGAAATGAAAGAAACTTACTCATTATAGTGACTAAAGAGAGGGGAGGTAACTTCCAAGTGTTAGTTAATTGAAATGGAATTCCCTATCTGATAACTATTTCACAAAAGTAGCATTTCAAACCTAGCTTGTGGAGCTCTCCATTGAATGAGAGATAGGGCAGAACCGTCTGTCAGCACATCTTCATGAAGCTTCCTTCTAAGGAGAGCCCTTCAGGCCAGGTGAGCAGCATTCACACCCAAAGCACACTGCTGACCTCCTTCCCTGACAGCCACTCTTCCACTTAGTCATACCAGTGCTTCCTGACATTTTCAAATACCTGAAATTTTGGCAGCAGATTTGAGAAAATTAAAAGGAAAACACTTTCTTAAAAAATAAAAGCTAGTTTCAGAAAACTTTCTATAATTATCCTGTTATTCTTTTGTTTGCCCTTTGGCATCACGTGGCTGCTTGAGTGGAAATGGTTACTGCCCTGATAAAGTTCTCTTGTGTCCTCTTGGAGTAGAGCTCTTCCGGGTTCCAGAAAACCTGTGCTCTTTCTGCGGCCCTGGTTCCATTTCCCATTTCTGCCTTTGCCTGTCACAGCAAGGTGACCCCTGCCCCAAACCCCAACAGCCGTGCTCAGCCATGTACCCAGCCCCTCACTGACCTCACCTCAACTACGTAAAAACAAATTAGTCACACTGATCCAAATGTGTCTGGACAGATTGCCCCCTACCCACACACATAGAATGTGAGTTGAGGGGAACCTGGTTTCCATCTCTGGAGCAGCCTTAGAGAAAAGCTGAAAAATCTTCAGCCTCACAACTTTCACAGAGCCACAGAGCTTTCCTCTGCAGTTGTTGAATGCCTGTATCTGGAAGCTATTTTTAAAAATAGGAAAGGAAATGTTTTTTACTGTTTTTAGATGTACACACTGGCAGGTAATAGCGATAGCTATTTCAGTACTGCAGATAGTACCCTAAAAACACTTTCCATACTTTACCTCATTTACTCCTCACAGCAACCTTTACCTGCGACAACAGCGAGCATCTAAAAAGTCACTGTTATTATTCTGTCTTTCAGATGGGATGAGGGAGCTTAGAGAACAGCAAAATGATGCCCTAAAGTCACACAGCTACTAACAGAGCCAAGATTTGTACCCAGCCAGGCTGAGCCCAGAGAGAGCACTCTGAAATGCCTCATTCAGTGGCTAGTTCATTTATATTCATTATAAATGATTCAAGTGTTCTGGAACCTAAGACTGCAAGCTTACATAACCCAGGGTCTCCTTTCCGCACGGTTACACTCATTTCCTTATTTAATACAATGCCTTCTCCTTACATGGTTCTTTACCAAGTGTAGTCTACAGGCTTTTAATTCGTTGTTTCCTGCCTCTTTAGTCTTCTGCCACCTTCAATTCTTTCCCAAGATCTCAGGCACAATACTGTTTCCTCTCTACCGTTTTTTACTCACATCTTCCACAAGGGGGCACATTCTGACCGCAAAGCTTGTGAGGCTCTTCAATCAGCTAAACTACAACCAGCGTCACCCTAATGCTTTCATTCTGTTACAAGAAATGCCTTTATTCAAGCTACATTCCTCACTGTTATTTTATGCAGGGGAAACAACGGTTAAAAAGGAAACCATATAATATTTGTGGACTGTTTGACCATAATTCATTCACTGGTTTCTAAGTTAGGTATGGAATCCATTAAGCAGGATATTGAAGCTTATGAATGGAAACCTAGTAATTCCTCTTTAATAAACATGAGTTACTTTTATTTCTTAAACTTTATTAGGCATTTACTCAAAACATTACTCAGAAATGTTTATTAATAATATGAATGATGATTTTGATTATGTTTGCATTATTACTATGTCTAAGCGTCCAAAACACAAAGTCTCAATTATTCACAAAGACTGAGAAAATGGCTGGTGTTTGAATGTAAATCTTAGTTCTTGAGCCTAACTCCATCTTGACACTTCTCACCAACCCTTGTAAGGAAGGAGTGGCTGCTACCACAGTGGCCTTTTTGTGTAGCTGAGGAAACTAAGACATGAGGAGACTTGCTCAGGCCTTACAGAAGTCACAGATGAGGAATAGGGCTGGTTCTTGTCAGCTCCCTGAGGTTGCACTGGTCACCAAGCAGAGCTAACACGAGAGGAAAATGAAGAGTAAAAGAAATGGGAAGACAATTCTCACATTAAAGGCAAGCTCACCTTGTCCTCTTTGCCTGCTCGACTTCTAACTCTGGATTCCTCCCAGCTTAGTTCCAGGCTCTCTTCTCTTCTTCATTCTTCCCCTAAATGATTGCATCTGCTTCCAGGACTTTTAATATCTCCCCAGAACTCTCCTCTGACATACTTCCCCTGAGTCATAGCTAAATACCTATCTGAAAACTCCACGTGGAGGTCTCCTTGCTGTAGTAAACTGAGTAAGTCCAAATTGAAGCAATTGATTTCCTGCCATGTCCCTGAAAAAGCATCAGCATCCTCCCAGCATCCCTCTTTCCCAATTTCAGAAAACAGCCCTGATGTCTACCCAGTTTCTAAAAGCAGACCCCTGGAGCCACACTGATATCCATCTTTGCCTTTTCCCAAACTCAAATGCCTCAGCCAGTCCTCTTGATTCTCAATCTGAAATAAATCTTGTATTTTTTCAATTTTTTTTTTTTTCCATTTTGTGTTCAAGGTTCTACAGTCTCTGGCCTGGACCACAGCAGGAGCCTCTCCCTGGAGCCCTGTTTCCATTCATGTGCCCTCCTTCCACAATCCAGTCTCCACACAGAAGCCAGATTAGTCTTCTTAAAATATAGATTTGACTACTATTTATCCTGCTTAAAACTCTTAAACAGCTTCTCTTGGCACATGGAATAAAACCCCAACTCCTTATTATGGCCCCCAAGTCCTGCACCCTCTGGCCCCCGCCACCTATCCAGCTTTACTCCACTGCTCAGCTGCCTTCTGTGGCATCCAGAGGAGGCTATATGCTCTCTTGCATCTCAGGGCCTCTGTGCTGGCTGTTCCTTCAGGCCTTCCTTGGCCACCCTAGCTAGGTCAGCCCTAGTTATTTTCTACTGTCCCCTTTTTTTCCTTTCTGACACTTTTTACAGTCAATAATTATTTTATTATTTGCTTACTTATTTATTATCTCCCTCTTAACCTATGTAACTCCAACAGAGAGGGACAAAAATATGAATAGTCCAATTAGATTAAATAGTAATTTGACTAATTAAATAGTTTAATTTTGTTTACAAATCCCTGTTCTGCCAAGATAAAAAAATGTAGTCTGAATTAAAGTGGTCCCCTATCCATTTCCGTGCGGTTGTACACAATTTGTAAGGGGATTACATGGGCACCCCATTAAGATCGCCGTGTTCTCTGTCCACGCTAGCACCTGCCATGACACCTATTGTCCTTTCAAGTCTCTGTCAAAGGATCGCAAAGGCCACCAGAGGGATATTCTCTTCCCAATCACAGACCTTCTCCATCCAATGAATCTCACCACTATTTCTATCAGGTGCAAGCCACATCATTCAGCAGCTCCTGCACAATGCTGGGGTCTAGAGAGACCATGCTGTTGGAGGCGTGGTCTGCCTCAATCTGACTCTGCAGTCTTTCCTACTGTTTCCTACCTGGAACAGGCACAAAGCCCCTTTTTCAAGACCCATCAATGTCTGCACTCTTATTACTCCTCCTCCAGCTCTCTTTCCAGTTCACTGAATCTTTTCCTAGAAGGAAGAGTGGAGGGAATAGATAGGAGCATTGCTCTTATCTTAATGTAGAATAAAAGACTTAATATAGAATAAAATATTTGAGTAAGTTTCCTTCCTCCATATTAAGTCTTGTGTGTTCCTCTGAGGGCCTAATTTTTTGAAACACAAAAGCAAAGAGAAGCTTTTTTCTCTGCTTACTATTTACATATCACTTCCCCAAATATACGAACTCAAAAAACATAATTAGTTGAATTGGGGGAAAGAGCTTAAAAAGGAGACTGGAATATGTGTATATAAATAAGTTAAGGGTTCAAAATATCTCTCCCTTACATTAGTATTGTGCCTGGTACATTGTTGGTGTGTAATAGGTATTTGTAAATTAAAAATTAATAATAAATAAATGAATAAATATTCAATATTGTCAGAAAACTGCAGTTAGGCAGACAGTCCAGATTACAAATTAGGAGGGACAACTTCTATTCTTTACCTTTCTGCTGAGTGCTTGATCCCTTATGGTTCACTTAATTATTCCATTCCAAACTTTTACAACAAACACACAATTATGGTTGATTCTTCATAGATGATGATAGCCATGTTGCAGAGTTCTTTGAACTCCTTACAACAAAATATAAGAATATAATGGTTTATAGCCTTTATAGAAATCAGTTTATTATGCTTTCTTTATGAACAGAATACTGTCAAGGATTCTTCCATTGAATTGTTTCATAAGTTTGTGAAAGTCCTTATATGTTAGGTGAGTCTCTTGAAGGCAGCAGATGGTTGATTGGTGAATTCTTATCCATTCTGCAATTCTGTATCTTTTAAGTGGAGCATTTAGGCCATTTACATTCAGTGTTAGTATTGAGATGTGAGGTACCATTCCATTCATCATGCTATTTGTTGCCTGTATGCCTTGGTTTTTTGCTTTTAGTTTTTGGTTTTTAAATTGTATTTTTGTTTTATAAGTCCTGTGAAACTTATGCTTTAAAGAGGTTCTGTCTGATGTGTTTCCAAGATTTGTTTCAAGATTTACAGCTCCTTTCAGCAGTTCTTGTAGTGGTGGCTTGGCAGTGGCAAATTCTCTCAGCATTTGTATGTCTGAAAAAGACTATCTTTCCTTCGTATATGAAGCTTAGTTTTGCTGGATACAAAATACTTGGCTTATAATTGTTTTGTTTGAGGAGGCTGAAGATAGGGTCCCAATCCCTTCTAGCTTGTAGGATTTCTGCTGAGAAATTTGCTGTTAATCTGATAGGTTTTCCTTTACAGGTTACCTGGTGCTTTTGTCTCATAGCTCTTAAGATTTTTTTTTCTTTGTCTTAACTTTAGATAACCTAATGACAATGTGCCTAGGCAATGATCTTTTTGCAATGAATTTCCCAGGTATTTTTTATGCTTCTTGTATTGAATGTCTGGGTCTCTAGAAAGGTCAGGGAAGTTTTCCTTGATTATTCCCCCAAATATGTTTTCCAAACTTTTAGCTTTCTCTTCTTCCTCAGGAACACCGATTATTCTTAGGTTTGGTCATTTAACATAATCCCAGACTTCTTAGAAGTTTTGTTCATATTTTCTTATTCTTTTTTCTTTGTCTTTCTTGGATTGGGTTAATTCCAAGACCTTGTCTTAGAGCTCTGAATTTCTTTCTTCGACTTGTTAAATTCTGTTGCTGAGACTTTCCAGGGCATTTAGCATTTATATAAGTGTGTCCATTGTTTCCTGAAGTTTTTATTGTTTTTTATTTATGCTACCTATTTTCTTGAATATTTCTCCCTTCACTTCTTGTGTCATTCTTTGGATTTTCTTACTTTGGGCTTTACCTTTCTCTGGTGCCTCCCTGATTAGCTTAATAACTAACCTCCTGAATTCTTTTTCAGGTAAATCAGGGATTTCTTCTTGGTTTGGGTCCATTGCTGGTGAGCTAGAATGATTTTTTTGGAGATGTTAAAGAACTGTGTTTTGTCATGTTGCTAGAGTTGGTTTTCTTGTTCCTTCTCACTTGGGTAGGCTCTGTCATTTGGACACCCAAAAAGTGTCCAAATACCAAATATTGTTGAGGAGGTCAAGTACAAAGGACCCACTGACTGTTGGTAAAGTGCAATGGTGCTATCACCTTTAGAAAAATTTGATGGAAAAATTTTATCAACTTCACAAAAATTTGTAAAATTAAAGAGATATGTACCCATGGCCCAGTGTTTCTACTTTGTATTAAGATCCTTGAAGAAACACACATATATATGAAACCGGAAATGCACAAGAATGTTTATAGCATCATTTCTTCAAACACTTCCTCTCAACCTCTCAAAAATAAAAACATAAACAGGAAACTAGGTAAATAAATTGTAGAATATTTTCACAATAAAATAGTATACAGCAGGGAAAATTAACGAACCAGAGCTGTAAGTTTCAATATGAATGAATCTCACAAACTCAATTAAGTAAAAACAAGCATATAAAGAGCGCAAATATTTGCAGTGACTATAGTTGTTCACAGACATTCTTGACTTTCTACTTTGTAATAAAATACCAATATTACTTAGAAAATTGCTTCCTATAATAAAAGGGATCTTACAGTTTGGTGTGGTTATGTGATTGAGTTCTAGCTAATGAGCTACAAGTGGAAGTGATGATTATGATTTTAAAAACCTTCATAAAGGAGTTTTGCTTAGTTGTTAATGACCCTTTCTTTCACCCTTCTACATTTTTCCTTTCTTCGAGCTTACAATGTGGACATAATGATTGAAATTCTAGCAGCCTACTTTACCCCAGAAAGTGATTTTTAAAATGGAAACTATGAGCTAGGATGGTACAGAAAATAGGTACCTGGATTCCTAAATGCCGCCATAAAAGCTCTGGCTGGCCTACCTCCAGATTTTTTTAATGTGATGGAGGAATAAATTTATATTTTGTTTAGATTACTGTCCTTTGTTGTTTTCTGTTATATCTATTTGTTTCTATTCATATCTGATACAGATGTGCATAAAATACAGAAGTAAATTACATCTAAAACATGTAAAGCAACTAGCATGTGGCAAAGGCATGGGAAATCACACAACGGCAAACTACAAATTTAGGATGGTGGTAACTTGTGGGCTAGAAAACAGGAGGAGAAGAGCGGGGCAAATATATACAACCTCTATTGCATTTTGTTTTGTTTCATTCTTCATTTTTTGTGTGTATCTTAAATACTGGCATAGTACTGTTTAAGATGTTTATACAGAAAAGGCCTCTGGAGCTCTTGGAGCATAAAGCATAGGAATTACCATTATGAACTCTGCATTCTATCTGCCCCTCTCAAAACTCCTTGGCCTCTGGTGATCAGAGTTGAATAAACTGGTGATTCTCTCGGCTTTTTTTATTTTCTCTTCTGTTTTAGACAGAGTCTTACTCTGTCACCCAGGCTTGAGTACAATGGCACAATCTTGGCTCACTCACTGCAACCTCTACCTCCAGATTCAAGTGATTCTTGTGCCTCAGCCACCTGTATATCTGGGATTACAAGCGCCAAGCTAATTTTTATGTTTTTGGTAGAGAGGGAGTTTCACCATGTTGGCCAGGCTGGTCTTGAACTCCTGGTCTCAAGTGATCTGCCTGCCTCAGTGCCCCAAAGTGCTGGGATTATAGGCATGAGCTACCATGCCCAGCCTTAACTCTTCTTTGAAGGCCAAAATAGCCACTCTGTTTACTCCCTCTCCTCTAGCCTACTCTTGTCCCTCGCAGATATTCAGAAGTTTCAGAGAAGCCTTTCTTCAGCCAAAAGCCTTTCCAGTTTTATAACACATTCATACTCATATGTCACCTCAGTCTGTGTTTCCAGAGAGGAAGAAGTAGAAGGAGAAGACAGAGAGCCTCTATCATCTCTGTGCCTAGAATTGGAGTTTGGTTCTACTTCACATTAAGCTTTCTGTTGTTCATATGGCATTATTCCAAAGGGCTGCAAAGCAGGAGTTTTGTTATGTGGCTAGCTGGTGCTAGGTGCTTAGCACATCAGGCTGCCAACTCCCCACCATGCTAAGAAGATGTCAAACATGGGGGGTGCTGAGGAGCATGCCAAGAATAGAATAGCTTCTGCAATAACAGTAAACAATTTCCCTTCTGGAATGTTTCACAAATGGGCTGATGGGATTAGACAGCATGCCTTTCTTAGAAGACTTTATAGACACAATCACTTATATAAAGATGAAAGTGGTGTTTGGGGGAAAATGCCAAGTTGCAAATCTCAGGTGGAGAAGACATTCCATTAACCTTGTATCTACGAGGCTATTAATTTCAAATGATAAAGGGAAGTCAGATAAAGCCAATTAGCATAAAACACTCCTGCTCAGCTTTGTAGACCTTCGACAAATAGCAGCAATGATGAAGGACATTTGGGGATGGAGCTTTTCCAAGGGACTATTAATGTGATAGTGTCTTCACTTTCTTTCATCTTGTGTTTCCTATGTGCTAAGTCCTAAGGAAACTACTAAGTGATTCTTAAATCCATTCTTCTTCCTTTCTTTTTTTTCCCTTATGATTTAATGCCCTGGATCCTTGCAGAAAATAGACAGATGATGGCATATTCTTTGAGGGAAGAAAACACATGATTACACCTGATGTCCAGAATAACTGGAAGTCTCTCTACCTGCTGGGGAGCTGCCATTTTGAAATTCTTGGTGCAACTGTAGTGATGAGATTTTTACCCAGGATTATTTCAACATTTAAGAGTGAGGATTGAGGCAACATGGGTGAACATATACAAATTTGGTTTGTGTGGTGGTGACTCTTTTTTCCAAGTATATCTGCAAATATACTATTGCAGGTACATTTTTGAGCATTCACCTTATGCTCGGCTGCAGGTAGATCAACATGGAAGACACAGGAGGCATCTAAAGTATGAAACTTTTTCCTGCTGTAAAGAACTTAGGAGCAAGGACCGTGCCTTGCTTAACTTTGTTTCCCCTGTGCCTGGCATGCGGTGGGTGCTCAGTTATAATTTTTGAGTGAATAGAGCTATAGACATCAAACAATTAAAAAAAATGATATTATCATATGTAATAACTACCAAAATGTGATATTGACCAAAAGATGTATGGAAGCTAAATAATTTAAAAAGACAATAATAATTACTATAGCTAGAATTTAATGAGTGTGTATTATATACCAGAAGCTTTTCTTATTGTTTTACATTCTTTATTCCATCACAAGAGGTAAATATTTGAATGAGTTAAGGCAATGCTTCCTGCTCTAACAAATTCCAAAATGTCCAATGGCTTGAATACAAAGGAAGATTTTTAATTCATCAATTTATTTTTTGATGTTTCATGGCTAGTATGGGTATTCCTGCAGGCAGACAGGTTTTCCCCAAATGGAGATCCAGAGGTCCCAGGATCCTTCCAAACTTTCTTGCTTCCTCATTTCTAATGTGTGGCTTCCTTGTTATGTTCTGGGCACAGACATCGAGCTAGCAAATAAGGGAAGAACAGGTGGAAAAGGTGTAGCGACTTCCAAACCACATTAACAGAAAGCAACATACATCACTGCTGCTTACATTTCATTGAAATAACCACATAGCCCCACACAGATGCAAAGGGAGGCAGGAAATGTAGTTCCTGGTCAGGCAACTACTTCACAGAATAATTCTACACTGTGAAAGGGGAACAAGAATCATTTGTCCTTGAGTATTTTTATTATTCCCATTTCGAGGTTGAAGACATTGATGCATAAAGAAGTCAAGCAACTTGCCTGAAATCAGAGTGATGGAGTGTATTGGACTCCTTGGAAATATTCTCTGTCTTTAAAATAACTGTATATTCTTGTGTGTTTACTCTTTTTTTTTTTTTTTTTGATAATTATGGGTACCTATTGCTTAATCAGGCACTGCTAGATGTAACAGGAAGATAATATGGAGACCAAATTAAACTGAAAAACAAAAGTTCCTAAGGATGCCCCATCCATGCCACCTCTCCTCCCCCATCTGTGTCAGGATATGTGTGGTTAGTTTTGATTGTCACGCACACTGGGGTACTACCTTAATTTAGTGATCAAGGCCAGGGTTGCCAAGATGCCCTATAATGCCTAAGACAGTGTGACTCTGTGAAGAATTGTCCCATCCAAAAAGTCAGTGGTGTCCCTATGTGACACTAGACTAAAGCTGTCTGAGATGTGTCTAAATGCCAGTGTAGAGAAAAGATATTTGCTGAGAACAAACTAGTAGAGTAGTTAGGAGTGTACAGTCTGGGATTGGGCCCCGACACTCTGGGGGGGGGGGCGTGTCACAGGTGGAGCCGGGACGTCAGGGATCTGACCATTTAAATGCGACCTGGGCAGGGGCGGTGGCGAGAGTGGCTGTATCCTCGGAGGGCGGTGCTAGCAAACCTGGCAGCTGACTGGCTGGGGCGTGCCTTCCCTGGCAGTCCGGGAGAGAAGGGCTGAGGGTCCCCGTCCCCGCCCCGCATGCTCAGGCTAAACAGCTTTTCCTCCCTGATCTTTCAGAGGCGCCTGCCGGTGGCCAACGCAAGGCAGCCTCCTGCGTGCTGTGGGGTTCTCTTTCACTTTCCTCTCATTGCCTGAAGTTGGGCCTCAATGCGGCGGTACATTTCCTTGAGGTTGGTAAACTGCCCCTAGGCCTCGCTGAATTGTAATCTTAGTATTATGATGGGAACCTTAAGACCACCTTTGTGCAGGATGACCCCCAGTCCACTCTGAATCTCGCTCATGAGCATGTGTGAAGGTACCGGCGTGGGGCGGGGGCAGAGATGGGGTGGTGGAGCATTCAGCTTCTCAGGCCCAGGGTGCCAGCCCAAGTGAACCAAACTTTGAGAATCCTGAGGGAGAAACATGAGACTATCTTGAGGCCCATAGGACTCCTGGAGCAATTTCTCCTTTGTAGAGCACTTGGTGAGGTGGGAAGAGAGGCTGCTTTGCCCAGAGTGCAATGTTGTGTGATCTCATATGAACATACCACTGCCAGTCCCTCCCCTCCGTGGCCCTATGATCTTGGGAAAGTCACTTAACCCCTCCAAACGCCTGTGAGAACTGAAGGCAAAAGCTTCTGAAAATATTGCATACAATGCCTAGCACTTTGCAGGCACTCAATAAATGCGAATCATATTATTATTATTATTACTATTTTTAGACAAAGTTTCACTCTGTTGCCCCGGCTGGAGTTCAGTGGCACAATCTCGGCTTACTGTAATCTCCACCTCCCAGGTTTCAGCCATTCTCCTGCCTCAGCCTCCCAAGTAGCTGGGATTATAGGCATACACCCCCACATCTGGCTAATTTTGTAATTTTAGTAGAGATAGTTTTACCATGTTGGCCAGGCTGGTCTCGAACTCCTGGCCTCAAGTGATCCACCCACTTCAGCCTCCCAAAGTGCTGGCATTACAGGTGTGAGCCACCATGCCAGGCCTAATGATATCATTAAATTACATTGTCATCTTATTAAATAAGTCCTCATTGAATTGGGGTTTACTCAATACATGGAAATAAAGAAAATGGTGGGAGATGGACAAGGGAGAGGTGTCATGGTTTAGATTTCATTCCTGGCCTATAGGTACTTAACATCTATAGGAGCTGAGAGAGGAGGCATCTTACCTGGTTGCCATTAATTGCATATGATGGCAGTCGGTACTTTCAGGGGATGGAGTTGTACGGAAAGTGTGTAATTTTGTATTGGCCTATTTAGGTGGGAAGATTTCCAGCGCCAAAAGTGCCGGATGGCTGGTTCTCTGCAAGATAAAGTGCCCAAGTAGAGTGTCCAGGCCAATAGCTCTCAAACGTTCCTCCTTCAAAATACTAAGAGCTACACCTAGTGTTATCTGACTGCCAAAATGGGACAGACTTGGTTGTCTTCCAAATTACAGGGGTAAAAATTAAGTTAACAAAGCTGCCTTATTTTTAAGTTTTCCTCACAAATATTTCCTAATGCTTTGATGCTTCTTACAACTTATTGGCCTGTGAGTATTGAACAGAGGGCAAAACAAGTGACCAAGGAGCAAGATTCAGAAGCAGCTGTAAGATATGATAACTTAGATTTTTTTTAATTTTCCAGCTTGTGATCTTTCTTTTTTTTGAGAGGAAGTCTTGCTCTGTTGCCCAGGCTGGAGTACAGTGACATGATCTTGGCTCACTGCAACCTCCACTTCCCGGGTTCAAGTGATTCTTCTGCCTCAGTCTCCCTAGTAGCTGGGATCACAGGTGCATGCCCCCATGCCCAGATAATTTTTGTATTTTTAGTATACACGAGGTTTCACCATGTTGGCCAAGGTGGTCTCAAACTCCTGACCTCAAGTGATCCACCTGCCTCAGCCTCCCAAAGTACTGGGATTACAGGCATGAGCCACCGTGCCCAGCCTTAGCTTGTGATTTTTATACTCTTCACTCATGTGACAAAATTACATGTCATATATTTCATGGTGTTTCTCAGAGATTACCACAATTTTGAAGATTCTTCTTCCTAAACTCTATTGAAAACCTCAGCTCTAGAACTGAGAGATAAATGACTGCTTGAGAGACTATGATCCATTCTGGACCACTTGGGAAAGACTCAAACTTTCTGAGTCTCAGCCTAAGCATATACAAGTTAGTCATAATGATTTCTACTTTTGTGAATATTAGAGAATATAGATACAAAGTATCTAAAATTCCTGGCACATAAAACATGCTCATTAAACAGCCCAACTGATATAAACAAGCAAGTGTCCAAGTAACACAGTAGGTGAACTACAGCAGAGCTTCTCACACATGAATGTACATAGGAGTTATCTGGAATCTTGTTAAAATGCAGATTCTGATTCTCTGTAGGTCTGGACTGGGGCATAGCTAACAAGCTCCCAGGTGATGCTAATGCTACTGGTCTGTAGACCAATATTTAGTAGTAAAGAACACAACTTGACTATATAGCAACAGCTCAGGTGATGGGTGTTGAGAGATGGACTTAACCAGGCAGCACCTTGGGAGAAGCTCTAGGCAAGAGATACAGGATTCATGGAGAGGGGATCAAGGTATAAGGATGAATGTTTCATTTGGCAGTGGCTCTGTCTTTTAAATTGAATTTCACTCTTGCATTCCCCAGGCTGATGGTTTTCTTTCCTTGTTGTCGATGTGGGTTCATACTGAAGTTAATGTAATTATTGCCCTTCCCTGTACAGGCTCCTCAGGTGTTCTCTCCATATCACTGAAAAGGCTAGGACTTCTGAAACTTGCCTCCAGCTGTCTGTGGGACATAGAGCTAGGGAAGAAACCAGTCTTCGTTGTTGTTGTTTTAATGTTTTACTAATACAAAATAGATGTACATATTTTCGGGGTGCATGTTGTAATTTGATACATTAATATAATCAGGTTAGTATAATTGGGATATCTATCACCTTAAATATTTATCTTGCCTTTGTGTTATCATTCAAATTGCTCTTTTCTAGCTATTTTGAAATGTACAATAGACTAATGTTAACTATAGTCACCCTACTGATCTATTGAACATCCTATCCTATTTCTTCTAACCGTTTATTTTTATCCATTCATCAACCTCTCTTCTTCCCCTCTACCCCACCCTTCCTTGCCTCTGGTAACCACCAATCTATTCCCTGTCTTCATGAGGTCCTCTTGTTTTAGCTCCCATGTATAAGTGAGTACATGCAATATTTGTCTTTCTGTGCCTTGCTTATTTCTCTTTACATAAGGACCTCTAGTTCCATTCATGATGCTGCAAATAACAGGATTTCATTCTTCTTTACGGAGGAATAATATTCCATTACCTATAGTTACAATACTTTTGTTGTTGTTGTTGAGACAGGGTCCTACTCTGCCACACAGGCTGGAGTGCAGTGGTGCAATCACGGCTCACTGCAGCTTCAACCTGCTGGGCTCAAGTGGTCCTCCTACCTTGACCTCCTCAGTAGCTGGGACTACAGTACATGCCCACCATACCCAGCTAAAAAAAAAAAGAAAAAAAATGTAGAAAAGGGATCTCACTATGTTGCCCAGGCTGATCTCAAACTCCTGGGCTCCAGCAATCCTCCCACCTGGGCTTTCTAAGGTGCTGGGATTACAGATGCATGCCACCACATCCAGCCGGCATTTTCTTTATTCATTTATCTATTGATGTGCGCTTCATATTTTGACTACTGTGAGTACTACTGCAGTACATGGGACTACAGATATATACCCGGTAGTGGAATGCTGGATCCTGTAGTAGTTCTATTTTTAGCTTTTTGAGGAACCTTCATATTGTTTTCCATAGTGGAAATGCACTAATTTACATTCTTCTGCTTGTGTTTATCCAGTTTTCTCAGGACCATTTATTGAACAGACTGAATTTTCCTGTCATATGTTCTTGGCAACTTTGTAAAAAATGAGTTGGCTGTAAGTGTATGGAGTTATATCTGGGTTCCATATTCTGTTCCATTGGTTTATGTGTTTGTTTTTATGTCAGTACCAAGCTGATTTCATTACTGTGGCTTTGTAGTATATTTTAAAGTAAGGTAGTGTGTTATCACCAGCTTTGTTCTCTTGTTCAGGATCGCTTTGTCTATTGGGGTCTTTTATGATTCCATACAAATTTTAGGATTGTTTTTTCTGTTTCTGTGAAGAATGTTATTGGTATTTTGATGAGGATTGCATAGAATCTGTAAATTACTCAGGGTAGTATTTTTATTTTAACAATATTAGTTCTTCCAATC
This sequence comes from Sapajus apella, assembly GCF_009761245.1. Classification (NCBI taxonomy): domain Eukaryota; kingdom Metazoa; phylum Chordata; class Mammalia; order Primates; family Cebidae; genus Sapajus; species Sapajus apella. The sequence continues at coordinate 11,125,633 of NW_022436944.1, read as the reverse complement.
CATGAGAATGTAATCTCTTTTCTTTGTGTGTATGTATGTCCTCTTCACTTTATCAGTGTTTTATGGGTTTTTTCTTTTTTTTTTTGTAAAGATCTTTCACATCTTTGGTTAAATTGATTCCTAGGTATTTTAAATTCTTTGTAGCTACTGTAAATGGGATTTTTTTTTAAAGAAATTATTTTCAGATTGTTCACCATTGGCATATATAAATGCTACTGATTTTTGTATGTTGATTTTGGATTTGCAACTTTAGCTAATTCATTTATCAGCTCAGTTTTTATGGTATAATCTTTAGGTTTTTCTAGGTATAAGATCCTGTCATGTGCAAACAAGCCTAATTTGACTTCTTTCTTTCCCATTTGGGTGCCACTTATTTCTCTTGCTGAATTGCTCTGTGTAGGACTTCCAGTACTATATTGAATAAAAGTGGTAAAAGTGGGCATCCTTGTCTTGCTCCAGGTCTCAGACAGAAGAATTTCACTTTTTCCCCATTCACTAAGATGTTGGCTGTGAGTTTGTCATATATGGCCTTTATTATTTTGAGGTAGTTTCTTCTATACCCAGCTTGTTGAGGCTTTTTATCATAATAGGATGTTGAATTTTATTGAATGCTTTTTTAGCATCTATTGAAATGATCATATAGTTTTTGTTCTTGGTTCTGTTAATGTGATGTATTACATTTGTTGACTTGTGTATGGTGAACCATCCTTTCACCCCTGGGATGAATCCCACTTGACCATGATCAATGATCTTTTTAATGTGTTGTTGAATTCAGTTTGCTAGTATTTTATTGAGCTTTTTTAGTTTAGTTTAATTTTGTTTGTTTTTTTGCATCTGTGTTCATCAGTGATATTGACCTGTAATTTTCTTTTCTCTTTTTTTTTTTGTTGTGTCCTTGTCTGGTTTTGGTATCATGATAATACTCGATTCATAGATTGAGTTTCAAGTATTTTCTCTTCACCAGTTTTTTTTAAGAGTTTGAGGAAAATTTGGTAGAATTCCGCAGTGAAATTATTGCATCCTAGGCTTTTCTTTGATAGGAGAATTTTTCTTATAGTTTTGATCTCATTTCTCATTATTGGTTTTTTGGGGATTTCTGTTTCTTCATGGTTCAATCTTGGTAGATTATATATATCCAAAAAGTTATCAATTTCTTCCAGGTTTTCCAATTTGTTGGTGGATAGTTGCTCATAGTAGTTGCTAATTATCCTTGTGGTCTCAGTCGTTATGTATCTGTTTTAATTTCTGAATTTGTTTATTTGGGTCTTCCCTATGTTTTTTTAGTTAGTTTAGCTAAAGGTTTGTCAATTTAGCTTATCTTTTTCTTAAAAAAACCTTTTATTTCATTGATTTGTATTTTTTAAAATGTCAAATTCATTTATATCTGTTCTGATTATTTCTTTCCTACTACTAATTTTGGGTTTGATTAGTTCTTGTTTTTCAAGTTCCTTGAGGTGCATCATAAAGTCGATTATTTGAAATATTTTTACTTTTTGGGTGTAGTTGTTTATTAATGTAAACTTCCTTCTTAGTATTGCCTTTTCTATATTCCATAGATTTTGGTGTGTTGTATTTACATTCTTATTTGTTTCAAGAAACTTTTAAATTTCCTTCTTAATTTCTTCCTTGACTTATTGGTTGATCAAAGAGAATGTTTTTAATTTCTATGTGTTTGTGTTGTTTCTGAGATTCCTCGTTATTGACTTCTAGTTTTATTCCATTGTGGTAAGAAAAGATACTTGATATGATTTCTTATTTGAATTTTTTGAGGCTCATTTTGTGACCTATGATATATTATATTCTGGAGAATGTTCCATATGCTGATTAAAGGAATGTATTCTGTAGCTGATGGGTGAAGTGTTCTTTGAATGTCAAGTAGGTCTATCAGGTCTTGAGTGTAGTTAAACTCTGATGATTCATTGTTGGCTTTTTGTTTGGTTGATCTGTTCACTACTGAGTGCAGTGTTGAAGTTCCCTATTATTATTGTGTAGCAATCTATCTCTCCCTTTAGATCCACTGTTTGCTTTATATGCTTGGGTGCTCCAATGTTGGGTGCAGAAATATTTATAGTTGTTATATCCTCTTGCTGAATTGACCCCTTTATCATTATATATTGACCTTCTTTCTCTTTTTACAGTTTTTGACTAGCAGTCTATTTTATCTGTTATGAGTGTCGCTGTTCTTGATCTTTTTTGGTTTATCTTTTTCCACCCCTTCACTTTCCGTATATATGTATCTTTATAGGTGAGGTGGGTTTCTTTTGGCAGCATGTAGTTGAGTCTTGTTTCTTTATCCATTCAGCTACTCTATGTCTTTTAATTGGAAGATTGAGTCCATTTACATCCATGTTATTATGGACAAGAAACAGAATGGCAGGACTTACTACTGCCATTCTGTTTCTTGTTTTCTTGCTGTTTTATAACTCCTGTCTTCCTTTCTTACTGTTTTCCTTTTGTGGTTAAGATATTTTCTCTGGTGGTATGTTTTAATTCATTGCTTTTTTATTTTAGTGTATCTATGACAGGTTTTTGCACTGTGGTTGCTGCGCAACTCACAAAAACATCTTTCAGATATTACAAGTTATTTAAAGAAATGACAACTTATCTTAGATCACAAGGGAAGAATGGAAACAAAGAAAGAAAAAACTAAAAAAAAAACAAACAAACAAAAAAAAAACTTACACTTTAACTCCATCCCTCTTCCCCATTTTGACATTTTGTTGTCTTTGTTGACATGTTTTAATGTTGCCCATATCTTAATCAGTTGCTTTAGCTATTCTCATTTTTGATAGATTTATCTTTTGGGCTTGAGCAGATTTTACACTGAATTACAGTATTGGGTTTTTTTTTGTTTTTGTTTTTGTTTTTTTTTTTTTGAGCTGTCTTTGTACTTAATTTTAGCAATGAGTTTTATACCTTCCATTGTTTTCTTTTTGCATCATATTATTTTTTTATTTCTTTAGCATTTCTGTAAATCAACTCTGATGATGATGAATTCTTTTGGCTTTTACTTACCTGAGAAAAGCTTTATGTCTGCTTCATATTTGAAGGACAGTTTTGCTGGATGTTTGGATAGCAGTTATTTTCTTTCAACACTTTGAAAATATTGTCCTCTTTCCCATCCTGCATGGTTTCTGTTGAAAGTCTGTTGCAAGACTAATTGGAATTCCTTTGTATGTTATTTGCTTCATTTCTCTTGCTGCTTTTAGGATTCTCCCTTTGTCTTTGACTTTTGAGAGTTTGATTATTATACGCCTTGGGATAGTCTTACTTGGATCAAATCTAGTGTTCTCTGACCTTCCTGTACCTTAATAATTGTATCTTTCTCAAGTTTTGGAAAGTTTTCTGTTATTATTTCTTTAAATAAGTTTTCTACCCCTTACTCTTGCTCAATGCCCTCTTGAACACCAATAATTCTTAGATTTGGCCTTCTGAAGTAACTTTCTATATCTTGTAGGCAAACTTCATTCCTTTCATTCTTTTTTCTTTTTTCTCCTCTGTGCATTTTCAGATAGCTTGCCTTTGAGATTACTGATTGTACTCCTTCAACAAGTAAGCAAGGTAAGATTTAAAAAGATTTTGAGTAAATAAGATGAATAGGAGACCAAAGATTCATACTGGGCCAGTTTACTAAGACAGAGATCCATGCTTCCCATATTGAAAATGATGCCTTCCTTACAGAGTCTTCTACATTGATGCTATAGAAGCTATGACCATGTTCTAAAAGTCATGGGAAACTATAGAGCCAATGCTGCAAACTCAAGCACTGATAGGTCCAGAGGGTACTTGGCCTGTCTTTGAAGGTATGATATTATGATTATATACATTGGTTTTTATCTGTGGTTTCTGCTTCATAACTCCCATAGCCCTTGTTATAATTTTGGGGTGCTTTATGCCTCAGAAGTTGTCTTCAGAAAACAGAATCTCTCTCTGACCTTCTCCTGCCTGCCTTTTACCTGCTTCTTTTTCTCCCCCAGGCAGGCCTTTCAAACTAATATGATAAAGGGAATTTATGTTTTCCTTTACAGAGAAACAAACCCATTGTCTGTGGTCAAAGATAGTTTACATTTTTCTTTACATTCTATTTGCCTTTAATTTCTTTTTCTTGCATTATTGGACTATGCCAACCTCTGTTACCATGTTAAATAGAAGTGGTAAGACCAGACTTCCTCACCTTGTTCCTGATGTTACAGGGAGCAGTGCTTTTTATGGGCCTAATTTTGCCTCCTATTCAGGCAAAACTTTTCGTAGTATTCTACCCAATGTGTTGTGAATTATTAGGTTTTCCAGCCTGAATAGTTAAAACAGGCACTAGTTCTGGCTCTGCTGGACATCCAGAAATTTTTCCTTCTAATCTTTTAGGATGTTTTTCCTCTTGGTCTTAAGTAGTCCCCTTACTGGATGTACTTATTAGTATTTAGTTGACGATTTGAGAGGGACTATCCAGAGTTATCTTTTTGTGCAGTTCTGTCCTTGCTGGTACTCTATCTGCAAACTCTAGCCCTGTGGCCTCCCCAAACTCCCAGTTCTTTCTACACAAGCTTTCCAGTATTTGTAACACAACCTTAAGACACTCTCCAGGCAGTAAGTTAGGGTAATCATAGGGTTCATTCATCTCCTTTGTTTCAGGTATCTCAGGGTTCTCTGTTCTTCATTGACTGATGTTCAATGCCCCTAAATCATTGTTCAATATATTTTGTTCATCTTGTGATTTCACGCATGATGGTGAATATAATCCCAACTTACCACTGTTGAAAGCAGTTGTTCCAAATATCTTTTTTTTTAATTTGTTTCTCATTTATTTTTGTCGTGACCAAAACACGTAATCTGTATTATTATGATACTTTAAATTTACCGAAACTAGTTTTATGGCCTATCATGTGATTTCTCTTGATGAATGTTCCATTTACTTGAAATGCGTGTATCCTCTGAACATTATAATGTGTGCAATGTTTGATAAATGTCAGTTAGATCAGCTGGTTGATAGGGTTGTTTGTGCCTTCTCTACTGTTCATTAAGAAGACATAACAATCCTTGCTGAGTCAATAAGAAGTTGGCTAGCTAATAGCACTGTTCTATCAATCACTGAGAGAAAAAAAATTGAAATCCTGAATATAGTACTAGATTTATCTTATTTTCCTTTTTAATTCTGTCATTTTTGCTTTATATATTCCAAATTTCTATATTAGGTGCATCGGCATTTAGTATTGTGATGTCTTCTTGAGGAGTTGACTTCTTTATCATTATAAAATGTCTCTTTTTTTCTTTAATAATATTGTTTTGAAGGCTACTTTTTCTGAATATTATAGCCAACTTAGTTTTCTTGTTATTTGTATTTTATAGTATACTTTTTACAAAATCTTACTTTTAACTTTGTTTTTACCATGTTTCTATTAGTCCTTTTTCACACTGCTGATAAAGACATACCTGAGACTGGGAAGAAAAAGAGGTTTAACTGTAGTTAAAGTTCCACATGGCTGGGGAGGCCTCAGAATCATAGTGGGAGGTGAAAGGCACTTCTTACATGGTGGCAGCAAGAGAAAATGAGGAAGATGCAAAAGCAGAAATCCCTGAGAAACCCATCAGATCTTGTGAGACTTATTCACTACCATGAGAACAGTATGGGGGAAACCACCCCATGATTCAAATGATCTCCCACTGGATCCCTCCCACAAATTGTGGGAATTATGGGAGTACAGTTCAAGATGAGATTTGAGTGGGGACACAGAGTCAAACCATATCATTCAAACCTGGCCCCATCCAAAATTTCATGTTCTCACATTTCAATACCAATCATGCCTTCCCAATAGTCCCCCAAAATCTTAACTCTTTTCAGCATTAACCTAAAAGTTCACAGTCCAAAATTTAGACTGAAACAAGGCAAATCCTTTCTGCCTATGAACCTGTAAAACCAAGAGCAAGATAATTACTTCCTACATACAATGGGAATGTAGGTATTGGGTAAATACAGCTGTTCCAAATGGGAGAAATTGGCCAAACAAAGTGGTTACAGCCAGTGCAAGTCTGAAATCCAGCAGGGCAGACAAATATTAAAGCTCCAAAATTATCTCCTTTGACTCCAGGTCTCACATTCAGGTCACGGTGATGCAAGAGGTGGGTTCCCATGGTTTTGGGCAGCTCTGCCTCTGTGGCTTTACAGGGTACAGCCTCCCTCCCATCTGTTTTCATGGGCTGACATTGAATGTCTGTGGCTTTTCCAGGCGAATGGTGCAAGCTGCCAGTGGATCTACCATTCTGGGGTCTAGTAGATAGTGGCCCTCTTTTCACAGCTCAACTAGGCAGTACCCCAGTAGGTGCTCTGATTTGGGTGCATAAAAACTTATAATTGTTGTATTTTCTTGGTTAATTGATCCTTTTGTCATTATATAATGTTCTTTTTTGTTGCTTATGACAGTTTTTGACTTAAATCCTCTTTTGTCTGGCATAACTGTTGGCCACATCTTGTCTTTTTCAATTACCATTTAAGCAGAATGTCTTTTTCCATCCTTTTACTTTCAGTCTATGCATGTCCTTAAATCTAAAGTTAGTCTCTTATAGACAGCATATAGTTAAATCTTTTTTCAAAATCCATTCAGCCACTTTACAGCTTATTTGAGGAGTTTAATCCATATATATTTAAAGTAATTACTGATAATATTTATTATTAACATTTGATTAATTATTTTATATTTATCTTGTAGATTTTTGTCCCTTTTTTCCTATCTTCCTTTGTGTTTCATTGATTTTATTTTTTGAGTGGCAGGTTTTGATTCTTTTCTCTTCTGTATTTTTTAAATAGATGTTTTCTTTGTGATTACCATGGGACTTACATAAATTATCTTATATTTATGACAATGTATTTTAAGTTGATAACAACCTTAACATTCATTGCCTACAAATGCTGTATTCTCTTACTTCTACTGCCCCACACACTTTATGTTATTGATTTCACAAATTACATCTTTTTACATTGTGTATCTATTAACATTTAATAGTTACATTTATTTTTCTTACTTTTATCTTTTAAATTAAATACCAGAGTTAAATGTTATTTATGCACCATCATTACAGTATTTCAGTATTCTGCATTTGTCTGTAAATTTACCTCTTCCTATGAGTATTATACATCCATATTCTTTTATGATGCTTTCTAACATCGTTTTATTTCAACTTGAAAGACTCTTCTTAGTGTACCTTGTGAGGCAGGTCTAATGGTGATTCTTTCCACTTTTGTTTATCTGGGAAAGTCTTTATTTCTCCTTCATTTCTGAAGGAACCTTTGTCAGATAGAGTATTCATAGTTGGAAGTTTTAAGCTTTTAGTACTGTGAATATATCATCCCACTTCCTTCTGGCCTGCAAGGTATCTGTTGAGAAATTCACTGATAGTCTCATGAGGACTCCCTTGTACATGACTCTTTTCTCTTGCTACTTTCAAAACTCATTCTTTGTCTTTGACTTTTGACAATTGTATTATACTGTGTCTCATTGTAATTTTTAAAAAATTTTTAATTTGTTTTTTTTTTTACTGAATTGATGTACATAATTGATGTATATGTTTGTGGGGTACATGAGATACTTTGATATAGGAATGCAAAATGTAATAATCACATCATGAAAAATGAGATATCCATATCCACCAGCATTTATTATTTATGTTATAAACAATCCGATTATACTTTTTTAGTTATTACAAAATGTACAATTAAATTATTGTTGACTATAGCCACTCTGTTGTGCTATCAAATACTAGGTCTTACTCATTCTGTGGGCTGCCTCTTCACTTTTCTTTATAATGTTCTCTGATGCACAAATGTTTCTAAATTTTGATAAAGTCTAATTTATATTTTCTTTTGTTGCTTGTGTTTTGGGATCAGTCTAAAAATCTGTTGCCAAATCAAAGCTCATACTTATCTACCCCTACGTTTTCATTTATAGAGTTTTATAGATTCTCAAATTTAAGCTTTTTATCTATTTTGAATTAATTTTTGTACATAATGTGAGATAAGAATTCAACTTCCTTCTTTTACATGTAGATATCCAGTTGTCCCAGTGCTGTTTGTTGTAAAAAGTATTCTTTCCTTATTGAATGGTCTTGGCTCTCTTGTCAAAATCAATTGACTATAGATGTATGGTTTTATTTTTGGGTGCTCCATTCTATTCTATTTATCTATATGTCTTTTCTAATGCCATTACCACACTGTTTTGATTACTGTCTTTGTCATACGTTTTGAAATTATAAAGTAGTAATTCTCCAACTTTATTCTTTTTATTCTGAGTTTAGACTATTTGGTATTTTAATGATTCCATATGAATTTTAATATCAGCTTGTGCAGTTTTGTAAAAGATCAGTTGGAATTTTCATAAGAACTGCATTAAATCTGTAGATTGTTGTTATTACCATTATTATTATTAGTGAGACGGAGTCTTGCTCTGTTACCAGACTGTAGTGTAGTGGCACAATCTCTGCTCACTGTGACTTCTGCCTCCTGGGTTCAAGTGATTGTCCTGCCTCAGCCTCCCAAGTAGCTGGGATTACAGGTGTATGCCACCACACCCAGCTAATTTTTGTATGTTTAGTAGAGACGGGGCTTCGCCAAGATGGTCCTGATCTCTTGACCTCATGATCCACCCGCCTCAGCCTCCCAAAGTGCTGGGATTACAGGCATAAGCCACTGCGCCTGGCCAAATCTGTAGATTACTTTGGGTAGTTTTGCCATCTTAACAATATTAAGTCTCCCAATTCATGAATTATGGAATATCTTCTCATTTATTTAGGTCTTCTTTAATTTCTTTGAACAATGTTTTCTAAGAAAAAAATTACACAATATTTATTTTTTTAATTTAATTTTTACAGATTTGGAAACAATTTGTAGCCAAACTTCAGTATGAATCAAAGTATTATTTTAAAAGGAAAGAGTTCATTCTGACATTAAATTGCATTTTCCAAGAACTAGAACCATCAACCATCCAGACTTTAATTATAGAATCACAGGTGCAACTGTGTATCTCCTCAGAAGAGGACAGGAAGATCTGTGTGACTAGGACCTTATGGATTTGGCATCTCCTGCAAGATATGTATCCAATTCCTGAGAATACTGGAGCATGGTTATAAAATTGGTTTCTATTGTCTGTTTTCTGTTTGTTGTTTTACTGTAAGTTAAGAATCTTGGATTACAAGTCTGTAGTGTAATACTGTTGTTTATAATTTCTTATTTTTAAAAATATTTAAATGTTTTTACATATTAAATATCTTATTTTTATTATTCCACTTTAAGTTCTAGGGTACATGTTCAGAATGTGCAGGTTTGTTACATAGGTATACATGTGCCATGGTGGTTTGCTGCAACCATCACCCCATCATCTACATTAGGTATTTCTCCTAATGCTATCCCTCCCTGATTCCCCCACCTGCTGCTATCCCTCCCCTAGCCTCCCACCCACCAACAGACCCTGGTGTGTGATGTTCCCTTGCCTGTGTCCATGTATTCTCATTGTTCAACCCCCATTTATGAGTGAGAACATGTGGTGTTTGGTTTTCTGTTCTTGTGTCAGTTTGCTAAGAATGCCGGTTTCCAGCTTTATCCAGTCCCTGCAAAGTACATGAACTCATCCTTTTTTATGGCTGCATAGTATTCCATGATGCATATGTTCCACATTTTCTTTTTCTAGTCTATCATTCATGAGCATTTGGGTTGGTTCCACGCCTTTGCTATTGTGAACAGTGCCACAATAAATATACTTGTGCATGTGTCTTTATAATAGAATGATTTATGATCCTTTGGGTATATACCCAGTTATGGAATTGCTGTGTCAAATGGTATTTCTAGTTCTAGATCCTTGAGGAATCACTACATATATTAAGTATTTTTTCAAACTATTTGGGGTTGCTATTGAACAAATGTTCTCTTTGTATTGTATATTTTGAAGGTGCTAAAAACATCACTCTAAAACATTTTGGAATATAACAGAAAAGTTGTTGATACATTATGCTGACTACTTTTTTCTTAATTAAGATATACAAATCTTTTATATTTACTAATCAAAAAGGCAATAAAGCATGTGTACCTTACCTCTTCACTGTCCTATATTGAATTCCTTTTCAGTATGTTCTTTGATAAAAGTAAAAATTTAAATACTTTTTGGTGAGATACAGCATTATGCTATTCTTTTCTTGTGGGCATGGGATAATTTTCCAAAAAAAAAAAAAATCCCAGCAGTTTAGTCTACAGGGGAATGTTTTCCATTTTTTCTAAGTTTATTTAAAATTAGAAGTCAGACACCAACCTTACCTACCCTAGAAAAAAAATCTCAAGCAAAAGAGAGTTGCTTCAAAGGAAACTGTAAAATATGTGTGCCTACATAGGTCATCTGTTTATAAAATATTGGGAAAAGGTGCAGAATACAGTCAGTCCTCAGATGCTTTGGAAATTTGAAACATAACAAAAAGTATTTTGAAAATCACATTGGTATATATACCATTCACCACCACTTAATAGAGGAATAACTTGGCATTGATGTTAGTGGGATTATGGTCTCAGATGTGAATTCTGAGAATATTAACTTTTAGGTAGTATATGTGGTGGTGAAAAATTATAAACTTGGGGTCAGCAACTTTAGGCTGCTTCCCAGTTCTACCACTGGTGGCTTATGGTCATTATTTCGTCTCAAGTGGGGCCACCCCATTTAAACCTTGGTCAAATTCTTGAAATAAACACTTCTGGTTTAAAAAGTTAATCTTACTTTATGGATATAGAAAGTGAGACTCTGAGAGGTTAAGTAATTGTCTAATGTTCCACAGTTGATAAGTCATGTCTTTAGATCTTTTGGATCCCAGGACCCAAGATTTTAAAAAACTTTTCCACCCAAGAGGTGGCATTGTAGGGAGCGAAATAGATTTTCACATTAATGTCTCCATTTGTCCACCTGCATATGGGCAACATGATTAGAAGTAAATTTAAAGAAAAAAAAAAAAGGCAAAAAGACGCTGATTGAAAATGTAATCACTGATACACATTTTGAACCCCTATGCTTATGTTTTAGTAATATATCTAGTCTCTCTAATTATATGACTTAATATCTTTCCCCATTATGAGGCCAAGAAAGAATAAACATGTACTTTGGACATTATATATATATATATATATATATAAATTCCGATAGAAATGATAAAAGAAAAGGCAGAAATAAGAGGCATTAATGTTTTAGTATTGTCACTGAGCATGTTTTAGGTTTTAGATATGTTTGCTGTGTGCTGTGAATGAAGACAGGTTAAAAAGAATCCTAGAGGCTTAACTGGAAGTGAATGTGATGTTTTATTGCTGTACATCATCAGTTTGTTTTTATCTGGTGTTGAGAACATTAAGTTCTGTGCTCCAAGTGTTTATTTGTCAATTGTCACTTTCCAGTCAGCTCTTTGCACCCTACAGAAATGGAAGAGTGGATGCAGCAGTCTCTCTGGGTTTTCTGCTTTGCTGGATAGGTGGAGACCTGACAAATTTCAAAGGCTTCTACCTGACTAACCAACTGCCTTTTCAGGTAAACCTTTCTCCAGATTTATCTTCAAAAGAGTGAAGGTTCTGGGTTATGTGTGCATGGAGGGCTTCATGTGTAGGGCTGATAAATTTAGCAAACAAAATAGAGGATATCCAGTAAAATTTGGATTTCAGATAAACAACAAATAATTTTTTAGTATAGACATGCTCTAAATATTGCATGAGTGTTCTGTATCTGACAACCCTCTTAATGTGGCAAATTTTTTGTAGTAGAATAGAGGTCTACCTGTTTTCAGATATATTTTTAAAGTCTACATCCAGTTTTAATTCCTTATCTTCATACAGTTTTAATATTATCTTGCCTCAAGGTGACTGAACATGACATGTTGCCATTAGGGGATTCTTATTCTTTTCTATACTAAGGCTGAACAATAATCCACTGATGCTGACACATAGTCTGCAATGAGAGTCATCATTAAAAATATAGTCAGTGGCTATAGGCAAATATTACTACAACAGTATTCAAATGAAAAAAAATAAAGTGGATGATATGTAAGCTTTTAGAATACTTTGTTAATGTATTTCATCATATAAAGGACTTTGTCACTTTCATACACTATACTATAGATATCAGATAATGGTGGCTTGGGATTTTACATTTATGGATGTCCATCCTTCTTTATCACTCCAGATTTTTACAACCATCTTTGACATGACACGGATATAATCATGCGTTCACAATTCATGTACTACAGGTTAAAGAATCAAAAGAACAAAATGTAAGACTAGTAATAGTTCATTTCAATACTTCTATTTGTAATAGAACATTTTCTCATTTAAAAACCAATAGAGCATTTTTTGAATTATTTTTAATGAGTAAGGCATATTTTAATAAGACATAACATTTCTTTCAACCATCCAAGTGAGTCCTTTGACAATTTTTAGATGTGGCACATTTAGATTCCATGTTATTAGCTTTTTTTTTTTCAGTTGGTTTGTGTCATTGGAATTAACACATCTGTGTTATTGGAAAACAAACAGAAATGATTAATCAGAAAAAGGTAAGAGAGAGATTGGCAGGAATAGTCAAATGCTTTTAGAGGTTTCTGCAGGTGATAAGCAGTACTACTTTTCTCTTGTAGCTAATCTAAAAATATATCCTCCATAAGATAATAACCACAAATAGTTTTTAAGTGCTTGCCATTTGTCAGTTCTGTGGCAACTTATTTAATCTTCATACCACCCAATGACACAGGCACTATTTTAATGTTCAAAGGCTGGTCCCATAAAGAATAGGCTTGCAATATAGATTTACTGAATAAATGAATATTAATATTTTTATTTTTGCTTTCATTGCTTTTTTTTTTAATGATTGTTTGTTTCTTCACTTGTGTATTTATGAGCCAGCCCAACAATGAAATTTGTTTTTAGCTATGTACCTATGAGAGTGGCCATATTTTCCCCCTTGGGACTGGTAGAGCATATTTTTCTACTGCCTCCTGGTGGTGGTTAGTATTACAAGGGTGAGAACAGCTACTCAAATCTACAAATCAAATAGAAATCCCACTGGATACTAGTGTGAGGAAGGCAGGAAGATGACCCCCAGTTGTGTACCAGGCATGGTGAAAGACCTTCTATATGTGCTCCTTGAACTCACTTATTTTCCATGGCAAAATCCATTTTACAATTGAGGAAACTGAGGCATCAACAAACTGGACTGAGGTCACATAGCCAGCTGGTAGAGGGATTAGATTTCAAAATCAGTCTAAGGTGATATCAGGTATGCATCAAGCTGATTTACAGTGTAATTGATGTCATGTGAATCATAAGTTTTATAAGAACAGAGATTGTTTCAATCTTGTTCAAGACTGAGTACCTAGCAGGCATTCATTGAATAGTGGTGAAATGAAAGAATTGTAAAATATATGGAAATCTCCAGTAAAGCATTTGGCACTTAAAGGGCACCCAATCAGTTTCCTCCCCTGTGTCTCCACCCTACCCCCCAAACCTACTTTAAGTATATTAAATAAATCATGGCATCAATAACTAAAGTAAAGGAAACATTTTGTAAAAGGTCACTAAAATAATGGGACATATATATATATAGTCACCACCATAACTAGTTTAATCAATCTGGAACTAATCCTGAATTTCTGTGGCAAACAGTCTAAAACAGTATGACAGGCCAGCTCTCTTCAATTTACTCCCTCAGGCCTAAATTGAGCAGCTCACACAGTTTATGAGGTTTCTGGAACAAGGTTTTGCTTAGCTGCAATATCTTCTGTGGGCAAGGTAGACTGAATTTGGAATGCTGTTAAACTTAGGGTCAATGCAGAGTTCAAAAAAAATTCAGTTTCACCAAGGAATGTGTGCTCAATGGGCTATCCAACCTGGAATGTTGAGGGATAAAATGAATCCCTCAAATACGAAATGTGTTTGAAGGTAATTTTTTATTGAGGTCTATTGTCTTAACATGTGGTTGTAATATATGAAAAGCCATGAGCCCTATCTTTGCAGTTATAACTCTACAAATGTTTTAAAATAAATGCTTCATCAGTTTTTATGTTAAACAAATGGGAATGATTTAGCCAGAATTTTGCAGCCAGATATCTGTGTGTCTGATGTCTGCTGATGCTAACCCTAGTACAGATGCAACATAACTAAAAAATTAAAAATGGAATATAGAGGTTAAAGCTGCATAGACCTACCCTGGCCCTAGCAACCGCTGGCAGATGATTGTCTGGTTTATAAGGGACCACATTTTCTACTTAAACATAGGTTTTTGTATCTTTGTATTTCCTAGCTCCCTGAACAAGAGTGTTCAATTTGATCATCACTCCTGGAAGTTCTCGTGCTTTTATCATTAACTGATAGAGTAAGAACATGGCCAGCCAGTGCCCATGGAGAATGAGTCACTCTGTTCTGTATAGTTAACAGTTATGGATCAGGTGTTTTTGACTTTTTCCTGAGAGAACTTTCCAAAATGTACCTTGACTGGCTCTGCTGATTTAAACTTTAAGTGACCTAGATGCAGATTTAGGTGATAAGATCCATAGGATGTAATGACTTAATTTATAGTCTCTCGGAGCAGGGCATAAATTATTCAGTTCTGCATTCTTGGTTGCTAAGAATGTAGGTGTTTAGTAAGAGATTGTCGATTAAATGACTGCTTTTCCATATCTCTGGAAACCTGCTTATTATGTTCCAGTGGTGCCTGTGTTTTTCATAGTCTCTTTGCTTTTTATCTGTCTCAAGCTCAGGGCTTTTTGCTTCCTCTCTTCTCTCAGAGGCCTGAATCACACTCCCTGTTGCTGCCTTTAATTTCTGTTGGCTACTGTTACCACTGACACCACTTTTAATCTCCTCTGATCCTATTCTGTGCTATCGTCCTACTTCATTTCTGCAGTGTTCTTCTTTCTTGTCTGCTGTTCCCTCCCAAGGTCTGTCAGCACTAGGATGGATGCACTGAGCTTGTAAATGTATAGCTGGACAATTAAAGTAGCACTTTCCTACAATTGATCTAGCCAATCACAACCATCCATCAGGTGCTATCTGTGGTTATCCTCTTCCCAGATGCACTTAGTGATCTTGAGTTCTAACTAAACAGCAAATTTTTTTTTTCTGGATGCTGTTTATTGCGGAACCATTCTGGAAATTCATGTATTCAGGAGATTAAATACCAGATAACTGATATTTAGCTGCAGTAAATATGTGTGCCATTGACTATCATTTCAGCAGCTTATGGCAGTTGTTCACCATTGCCCTGGTTGTTTTTAAGCACTACGGGGTAGAAGCCTGCAGAATTTATGTGTGACTTGAGGGCCCAGTGTGCATAGTGCTGTCAGTGGCAATACCAAGTCTATTTTTGAGGAAGAATCAACATGGGACTTCAACAGAAGCAAAAAAAAAGATAACTTCTATTTGGAAAGCCCATCAACTCTTTGTTTTTGATCCATTTTTTGGGGGGTCACTTTAAAAATATTTTTGCAGAATTTTTTAATGTTGTTAATATTATAAGCTCCACAAAAATATCATAGAAGTGCTGAAATTAGTCCAGGAAGTATTTTATTTCAAAAATGAAATGATGGAATGCCAGAAAGCAATCCCCCCCTCTCTCCATGTTCTCCCAATAAAAAGTTCAAAAAATAATTTTGATTAACTTTTAGAAAACTTCTAAGAAACTTCAAGACTTTGGGATTTCACAGGTAATGTGCTTTAATATATTAGAACTGACCAGGGCTCAGTAAGCTCCTGAAAATCCAGAAAGCACCTTCTCTCCTTTTGGGATGCAGTCTGGTGGGCAGAAAAGCTTGACCCAGACTGAGAAGACCCATTCTTCTGGTGAACCTGCCCACTTAGCCCATCTACAGGTGGGTACTTTTATATATTCCAAGCAGAGAAAGGGTTCTGTGGGGTCGAATAAGAAATCCGGATAGAAACCCTGTAAATACACTTATACTAAATTCATTTTTTTCCAAATCTTAATTGCCATTATTCAAAATAATTTAGCATTTCCACATGCATGAATAAATGATGTTACTGCTTGATTAGGGAATACCACCCACCCTAGAAAGATGATTAATATTCATTGGCCTCCAAAATAACAAGGCTACAGAGAATAAATACTTCCACTGTAGTGTTGTCCAGTGACCCTCCATTTCCCTTAAAATATTTAGATTCTAATGTATGTTTAGATTGATCCTTAATACTATCACTCTTTTTGTGCTAGTGCTTTTAGGATACTGCGGGCATAGTTGAAATGTTAGGCTTTATTTGTGGCTATGTATTTTGGTTTTCTACTTGGGAATCTCGATTTCCCCAACTATATAGAAATGTAAGTACATTATTTGTTCTGTTCGTTCTGATGAATCAAAAGTGCTTCTTATGACTTTGGGTCTACCTTTGGAAGAGATCTAGGAATTCTGAGTAGTGCTTTTGGGACCAACAATATGGAAGTCACAGTCACAAGAATCGATTCTTGATCAAATTTTTTTGTTTGTTTGTTAAGCTCCATAAAAGCAGAATTTAGATCAGCTGGAATTGTAGTCTATATCTGTTTTCCTGGGTTTGCATATTAATGCCAGTGTAATGAAGTCACAATAAATTATACAAAGCATTTGGCACGGATGTTGTGGTTGTGTTCAACTTGTGAAATAGTCATGATTCCCTTGCACTTTGCAACTAATATATTTTATTGTTGCAACCTAGAATGGACTCAATCTGTACATGTGTACTTTATCTTTCTGAATTATCAACCACCCATGGTTTGTTCAAATTTCCAATAGTATATTCTTTTATTTACCATAGGTCCTGGAAACTAAACGCTCTAACTGAATTTCAGAATGTTTAATGGGAGTAAAAGAGGAATTTTCTCTAATTAATTCATTTGAGTTTCCATCTAGTCAAAATATTCTCACATATTTGTCAATATTTTGAAAGGAAATATTATGAAAGCTTATATATAAAAGAATAAATAAGCTAGTCATCAACAAGGGAGTGCACTGCAGACATTGAATAAAGAAGCTTCATGCAAACAGTACTTTTTTCAGGGAGATTATTATAGTCCTTCCCTCAGAATTGCTTTAAAAATGAGCCTAAGAGGCAGCTTTACAGATTAGCATTTACTGACTCCCAATCCAATACTGGACTGCATGATTAAAAGGGTACTAATTGTCATCATTCTCACACATCAATAATATTTTAAATGTTTAAATCTTGGTACTTTTGTATCTTAAAAGAAATGGAAAAGGGAAAAAATTTATAGAATTAACTAAAAATATTTAATATGTCTGTACATCAAATATAGGCATAAAACAGAAATGTACAAAATAGATAGGAAGCACATATGGCAAAGAATAGAATGGTAATAACAATTTCCATAAACCAAAAGGAAAAAATAGCCAAATATAAAAATTTACATAAGACTCAAACATGGATAATTAAAAAATAAGAAATAGAAATACATGAAAAATAATTTAACTTCTCTAGGAATTAAATAAAGGCAAAATAAAATAACAACTTTTTAGTCCAACAGATTAGCAAATATAAAGAAATTAAAGGAATCACAGCTGATAAGAATAGTGTTTGTTTGCACATGCATACACTGCTGAGTACGTATTTAAAAGCCTTTCCAGAAGACATTTTGACAGTTTGTGTCAAGAGCCTTAAAAGTATGAATTTCACATCTAGATATCAATTCTAAGGAAATTATCAGAAAGATGGAAAAATATGTAGGTACTGAGGAATTTGTAAAAGTGCCATCTTTAAGATTGGGGATAACTCAAATGCTGAATACAGTGGAATATTAGGAAGCAGTTTAAAAATGTTGATAAATAATTTTTAATGACATGCAAAAACTATTATAATCTATAATACTGTAGAAAAGGATATAACAAAATATTATGAATACTGTGTATAATCATGCACCCTGCATAAAAAGAAGGAAATGAATCAGAATATTATCTGAATATTGAGATTATCGGGGATATTATTTTAGTCTTCGTGTTTTCCACATCTTCCAACATTTGTACAAGAAACTTTTCTTTTTTTTTTTTTTTTTACAATCAGAAGGTATTTATGATAATGAAATACAATTTGAAACTTGAGTGATTTGTGAAGCTGTGTATTGTATAGTGAAGAAAACATAACAGTTACTGTCATCCTTGCTTCTGTTGATCATTCTAAAGAAGATCTACTGAAGGTAATTTATTTCTGCTGTTTGCATTGGCCATGATTGACAACTGCACATACTAACTTGGTATGGTTTTAAAGGTACCAGCTGTTAAATGCCACAAGAGTCCTACTTTGTGCATCATCTTCCTTGGCTTATTGGAAGTTTTGGAATCTTATTCCTTTACTTTTTTGTATCTTTTGCCATCAGATTGTCATTAGAGAATAAACATGTATGGATACTTAATATATCACCTAAGAAGTATACATATCTTCTAAGAAGTGTAAATCGCTAATGCTATAGCCATTATTTATTATATTTGAAATATTCATTTATAAGGAAAGCCCTCTCTTTCCCAAAGTCTCCTAGATTATTATTATTCTAGCAGAGGATCAAATTCAGATGAAGATTTCTTGGTTTCTTTGGTTCTTCCAATTAAAAAAAAATACAGCTAAGATTAGAAGCATTGAAATGAATACATCTTAGATATTAAATTTTAGTAAGATTATAACAGCAGATATTAAGGAAAAACCATGCCATCTCTGAAAATCTCTACAGCAAATACTTTGAATTAATAAGTGACAACTGGTGCCTCACTTTTTGTTGGTAAAAGTGAGTTTCATGAATTAATAGATTATGGTAAATAAAACATTTAGAATGACTGGTTAATGAATTTAGTGAAAATTGGCAATAATATTTAAAACTACATGTATCATTTGTATGTAGGAAATGAATATGAGGGTGCTATTAGTTCTCAATATCTAAACTTAGTTAATACTGAGCATGAACTTGATTAGATTGAAGGATGCAAAGTATTGATCCTGGGTATGTCTGTGAGGGTATTGCCAAAGGAGATTAACATTTGAGTCAGTGGGCTGGGAAAGGCAGACCTACCCTTAATCTGGGTGGGCACTGTCTAATCAGCTGCCAG
This sequence comes from Sapajus apella, assembly GCF_009761245.1. Classification (NCBI taxonomy): domain Eukaryota; kingdom Metazoa; phylum Chordata; class Mammalia; order Primates; family Cebidae; genus Sapajus; species Sapajus apella. The sequence goes on along the minus strand of NW_022436944.1, from coordinate 11,106,538 downwards.
CATGGCTAGAATACAAAGCAGTCAGAAAAACATGAAAAGGAGAGGCTGGCCTAGGCTCCCAGGCCTACATCCTTCTCCTGTGCCAGATGCTTCCTGCCCTCAAATATCAGACTCCAAGTTCTTCAGTTTTGGAACTGCGTCGACTGGCTCTCCCTGCTACGCAGCTTGCAGATGGCCCATTGTGGAACCTTGTGATCGTGTGAGTTAATACTTAGTAAACTTCCCTTTAATATGTGTATAAACTAATATATATACATACATATATATATTAGTTCTGTCCCTCTGGAGAACCCTGACTAATATATTACTAAAATTTATGATAGTTATATTGTCAGATAGAAACATCTCTGTATTCTTTTACTCATTGGTACTTTGAGTTTCAAGAAACATAGGGGTGTATATTTATGATAGGCTTCATAAAATTGGCATAAGCTGTTAGTCTGATTGCAAAGTGAAGAATCCAAGGTTTATTTTATGGATTGTCAAAGTACCAAATAATTACTGAAAAATTCTTGGCATGAATTTTACTTTTATTTTTTGTACTCAGCCATTAAAGGAAGTGAAAATGGCCATTTGCACTTTAGCAGCTCTTTATGATTTTCAGTACTTTGTGACAGATCACCAATTAGTTCACTGCTTTTAAGAAGCAGAAAAATAAAAGCCTCATTTAGAATCAAATACTTTGAGGCAGACAGGAATACACTGAGTTAGCAGCAAGGTGTGGATGATTCCTGAACACCTGTGCTCAGTAGGGAGTCCCAGAACAGAACAAAGGGGAAATCTTGAGTCATTTACCCTTCTTCAACCATCTAGTAAGATGGGAATCAGGGGAAGGGCAGCACGAATGGAAGAAAAGGGCTTCGTGCCCTTGAGAGTCTAGCAGAGAAAAATTGTGGTTATGTGATAGTGTTGTTTCCATTTCTTTCAAAGCCTGACTTTACCACTATGCAATATATTCATGTAACCCCTTAAATTTATACAAATAATAATAATAATAAAACAAATTGGGAGAGTAGGTTAGATTTATGATCCTTTCAGTGAACAATCCAAATTTCTGTTTCTATTTTAACTTGATCATATGAATGCTTAATATTCTGCTCCAGATATGGAACGCATGGGAGGGCATTGTCCTCTAACTGACCTTTCCCAAAATCGAATCCTGTCTAGAAGCTGAAACCTAAAACCTATAATCACTGGCCTTAAAGAAGTTTTCCCAAGAGAATTAGACCATTCTTTTTTCATTTCTAAATGTACGTGCTTCATGCATGCATTCAGGAAGTATGGTATCCTTGGCCTCAAGCCTCCCTGAATTTTAGGATACGTGTATAAGCAATAATCTCTCTGTTCCAACTTGATTGGAGCCTGAATCCAATCTCTCCTGAAATTAGTTTCAAATCCAAATTCAATTAAAAACAGATGTTTCCAAGTAGACTGAAAAAAGGCTATAAAAAAAAAGGCAGGCTCACTGCCTTGAGAATTGGTTGAATTCTCTAGGTATTTATAATCACAAGGAAGAGAGAAATCAGAGTTGTTCCGGAGAGTTTGCTCTTCCTTTCACACTGAGTCATCCGGTGCTCGGAAACAGTGTCCTTTAAGGAGGTGTGTTATGATTTGCCACACTGGACTTTTCTACCTGAGCCACTTTCTGATTTATTTCAGGTCAGGACAAATTTGAATCTTGGGTTAGACACTTAATAATTCTTATTGCTGAGAATTAATTTCTCCATACAGCAGAAGGGACATATAAAAAATAACTTAGTTTCTACAAGTACTGGCATATCAGGGATTCTTGCACAGAAAGTTTCATTTAGCACATTTTAAAAAATTCCTTCTAAAGTTAGCCTAATGGCAATTCAGAAAACATTAGTGAGTTTTGGAAGTCTTTTTTTTCCCCCTCATTGAAATCAAAACCCCATTAAGGAATGCATAGTGGGAAGAAGGAGAAGAAAGCTTACTTGTAGACAAATAGTACCCACGAATTTTAATGCATTAAAATGGTTTCATAAGTTCTTCAAATATGAGAAACATGTGTCCAATTATTGTGAGATTCACCACTCCTTACAAGTTCAGAGCAGACAGTCCTCATCTCCTTGTCTTAAAGTGCATATGTCTATTTTCAGAATAATTTTTAGCATTAAGTCTGAGCCACCATTTGATTTTTAATCTCCTCTTTTATCCCTGGAATCTTGCATTCCTGGTGTACTTCATCTTTTTGTGTGTAATAATATCCTTCAGAAATCTTTGATGCATCAGTGAATCAAAAGAAAAAAATAAGATGTAAGTGCTTACTCTATTTGTCATTTTTAATACGTTTTGAACTACTTGATTTATGATTAAGCATTTCTTGGGAGAGGAGAATGTTTAAGGTGGTATTTTGAGCTCCATTTAAAGCAATTTAGTTGTCATCAGGCCTCCTCACGCCATAACCTTTGTAAGACCTTGCTTCATAAGTTGGACCCAAACAATTGGCTTGTGTTTCAAGTAGACAAAGCCTTATGGAAATGATACTTGTTAAGTGTTTTTATTGGCCATCTGGGTAAGAGTTAGCCTTTGTCAGACCAGTCACAAACTACAGCTAGCCTGACTCCAACACTCTTGGTGACAATTTCTGTTCTTAGCAAACTCTTTTAAAAATTGATTTTAAATTGAGAATGAATGATATTATTTGGATTCATTTCCCCCCTGCTTTCTGCTTAGGTTCCTGATTCCATGGCTGAGGTTAAAAACATTGACTCCATTTCCCCTCATCTTTAGGTCAGACCTCTTTTCTTCATCCTGTGGGACCCTACCCTAGCATCAGGTGGAATCTCTGAGGCCAATGTTATGTTGATGTTATGCTAGGATGCTGTGGCTCTGCTAAGAAATGGCAGAGGGATTTCATGTCCTGCAAGTGCTAAGTTGAGCTCAGCCAGCTTGAAAGATAACCAGGATTGTCTTCACTCTCACTGCCTCCTCTCAATGAATCATCTAGGTCTAAACTAACACTAGATGCCAGTAGCATAGAATTCCCTCAATGTCTATGTGATCAGATGAGAGACAGGAGAGGTTAGTACAATTGTATAATTCTAATACATTTCTTTTTATTTTTTTATTTTTATTTATTTTTTTGAGATGGAGTCTCACTCTGTTGCCCAGGCTGGAGTGCAGTGACATGATCTCATCTCACTGTAACCTCTGCCTCCCAGGTTCAAGTGATTCTCCTGCCTCCTGAGTAGCTGGGACTACAGGCGCTCTCTACCATGCCCAGCTAATTTTTGTGTTTTTAGTAGACATGGGGTTTCACCATATTGGTCAGGCTGGTCTCAAACTTCTGACCTCAGGTGGTCCACCTGCTTCGGCCTCCCAGGCGTGAACCACCGCACCTGGCCCAATTCCACGCCATTGCTTAATAGCAAAATTTACCTTATATTTTAAATAAATGAAAGCCAGTGAAGGCGGTATCCCTTGGGTGACTGCCAGATAAAAAAAGACTGAGGGAGCCCCATGTAGTATTTTTCATTGCTTGTATAGAATATTATACCTGGAAAACACTCCATAGTCATAAAATTAATTCTATAAATTCCTGGGCCAAAGGCAGAGTATCTCAAATTTAGAGACAAGGCCTGGGAGTGGCTTGGCTCGATATGAAGCCAAAGCAAAATAGATACACAAAAGGGAAAGGGATGATGTTGAGAGTATTCAGAAGATGAGTTTTCTTGTAGCATAAACTGAAAAAACAAAAATGTCTGTTTCCCCAAAGACAATGGATTCACAAGTGATCCAGGGAGCTGACGAAAGTAATACTTCATCTAAGCACGAGATACCCTCCTTGTTATTTCTCCTAAAAGATCTGGGGCTTTTAGATAGGTGTGAGAATTTTTAAAGTGTGTGACCTATGGAGGTGTTGATTGAACTTCTTTCAGTGAGGATGCACACCAGAGATCTTATTAAATGAAGATTTTATACTCACAGGCCCTTAACTTTGCCTAGATGCGACTTCAGAAAATTGAGATGCAAAGGTCACCCCAGTCTATGGTGATAACCGTGTTTTGAAAAAGTTTTTTAGTTCACAAAGCAGTTTTACACATAGCACCTGAGACTTGCTGCTTTTTGGAGGAAAGGTACTCAGTGAATTCAAAGAGAGCACAGCCTGTTCTGTGCTTTACCAAGTCCCAGTACTAGTAGCAACTGGAGAGCAACAAACATGAACAAATAGAGCCAAAGAATTCTGCCAGAACTAGCTTTGGCCTCTTTGCACCTCAATTTGCTAGTCAATAATGGAAATAACTGAATTGGATGTTCTTTAATAGTCTTTCTGCCTTTAGAATTCTTTGTCTATTCTCCATATTCAACTCAAGAGGTTTTAAAAAAGAAAATTTTTTGTTTTAATTTCTTTGATGTGGGACTTAAAGGAAAACAAGCAAGCCAGGGAGCATGTGAGGAAGGCAAAGATCAGGAAAGGGAAACAAGAGTGAAAAAGAACTTGGAGAAGAACAAAAGGAAATAAGCTTACAGATAAGTAATGCGTGAGAAAACTGTGGGAAGTGGACCAGTTTCCTGTATCTCAGATTTAGTATGAGGGGGGAAGAGCTGATGATTTGCAATGTAATTCTGTAAATCATGTCAGAATTAACAAGCCCTTTAATTTTTTCCTTAAGAACACACCAGGTGACTGCACGGTTTATTCTGTACTACAGGCAGAAGACATGATGACCCAGTTTGGTGGTGGTGCTGGAAGAAGAGCCATTACTTGTTAATGAGGATGAATCCTAAAGCGTGCACTGCAGCCTCTGCCCATGGTGTGGTAAGGAACTTTGCTGTCTTGATGGTCTTTTGGGTGAAGGGATGAATTCATGCCTTTTCTCCCTGCAACACATTCATTCTATAATATTCTGCCCCAATCACAGGCATTGGTAACAGAATAAAGAACACGTTTATCATCAAGGTTTTCTGAAATTGACTATACTGTAGTTGATCTGAAAATCTGTACAATTACTATCTCTAAGTCTGGGCACAGTGGCTCATGCCTGTAATCCCAGCACTTTGGGAGGCTGAGGTGGGCAGATCATGAGGTTAAGAGTATGGGACCAGCCTGGCCATCATGGTGAAACCCCATCTCTACTAAAAATACAAAAATTAGCTGGAGTCCCAGCTACTCTGGAGGCTGAGGTGGGAAAATTGCTTGTTCCTGGGAGGTGGAGGTTGCAGTGAGCTGAGACTGTGCCATTGCACTCTAGCCTGGGTGACAGAGTGAGACTCCATCTCAAAAAAAAAGAAAGAAAGAAAGAAAGAAAGAAAGAAAGAAAGAAAGAAAGAAGAAATTATTATCTCTGTTTCTAAGTTTATTCAACAGTGGTTCTTTTTTTTTAAATGTACAAAAAACACTCAGATGGGTTTTGTATGACTCAGTGGTCTCAAAGCAGACTCTGGTTGAATGGTGTTGCACAAACTTTCTGTTGCGGGTAATTATAAAATGTCTTGTTTCCTACTGATAGAAATAAACATATTGATAAACTGTGGATTCAACTCATTCTAGAAAAGATTGCAAGTATTTGCAAAGTGCAATTGGCTGATGCAGAGTGTGTCTTTTGCAAATGTTGCATGAAACACTGCAGAGTGGACTTCAACTTGTGCAGGTAGGCATGGCTGGAAGGAGACCCCCAAGCAGGCATTCCTCCCCAGGCCAATGAAGTGAGGGAGCTGTGATGTAACTGTAACCACTTATCCAGAAAGTGTGTCTCTGTTATGACTATGTCTCACAGGCAGTTTCTTTGGAAAGAAACTGTATTAATCCTCAGGTCTCTGTCAGGTGCTGCCCAGAGCTTAGCAAGTCCTAAAGGCGGCTCTTGCATTTTCTTTGCTTATGAAAATCACACCTTGATACAATCTTTCATTGGCATGGCAGCTTTTTCAGTAGTGTTCCTGTTAGCTTTTGCAAGAGGGATGGGTAGCTGGATTATTAATTGAAAAGTTAAATAAAGCTGAAGAGACATTTTAAAAAATCCTAATATGTAATATATAATATAAACATTTATTTTAACTTAAAAATTGTGTATTCCTTCAAGAATCATTTGATATAGGAAGACAGAAGTCTTTTCTTTGAGTCTAGGTCTGAATTTGGAATTGTCTTTCATAAAAAACATTTATAGTGTATCATTTACAATTACTAGTTTTTGATTTCTTTAAAGTTATGGTTTTGTTAGAGTAGAGTAAGAACTTAAAGACACTCATAATCTGAGAACAGAGGCCTCTAGATTGTAATTATTATTTTCTTCTGACTTTACAGTTGTTTCACGCACATGTAATTCAAGAATACTTTTAGGAGCTCCCTTTTGTCAAGCTTTTTAAAGGAACCATCTCAATTTTTCATAAACAGTCGTTCCCTTTGCACTCATATTTCATTACATCGCATAATTTTTAGTTAAATAATTTAAATATATTAGGTGCAACAGGGCATACACAGGGTTGAGATCAAGCACAGCTGATCCTTGGTAAACTTACAACTCAATTGGCCAGAGTAGAAGCACAGAAGCTCCAGGAAGCCTGCTCTCTGCTGGCCCTTGGCATACTAGGGGCAAACAGAGAGAAGGATTACAGAGGGCATGGGGGAGACAATTCATCTGCAGATTTTGTAAGTGGGGGTCTGTTAAGCAGCTTCTGCTCTAATAAATCCCTACTATGTATCGTGCAATGTGCTAGTCCCTAACTGGGGAACAAAGACAGAAGTACAATTCTATCTTTGTGTGCAGTGGAGACTGTTGGCAAAGAGGTGGAGAAATCCCTTCTGGCTGAAATGAGCAACCAGAAGCAAGCTGTTTTGGACTGATTGTGTCCCTCCAAAAGTTCATGTATTGAAGTCCTAATCCCTAGTACCTCAGAATGTAACCATAGTTGGAGATAGGGTCTTTAGAGAGGCAGTTTGATTAAAATGAGGTTATTTGGGTGGGCCCTCATCCAATATGACTGGTTTTCTTATAAGAAGATGAAATTTGGACACAGACTTTGACAAAAGGAAGACCATGTGAAAACAGAGAGAAAATGGCCATCTGCAAGGCAAGGAAAGAAGCGTGAAACACAGCTTCCCTCCCAGCCCTTAGAAGGAGCCAAACCTGCCTGCTGACACCTTCATCTTGGGCTTCCAGCTTCCAGAACGATGAAAAAATTAATTTCTATTGTTTAAGCCACCCAGTCTATGGTACTTTGTTACAGCATCCCTAACAGAAGACTACAGAAGCCTTCAAGGAGTTGGGAGCATTTGACGTGGGATTAAAAGATGGGTAATTTATCAGTAGCCCAAGATAAGAGGAATGAAATTAGAGGCAGATGGAAGAGTCAGAACAAAGACTGAGAAGTGGGCCAGTCTTTGAAATATAAAAAACAGACCATTCAGATGAAGGAGAGAGCAAATGTAGGAAAGGAACGGAAGAATAGTCTGGAAGAGGTAGATCAGATCCACAGGTCCTTGAGGGGCAATGGGGACTCCCTGAAGGCTTCGGGGCAGTGATACAATCAAAGCAGCATTTTGGAGACATTGTCTCATACAGAGCTGTCAGGGAAGGCTGTCTGCTATGTGCTGAAGTCCTTTGTGGCTGTCAGCAACGTGACTTTGCCTGGCTCCCTGGTGTGGCTGACAATAGTGAAAGAAGATGAGTGGGAGAGGATCAGGACTCACTGCGGCAGAACCATAAGAAAGCATGACTACCTTACTAAACTTCCATCCCGCCCTCCCCTCAAAAGAGAGGCTTAACAGACTTCTTAACATTATTTGCTTCTTAGTGGACAATGTGACTGGCAGAATTCAGGAAGTGTGGTTGGCCCTGGGCTTCTTTCAAAAGCACCAGCCAAACCCATGAGTGAAGAACTAGGCTTTAGTTCCCCTGTGGGTTGATGTGATGTTTCTCACATTGAGGTGTTAAAGTTGAAACAGCATTTTATCTTGCATGCGAGGTAGAAAATAAAGTTCCATCCATGTCCCTGCAAAGAATAGGAACTCATCCTTTTTTATGGCTGCATAGTATTCCATGGTGTATTTGTGCCACATTTTCTTTATCCAGTCTATCATTGATGGACATTTGGGTTGGTTCCAGGTCTTTGCTATTGTAAACAGTCCTGCAATTAATATATGTGTGCATGTGTCTTTATAATAGAACGATTTATAAACCTTTGGGAGATGCCCTATAATGGGATTGATCAAATGGAAACCATCATTCTCAGCAAACTGACACAAGAACAGAAAATCAAACACCGCATGTTCTCATTCATAAGTGGCCATTGAACAATGAGAACACATGGACACAGGGAGGGGAACATCACACACCAGGGTCTGTTGAGGGTTTTGGGGAGGGGGCTAGGGGAGGGATAGCAGGGAGTGGTGGGATTGGGGAGAGATAACATTAGGAGAAATATCTAATGTAGATGATGGGGGGATAGATGCAGCAAACCACCATGGCATGTGTATACCTATGTAACAATCCTACATGATCTGCACATGTACCCCAGAACTTAAAGTATAATTTTTAAAAAAAGAGAATAAAGTTCCATTTCTTTCACATGTAAATATATGGACAATATTCCCATAATATTCGGGATGGTTCTGGGCAGGGACTTGTTTTGGAAAACAGATTTTATGTCTTTTATTCAAGCGGTCTGTTTCTTTGTTGTTAGGAGCTCAAGGAAATCAAGAAGAAGAGAAAATCCTCTTCAAATTAGAGTTGAAAGGAGAAGGCTGTCTTAGAGAGCCCATGAAATCATTGGTACTTAATAAATATTTTTGAATGAAAACAATACTGGCCATTTCCATAGTTTTTTTATAATACTTACAGCCAGTTGCTATAGAAGAAGTTTCTCAGACATCATTGTCACTAACTATTTTACAGCCTTGTGACATTATATAAATGACTTCCCAGAAAAGGCCCCACCAGGAGAGATTATGATTCAGCAGATCTGAGATAGGACCTGGCTACATCTATTTATAAAAAATTCTACTGATGACTTTGATATATATTTAGGGCTGAAAAATCACTGATAACATGCAACTTTTTCGACTTTTATAACAGTTCTGAGAGCGAGATTATATTTGATAGCAAATAATTTTATATTTTCATCCTTATGATTCTAATTTAAACACTTTATTGGCTTATCTTGGAAAAAGTCTTTGCCAATCAACGATTCAAACTAATAACTTCCAAATAGCCACTTCTGCTTTCAGCTGTGATTTAAAGAGATCACCTTTTCTTCCTCTTGATTCCTTCAACCTCTAGACAACAAACAAACAACCTAAATAAAAGACATAAATAAAATCTGTTTGTCAAAACAAGTCCCTGCCCAGAACTACCCCAACTAACCCCAATCAAGCCAAAATTCTAAACTCCTTATAAAAATGTAGTAGGTGGGAATATTGTCCATAGACTTAGGTGTAGAAAAATGGACATTTATTTTTCTGTAACTCAATTTCTGTTTCAAGCTCCCATTCCAGTAGGTGACAAAATCTTAGTTTTAGTCAACAATAAGTTTTTTCTAGCTATTTCCTGGGGGTTGCTGTAAGTTATTGGGAATTAAATCAGAGTAAATCAGGGAGGTAGGGGGTGCACAGAAGGGTGCACCCCCTACCTCCCTGATTTACTCTGATTTAATTCCATCTCATCTGGATTATCATATTTCCTGCGGGCATCCACTGAAATGTCCTCATTCCCATCTGGTCCTTATTGCTATGCCATACCTCACACCCCACTGCAAGTCTTTGGGTCTCCACTAATTTCCATGCATTTCCAAGACACAAGAGTACAAGTCTGCTGCTCCCACCCTGTCCTCTGCAGGGCTAACCTATGTGGTTGCCTCTGGCAAATTTGTGTTAATACAAGTCAGCCATTTCTACCCTGAGATCTTGCTACTCCCCAGGTTCTTCACAGGAAAGACAGATAGATTTCCTCTTTCATCAGGTCTCCATGCCTCTGTGTGTTTGCAATTGCAAGCTCCCTCTGTTAAGGCCACCAGTATCTACTCAGTCCTTGCTGCTCTTTCCTCTGCTCTGGGGAATATTTCCTAATCTCTGGGGTAGCAAGTCTTGCACTTATACAACCAAGCATCCTCACAGACTTGTCACATTGCTTATGCACAAGTGTCTTTTCAGTTTTCCTTCGAGGGTGAGACTTTTGAAAAATCGGAGAATGTGCTTTGGTTTTCCCTTTTAGGCACCATCACTTGTTCCCAGAAACAGTAAGGCACTCAACTGAAAGCATGTGGGTAACACTAAGGAATAATGGAAATTGAAAGTTAAACCTTCTCTGAAATGTATTTGATTTAGCCTTGGCTGAAATTGTGACCAAAGATAGAGGATCACAAACTTCAGCGCTCAGTTTCATGAAGAATTTTGAAGAATGAGAGACTCTTGGGATAGGAATTGGCAAATGTGAAGCACTGAGCTAGCCAGAAATCCTTATTATAAAATAGGGAAGTACAAGAAGATTATTTTAAACCCACTAAGAATATAAACAGCAAGATTAGGATGAAAGTCTCTTTTCTTCATGTTTATATTTCTTCTGTATCTTGTCATAAAATTATTCCCTAACTAGTTTTCAGTAATTTCCTTGGAGAAATATTGACTTTAAATTTTTATTGTTATCTTCTATGGACTATAAGTTCAATCTTAGAGACATGCTTGCTGGAATGGGAAATTGCATTTACTCACTATAAGTTTGTGAAAGGAAATTGAATTTGATAGAATGTTTATTGCTGGAAATCAAGTCACTCACCTAAATGTGTAATGTACATACCAGCTCTGTGTCCTCTCTAACTTCATTCTGTTATTTTACTCTTACATAAAGGTCTCGACTTCATTTAGTTAAAAAGCATCCAGCCCATCACTTAGCTTTCTCCCTATAATCATGTTGGAAAAACTCTGAGACTTAACAGAAATAGTTTTAAAGAGCAATATGAATTTAAGTTTTTCTCTGCTAATGAAAAAAGGAGACACCAAGGACAGGGAAAAACATTGATTAATACTTCACACTATTACTCTGCCACAAAAGCTTAAATACCTTTCTAGCATGTCTTAGTGGCAAAAACACAACTTCAGAATCATGCCATTAATGGGGATATGAAAAGACCAGAGAAAAGCTGAGGAATTAGGACATGGACATAGTCAAGTTTCTCAGGTTTAAAGTGCCCAATTCTGTCTTTGTACTCAGGGTGAGACTACCATAGAAGAAATTGGTAAAATCCATTCACATAAATGCATTGGTCATGACCTACCTCTCTCCTCCACTGTTATGGAGGCTGAGATTTTGTCTATTTGTTGTATCCCAGGATAGCCTATGGAAGCATGGTAGGCAGTCAATTAATATTTGTCAAAATTAAAAAAAAAAGAATGACTACCTTCTCCCAGGAGTCTGGGTAGAGTTTCACCCTATATTTTTTTAAATGCTGTAGAAAAATGACAAGTCTTTGTACAAAGGTGTTAAAGTGGCTGACACGCCAACATTAGCCATGGCTGTCCTTGGAGCAAGAGCTCTTCCCTAGATTCCTGAATCCACACACCTGTTGGTCTGACACAGGAATTCTATGGAAAGCTTGCTTTGTGCCTGCCCATTTTTTAGTAGATGAGCTACATCCCTCTGTCTGGTGGGACACACTTGCATATTCACATATGGCTATTTTCCTGTGAGTAGCTTACGTAGCTTTGGGATATGAATGGTCATTGATTTACATGGATGAGACCTGGAGTAAAAGGAGCAAGAAAACATCCTAACTACCTTCACCTGGTAGTATATCTCCACAAGGTAACACGTCTGCCAGGGCATGGAGAAGGTGGGGACACAGCTGTGTTGGGTCCCTATGAAAGAACTCGATTCTACCTTCATGTCTTCATGTGTTTGCTTCCGTTACTCTCTCATTGCCCCTGGTCCACTCACTCCTTGCTGCTCCTTCCAATCTGAATTGACAAGTTTAAAATTTATTCTTTATACTTTCAAATGTTTAAAACATATGCAAAGAATAAAAGTAACTCTAATCTCCCTTTTCATTGTACTGCAGCTCAGAAACTAGGTAGTAAAGCTTAATGTTTAGGGTGGGAGCCAGGGGACACAGGCATATGCCTGTACATGTGCATTGTTCTGTGCTTAATGAAATATTGAAACTAAATTAACACTGATGATCTAAAATGGCTTATCTAAGTATAAAACTTAACATTCTTTCAAGACTAAGAAGCTGAGCTTCACAATCTTTACTTTTTGTTTTGTTTTGATCTTTAGTATGAAAGCTAATTACAATTTGGGTTGAACGTTAAATTTTTTTAAACATGCTGCATCTACAGCACATTTTTAAATTTATGATGAAAGAATTTTGGTTCATAATTATCATCATATGTGTTTATAATTCATGATAACTTGTTATTCAATTTACTTTTCAGTGATCAAAAAGTTTTCATTAGCAGCATGTTGGCTACTGTTAACATACCTTCAATGTACAAAGTTATCTGGTTTTATCCAGCTCTAGCTGTATCAGTACATTTTTTTAAGTGAGTAGAGGTACAGATGCCAAAAAGTCTTGCTTGTGAACTAGCAAATCTAGTTCACAAAATTTTCATGGAATATTGGCAAGACTTTTGCAAATTGGTATTTTGTTCTGGGATGGAAATCAGCATTTGCTGAAATTGAAATTTAAGCAATGAGTAATATTTTATTTTCAGTGTTCCCTTCTTTCCTCAAGATATTCCAACCTCAGTTATTCAAAGACTCCATCACCAGAGAGAAAGTCAGATTATCACTCGTTGGGGGTAGGAAGGTCCTATGCCCTTTATGTATCCCATATTCTTTCAGGTAAGTGAAATGAGCATATCTGGGTATTACAGTTGTTTATGCACACTACTATAAATACTTCTACGAGAAGATTTACCTTCACCTGAGACTTGGAATGTTGTTAAATTAATGTACAAATGTATATGACCATAACTTAACTATGATAGGTATATTAGCTGAGTGAAGTGATATACATAAAAGCAATGAGGGCTTCTTGCCCATTCTATCCCAAAATGTGTAGAACTTTTAAAAAATCCAGCTTTTTACTTTCCAACAGTATGGTAAATATAAAGTGCTTAGCATTTTGCATGACACCTTGTAGGGCCTCAATAAATATTAGCTAGTATCATTACAAATCATAAAGGCCCTGTTAGGTGGAAGTTTGTATCTTTCTCTTGACTAATAGAAGCACTATGCAGATGATATGTCACAAAATCTAGAAAGGTAATGCTAAAATGAATAGGCTAATCTCCTTATTTTACAAATGAGGACATTGATGCTCCAGGAAGTTAAAGGACTTAAACAAAATCACAAAGGTAAAGTGGAAGGCCCAAGAGAAATCCCCTGGCCTTCAGCCTGCTGTGATTTCTACAAACTATAGGTCAGAAATTTTCAGACAAGAGGCACCTGCAGGCATCTTCAAGCAAGGCCTCAGCCTCCAGCACAGATCTTAGCACCTGCAAACACCAGGGAAGAGCAAGACTGAGTTACGTGGCTTGGAAGAAGAGTGAAACATCCCACAACACCCAGAGAAAACTCCACATCCATTTGCAGCTCAATTTTAAAGCCTAAATAAAAGTACAGTCTTTGGAATCTCTTTATCTTTGGTCAGGCAAATGTTTAAAGAGCAATATTATATACATCTAGGATAAGAACAATTCATTAATTTAGATGAATGAATTGTCAAAAGACTGTTGTGCCTGCAAATGTGAATAAATTGACTATCAAGTCATCATGAAATGAAAACATGAGATAATGTTCCCCTGTTTCATTTTCCTTTTTCCCAAAGACATGGGTAACAGAGATCTTTATATCCAGCATTACTTTTGGAAAAAAAATTAAAGTATCCAGTGCTTCTTATGAAGAAGGTTATTTCCCCCACTTGGTAGGAAATCTGATCCAGAGAAATTAGGGGCCATGGAGATTATGTCCTGAATCTGCAGGTCATGCTGAAAAATATAAACCAGTTTAAGTTCTGGAAAATTGAAAGTCACTCCTATTTTTAGATCAGCATCTCTTGAGGATATTCTTTAATATCAAAGGAAATTAAAATGAAATATTGTCTTTACTCTTTTAGAGCTTTTCTTTTCAAGGAAAGAAAGGGGATTTAGAGTTTTCTTTTCAAAATATGCAATTGGTCCTAACCTGACTCCTCACTTCAACAGCCTTAAATTGAGGTACAGTCTAGTAGGTGACCAGAAAAACATTTCTCTGACATCTCAGGGGTGAGTAACACCGCTAAGGAATTTAGATGTAAAGCTTTGGAGAGGGCATGGTTGGAAAAACATGGGAAAGAGGGCTCCTGAGCATTTAGACTTTTTAAATTATTCTTATTTTGAAATTAGAACCACATGGATGGTAGTTTAGAATGATTTACCTTGGCTTTTAAATGAAATTTGTGTAAAAAGGGAAATCCATTTACTTCTGCTCACCAAACTTCCAAGTGTTTCAATTTGTATAGAAATTTGTTTATGAAATAATACAGGACGAATGAATTCGCAGGTGGAATTTCTTGAAAATAATGGATAAAAACCTCCAACAGTCCACCAATGCCAGGAGATGCTTTAATAATTGGTAAATATCCTGTCTGATGCTCTGTAATGACTGAGAAAGCAAATCATGAAGGTCCTCTGTTAATTTTTGTTTCCCAAACTGTTGACAGACAAGAGAAACATGTGCTTCCTATTGTTTTCTACATCTTTAAAAACCTTTTTTGCGTAATTGTAAAAATAATGATTGTCACAAAAACAGGAAGAATAACTCTGGGATTTTATTTTATATTTTAAGAGACTATCCTAGATTTCCTAGACTCTATCAGATTCCAATTTCTGCCACCTACATTATACTTGGGAGGTCTCATTATTGCAAAAAATTGCTGTTGGGTTTTGAATTTGGTTTTTATGAATCTTTCTAATCAACTCTTTTGACTGCAAATATTAAAAGCCTTCTATATTATCAGGAAAGGGAAACCCAATGTTTTCTTTTAAGTTTAATCTTTTTGTTGGTAGCACTACCTACAAATGGATTATTATTTCTTGGTCTACCTTTCAACCTATTTCTTAATAGTTAATATGTAATGTTTATGAAATGTTGGTGATGCTTTTCTAAGCCAGATTGCTGATTAAGCAGCTTCCCCTTTCATAAACAACTTTTGGATCCTTAAACAAAACAACACAAAATAAGAACTATTAACAGGTCTGAGAAAGATGACATTGCAATCAACACCACTGATCATTAAAATAAGCCTAGCCTGAAATAGTAAAGAAATTTTCCAAATAGTGCATATTTGCAACAGAGGATAGAAGTAGCCTTAATTTTCAATCAGCAGACACTTGCCAATGGCTTGTCATTCACAAGCGACTGGAAAGAACTGAAGAACATATCATTGTTTATGAGCCTCTCAAAGTGGGACCTATAAAGTGAGGGACCTGCAACACACCTGTATGGAAAATGCAGATTCAAGGTCCCCACCCAGACCTACTGAATCTGAACATCTAGGGGAAAGAATCTGAATTTAGCCAGTTACATGAATCACAATTTTAGAACGATTAAAATAGGGGTTCATATACTTCCTATGGGGAGACAGACTTGTGGAAAAATAATAGAAATTCTTTAAAGCCAGGCAGATGAACTGGGCTATAATAAAATTCCGAAAATATTTTTTGACAGAATGAGTCAAGAAGAGAAGGAGCATGGTTCGACACAAACTCCTTCTGGGAAACATTGAAAGATGAGACTTTATCAAGAGTGTAAGCACATGATCACATAGTCAGTATTCAGCAGCATCTGAGAAGCTGAGTATTTGTAGCCCAATGAGAAAAGTCAATTTCCAAAATCATCCCAGCCAGAGTACTTACAGCAACTTCAGCCCATGCAGTTCTCCCTTCTATCAGTGATACCATCAGCCTGCTGCCTCAAGGCTAAATTCATACAACCAAAATCTCCCTCCTTCCAAGCCAAAACCTATGGAAATAAGAGTGTAGGAGAGTTGTAAAAGTAAAGCAGCTGATTGTGTATAATTTAGGCCCACAGGCAGCATGGTATAGGCAGACAGAAACTTGCATGATGGCTCACTTCTGTGATCCCAGTATTTTGGGAGACCAAGGTGGGAGGATTGCTTGAAGCCAGGAGTTCAAGACCAGCCTGTGCAATATAGTGAGATACCCCATCTCTACAAACACACACACACACACACACACCCCACATATAAATTAGCCAGGCATGCACGGTGGTGCATTCCTGCAGGAGGCTGAGGTGGGAGGATCTCTAGAACTCAGGAGTTCGAGACTGCAGTGAGCTATGATCCTGCTACTGCACTCCAGCCCGTGTGACAGAGCAAGCAAGACACTGTGCATCCACCCCCACCCCCGCCAAAGAAAAAAAGAAAGAAAAAGGAAAGAAAAACCTGATTTCTTGATTCAATGGTAGCTGTGTGACCATTGGTGCAATAATTCCTTCTGGGATTCAGCTTCATCTCCTGTAAGTCCTCTATGATTGCAGGATTTCAGATCTGCCTGTTTGATTTGCAAGTGTCAGTGTCTATCTAATTGCATGGTTGTTAGAAAAACAAAGTCTAGCATCTCACAGGCCTCAAGCCAGTATCATAATCTACTCAGAAACTGAAACCAGCACTAACTTCTCCTTCTTCTGATGGCGTGGTGGCTAAGAGAACAAGCTTAGAATCAGATAATCCACAGTGTCAGCCCAGCTGTGTCAGTCACGAGGTCTGTGACCTGGAACACACTTCTCCCAACCTCAGTTTCTTTATTGTTTAAGTTGGGATAATATTATCCACCTCACAGTGCTGGATAAAGTACTAAACAATGTAACATGTCAGCTCCATGCCTGACATATAGGAAGGGCTCAATGACAGTAGTTACTATTATTTTTTAAAACTGCGGAATCAAATTTCCAAAAGACTGCAGACACCTAGTTCTTTCACTGTGAACTCCTGTCTTTTATCTCAGAGAAGTGCCAAGTTAGAAGAGAAAGGCCACCATTGATGTTAATATCAATGTTTTAAAAACTTACTGTGTAATCCATTGTAGTGACATAGTTAGCGTATTTGATGCCTGGAGTGGATCACTTTTTAACATCCCCTCCTCTCTATGATAAAATTATTTTCAGTAATTATCACATAAGGATTAGCAATAACCATTATTTTCTGAAATTGTTCATTTTAAAAACAAATAATTAACAATTTTATTGGAAGAGCAAAGCTTAATTTTAAATATATTCAAATTCAGTAAAACATTTCATATATGAACTAAAATTTGCCCTTGCCAAACGAAAGTATTATACCTTGAAGTTCAGAATTTCCTTCTTCTAAATCTGAAACATAAAACCTCTGAGTGATTACTCAGAAATGGCAGAATTGGCGTAACTCGAGATCTTTGTGTCTTTTTTTCTACAATTACTGAGCTACCATTGTTTTTGAATCTACTGTTTAAACACAGGAAGAGATGATATCGCCAGGGCTGGATACCAATAGCTCCAGCAATTTTGAATCATTATACACTTGCTTTATATAAAACTCCTGTGACTGAGTCCACCTGTGCTGAGGAGTGGAGTGGGGAAGATACCTTGAATAGCCAGGCGTTCTTCAGATTAACTTCCTTAATAAAGAGTACAATGTTTATTAAAGGATAATAAAAAAGCAGAAGAATACAAAGCTTACATATATTCTATTAAAACTCAATAGTAACCATAATAGTTTCCTGGAGCTTAAACCAACAAAAGATTTTGGGGAGAAAGCAATTTGATCACTAGTATTATTTAGAATTGTTGGCTCATGTTGATAATAAAAAGCAAATCAACTTTTTTTTTTCGAGACAGTGTCTCACTCTGTCACCCAGGCTAGAGTGCACTGGCATGATCACGGTTCACTGCAGCCTCCATCTCCTGGGCTCAAGTCATCCTCCCACCTCAGCCTCCCATGTAGCTAGGACCACAGTCATGTACCACCACACCTGGCTAATTTTTAAAAATTTTTGTGGAGATGGGGGTCTTGCAATATTGCCCAGGCTGGTCTTGAACTTCTGGGCTCAAGCAAGCCTCCTGCCTCAGCCTCCCAAAGTGTTGAGATTACAGGTATGAGACATTGCGCTTGGCTGCAAATGAACTTTTAGTCGGCTTTATTGTTGTTTTTAAATTCTCTACAGACAAGACACACCTGGTGCATCCTCCCAGTGTCCTGCTCTCAGGCATTCTATTGTTCCAGTTATTTCCTTCGCCTGTGAATTTCCAGAATCTTCTGAATTCCCCACACTGAGTGCAGCCCTTTGTACATAGTAGGTACTTAATAACTATTTGTTGAATTAGGAATGCCAGCCATGCTACATTTTTTCATGCTCACTATTTTTTAAATGCCCAGGGGCAAGGATTTTTATCTGTGTTTTATAATCAGGCTTTAAGAAATTATATAACATGTCCAAATTCACACAGGTCCGTAGTAGTAGAGCTGGGATTCGAACCAGGGTCTCTCCGGCTCTTGTGCGTTGAGCACATGCCCATGTACACAGCTTCTCATCTGTGCCATACTGTGCTGACACTTTTGACTACCGACTTTAGAATTTATAATGCATAATTAAAGAAGTATTCTTTGTGGATACTATTGAAGCTTGTTTGCATCCTAAATGCAAGTTAGAAAAATATTTGGCACCAGTGACTGTCACATTCATTAGGCGCCTTAAACCCATCTGCAGCTCTATTGATATTCATCAGCCCTGCTAAATCATTTACACCATCAGGAAATTAGTCTAGAATGACACTCCCTTTCAGAGAAAGGAACCAGGAAAATCCAGAGAGGCAAGAAGCTGAGCCCTGATGGGAGGCGAATAATAGCAGGTAACTGCTCCAGGCCCCACTGCCAGGGGGACAAGGGAGCTGCTGTCATCCATAGGTTGAAGAAATAAAAACCCAGCCGCGGTGGGATTTTCATTCATATGGCAACACAATCCAGTGCTTGGCAAGTCACTGAGCCTTCACAGCCAACCATCTGTTTCAAAGCCTCCTGCATTTTCCCATTCATGTAGCCATTTAATCTGCCCTTGGCAGGATTGAAAATAAAATTCGGGAGACTCGCTGAGAAATGCATGCCTCAGAGAAGCCCTGACTGAGATAAACCCAGACCTAGCACACCCCGGCCACTGCAGGAAGCTGCACAAAGGCCCTTCCAGCCCACGGATCTTTTTCTAATCAGAAATTATCCCACGTGCTGTCACCAGGGGGAGCCCCCACAGGAAGCTGCTGACCTGAGAGAGCACCGCGGAGGGACTCGGCGGACCTCAGAGCTTCTGGCTCAGCCACCTTTGCTGTAGCAAACATGGAGACCAGGAGGGAGATTTAGGCCTTTTCGTTTTATGGCTAGACGTGGCACGAATATGGGAAAATGAACAGCTGAGTTATCTTACCATATCTTCTATTTAGGGGCTCAGGAGTTAAGGGAACACCAGGTTGCAAACGCATTTTATAACGTCCACTTACCAAACTTCTTTTATGTAAAAAAATTTTTTTAAAGCAATAAAATTTTCTCTAGAAATGCTCAGTCCCATGAAATTTCCTTGTAGCAGAGCTCAAACATGCCTTCTACATAATTATAAATGAAAGGATTTGATCTTTTATAAATTATCTGAAGTCACTGGGTCCAGACCCAGAGGAGCATCCAAACAACCCATGAACCTTTAAAAAACGTAAGTGTGACTCAACTGATATGAGTTGATGTCCAGGCAACTGTATTAAAAACTCATTTCAGAACAACTGCTTGAAAAGAGTCTCCATAACCCTATTTTGTCTGCCTAAACCAGCAGAGGCTTTGAATTTCAGTTTGATCGTGCCAAATAAAAGAGTTACTTGGTTCTTCTAAATAGGCTTCTACCCTGGAACCTGTGTTTCCCAGACTTGCTTGTTTTTACAGATTATCTGAACGTTGGTTCTCAAACTTGACTGCACATCAGCATCATCTGCTGCTCCTTAAAAAGGCCCAGTGCCTGGGTGCTGCCTCCAGTGACTGATTTTATCAGTCTGTGGTGGGGCCTGGGCATCAGGATATTTTAAAGCCCCACTGATGACTGTAATGTGCAGCACAGTTTGAGAACCATTAATGGAGGGGGCTGTCAGAAACACAGATGCCCAGGCCCCAAACTAGACTGACGGAATCAGTGTCTTTAAAGAGGATCCAGGGTGGCTGAATTTTTAACATGCATAGCAATGTTAAAAATGGGCCTCATGATCCGGAAAGTCTGTGAACCAAAAGAAGCTCACATTTCTATTTCACTGGAAGCTGTAGTCCTTCCCTGTCCCTGTAGCAGTGAGAGCAGTCGTTTTGCTAGAGCTGCGGTAGAGAAGGCCTGTGGTTGGTCTGGGGCCAACCTTGGGCTCCCACCCTCCCTCCTTCTGCCACCCGTCTACACACATGTGGATGTTTCTATAAATCACTTCTGATTTGTGGTTCGTATTCAGGAAGTGTTCTGTCTGCTTACCCATGTAATGATGGAGTGGAGGAAAGGTCTAATTTTGGAACGACGGTGGCTTAGGCAGCACCGTGTTCCCTGCAAGCTGAATTTCCTAAATGCACTCACTCCACCACTCCGGCGGCTGCTCACCACAATTACACAGGCAGTGTAAGGCACTCTATCCATCACAGCAAATTACTGGCATGATCCACTCAAGAATCAGGCTGGACAGCCTTGCTGATGGCAATCTTTGCAGAACCTCCTTGATAACCAAGAGGAAGGCAAGGTGGGAGACAGAGCTTTGCAGGTCAAGGCTGTTGAATCAATTAACAAGAGCTCACCTGATTCCAGTGTGGCTTCCAGTCTGACCAGGGAGATGAGATTTGTGAAAGCTGTTAGTACAGACAGTATCATACAAGAGTGTGAGTTCTTATTGCCTGGGTTTCAGTGGCACAATAAAATCAGGGAAGGAAATTAACTTTCATGGAGTGTCTTACACAGTGCTAGGCTCTAAGATACATTGTTTTATGTAATTCACTTGACAGCCCCAGGATGCATCATTACTCTCATTTTACAGATAGAAAAACGGAGGCTCATTTTTATCCAGATCACTTGGGTACATGGAGGCAGAGACACTTTCTCTGGCCCCCAAACCCTTTCCTTTCTCAGTGGCTTAGGCCAGTTGAAACCCCACAGACCTTGGCCTCTGAGTTTCCTCAGAGATCAGTTACTGGGGACCCTGGGAAGCCAGGCAGGGAAGTCTGCTTTGACAGTAATCACCTGTGAAGGAGCTGCTGTGCCACTTCTCTGCAGAGCAAGACCAGGAAATGGGACTCCACTCCCCTGCCATGAACTCAGAACTCTGGCCTTTCCTGTCTAAAGCTCCTGGTTTGGTAAACTGGTAAGAAGATGCTAGTGCTGCATCCCTGACCCAGGAGTATCTTCCAAGCTAGGAAGGGCCTTCTCTTTCTGTTGCTGGGGTCTTTACAAATCTCAGCAAACAATGTGGTAAGACTCCTGACGTCATCCTTGGGTTTCTGGGTCTGTAGTTTCTGGTAAGCACCCTGTGATTTTAACCTTTGGTAATTTGTGGGTGCTGAGGTGGCTCAGGAAACTGTAGTGAGATAAAAGACATGGGGCTTTGTTCTAGGTTGGGTTCCCCAGAGGCCCACCATGAGTCATGTATCTGGGTGCAGGGAGTTTATTTAGGAAGGCGATGCAAGGAGTATTGGTGAGAGAGTCAGAAAGTGTGACAGAGAAGGGAAGAAGAGAATCCTATAAAGGGTGTGCTCGTTGTTGGGCAGTTTCTACTGTGGGCAGTTGGGGCTCAGTTCCACTGTGGACCTGGAGAAGACAGTATAGATTATTGTACACACCTCCAATTTATCCCATCCTTACCCAGGGCTGTGAGAGCTGTGGTATTGATCCTTCAGTTCCCACCCATCATTGACTGAGAGCTGTCCCTGCAGAGAGGGAAACTAATTACCTCTATGACACAGGCTCCAAGGGCTGAGAGGCAGCTCTCAGCCTGTGAGTGGGTCCTGACCACTGAATGAACAGTAGAGGGGACACAGAAGGGCCTGAATCTACTCCAGGTTGGAGAGGCTTATGCCATTCAGTGGCTCTGATGACACTGCCTTGAGGAAATCTGTCCACATGATGTGGCCACACTGGGCTCAAGGATAGCAAGGCTAAGATGGGAGTCTGCTATGCAGAAGAAGGACAAGTAGCCACCATCAGATCTGGCCCAGGCCTCGGACTCTGAAGGGGCAAGGGTTGGGGCCATTGGAAGGGGGCAGAAACTCATCCTATGCCTAGGATTGACAGATCAAATACAGGCTGCCCAATTAAATCTGAATTTCAGATGAACAATGAGTGATTTTTAGTAAGAACAGCCCATACAATTATTTGTTGTTCATCCAAAATTCAAATTTTAATGAATATCCTATATTCTTATTTGCTAAGTCTGGCAATGCTACCCATGTCCCCTCTCTGAGATGACAGTGGGTGTGGGCAGAGGCCACTCTGGTCTCCAGCACCCCAGAGCCTTTGACTCTTCGGTAGAAGGCCAAAGGTAGCCTGAGTACATCTCCTCAGTTTTAGGTAAGGAGGGGCTGTGTCTGTGCAAAGGGAGGGGAATCAGGCTTCAAATAAGGAAACATGTTGGCCTTTGGAAACAGAGTTGCACAATCTACAAATAGCCTCTGGAGTTCATGGTGTGGCTAATGGTTGTTTTGGAATTCATATTTAACTAACACTTCTTGAATCCCTACCATGTATGACCTTCTTCCTGATCACCACGTCTCTTCATCTTCATGACCACTCCTGTTTACACCTGAGGACAATGAAGTCTTTCAGAAGACAGCTTTGTCCAAAGTGGACACATGTGAAATTGTACCCCAATTTCTGGCCACAAGTCCCAGGATCCTTTCTGTTACAGCACAGCTGCTTCTATTGAGGGTCATCTGACCCCATGCCCCACGTCCAACACTGCCGTCGCTTGTTTATGTCATGTATAAGGTAGAGGCTTGGCTCAATCAGTATGATTTTTGGTCCACATGCAAAACTGAATTACAGGCAGTTATTAGCTCACTAATGGATTGCCGTCTGGGTCATTCCACAAATATAGAATATACCTGAACTGTATTTCTCATATTAATAAACGACACACATTCCTTGAAAATACTGTTTCTGTGAGAAAATACACCCTGCATTTGAGCTGAGAATGCAGGACCAACTCGCTCCTTACATGAACCCTGTAAAAAGGAAACTTTCTCCTTTTGCAAGGCCAATCCATCCACCAATTCTTACAGGAAAGGGTTGAGGCCATGAGGCCGTGCCTGGTAAAGACTCTGGCAGGTGGGGCTGGAGGAGGAGATGCTTCCTTCTGGAGGTTGATGTGGTTTAGCTGTGTCCCCACCCAAATCTCATCTTGAATTATAGTTCCCATAATCCCCATGTGTCATGGGAGGGACCCAGTGAAAGGTAATTAAATTATGGGGATGATTACCCTTATGCTGCTCTTGTGATAGTGAATGTGTTCTCATGAGATCTGATGGTTCTATAAGGGGCTTTCCCCCCTTTTGTTCAGCACTTGTCCTTCCTGTTATGATGTGAAGGACGTATTTGCTTCCCCTTCTGCCATGACTGTAAGTTTCCTGAGGCTTCCCAGGCCATACTGAACTGTGAGTCAATTAAAACTCTTTCTTTTATAAATTACCCAGTCTTGGATATGTCTTTATCAGCCGCATGAGAACTGAGTAATATAGAGGTGGAGGCCCCAAGCATGAGCGGATGTGAGGCAGTGGCACAGGCAGGAGAGTTGGAGACTCTAGACATGGCGCCTGGATCATGAGAGGAGCTGGGGGAACCACAGACCTAAGGAGGAAGTCATCACTGTGGGCTTTGGTCTTGTAACCTGGAAACTTCAGAGGCAAAAGAGGAAAAAGGAGAGAGGGCTGAGACAGATGAGGGGCCCTCTAGTGACAGTTGTTCTGGCTAAGAGCAGAGAGACAGACATTTCTAGAAAGAAAAGAGGGGGCCAGTGGCCCCAGGGAAGTCCTCTGTATGTGCAGCAGCAGCCTGACCCAGTGAAGAAGTGGGTACGTTGGTTAGGAGAAGCCGCAGCCATTTTATGGTTCATCCCCACGCTAGTGTTATTTGCCTAGAAATTTCCATGCCTGGATATACTTCATATTGAGGGTTGTTCCTGAATCCTGGATAAATTGATGAGCTCAAGGAGTCTGATGTCAAAAAATTTTTGCAACCATTTCTATGACCCTAAACTAAATTCTGAAATTAACCAACCAGTCAATGATGCAGTGCCTAATGGGGACGGGGCAGCCCTGTGTCAGGTATTGATGAATTCAGAGAGTCACTTTACATTAGAGAAGCATGAGTCATAAGCTCAGCCTTCCAAGAAGGTCTGTGAAGGGGGAGATTGGAGAGGGTGAATGTAATTATCTAATGCAATGGCAACCTCAATAAAGGATGGCAAGGGGATGGGCAATAAAAGGAAAGTACTGGAGCATCTGATTAGGACCCCAAATACAAAAACAACGGTGAGGATTCTCAAGAGAGTAGAGACAACACTTCCTTCTGGGGGATATGCAGCAAATAACCCCCATTCCTCTCTCACACTCTCCTCTGAAGACTACCATGAACCCATGACAAAAGAAGACTTGCAGAACTTTAAATCCAAAATCAGGTTTGCACAAAGGACAGACACTGGCTTAAAGTCATGGGATGAAGGGGCCAAAAATTTAGCTTTGACCAGTTAGGTAAAATATTTATCCTGAAGGAAAAAAATAGTACCAGATGTCTTTCCTGCTAGAGAATAATCCAGGTAAGGCTAGTGACAGCTTCTTGTTCCATAATGGCATCCCAGAGGGAAAAAGAAAAATGAAAGGAAGCTCTCTTAATCTTGGCACCGTCTCAGATCTGATACTTGGAAAACAGGTTTGTTTTAAAAAGCAGATCAGCAGCCCCAAAGGAGCATGCATAACAGGAGCCTCCAGCTCTGCTCAGGGCCCAGCTGCTCTTGGGCAGGCTGACATGGCTTCTCTTCTGCCAGTGTCAGGCCAGGGCACGCTCCTTCCCCTCTGGTGCTACAAGGAGCACAATGCACCCCAAGGGAGAAAATAATCAGCTCACAGGGCAGGAGTCTCTATTTCTGCAGCCATCACTTAGGCCTGTTGAGGGCTCAGTGGGTAGACCCCATTTCCAGTACAGCACAGGCCATGAAGCTAAAGAGCTGCTGCAAAGTCAGATGGGAAGAACTGTAGGACATTGTCCCCACCACTTCACCTGTGGGGTCAGGCAGGACCTCAGATCTTCGGCAAATAATGTGGGCTGCGGAAGACCCGTGGCTATTTTGTGGAAGGGTGAATTTGAATCACCCTCACAGAGAGGCAGAAATGAGTTCTTTGTTAGTGAGTGGGCCTGCCTGGCTGCCCAGCAGTGTTCTCTCTTCGGTGTAAGGTGGGCTATATCTAAATGTAGATTTAGAAACATACCATATTCTGAGAAAGTGTCATTCAGGGTAGTGTCCATTCCAACATTTCTTACAGATTGTAAGACTGAGCCCCTTGTCCCAGCATTTTAGAAGGAGCCAGTTAAGGTTGAGGGGCCACAGAAACCTCTGCTGTTAGCCCCTGTAAAAATTCCACATAGTTATGTAAATCAAATAAGACAGAGATTTTAAAAAATGATTTCTTTTTTTGATAAAGATGTTTATGATGATCATTGTCCTTGAAAATAAATTTCCAAAAAGTCATGGGGCTTGTTTTCTCTGTACTTTAGCATCAAGCAGAGAGAAAAGACAACTGACCAACAGCTACCCTCTGGGATCTGGCCTGTGCCACCCAGTTGCCAGGAAGCCTGTGCCATCCAGACCCACATGTGCTGAGGGTGGCTCCTGGCACAGTGGCACCCCATCCTCGCCATTCACGTTTTTCTTACACACAGTCCCAAATCTGTTCTCCTAGCTTATCAGTTTGGGAATAAAACTAAAATTGACATGACTATGCCTGGCCCTTGCCTTTTCTAACACTGGAAAAGAGTTTTGGTGGTAAGAGGGCCCCATCATTGTGCAGACAAGGAAAGGAAAAAGAGGGAGGCGAGATGGCTTGCCCAGTGGCACTGCAGGAGTCAGCAGAGCCTGGGAGCCTTAGAAGCTTGCTGACAATTCTTCTACCCAAGCATTGTGATGGATCCTTTCACAAAGACTCACATTTGTAATATCAGCACTTTAGGAGGCCAAGGCACATGGATCACCTGAGGTCCAGAGTTCAAGATCAGCCTGGCCAACATGGTGAAACCCCTTCTCTACTAAAAATACAAAAATTAGCTGAACGTGGTCGTGGGCACCTGAAATCGCAGCTACTTAGGAGGCTGAGGCAGGAGAATTGCTTGAACCTGGGAAGTGCAGATTGCAGTGAGCTGAGATCATGCCATTGAACTCCAGGCTGGGTGACAGAGCAAGAGTCCATCTCAAGAGAAAGAAAAAAAAAAAGACTTACCTCCCTCTCTCACAACTCCTGTCTCCTTTTGGGGCTAAGAAAAACACCAGCACTCTGTTTGTAACAGGATGAAGGTAAATGGGAGAGGAGGTGACTTTGGGACTGGCCTTCTATGAAGCCACGGTAGCGTCATTCCCTCCTGAGGAGACTTTTCCAGGCAGCCACATCTCAGGCGGCACCCACCAATTTCAATCCCAGAAAAAGGAGGCAAGGGAGTCTCTGAGACAGGCTGTCCTTAGACCAGGAGCTAAGGTCAGTGGTGCTCTGCAAACCTTCATCTGAACTTTGTCTCAGGTTTCCTTTTAAGCTCCAGGAAAGATTAGAAGTCACAATCTTAGAAAAAATGGACTTGGGTTTTCATTAAAGTTTTCCTGCATGGGGCATTGGGCAATGGATATGTGAGTTTAGCTTCTGGCAATGGCGACTCCCATTGCTCTGTTTGAATAGAAGCCACCCTCCAGAGGAGAAAGAACAGGTAGTAATGGTGTCTGGATTTCTGAGTCACCTTGGTCAGGATACACCAGGTCAAAGTGCTTACTATTTGGTCATTTGGATGTTTAACTGCCACCGGGCTGGTCTCCCTTGCCTTGATTTTCCCCCGTCTGTCTTTTCTTTACCCAGAGGAAATACCTATTCCTTATCTTACCCTAATCAATAAATGTCTCTGGTGGGTGGCCACTGCTCATCCTTTCAAACGCCTCACCTCAGAGTTGCAGATCCTCCAGCCCACTGGCTCACTGCTCCCTTCACAAGCCTGCTCTTCTGCGAAGCCACATCTCTAAGAGCAACCTAAACTTAACCTTTCTCGTTCAGCTTTCCCACCCGTTGACTTTATTTCAGAGTAGCTCCCTCACCTAGAATACCACCCTGCTCTTGCTACAAATCTCTATCTTCCAAAATCCAGCCATCCAAACTCACCCCTAATGTCACCCGAAGTCTAACATGGTCATTATCTCAATGGTGATGATGAGGAGGAGGATGTTGGTGCATAGCATGGATTATTATGTACCAGGTCATGTGTTAAATGTATGGGGTTTACCTCAAAATCACAGTACAACGTGTAGGTGGTGTTATTATCTCCATTTGACAAAGGAAAAAAAACAACCAATGCACAAAGAGGTGACATGACACTTCACTCCACCATGTATTGTGGTAAGTCATATTCACTTTGCATCTTCCCTTCTAGGGGAGCAGGAGTGGGGTCCTAGGCCTCTTCTTTTGTACCCTCTGCTCCCTGCAGTGCCTGACACATGGTACCTACTGAATATATTGGTTGTCACTTCAGAAGGGCACAATAATTCAGCTGCTTATTATGTTTTCTTGCAATTGGCTAGTTTCTCATTCGGTGACTTGGTTTTACATTTCAGAGATCAAGTCTAGGGTAGACAGAAGAGGGTCATCTACTGCAGCAGAAGGAAGCATCATGTAGTTTCCTGAGGGAGACAGGGAGGAAGGTGGGGGAAACCCTTTCTTCTTCTGTGGGATGGGGCCACGTGTGACCCAGGGCAGTGTATCACTGAATGGCTCCAGTTCTTCAAGCCTGGACAGGACTGACCACAGTTCTGATGGGAGTGGATGGGTAGGGGAGGGTTAAGAGGAAGAAAACAAGAGGTTTGGAACTGGCAACTCTGTGTGTCTGTGTGTGTGTGCACGTGTGTGTGTGTGCTGTATCATGGCATGAACACTAGAGACTCAGGGCTGATTAACTTCACCGGTCATATACCAGAGAGGGGAAAGGCCAATCTCTCTGTGCCCCAGTGCTTTTGTCTCTGGTGGGGGGTACAGGGGCCATGGCTTCCCCTGTGGAGCCCAGGCCTCCTGTGCTAGCTGGCAGTGGAATCTGCATTTCCAGGATCACAGATACCCAGACTCAAGCTTGGTGTTGCCACTTATAAGCCAAGTGCCCTCTGGCAAGGAATGCACTGGTTCTGAGCCCATTTCCACCTGTGTTAATGCTGGGTAACATACCTATATTTCAGGGTTGGTGTCAGGGCTGGATGAGGCAGTGTACACAGACCATGGGCGTGGGGCCCAGGCTGTGGCACAATGAAGAAGAAGGTAGAGCTTCATCTCAGGTCCCACGGCCCATTTGAACTCACGTGGACACTGCTTTATGCACACGTGATGCTTCTCTGTTATGAAGGCCTCAGTCCCTGGGACCCCTCAGGCCCCGCTTTCCCCAGCAAGTGTTCCTTCTGCTCCAGGAGAAGCCTGCCTTCAGGGGGATCAAAACCACATTGTATGCCCACTGGATTGTCCTTTGCATGGCTTTAAGAAGCAGAATTCTACCCTGTTTCTGATACCCCATAATAAGAAATGATATTGTTTGATGCTGCTTTGATTTAATGGGTCTTTAGTATGCATGACCTAGAATTTTGGAGACCATGACTATAATTTGGGGCTTGTAGTTAAGTACAGGTCAGAGGCTGAACATAATTCACCACTGCTGTGTGTCCTTGGGTCTTCCATGTGTCCCCCTTCATTCTTTGATGAAGATTGCTTTAGGATATTCTATTTCCTTCCTTATCTCCATGCCCATCTTCTGAATTCAGGCAAAGAATAATTCCACTTTAAAAGTTGGTCTAAGAAGCTCTAGGTTGATCGGTTGCTTTGAGCTCACCTAAACCCAAAGCCTCACTCTATGGATGAGGAAAATGGAGGTTGAAAGAGATTAAGTAACATGTGCAGGTAATTACAGAGGTGAGTGGCAGATCCAGAGGAGTAAACAGGCCCCAGTGTTCCCAGAGTAGAGTGTTTTTCAGCTCATGTTGCTCTCAGCCTGAGTCCATGGGATGTTTCCTGTGCCTTTATACTTTCTATACAATTATTTATTCAATGTTTTTCTTCAAATTGACTCATATTTTTATTTTAATAAATTTATCTTAAAGGGAAATTTTATATCATGACTTTACGAAAAGACAGTATCGTTTGCCACTAATAGGAAGTTATAACTAAAGACAATGCAAAATAGTATATGAGATTATAACTGTATATTGTTGCCTGGTCAAAGAAAACATACTGGAAATTCGTTCTCTTTTATTAGAAAGGAGGATTGGCAAGTTTCAGGGGTGTTAAGACCTAGAAGACTAAACCAAAACTGATTCTGGACCTGATTCCAATGCCGTCTAATGTCATCTTTATATTCATGAGAAGAATTTTTCTCCAGTACCATCAGTCATATAATTCTCACACTTGGAGACCACTACAGGGAACAGTGTAGCCACATCAGATCCCCTTGTTTCTTTAGTGGTCAGCAGACTCCTCACCTTTCCTTGCCCAGCAAGCTCCATCAAGAATATTAAACTTAAAAACACTTCCTAGATGTTTAGTGACAAAATGCCCAATGAACGCCTGACTTCCCTTCGTTTTCATATGTTGAGGAATACATGTTGAATTTAGGCATACATTTTCATAAATTTTCTTATGGACTATTTTGTTCACCTCAGAAACAATGTCAAGATAATTCAATTTTAAATAATAAGTCAGGGAAGTTGATCTCAGCAGTGGAAAATGCTGTGATTTAAATTGCCAATATACAAATACTTATAGTTCTTGAATACCACTGCCAACTGTGCCTGCCGGAAGTTAAATTCTCAATAGCTTGCTCTGATTGATGCAGGCATTAGTCATTAAAAAAAAAAAAAAATGTTGAACTAAGTAATTTGCATCCAAAGGATGACATCAGTAACACCATGAACTTGTTGTTCTAGAAACTGACCACTAGATGGCGAACTTGCAATTCAAAAATAAAATAACTCAGCCTCTGCGGTACAAGCATTTTACCAAATGATCTATTGTACTTACAAACCTGCATCTACACAGCGAGAAGGTACTACTTGTCCTGAAGATGGTATTCTTTTCTTTTCTACCAGACTTTGATATTTCTCTCCCTCTTTCCTCAGGACAGGTCACTTCTCCCCACAGTCAGTGTTTCTGTGTGAGTTCACCTTTAAAACTTTTGAGTGTATCATTATTGTATTCCCAGCCCTGTGACTGAGTAGGAAAACGTGTTCCTTAAGATGTGGTCTCTTTCTTCCCCCTGCCTTGACACTACTCACTCCTGAGCACGAGGGCTTCACATCATCAAGCCTCATTCCTGAATGCGAATCCAGTGCAGCCTGCAAAACCACCCTGATTTGTGGGAAATTTTTTCTTCTCTGTGAATCACACACCAACTTTATTCTCCTCTATAATGACAGCAATAAATCCTCTTTAAAGTTTCTTTTTAAAAGAAATTTCTTATCAATGGAGTGATTGTTCTTGTACCAACTCTTTAAATATGGCTATAATGAGATATATGAGCCTAGTTCTCAGAGTGAGGACAGGAAGTAGGAGTGACACCTTTGTGCAGCAGGGTCTAAAACAATAGAATACATTGAGATCATTGCAGCAAATCAGTTGGTTTATTTGGAAGTTCTAATTTAGAGCTGTCTCTTTCCCCCATGGCTAATGGTGTGTATGAGCACATGTGCATGTATGTATGTGTGTGCTTGTGTATGTGTATTGGTCCATAAGGGAGGAGAGCAGAAGAACTGAAACATTTACTTATTTTCTTTCTATATAAATAGGTACATCAACAAAATCAAGCACAAAAGAGATTCTTTGTGGCTGGGGTTTCCTGGCTGCAGCCCCAGAACCTAAGAACCCAAAGCTCTGTTCCCAAGTGGACTCTCCTAATTTGCTAAATAACCTTGGGCAAGTCACTTAACCTTCCCAAACCTCAGCTTCTCCATCTATAAAGGAGGA
This sequence comes from Sapajus apella, assembly GCF_009761245.1. Classification (NCBI taxonomy): domain Eukaryota; kingdom Metazoa; phylum Chordata; class Mammalia; order Primates; family Cebidae; genus Sapajus; species Sapajus apella. Next base: position 11,075,326 of record NW_022436944.1, on the reverse strand, counting down.
TGCAGAGCACTGTCTCTTCCCAGTTTCCCTGGGAAGTTGTGAGGATTAATGATGACAGAAAGGCAGTCAAAGGTCTAGAATTTCTTTAAGAAAGGTGCTGCTTCCCCTTGGATGAGAGTCCTAAAAATAAATAGCATAAAAACACCAGCAGTCCAGGCCAAAGTCGCAGGGGCTCTGTGCCCTGTGGTTTCCACATTTTCTGTTCCTCAAAGAGGGTTGGTGGGGACCAAACAAAACAAAACACGTAATAAAGCCTTTGTTTGACAAAATTCTCACTGGATTTTTATCTGATCACTCTGTGTCTATAGATGAAATGATTTCTAAACGTCCTGAAAGAACTGAAAGGAAAAAATGTCTCTGCCCAAAGACGCCAGACATTCCTGCCTAACCCTTCATCGCATAGAGAGGAAAGAACTCCTCTGACAATTAGCCTTCTATTTTGGTGACAGTAATTATCACCATTAGAGGCTTTGCTTTTGCTCTTATGATGAAATATATATTCATGCTGCAGAGGCCCCAATCTGAGGACTATTTGGGCAGAACCCAAAATGCAAGGGAAGGATCGATTTTAACCTATTTTAAAACATTTGATCTGATTTGATATTTCTAGTTTTCAACGGCTTACAGCAAATAGATGAAAATAAATGTCTTGTCACATGTTGTGCTGTGGACTATGCCTTTTGGTTTTCAAAGACTCCTGAAAACAGGAGGAGAATCCTCTATTAGCTGTGTCTGATGCCTCAGGATTTTCCAGCTGTCATTGTTCAAAGGTCTATTTTTTGGAGCCTGGTGGAGTGACCAAGTGGATTATTTACTCTAAAATTCTGTAAGTGATCTGTTTCTGAGTCTTTTGGCTAGAATAATAAAAAGGGCTGGGGCAGAGAGGGAAGCAGCAAGTCCACACAGTGTTTGTGGGTGTATATGCATTCTTGTGTATATTTTCAGGACAGACATCTAATTCTGATTATTTGGAGAGGAGGAAGAACAATGAATAAGCATGGGTCATGCTGCTGCTAGCTTCCTTTTATGGAGTCTAATTCTTACAGTGGCCCACTGCCTTGAGTAAGGCTTTGCTCTCTAAATAATTAATTTGCCTTTATGCAAACGTATTTGCCTCTTACAAATCCTAACACACACCACTGAGGACCCAGGCTCAGCAAACCCACTTTCAAGCACGTAAATAATTGTCTTCGAATACTTAACAATTAATCTTGGTAAAAGGAGAGCTAAACATCAGTATACTCTATTAATTTAAAACAGATATTAGCTGCTTGGTGTTAGAAAAGGTTATAAACCTATATACCGTTGTAAACCTACATGGTCAGTAAGTTTAGTTAGCTGGAATATGTTAAGTAGTACAAAGGGATAGTTTTGATGTAAATATTCAAACCATTTGCTTCAATCTATTTCACAAGTATTTGTGCAAACTGATATTTTTTTTTTTAATGAAGGCCCTGAAATCAAGAGGAGCTGGGCTTGAGAGTATAAATTACTTAATAGGGTTCCTCACTCCACCTGTAGCAAAACTCAACACACATAGTCTATGACAATGGATGAGCAGCATATTCTTAGAATTTGAGTGTGAAATACACATAAGTAAAATCCCAACCACTGGGATGCCAGATTCATGGTAGGGAGGGATTTTTGTAAAAAAATATGCTAAGACGGGCCAGGTGCGGTGGCTCACGCCTATAATCCCAGCTGCTCAGGTGACCGAGGCATAATAATTGCTTGAACCTAGGAGGCCGAGGCTGCAGTGAACCATGATCATGCCGCTGTACTCCAGCCTGGAAGACAAAGTGAGATTTCATCTCAAAAAAAAAAAAAAAAAAAAAAAAAGAGATATATGTAGTGACCAGCCTGGCCAACTTAGCAAAACCCCATCTCTACTAAAAATACAAAAAGTTAGCCAGGCATGGTGGCACATGCCTGTAGTCCCAGCTATTCAGGAGGCTGAGGCAGTAGAATTGCTTGAACCTGGGAAGCAGAGGTTGCAGTGAGCAGAGATCATGCGACTACACTCCAACCTGGGCAGCAGAGGGATACTCCATTGTCTCCCCTGTTGAGAGAGACATGGAACAGATTCTCCCTCAGAGCTTCAAGAGAAACCAACACTGCCCACATCTTGATTTTGAACTTCTGGTGTCCTAGACTGTGAAACAATAAATTTCTGTCATTTAAGTCACCCAGTTTGTGGTATTTGTTGTTACATCAGCCCTAGCGAACTAACACACAAGGGTGCTATGATATTACCTCTATTTCACATACGGAAACTTGCCCAACATCTAGTTAGTCAGTGATGGGTGCTGGATTCAAACTCAGGCCTGATGCCAAGGTCTACATGCTTTTGGCAACACTTTCCAGATCACCGTGCACATGATGTTGCAAATTTGATCCCTTCACTCTTAGTCTAAGTTCTATGGGAACAAACGTTATGGCCTCATGTCTGTAGAATGGAGAGACCACATTGTAACACACTAACCTGATCTCTCTCTCCCTCTCTCTCTCTCTCTCACACACACACACACACACACACACACACACATATTTAGAGAGAGAGAGAGAGAGAAATCCTTAGTTTCTAAGCCTCGTCTGTCTCTACCACCACCCTCCTCAGGTTACAATGTGAAAATACTGTGCCCACCCTCATCACTTTACAGCGAGGGGACAGAAGCCTGGTTGGGGTTCTCTGACCATCGTTCCCATTTCCACCCCTGCTCTGCTTTCAGATACTCCTCATTCCCTTTCAACTCAGCCAACAGAGCTTGGGATAGAGGAGGACAGAGCAAGAGGGCCCTCCTACACAGGGGGTTATGAAGTTTCCCTCCAACCCCAGGGTCCCTGAGCCATGAAGCCCTAATGTCTCCCTGTTATCCTCATAAAACTGACTCATTCACACTAACTCCTCTGTCTGAAGCTTGACTTCAACATCAGCTGACATGCTCTTAATCCTCGCTGATTTTCTGACATCTTGGGGTTTAGCTTTGTCCTAACCTTGTTCCCCCAGCTCAAGTTTGAGTTTACAAACTTGTGCAGCTGACCGAGCCCAGTCCCTCCCACAGGCTGTCAAACATCTGGCACTGGAGCTGTCTCTCTATAGGCCCGTGTCCCCAAAGCTGCATGGCTGCTTGTGAATTCTACTCGAAAAGAAACTTTCTTCCTGGACTCACAAAGGCAGTGATGCCTCTGCATCCCTCACTTTTGTGTGTGTGTGGTGGTGGATTTGGTCATTTCTGCACCTGTTTTGTGATTGTTGATATTGTTCTTATTAACTGAAATCCTAGAAGAATGGGTACCAGGTAGGTTCACTAGATTTATCCTTTGAAAAAACCCACATAGACTTTTGTTCTGCAGAACTTCCTTTCTGCCACTAGACTTAATTCTTAAGGATAGGGATGCGGCATCAGGGTAAACAGTGACATAAACAAAACTTCTCGTGTTGGGCACATTTCCTCAGCCTCCAAGATTTTTCAACAGGCCAGCTTTCGGGAAACGATCTTGTTAAAATTCTTGGTAAACTCACCACTATCTTAAATTGCTTTTAGCTGGTTTCTATCAAGATCAGGGCAAGCAGAGAGGCAGAATAAATTTCCCCTGGATGAGCTGTATCCTAAAGTGGTACTCCCAGCCAGAGTAAGGAACAAGCAGGGAGAGCCAGGAATCATCAGCACTGATGAATATTGATTATGTACATACCTGGTGCTGGACAGCTGAGGAACAGGAGTGATGATCAGAAATCAAGGGATAGGGGATTTTGGAAGCATTATAAATGGTTGTGTTAAAATGAGGTAGCTCATGAGCCTGCAAATAAAGTATCAAAAAAGGAGAAGGCGGGTGGACTCTCCTAGGACCATAGTGTGAAGGTATCCTTGAAATAATTGAATTGATGAAGGAAGGAAAGAGTTGAAGACTATGTAAAAAGAGTATTAGCTGTTGGTTTGCCTACTGTAGATAGAGCACTTTTTTGGCTATTTATTTCCTTGACTTTTTTTTTTTTTTTTGCCAGATTGTGTGTTTGAAATTTTCTTTTTTGATCTTTAAATAGTCCTGGGGGAAATACTTATAAGGCAGACAAGATGTTTGCAAACTTTTGTGTGTTTCATTAAAAGGTAAATATTACAGAGGAGGTTGTAGACCAGATCAGTTGCTGTAGTGTAATTAGCTAAGCAAATCTACCCTTTCCTTTCCCATGATTACAGTGAGGTCATTCACCTTAGTTTGTCTATCAGTAAATTGCGGATGCTACATTTTACCAACTAGCTGACTTGGTATTTCAAAGGATTTTAAGCATCTCTAAAACTATAATAAGATTTATAGCTCTGTACATTTTGTGCAGTGATAGAAAGTTACTGCTCTATGTCATCATTATTCTGAAATCTTCAGGTATTTGCAATAATTTAAGACCATGACAATGAAGGATTTAGCCAAAGAATCTGGCATATTGCTCTTTTCTTATTCTGGGTAAGGTTTTGAATTAATGCAATTGAAATTTTAAGAAATAGAGCTTATATTTTCTCAATATCAAGTGCAATTATTAAATTTTTATACTTCTGCTGTATTTCTTAACCCTTTATAAGCATTTAAAAACATGCTTTTTCTATTATTTTTCCTAAATAGGTTTTTGTGGCTATTAGTAAAGCCCCATTGGTCTCATTGGCCAGCTGCCATTCAATATTTACCAATAAGTAGGCAGGCATGAAAGGCCAGATTTGTTTACATGACAGTGATTGTCTCTGTGAGAAGCATTTGTAGCACATTGTTTTTAAAGGCAGCTTTACTTCCACTCGAAGGAATAGCTGAGTCTCAGACATTTCTTTAAATTTTACTGTAGTTTTCTATTACATTCCTAAATAAGATGAAAAATACTTAGGTAATCCACAGATTTCTAATAAAATAATAGTTTATGTCTATAATTGGGAAACACAATCTCATAGTTATGCTGACTACTGAAGAGGCCAAAGAAGCACTTTTTAAAAGCAGCATGTTCTCAGAGGAAGGGAAATAGCATTTTGTGAACACCTACTATGAGCCAGGCACCGTGCTAAATGCTTCTCTAAATTGTCAAATAAAATATTAGTTATCAGGTCATGGCATGGCGTAGTGGGTCAAATTGTGTCTCTGCCCCCAAAGATGCGTTTAAGTCCTAACCCAAATGTAACCTTATTTGGAAATAAGGTTTTTTGCAGATTTAATTGAGTTAAGATGAGGCCCTACTGAATCAGCACGAGCCCTGAATTCAGTGACTGGTATCCTTATAAGAGAAAGGTGAAGGAGTCTGGACATAGAGATACATAGGGAAGAAGGTCATGTGATGAGAGAGGTGAATGGAGTAGTGCAGACACAAGCCAAGGGATGCCAAAGATTGCCTGCCACCACCAAGACCTAGGAGAGGGGCATGAACAGATTCTCCCTCAGAGCCTCCAACCCTGTCCACATCTTGATTTTGAACTTCTGGCCTCCTGAACTGTGAAAGAATAAATTTCTGTCATTTAAATCACCCAGTTTGTGGTACTTATTGTTACATCAGCCCTAGTGAACTAACACGCAAGGGTGCTATGATATTACCTCTATTTCACATGCAAGAAACTTGCCCAGCATTATCTAGTTAGTTGGTGATGGGTGCTGGATTCAAACTCAGGCCTGACACCAAGGTCTACATGCTTTTGGCAACACTTGCCAAAAAATCACTGTGCACACAATGTTGCAGATTTGATTCCTTCACTCTTCAGTCTAAGTTCTATGGGAACAAACATTATGTCCTCATGTCTATAGGCTGGAGAGATCATGCTATACATGCTGACGTGCTTTTAGTACTTTTAGTAACGAAGACTCCATAGGCTAAAGCCAGCTCCTGGTATATCAGAGTGTCCCTTATGACAGCAAACTGATGTGAAATTATGCATGAAGTGGTTAAATATTTGAAACATACTAACTAGATTAATTGAGTTTTCCATCTTTGATGAGACCTATAAAGATGTTTGCTGTTGTCACTAACACTAATTCCTACTGAGTTCCTAGGACAAATGGCAGATCCAGGGAAAATTACTCTTACTTTCAGATGTTGGTTGTTTTGCTTTTCAGTTTATACTGCCTTCCCCAAAAGATTTAATTTTTGTTTCCTAAAACCCACATAAAAATTTAAAATTCAGTTAAGGGTTCTGTAACCTATGCATAATATTAGTTTATTTGGAAGCATCTATCCTTGAAATAATAAATCAAATGTGGATCTTTTGGTGTTATTAACTTTTCTGCATTTGAATAAATTCAGAACATTTGATCTTGACAAATAAGGAATAGCTTCTGTTCCAGGAATCCTTGCTAGAGGTGGTTGTTTTTCTTCCAAATGAGTTGACTATAGTACAAGGAACCCAGGCCAGGTTGTGAGTAAAACACAAGTCGACTTCGGTGCTGGTGGAGAAGGAAGAGGAGGACCTGGCCCAGAAGACCTCTCAGGGCTGTGGTCCCCTCCCCTTGGGCAGGGGACAAGTCATGCTGATGGTGTAAGATGGTAAAAGGGATGGAGCCCTCCTGAAAGCTCTGTGAACTCCAAGATGACCAGGTCCTTTCTTGCCCAACAGTGAGGCTCAGCAGGAAGCAGGATGCTCAATCCAAATAAACACCAATCCTTGGCCGGGCGTGGTGGCTCAAGCCTGTAATCCTAGCACTTTGGGAGGCCGAGGTGGGTGGATCACGAGGTCAAGAGATCGAGAACATCCTGGTCAACATGGTGAAACCCCGTCTCTACTAAAAATACAAAAAATTAGCTGGGCATGGTGGTGCGTGCCTGTAATCCCAGCTACTCAGGAGACTGGAGATTACAGGAGAATTGCCTGAACCCAGGAGGCGGAGGTTGCGGTGAGCCGAGGTCGCGCCATTGCACTCCAGCCTGGGTAACATGAGTGAAACTCCGTCTCAAAAAAAAGAAAAAAAAAAACAAAACACCCAATCCTTTAAAAACTTATAGAAAAAGCCGTTCATATGTTCACTTTTCAAACACGACATTGGCTGCTAGCTTCAAACTGGTGTATTACGGTCAGGTCCTATCAATAAGCTGCATCTTTCAGGTCGTAACCATCAGTGACTTTAGGAGACAGGCAGGCTATCAGAAAAAAAAAAAAAGTCTTGGAATAGAGTAGCACTTGCTTGGAGAACCTCAGGCTCCACAGAAAGGGTTTCATGGGGACCTTACCAGAACAATGGCAGTATTGAATTTTGAATGTTTTATTTTCCGATCTCAACTCATCCTTGTGTGTACTGTAGAATATCTACCAGCCACACATTTGACTACACAGTGTCTCCTTTCAGACAGCTTGGCCTAGAGCGTCATCATGTTTCTCCTACTCACCCCCCAGTTCCAGCTAAGAGGGCAGGAAGGTGTATCCTGGCCTTTTCTTCAGCAGTCTGTGGACTAATCTTTGACATTGTGAGCAGAGTGTCACTGAAGCATTGCTATAGATCAGGGATATACTCTATGAGGGGAAAGGTAGGCGTGGTAATATGAGTCCCCAGGAAGAGGGGCTTCAGAGCACCGTGGAACCTTGGGATGGCATAAGTGAACTTGCGAATGTTCCAGGATGCTCCAGGTGCTTCTGATTGCTTTTCCCTCTCCCACTAGCAGAAAAACGCATCTGCAGGTAAACAAACCCTAGCCTCTTAGTACCCATATAGCGCAAACAAAAAAAAATGGAAGAATAATAAGTCCTTTTTTGGTCAGTATTTTCTTCTTTCACCATTTTGAGGTAAATAGTGGGCAAACAAATGGTTTGCTTACAGATGCACAAGTATTTCCAAGCGCAATGAGAGGCCAATGTTGTCTGTTCTATTTTCCTCTTCTTGAGTGTTTATATTCTCTTTATTAGATCATTCTCCCACCCACTTGATTCTTGTCTTGTTTCTTTGATTTAGAAAATTGTTTTTGAACTTTTAGACAAGTACAGAGAATAATGAAACACCTTTACCCATTTTCAAGAATTAATAAATATTTACATTTTGATGTATTTCCTTCAGATCTTCTTTTAAAAAGCTTTGTTGAGGTAAAATTTATATGCTCTACAGTTCACCTATTTATAATGTACAACTCATAGTTTTTGGTATAATATATTCTTTTAAAAAATTATGGTAAAATATATATGACATAAAATTTGCCATTTTAACCATTTTAAGTTACAGTTCAGTGTTATTAATTACTTTCATAATATTATGCAACTACCACCACTATGGTTTTCACCACTAAAATTTGGTCATCACCCTAAACAGAAACTTCATAACCACTGAACAAGTTCTCACTCTCCCTTTCCTTTGACCTTGGTAATTGCTAATATATTTTCTGTTTCTATGAATTTGCTTGTTCTAGACATTTCATGTAAGTAGTATCATACAATATTTGTTATTTTCTATCTGGCTTATTTCACTTAGCAAAATGTTTCCAAGTTTCATCCATATCACAACATGTGTCAGAGCTGCATTTATTTTTATGGCTACGTAATAGTGTATTGCATGTATATATCACATTTGAAAAATCCGTTCATCAACTGGTGGACACTTGGGTTGCTTCTATCTTTCGCTATTGTGAATAATCTTGTAATGAACATTGGCATATAGGTATCTGTTCGAGTCCCTGCTTTCAATTCCATTAGGTACATAATTAGATGTGGAATGGCTGGGTCATGTATAACTCTGTTTAGCTTTTTGAGGAACTGCCAAACTGTCTTTCATAACAGATGTACTATTTTCCCACAAGCAGGATACGAGAGTTCCAATTTCGCCACATCTTTGACAACACATATTTTCTGTTTTTTGATTTTGGTTTTGGTTGTTGTTGTTCTTGTTAATGTTTTTTGAATAGCCATTTTAGTTGGTGTGAGTGAAGTATCTCATTGTGATCTTGATTTGCATTTCCTAATGACTAATGATACTGAGCATCTTTTTATGGTTTATTGGTTGTTTGTATATCTTCTATGTTGAAATGTCTATTCAAATTCTTTTCCTTTATTTAAAAAAATTGGTTGTCTTTTGTTGTTGCATTACAGGCATTCTTTACATGTTCTGAAAGCTAAACCCTTATCAGAAACATAGTTTCCAAATATTTTATCCCACTCTTTTGGTTATCTTTTCTTTTTCTTGATAATGTCCTTTGATCTTCAAGAGTTTTAAATTTTAATGAAGTCTACTTTATCTATTTTTCCTTTTGTCGTTCTTGCTTTTGGTGTCCAGATCTCCAGATCTTTATTTTTTTTAAGATGAGAAATAAAACACAGCTTGTAAAGATGTTGTTCCCTCTGGATTCTTCCCCAATGTAGTTCCCCTCTCTCCACAGAGGCTACCATTATCAAGAATTTGGTGGAACATTTCCTACCCATATTTTTATATCATTGATACTTATATATACACTAATCACAAATAACATTTTGGTACACTTTTAAAATTGTACATAAATTTTATCGTTTTTCTTTCTGCACTTTTTTGAGCCCATATTTGAGATCTATTCATGTTGATCAACATTGACTTATTTTATTCATTTTTGTTGTTATATGTAGTTGATCAAATGATTAGGAGGTCATATTCAAAATATTTAACAACTGGCATGGCTCTGGAACTGACCAACACACATAGGTGCTCATTATAAACAGCAGTAACTCTGTACCTATGTGTACCTGCACACACTTGGCTGAATACCAGCTCAGCTTTCACACTTTATTTATTCATTCCATTACTGTGGAAATTTAGATTGTTCTCAATTTTTCATGATTATGAATAATACTGATAGAAATATTCTTGTAGCCTTCTCTTCATGCATATGTGTGAGAATTTCTCTAGGACACATACTTAGGAATAGAATTGATGGGTGGTCTGCTGCCCACATGTTCTATTTTATTTTCCCTGTTGTATCAGAATTGTGGCTAAGGCTTAAAGATGAGGACAAAAGATGTTAAGTTCCCCACATTCCGTATAACCACTATGATGTCATAGCAATTGTGATCAGCTACCTCCCAGGATGTACTACTGAGAATCACCAATGCCGAGAACAGGTTATTGTAACCACTTCCACCCAATCAACTTAAGTAGAGAACAGGAAGAAAGGAGGGGGTCTTTCGGGGCAATACTAAGTTCATGAAGAGAGGATATTCCCTCTCTTGACATAACCACAATATTCACCATAAAAGCTAAGGAAAGAAGACCAAAGATAATCACTGGTAAAGGCTTTCTGGGCATCTGTCAAAACAATGATCCTTCCCTTCCCCAAACAACCTGATCAGAGTCTGGTCCTTTTTCATGGGAAATTGGTTGAGAAATTGGACCTTCAGAGTATCTGATGCTGCCAGGGTGTGGAGGAGGAGGCAGGAAAGAAGGCAGGACTGAGAGAGCGGCAGCTGCCCTCCCACCATCTAGCATGGGAAGTATACCACTGCTGGTTTACATGAATTAAGAGAACATCATGGAACATGCCTGTACGTGAGCCATCTTTGTGGTACATCCACCAGGGTGCCATTCTCTAGGGGAACATCATGCTCTGTCAAGACACTGAGGCAAGGTCGTAGAAGTGAAGGCAGGATAGATCCCATGTCAAACAGTTACTCAAGGCATAGGTTCCCATAGAGCCCTTCAAAGAATCCACATCCGTGCCCCATGAGAGCCCAGCATTTGGATGCTGTCATGGAGGAGGACATCAACAGCTCATTGGCATGGCCCAGAGATGTAACTAGAACTACAGAGAGAAGACTGCACCCTCACCCAATCACACAGGAAATATCTTCACCGTTTTCCCTTTCCTCTTGCCCACTCAACTCAAGAGGAAGAAGAAAAGCCATAGAAAGCTGGTATCTGAGAGTCTGCCAGCTGGGACTCCACCTCCACTGGCTGAGAGAGCCCTAGCAGTAGCTGCAGCCAAGAGAAGGAGGAAAAGAGCTTTGCATCAGATAAGAGATCAAAACTTGGAAACAAGCAGGACTGACTTTTAAATGCACCAATAAGCAAAAGGCATAAAAGCTAGATAATTTGGCCAAAGGTTATTAAGGGAGCCTGTCCTCAGCTGGCAGGGAGACTCAACATGGTGCAGTTAGGGCATTCGTCAGAGGGAATAAAATCGCATCATGTTTATGATCCAATGAGACTAGACTGCTCAATAAATGAGTGAACCTCAATAAACCAGGAACTGCCCAGGAGCTCTCCAATGGGAGCTCATTTATATTCCCCTCCTCGGGGAATGAGAGTTCCATTGACAATCTGATGGGTGTACAGTGATATCTTTAGTGTCGTTTCTACTTGTTTAGATCTTCTTGTTATTCATGAAAAGCATTGATTTAGAGGAAAAAAAAATCAAGAAAACAATCTGACCAAAATCCAAGAAAACTGCCAAAAGAGTCATCATTATATCGAGTCCATTTTTGTTTTCACGAAGAGAAATTAGCTTGCACCAAAATATTAATGTTGAAGTAGCCAAGAAAACTTAGCCAGTTCAATACTTTTCCTTCATCAGAATCCTGGCTTCCTGAGGGCCCCTAAAAGCTCTCCCTTCCTCCCTTCTGCCCGTCTCCTCTCAGAGATGTCAGAGGCATCTGAAGATATGGGCCTGTAGTCTTGGGAGGCTCTACCTCTGGTCTTTTGTTCAGAACATGTTGCTGAATGTTCTGCTCTCAATTTTCCACCCATTTGCCTTGCCCTGGACCTGCATCTCTGCTGGTGCTTAGCATCTTCAGATAGATAGCCAGACTGGTTTTCAGCGCAGATTTGCCTCCATGAGGATGTTTTGCCTCCACGAGGATGGCTCACAGCTAAAGCCCATGGGCTTGGACTGCATCTTGCCTTCTCCCCTCCGTCACCAACCCCCAGAGTCCAGCCTCCAGGGATCCTGGGTCTGGGAGGAGGGCTGAGCCCACCTCGAATACGTAGGAAGGGAGTTTGAACACATTCTGCATCCAATCCCCCTACACTTTGTTGTTAATTTAAATGGATGGATTTGCAGGCTAATTGTTATCCTGCCACCCTCAGCTGACAGGATGTATCAAGGGAACGGCCCTTGAAGGTAAAAGAACAGTACAGCTGGATTTAAGTAATAATGTGTCTCTCACAAACCTGCACAAGTTGCAGTTTGATGAAAATTACAGTCAAACCTTGTGTTGTAAAGTGCTGTTTACTGGAGAAAAGAAAAAAAAATCCTGTAAGATATAGAAATAGTATGTGAGACAAGCTGGCAGGGTGTTCGGAAGCATTATGATGTGTAAAGAATTCCTTGACAATGACAGATCACCTCGGGAACATCTGAGTGGGGCCTTTTGTTTATCTTCACTTGCCTTTGCATTTATGTCATGTCTTTCACTTGGGGGTGAGATTTCGTCTTTGGAAGTTGAAACAATTTTTAACTCCAGAAATGTTTACTCGGTTTTCATGAACTTGTTTTTTGCGTCTCCTCACCACACATCACGCTTCTACTTCCCTCTCTCTCCCACTGCCTCTTTGCCTTCCTTCCAGCTGGGGTGTGTCAGTCCTGGATACCAGATGCAAAATGATTAAGCCAGTGCTGTTTTCCAAGTTGGACTTGTTATTGATTAGCACTTCCTAAATCAAACAGAATTGCTGATCACTATCGCAGGGCATCCACCACTTGCTTGGGATCCAAGTTCTGCTGCAGTGCTTGTGCCTGAACAGGCATAGGGGTTTTTGATGTGTTCCCCCAACTTAATCATTGCTGTTCCGGCAAAGAAAGAAGAATGGCAACTTTCATCACCAATTCGTGTTTCTTAAGCTCCGACTGCGTGTGTGGCTGTGTGCAGTCACACAGGGGACTTTGACAATTAGCAGGAACCACTGTCTTTACTTTCCTTAGCTGTGATAATTAATGCCTTAGGACATTTTTATGAGTTGGTATGTGCCTGGCACATGACACATAGTACTGAGAGTCAGTTACATATGACTCTCTTACAAGGATGAGGAATTTAACAAAGAGGTCATTTTGTCCATTTGATTTGTAGATACACTAGCAGGCAATTTGAAATGTTAGTGAAATAAAATTAGAGAGGGTCTGCTTGCAAATCAGCCACTACCCAGTCATCTGTCCAAGAGTCTGAGGACCAACCTCAATCTTACATCACCTTGCCTCCCAAATTCTGCTCTTGGTAACATATCAGGACACAAGTTGGCAACCGCCATGTACATGTATGTTTCTTTTAAACCCTGCACCCTGTCCCCTAGCCTACCCTGAAAAGATACTGGTGAACTTTTAAATACTTTTATTTTGAACAACAACAAAAAAAAATTAGCTGGGTGTGATGGGTGCCTGTAATACCAGCTACTCAGGAGGCTGAGGCAGGAGAATAGCTTAAACTTGGGAGGTGGAGGTTATAGTGAGCTGAGAGAGTGCCATTGCACTCCAGCCTGGGTGTCAAGAGCAGAACTGTGTCTCAAAAACAAAACAAACCCCACCTTTCATTTTGAGATGATTCCAAATTTAAAGAAAATTACAAGATTGGTATAAGGAACTCCTATAAATCTTTTACATATCTTCACCAAGTGTTATCTTTTTGCTCCATTACATTATTCTCCCTCCCTCTTTATCTGCTCCCCACACACATACACACACTCTTCTATAATTGTTTTCCTTAACCATATGAAAGGAAGTTGTGTACAATTCTCCTTGTCCCCAAATACTTTAACGTATATGACTTGAAAAGAAGAATATTCTTTTACATGACCACAGTACTATAAATTCCATTTAACATTGACACAATACTACTATGTAAATTTAGCCCATATTCAAATTTTATTAACCCTACTGTTATGGACTGAATTGTGTCTGCTCAAAATTCATAAATTGAAGGCTTATCCCCCAGTGTAAGAGTATTTAGCAATGGCCTTTGAGAGGCCATGAGGATAGCAGGGTCCTGGTCTGACGGGCTTAGTGCCCTTATAAGAGGAGACACAAGAGAGCTTTCTCTGTCTCTTCCTGCCATGTGAAGACACAGCCAAAAGGTGCAAGTCAGAAAGAGAACCTTCACCAGACACGACCTGCTGGTACCCTGATCTTGGGTTTCCAGACTCCAGAACTGTGAGAAAATAAAATTTCTGTTGTTTAAGCAACCCAGACTATGGTATTTTATTCTGGCAGCCAAAGCTGACTAATACATGTTCCAATAATGTCCTTTATGATATTTTTTCCAGTCCTATCAAGATCCAGTCATGAATCATGCATTACATTTACTTGTCATGTCTCTTGAGTCTCCTTTAATCTGGAACAGGTCCTCAGTCTTTTACTATGTTGTCTTTTATGACATTGGCATCTTCGAAGACCTCAGGTCAGTTATTTTGTATATTATCCCTCAATTTGGGTTTGTCTGATGTTTCTCATGATTAGGTTTGGGTTGTACATTTTGAGCAGGAATTCTACACAAGTAGAATTATGTCCATCTCAATGCATCATATCAGGAGACACGTGATGTCAGTTTGTCTCATTTTCAGCAGTGAAAACACAGTGTCTCATTTTAGCAGTAAGCTAAGCTTTTGATAAAAGTTTCTAAACTCACTTTTTAAAAAGCTATCAGTATAGTTGGCTAGTATGCAGTGTTGAAGACCTTGAATACCAGCTCTGAGGATTAAAGAGTAATTAGCAACATGTGATTTTGGGTCTGACACTTGATATTGACCAAATATGCCTAAAAGTGATTTCCTCTGCTCCTAACAGCAGCACAAATCCAATAGCTCACAAATTAGAACATTTTGAGTGTGACTGATGGCTTAGGAACATTTCACTTTTCACTTTCTCTTTCACCTTTCTCTCCATTCACATGCACTGAGAATTATTGTTATTTTTAAACTTGATCTTTATCTTCCTTATCTGTAAAGCAAAGAGGTTGGTCTTGATGATTCATAAAGTTCTCCCCAGTATCTACTGTTCTTAATAATACAGGCAGAGCACCTGGAATTTGTGAAATATATAGCCGGGAATTTAGGAAATAGAAAAATATACTTGCAAAAAAAGAAATGCTGGGGAAGAGCTTTGCCTCAATGTTCAGCAGCGAGGAAGGGAAGATTTCAAATCAAATTTGTTGCCTCAATGCAGTTTAGAACCATTCTTACATGTTTCTCTGCTTTTTTGGCCACCAGAATATTTCATGAGAGATGGATCTTATGCTTAGGATGGCACAGAAGTTCTCACTTTATGAAATTTTTTTAACGTTGCTACTTCTGGAACATAAACAATTTTTTAAAATCTAAGTTATTTTTTACGTTCTTATTGGAGTTGACCTGAAATGCCCTCTATGTCTTCTACTTGGAGAAATATTTGATGTTTGATTTTTGCTTGTTCATTTGGTATGCTAATATTTCTCCTTGATATAAAACTTTGGTTTATTCATTTTAAATTGAACCTGAACCGCTACCCAACGTTCATGCCAGAGTTTCTAGGTGTTTGCTGGCAAATTGTGGGCTGTTTCCAAATGACTGCCTGGTTTGCAGATAAAGAAGAATCCTACTTAATTTTAGAATAGTCTCACTTCAGAGTCAAGAGGAGGGATAAGGAAGAACTACTTGAATCAGAAGACATTCTGAACAAACTTCAGTGTGTCACTGAAAATGGAGTAGAGAGACAATTTTGGGCATTTGTGCAAATGCATTGCCTCTGTAGGACTTTAAAAACAGACCTTCCATATAATCTCATTACAGATAAGTAAACTGAAGTCCAAGGAGTTGTCTTGCCCAATATCAAACAGCTAATAAGAATATTAGCTACCATTTTCTGTGCACCTACTATGTGCCTTGCACTTTACGTACATTCTCACAGCACCCTTTGATGAATTATGACTCTTATTTAGATGTTAAAAATCAGAATGAGCAAAGTTAATTAAGTTTCCCCTGCTTACTTGGCTAGCAGGTCGCAGACCCTGGTCTCAAACCCAGGCCTGTCAGATATTGAACTCCCTGCACGTTCTTGCACTGCATCATTGGCAAGGAGAGGCTAGCCAGAGTGCCTGTGCATTCTTCCCTCCTATCTCTTACTGTCCTCGGAGTGATACGTGGAACTTGTGTGGATGGATGCTATTAGAATTCTTCAAATGAATTTGCCCTGTCAGAGCACTTATTATGTATTGGTTTTATTTATTTAATTTCCTGTCTTCCCTCTTTCTGACTATAAGTCCCCCAAGGCAAGAGTCCTGGCTTTTGTCCACAGTTATACCTCATGCACCAGCACAGTGCCTAGAACATAGAAGGTTTTCAATAAGTGCTCATTGGGAAGAAAGAAAGAAGGAAAAGAGGGAGAGAAGGAGAATAACACAGAGAGAGAGAGAGAATGGGAGGAGGAAATAAAGGAAAAAAGCTGCAGACAAAACAAGCAGAGCTCTCACTTTATTAGATTATTAAGGCTTACCTGCTTGTTGCAAATCTCAGAGGAACCTAATTTAGTGATTTCTCAACACACACATACGCACACAAGGTATTACATTTTGGTTTTATCTGCAGCCAAGAAAATTGTAGACAACCAAATTATTCAGAAATTGGTGAATGAGTAAGTAAATTAGGTACATCTAGTCAATGAAAGAATATGCAAATGTTAAAAATAATTGTTACAAAGACAGAAGGAACACAGGAAAATGTATTGGTTAGGATAGGTTTACTGGTTTAAAAGGAAACAGAATACTAAAATGTAGAGATAGATGAATAAAGACAAAGATTGTATATATAGATAAGAGTTTTATCTTATACGTCTTCAAATCCATAGGGCCAAATATAATGTCAGGCACACCATTAAGGTAAAACATAAAAATAATCATGATTTATTGAGCATTTATGCTGATTTCCAACATGGAGTAAAAGGAACTAGATTTATCCTACTGCTTTAAACCACTAATGAAACAAACAAAATATATGGAAAAATGATTTTCAGAGAACAAGAAACAGGCTGCACGGTGTAACAATCCCTGAGAGCAGGGAAACAAACAAGGTGAACCCTGTAACTGCCCCAGGTTACTGCCTGGAGAGAGTTTTCAGGCCACTCTGCAGGGAGAGGGAATCTGAAAACAGAACCTTGAGGTCTCTCTGAGTTGAGGGGGTGAGTTGAGAATTAAGGAAGACCAAAGCAACTCTGATTGGACAGAGTTACTAAGAGGAGAAAGCTGCGCACACAAGGGACATCTAGAGGTCTGCAGGTATTCCCCTTTGAGTCTCCCAGTGAGTGCTGATCAGTGCATGCAAGTGAAGAAACTATCACAGGCAGGGAAAGAACAACTGGAAAGGAACAGACCAGGATTAATTCATGCTCTCACTAGCCACAGTGGAAAGACCTTGCAAGGATTTTATTTTATTTTTTGAAAAGCATAACAAATTTATTTAACAAATTTGGGAGGATTTGTTTGTTCGTTTTCAGTAGAGACAGGGCTTTGCCATTTTGGCCAGGGTGGTTATGAACACCTGGCCTCAAGCGATCTGCCTGCCTTGGCCTCCCAAAGTGCTGAGATTACAGGCATGAGCCACTGTGACCGGCCTATTTAATGAAGTTTTATGTGACATGGGAGGCTTCAGAAATGAAGACCCACAGACACCCAGGAAAAAAGTGTACTTTTATGCTAAGTTTGACAAAAGAAGTGGATTGCTGTGGAGAAATGTGATTGGACAAAAGGAGGATGGTCTAATAGTAATCAATTGAAGGGAACTGAGCAAGGCCTGTCTGTTCAGATTTTACTTGGCCTCTCTATGTAACATTCCTTCCCCTGGCTATGGGAAGAACCCTCTGGAATGAGGGTCTTGTGATTTACTTTTAGGAGAAGTAAGTCAGAGTGTGATCTTTCTAAGTTTTATGGCTTGCTCTGGAGGAGACGAGTTCTAGTTTCAGTGACCTACCTTGGGAGAGAGGAATTCTGGTTTCTATGAAATGCCTTGTGGGAGAAAGACAGTGGAAGACAAGAGGGCCAGAGAAGGTCAGAGAGACCTGAAACAGGGATTTTTAAACAATTATAACTAGAACCCCTAAGTTGAAAGAAATAGAGAAAAGCATAAGCAAGTTAAGTAGAGGAAAGTAATATATATATATATATATAATTTGAACAACTAGAGATGAAAATTGCAATGTCTTGTAGGGAAAATACACTTAACAGAATCAACATTGGACTAGACACTAGTAAGGTAAAGATTCGAGAACTTGAGGACATAGAAATAGAAACTCACCAAAATAAGACATAGAGAGATAAAAGACTAAACTAAAATTAATATAGCACTAGCAAACAGTGAGACAACTTCAAGGAAACTGGAAAACATGTAATTGGAGTTTTAGAAGATGGGGTAGAAGTAAAGAGTATTTGATAAAATAATGAATGAAAATTTTCTAAATTATAAACTATAAACTGGCAGATCCAAGAAGCTTAGTTAACTTTCAAACCCAAGATATTTGAAGAAGGCTTCACCAAGTCACCTAATAATCAAACTGCTTTAAAATAGTGATAAAGAGAGAATATTCAAAGCAGCCAGAGGAAAAAAAAAGACATATTTTAACTGTGTTTTTTTACACAGTAAAAAAACTGTGTTTTAAACACAGTATACAAGGCAATGAAGATAAGAATGACAGAAAATTTTCCATCAGAAATAATGCAGACCAGAAGACAGTGGATCGCATCAATCAGGACCAAGAGATAAAACAGTCTATCTAGAATCCTATGCCCTGAAATAATATCTTTTATAAATGAAGATGAAATAAAGGCTTTTTCAGACATACAGAAGCTGATGGAGTTCATTACGAGGCGATCTGCTCTATTAAAAATATCAAAGGTAATTTTTCAGGCAGAAGGAAATCAAACATATCAGATGAAAATTTACATGTACAAAAATGAATAAACAGCACAGAAATTCATTGATATGTGGGCAAAAAAGCATAAAGTGTTTTTTTTCTTTCTTTTTTCCTGAGAATTTACTGTGTACCAGACACTCTGGTAGTTGTTTTTCATACAAAACTCATCTTTACATTAACCCTGGAAAGTGAGACTAAATGAGCTGAAGGCTACACATCCTAATTAGTCTTAAAGTTAGGATTGGTAGCCAAGAATGATTCCAAAACACACGGCAGATTCAACAAACAGATGTTTGAGAATGTGAATGAACGCCTTAGCAAAAATCAAACTTGAAAGATTTGACTTTCAAATCCAAGACTATAGAATCTGAGAGCCTCCAAGAAAAGCTCTGAATATTTTTTTTAAGTTTCTGAATAGTATTTCTCAGGGAAGTAAGAGTATCCATAAAAGTAACTAAAATTAACACTCGTTTATTGTTTATAGAACAAGATGGTGGACTGAGCATTCACTGCAACACATGCCTTCCCCCTCCCACACACCTGGCCAAAAGCAGCTAAAGAGTATCAGTTGACCCTTATAGATAAACTAATAGTATATCTATGAAAAAATATAAAGGTTAGGTAGCAATGCAATGCAAGAAGCTGCCATATTGGTAAGAAATCTATTGCAAAAAAAATTGGTGCACAGCCAAGAAGCATCAGTATTTGAGGTAAGTCAGTGTCACGAAGAAAAGAGAGAGGACAGACGCAAAAATTAAGTAAAAAAAAAAAAACAACCACATAGAAAGAAACACAGTTAAAGCAGTCAGAAGAGAAATGTAAAATAATTAGATTAAAAGTCTCCAGTGAGATAAAGAAAGAATTGCATCTCTGAAACAAGAAGAAGAGATTATAAAACAAGAATAGGATGTTATGAGGAAGAATAAATTAGCTATCTTGGAAAGAAAACTCCTAATTTATGGGGAGGCAAAGCTGTTCAGGTGTCAAAGGGTCGTAATCTCAATTTTTCAATGGGCAAAACCGACCGCTGTAGTAGCTATGGAAAATCTTATGAAAGATATGAAAACTATAATGTAAAAACAGTAAAGTTTCATTAGATTTCTACAGAGGTTTCTTTGTTAACCATTTTTTTCCCCACTTTTATTCAGTGTAGGGGGAAAAGGCTGTCACATGTGTGACAGATTTTCCAGAGTGTAGCGTTCTCTTTAATAACTGACATTAAATATGGCAGGAGAGACACATGGACTGTTGGTCAATGGCATCACAGGCCCACATAGCTGATTTGTTCTGTGCAGCAGCAACGGTTAGGAGTGAAATGCTGTGTGAAATAGTTCCATGTTCTCCTTAACCCTCTTGTTAAGTTGGACCATGCAAATTACTGCCTGTGAAGGAACAAGCAAATGAAAGACTTCCTAGAATTTTAATGAAACCTCAAATGAAGGCTTTTGAAGAGGTCATTTTAACTCTTATAAATTAGCAAGAAGAAAAACAAACACTGGTGAAAAGCACTAAAGATTCAGATTAAGCAGCTGGATTTAAACACCCTGAGACATAAGACAGTCAGGACTTTGAATTGCTATTGGCTCTGAGGCAAGAGCTTTCTCTCATCTGTGCTGAACAAACAACACCCAGGACGTGGAGAGCTGGAGTCAGTTGTGTGATCGTGGAAATAAACTTAGAATGCTAATGGCAACCTGACAGTAAGGGTGGGCAATGAGGCATGTGTAACCCAGGATACAGCACTTCTGCACACTGACGTGGCCCAGAATCTCCAAGGTTTATTGAACCTCACTTCCTGCCTGCTGTTCTTGAAAGGATTTTGACGAAATTTCAGCAACTTGATAAAGTATTATCCAAAAACCTGGGAAAGCTTTCTTTATATTTAAGTCAGATTGGATCACTTTTTTAATTAAATAAAACAATTTTTTTAAATTGTACTTTAGGTTCTGGGGTACAGGATAAAACAAATGTTTTGAAGAACTATTGATAGATAATTTTAGAAATCTATAAACAAGTCTTGTCTATGTAGTCTTTCTTTTTTTTAATTTAATTTTATTTTTTTATTGCATTTTAGGTTTTGGGGTACATGTGAAGAACATGCAAGATTGTTGCATAGGCACACACATGGCAGTGTGATTTGCTGCCTTCCTCCCTGTCACCTACATCTGGCATTTCTAAGTGATGATATTTACAATGTCATCATGACTGCGTAACGATCATCATTCCAACTATTCTAAATAACAGGAGTAAGGAATAACAAGAAATGGGCAAAATTCATTTTGTTTAATATGACTTGCGAAAATACTGTTTCCTGTAAAATGCTCAAAGGACAAAAGAGTTTTGGAAACCAATAATTGGTCAATGCTATATGTCTTTCTTGGAAATTCAAAATTCACATTCAAATATTAAGAACGCTTCCTGAGAAGGCCTACAGTAAGTAAATTGTAAACTTTGTTAAGCCTAGAACTTCTGAAGCTTGTTTGTTCATGCATCTATTTGTCTGACTATGCATTCATCCATCCATCCATCCATCCATTCATATTTATACATGATTATATTTCATGGAACTAATGTTCCACAGAGTACACTTTGGACAACATGGCATGGTACTCTAGACATACTTTAAATCACTTTTTCTCATTTCTCTGAAACTGTCCTCAACCAGAATGACCCGCACAGTTCTCTGCATTCCAATAGGATTTTCCACAAATCACTTATAGGATGCATAATGAGATTAAATGAAAGTGTGAGGAATGACTTTGATGACGATAATAGCTAACAGAATATGTGGGCCTTCTCAGACTACACATTCCTCTAGGTATGAAATATTTTCTTATTCATTTTATATTCTGAGCACATAAATTGTTAAATATTTGATTGTTAAATATTTGTTCAATCATGTGGCCTTGTAGGTGAGCCAGGCATAGCTACCTACATATTGGAGATACCCTATTAACTTATCAGATAAGGAAATAAAAATACTTTTCTCATTTCTTTATAATAGTTTTGTAGAGAAACAGGTTGGTATGTTTTGCTTAAGCCCATCCTTACTTGTCTGAAACAGAGGATACAGGCGACAGGCAGAAGGAAGGCTGAGAAAGGTAAATGTTGAAACCCCAGTTAATTCTCTCACTGCAGCAGAGGTGACAGTATCTCTTCTCCACTAGACATTTTAACAAAGGTACTATGGTTACAAGCAACAGCAACTGGTTAAAGGGAGCTTCAGTTTTTAAAAAAGAGCTATGGAAATGATATAGTTTGAGAGGAATTGTACAGAGTTTAAGTTACAAGTTTAGCTGGACTGTTAAGTCTTTAGGTTACAGCTCTTGCTTCTTTCTTGGGCTACACAGTCTCTAATTTTCATCTTTTCCTGAAGAAGATCCATTCTCTTGCCGACTGTCTTTGTCTGCAGGGCTTATAATTTCTGCTTACTCTTGACTTCAGTTCACACTTAGGCTGGAGTCAACTTTGGCCCTGACTCTGTGACTTTTGAGATCCCAGGCACACCACTCTTGGATTACTGTATCTGTGTCTGTTCATTCAAATTGTAAGGAAAAATCTGGCTGAACCCAACTAATGTTTTGGTTGCCCTTAAGTTAGCCGCCTACCCTTGGTCTGATCAGCTGTGGCTTGGTCATGTAGTATGAAGGAGTGATTCTCGACATGTGTGAACAGAGAAGTCTGAGTGAGAAGTGAGGTCAAGCACGCCTGGGAAATTGACATGTCAACCCCATTTCACCAGCACACATGTGCTTTACCTGCCAGGCACACTCACTATAGAGATGCTCATGAGTATCAGCGTGGATTCATTTAGTCTCTTTTAAGATTTATACCCTTACTTCTCAGGAAGAAGTGAAATGGTGAAGTGTTATAGTACTTAAAAGGCAACAGCCAAGATAAGGTTTGAGGAAAGCAAGAACCATTGATATTCATCAAATGAAATAATTAGCCATTAAGTAACAAAAGTTAGCATGGTATAAGAAAGTACTATTTAACACAGATTTTTGTTTTTTCAACATCCACTCTAGTTGCTTAAGATGAGTTGACAAAAGAATTTTGGCTAAAACAGAATGCTTTTTCCACATACCTAGGATTCTCTGAGTGGTCTGTCTGAAACAATGCACAGTGAAGTTCAAGTTCCTAAAAAGTTACCTCCCATAATCCCATAAATTGGTTTTGAGCACTTTCAAAGTATACATATTGGTTAAAACAAAATTCTGTACTTTTTCTTTAATATTGATTCCTTTTTGACACTGACAAAAATTTTTAAAAGCCCTTTATGCTATGAGTTTTTAAATGACAGAATGTTTGTTTTTTAGTGTTATAAGTATCTTAGAACTATCTAATTCAGCAGTCCCAACCACCAGTTTCCATTACCTAATTTTAAAGCCAATCATGGAATCTACAAGCTATTTTTAGTGGTTTTTTTTTTTTTTTAAAGCTTAACAACAATCAACATTTATCCCTAATAAAACTCAGGAGTTAACACACCAGTTTTTCTTGGTTTAGGCTTAAACATTGTTTGTTCAATGATAACACTGGCAATTTTACATTAATCAGAGATTCTGATGGGTAAGGATTATCACAAGAGCCCATTCTTTTCCTTCTTCTTGCACTCTCCCAGTAGTCCTCAGAAAAAATTTCTGCTAATTTCAGCTCTCCTACAGAAAGCTGTGGAGGCAGCTTCCACCCCTCCTTCCATTCCTTACTTACCCCTCTTCACAGAAAGAGATGAGAGAGAGAAATCTGCTTGATGAGGGTGGCCTGATGTTCCCAGACCTCATCTCTTGGTCGAGCAGGGTTAGTGCATTAAATGTTGTCTCATTGAAGGCTGGATCTCTTGTCACAGCTTCCTTCTGGAGCTGCCTATGCTTATTCAAAGAGATACATTGAGCAGTCCCATTGTCCTTTGGCTTCCCTGACTGTCACTGGCTGAGGCTGGAGTGACAGTGGAGGTGGCAAGTGAGGATGGCCCCACCATTCCCAGCACCCAGTGAGCCTCTCAGCTGTGTTTTCCAAGACAGATAAAGGATAACATTTGACGCCCATTCAATAGTACTTTGCATTTACACAGGATTAGTCAAAATGTGGAGAAGAAAAGTAATCTGTAGAAGGATTTAAGCACCAGTTCCCTTCTTTAAACTTCTGACAGTATCTTCAGTTTATTTAATTGGAGGGGCAGATGTTAATTAACACAAATGAAATTTGTTAGATGCAGTTTTCTAAAAAACATTCATTTAGGAAGAAGGGTGTGTTAGGACATTACTGGATTGCCATAAAGAAATACTGGAGACTGGGTAAGTTATTAAAAAAAGAGATTTAATTGCCTCATGGTTCTGTAGACTATACAGAAAGCATAGCAGTATCTGCTTCTGCAAAGACCTCAGGAAGCTTACAATCATGTCAGAAGGCAAAGGGGGAGCAGGCACATCACATGGTGAAAACAAGAACAAGAGAGAGAGGGGAGGTGCCACACTTTTAAATACCCAGGTCTCATGAGAACTTGCTCACTATTGAGAGGACAGCACCAAGGGGATGATACTAAACCATTCATGAGAAATCCACCCCCATGATCTAATTACCCTCCACTAGGCCCTGCCTCTAACAACAGAGATTACAATTCAACATGAGGTTTGAGTGGGGACACACCTCCAAACTATATCAAGGGGGCTTAAAAGGTAGTCATTGATAATAAAAGTTTGGAAAACACTGATCTAGTCTAATTCCTTCATTTTTCAGGCCAGAAAGCTGAGATCCAGAGCATTTAAGTCTAAAGAAGTCGCATTTCTGGGGAGCAATAGAAGAGAGCCCTATCTGGAGCCCAGATCTCTTGACCATCTCTGTGAGGTCTCTTTCCACCCCACAACCCTGTATCAAATCCAACTGATGAATTAGGTCAGAAGGATCTTGGGATTTAACATTGTTTGAGCTGATGATTCTGATCACTACTTATAAGAGGAAATGTGGGGATGGGACTCTCTTGAATGCAGCAGTTTGTAACCTTGCCAGTATATAAGATCCCCTTGCCAAACTTTGAAAAATTCCAATGTCCAGGCCACATCCCAGACCAATTAAATGAGAACGCAGGAGGTGGCACTCAGGCACTATTATTTTTAAAAGCTCGCCAGGTGATTTTAATGTGCAGTCAAGTAGAGAATAACTGCCCTTACATTTTTCTCAGTAAAGACAGATGCAGAGGTTTTAATTAAGGATTATCTTAACCTCGGCCACAGAGAGGGCAATTAGGAAGCACTTAAAATTAACTCGGCCCCCGCTAGTACAATGCCTTATGCATAGAGGTGATCAATAAGTATTTGTTGCTGTAGGAAGATGTGACACTTAAGGATCAGCTTTGACTTAAATAAGCCACCCAAAATAAGAGAGACTCTTTACTGAAATTTTAAGAGAATTTGGGTTGGTGAGGCATACTGGAGCCTGTCCTCTTAAACATAACCTTTATGTAGAACAAAAAAACCTCATTCACTCTGTGGGAGCCCAGAATTTGTACCTGAAATCTACAAAGACCAGACAGGAACTAAATTTGGGTGATTCTCTCTTTCTGCTCTTTAAATGGTCTCTTTTCAAAACAGAGAAGACATTTTGGCTAACTGCCCCCCTTAATCCCAAAGAAAGAGGATGATGGGTGTCACTGTATCTCCCCCTAAGAGTGGTCATGGTGAGCAGATAAAAAGCTGACACCAAGACAGCTTTGTGTAAAGAGGAATAATTATTTTCTGTTTTCTCTAGGATTGGGTTCAAGCATAGGATGGAAAAGAACCCAGAACTGGGTACCAGAAAGTAAAAGCTTCCATTTTTTCTTTGCTACTAAATAGCTCTGTAATCTTATAAGTAAAATTCTCTCTGACGTCAATTCTCTCATTTACAAAACGGTGATCCTCCTTTATTTTACCTAGTTGTATGTGAAAATCAAATTAAGCAGTAAATGGGAAGGTTGCGTGAGAAGTATAATGTTCCACAAAGATGTAACCAATCTAGACCTGGCAAAAACTGTTATTCAATCTAGATTCAAGAAAGCAAAATCTACACATCTGTATTTCTATTAAACAAAACTAAGGAATGTCCAGTTCTGAGTTCTGATCTAGAAACTGTTGATACAAGGGTGAATTAGGTAGATGTGCTCTCTGACCTCAGGCTGTTTACTGTACCAAAGAATAAAAAAGATTACACAGGGCAGTCAGCCTTCACTGGGTTATTGGGTATCCTGCAGTAACAACCCCCAAATCTCAGGTGTCTTACGTCTGCAACTGCTTTTCATTCATTCATGTTTTACAGTGCTGGTTGTGACTTTGCCCACGTCTTTTCACTCTGAAATCCAGGCTGATGAAGAAATCTTTACATGGGATATACTGCTCCCATGGCCAAGGAGAAGCAAATGATCTGGTGAAAACGCACCAAGGCTTATAAGACTTCTATCAATTCTAAGGCATATTGCATTCCCTTCTATTGGCTGCAGTGTCATATGGCCAAGCCTATCATCACTGGGGCAGGCAAGGGTACTCCATGAAGCCTTGCAAGGTGCAAGACAACAGGCAGTGATATATAATCCTTACAGGGAATGAAGTGATTAACTGAGCAGGATTATAGAATCTGTTCCACAGCAGGTAATCTCAAGGTGGTGTGACAAGCTGAGGTAAGGACAATTTAGGGTACCAGGGAAGGCCAAAGAAGGAGGACCTGACCCTGATAGAATTGGGGATATAGGCAGATTTTCCAGAGTAGGTGATTTCTGGAGATGAGCAGGAATTAGCCAAGTGATTGGAGTTGGAGGAGGAAAAATGTTTTAGGCAGGAAAAAATTCATGCAGTGGTTCTCCAGCAAGAGAAAATACGGAAAATTCACAGATCTCAAAGTGGTTTGCATGGCTGGATTCTTGCCTGAGACCCATTGTACATGAATTTTTTCCTGTACTTCCGTAAGTAAGTACTTCCAGAAGTTGCTTACTCTGGGAAACCTTTCTCCATCCCCAATTCTATCAGGGTCAGGTCCTCGTTGTTTGGCCTTCCTTGGTACCCTAAACTTTCTTTACCGCAGCTTGTCACACCACCTTGAAATTGCCTGCTGTGGCACAGATGCTACTAATCTGGAGCACAGAATAGAAAGGTGAAGTAGGGAAAACTAAGGGTAGATAATTTGGGGCCTTATAAGTAGGTGCCCACAGAATTTATATTCTATCATATATAGCTTCCAAATCTAAACACTTCTGAGAGTGAAAGGATATGCTATTAATAAGTATACTGGGACGACAGGCATGAATCAGACTATTCTGATTCATGCCTGTCATATCCAGGCAAACCAGTGTTCAGGTCATCTGACTGACAAGTCCTAAAGCTTGGACTTTAGCCTGAGACAAGACTTTGAAGGGCGCTAAGCAAGGAAGAGGCAGGTACAAAGATTTACATTTTAGGACGCTTATTCTGACTACAGTGTGAAGGATAGATTTGCAGGGGAAGAACAGAGTCAAGGACACCCTAGACTATAGTGATAAGCCAGGTGAGAGAAGATGGACGGCTGGGCACTCACATACATGCACACATACTACTACACACAAGCACATACATATACACACACTCATGCTGCTATATATAAAAAAATGGGGTTCATTTCAGCCAAATTAAATATTCCTGGCCTACAAAAGTCTTATAAAGTCATATGTTTGTTCTCAAGGAGTGATCAGGAAAAAACTAACAAATTCAATTCATAATATACAGGGTAAGGAATATTTAATAATAACTGGAGTTCTTCCGTTGAACAAACATATAAAGAAGTCTCAAAAACATGTAAACCTTTATACATGACTCTCAGTTCCAAGAGAATGGCTTTCCTTGAGGATTTCTAATGTGAAATGCAATTGGCATGTACATCCAGCAGAAATACCCACTGTGCTTTGTGCCCAAGACAGCTCAGAAATTGGGTAGATTCTAATTGTCTGGATTGGTAGCAGTAGTGATTTGTGTCTGGGATCTTTTGAGTGTTTATGCTGAGAGCCCCAAAGTGAAAGGGGCCAGCGTTATTATCTGGATTCTTTCCCCTGGGGCAAGAGGCCTTTGCTGGACCATCTTTAAGATGAACACACTTGCTGCTCTGTGGTTGGAGGGGATAAGCTAAGATTGGAAAAGATCCATCTGTGGTGTTGCCTTGCATCCTGTGTGAGAACCTGGAGGTGAGGCAGCATCTCTCAGTGAGCAATTCCAATCAGGGAGCATTAACCCTAACTATTGCAGCACAGAACACCCACAAACAGTGATGCTCAGGCTCCAGGCGACCTTTCCATCCTGCTAATGCCAAGACTCATGCCTTTCATGTCACACTTGGCCTCCTTTCTCTCTTGGTCTGTGTCTTGTTTTTGTGTTTTTTTCTTTCCTGTTTTATTTTAGCACACATTTCATTCTAACAAAGAGGTACAGAGCTCTTTGATATAAAAGTATAGCAAAAATATTCATGAATTTGTCCCAAGTTCGGACTGAATAGACATAGACAATCACATTTGTCTATGATCCTATCCCCATCAAACCCTTAATCATAAGTGTATGCTGTCTTTTTCTTATTTTGCAGTTTTGTAGCACAGTCTAACATGCTCACAATGCAAATCCCTCTCTTGCCTTTACTATTCTGCTCCCTCATTTCCTCCCAGGGCCTTCCAAGTCAGATTTTATAGCTGTTCCAGTCTCATGGGGTTTTCTAATTCACATTTCCAGCCCCCTTGTCTTCTTGCCAACAGCAGTTCCATTGCTGACTTTTTTGTTCCTTTTCCTTTTTCCATCAGCCAGCCTTATACAATTCTCCAAATATTTTAAAAAACAAATGCTTTTGAATAATAGTGGTAGCTAACACTTCCTGACAGCTTCCAATGTGACAGGATGAGCAATGGCCCTTTGCATGGACTGCTTATTTCACCCTCACCTCCATCAGTGAGGCAGGTGTTTTTGTTAGCCATATTGGACAGAATTGGACACCAAAGTCAAGTACACAGTCACAAAGTGTAGAACTTGGTAAGAAAAAGCCCCAAGTGCCTGATACAGAGTATGCGTATGAGTTAGAATTGTGTTTGGCTGCAAGCAATAGAAAGAAAAAAAACCCAATTCCAATTTTTTTTAAAAAGTTTTATTTTATTTTTAATTACAAATAATTGTATATATTTATGGGGTACCAACTCCAATATTTTAAGTGGGGATATACTTTTATCACATTGCAAGAAATCCAGAGGGAGGCAGATTCCTGGATTGGCTCAGCAGCTCGACTGTGCTAGGACTGATATCTTCGGAGATGGCTGTACGACTCTAGTGCCATATCTGCCTTCACAGCCAGAAGAAATAGGACCTCCTTCTTAACAGTTTTGTTTATTAAGGAAGGAAACTACCCCCTACCCCACCACCACAAGAAAATTTCTCTTACTCCTCGTTGGCCAGAACTAGGCAACACCCTCCCCTCCCCCAGTAGATCAGTTATTATCCAGTGGTAAGGAGTTTCCCGTGACTGATTTACACCCCACCTGCTTCATTCCTTGGAGTTGTGATGGAGACCTCCAAGCATTAAGCTATCTTTAATTCAATAACGGAACAGACTGGGATTATGTTGCAGGGAAGAAGGAATGGAGATGGTTGTTGGAGAGGCAATTTATAGTATCTACCCACACTTATGGATGCCAGTCCCCATCCCTACTTCCTTTAGAATAGAGAATACTTTATTCCAGGTCATACTCTTTCAAGTTGAATTTTCACTATGGTAGCTAAATTCAGGTGGATAGTCCTTGTGGATGGCACAAGGTAACTATAGATCCTAGAGTCAGTCGAATTTTCAGAAAACAGCTAAAGTTTGCTGCCATTCCTGCAAATATCTGAAGTGTCTGTTTTAAAGAGCACTTATCAACATATTTGAAGAACTCTAAGTATTTTGTGGGACTCAGTGTAAATTGATTCCACAGTAATTTGAAGCACCAAAGACAGAATATTATTCTCCTAACTCATTTTAATCTCTGATCATCTGATGTTTATTTAAAAGTAATTGGTCATCTTGTCAGCTGATGGACAACCATCTTTCTTGGGAGGTAAAGTGCCCAACCATATAACTCAGTTTTCTAGCCTTCATTTGAGGCTGGCAGAATGTGTATGTGAATCCTGGAGATGCAGCAGCCATCTTGCAACCATGATATAGCAAGCATGAAGAAGCAGCCAGTACTGAGGCAGGCAGAGCAAAGTACTAGGAGACTGAGAGGTGTTGACATTACATAGCTATTGAACACACCTGCACCATCTACCCTCAGACTTCCTGATAGCTGAAAAAACAGTATTTAAAGCCCTGTATGTGGGTTTCTGTTACCAGCAGCCCAATAAAATTGCAACTGATGCCATTCCAATTGTGTTGCACTTAAGACAATTTCTATGTAGATGGAAGTAGGGTTTCAGAATATTTTGGGATAAAAGAAACCTTGATCCTCATCTGAATAAGTAATTTTCATTTAAAATTATTAACTAGCCCAGAGTAGAAGTGGCCAATCCTAAATGTCCTTTAGGCTCATTCCTCCTTCACTTGCCTCTCTTCCTAAATAGATAACCACTGAAAATCCCTTAGCTTGGTATCTGACCTGTAGTGAGTACCCCAAAAATATTATAGGTTATTACATTTTAAAGGCTACTTCAGTTTCACTTTCACCATCTTTGAAGTAATGGCAATAATATTCTGCTGAATTGTCAAGATTAACAGAAGTGATGCATGTGAAGCAGCCAGAACATTCAATCAACAAACATTAATTGAGCACCCACTGTGTGCCAGCCACTGTTCTAGGCACTGAGGATATAGAAGCAAGCAAGATAGAGAGCCTGCCCTCATCCTCTAGGGGCAGACAGATCTATAGACATATTAGCCAACTAGGTTTTCTGCTGGTGATTGTGCTGCTAAGAGACCAAAACAGGTGCTGGGATAGAGATGTGTGGCCAGGGCTTTATTTTAGTCTGGGTCAGGGAAGGCCTCAGTGAGGTGATCTCTAAGCTGAGAGTGAATGATGAGAGAGTGCAAAGGGAGACAACTCAAAAGATAGTCCCACTACTACTTATTTATATTGTTTTGTCACTTAAGCTTTGTAACAACTTTATTATATTAACCTCATTGCAAATATTGAAGTCTAGTAAGGTTAAGTAACTCACTTGAGATTACAACACAAATAAGGGCAGAGCCAACATCTGAACCACCATTTAGCCTGAAATGAGACCTGAACTCCAGTACTGTTTAAGGGATAGCCTCTCTGCCAAGACTTGTTTATGCTGCTCCAAGTATGAGCATAAGAGAGAGCCTCTCAACAGGTGGGCTTCAGCAAGAGTTTAGACCAAGCCTTGGAAATAACTGAGTTAGAGCTGCCAGAGCAGACAGTTCTTGCCTGCTCATCCAGGTGTCTTGTGCCTGGCTGCCTGATGAACAGAACTGGGAACTCAGTGTGACTTCAAAACATCACCAAGATGGCCTGCGTTTGAGAGTCTAGATAGTCTGGAAAGATAAGACGTTGGTTCTCTTCCAATAGCCAATGTCATTCCAGAGCCATCTTTGCCCTATCAACTGGTATAATACATTGGTGACTTAAGTCTCAATTTTGCCTGATAATAATAAGGAAGAAAAATTTTGAGAAGGAAATTTTCACTGCACTCCTTAAAACTCTAACATTGTTTTCTTCATATAAAAAGTAACTCTTAAGCACCTACTATGTGCCAAATACGTGAAAAGGACAGACAGCTTCACTGTTTTCATCAGGCTTTCATCAAGAGTAATGGAGGAAGACACACAAAAAGTAAAACAAACAAGAGTATCTCAGGAACACAGTGATGGGAGGAAAATAAAATTGTGGAAAGACAGGGACAGGGTAGGAAGGCTACTTCAGAGAGGCTGGCCAGGGAAGACAGGTGAACTGAGGCCTGGGATGGGATGACAAGGAAGAGCCAGCCCTGAGAACATCTGGGCATAGTGTTCCACGGTCCCACGCAGCAGCACCACCTGAGAAAGAAGAAACTTTGTTGCATTCAAGGAACAGAAAAAAAGGCCAGTGGAGCAGAACATGGCAAGGCAGTGGAGGAAGGAGTGGGATGAAATGGGAGAGACAGACAGGGGCCACATCACATGGGACCTTCCTGGCCACAATGAAAAACTGGAGTTGCCTATCAGTTCAGTGAAAGTCACCTGGGTGCCACTGTGGTGAGCAGACACGTGCTCTTTTATGCATGGAGAGCTTGGGGACCCAACCCCATCCCCACTCACCACTGAGGAGCCTCTATGAGAGCCTGGTGTCTACCTTTGCCTTCGTCCCTTCCTGAATTTCTGGAAAGAAAACTGGAATACGAATGCAGCTCTCTGGATGGTGTGGAGCACCATCTTCCTATCCTGTGCAAGCATCTTTAAATGACATCTATTAAAATGTAAATGATCTTAGGGAAGGGTAATGCTATTAACTACCTGATTATTAATGAAGAATTTAGGATGAGAGCAGACTCTCTATCTTGTTTGCTTCTAGAACAGTGGCTGGCACATAGTGGGTGCTCAATTACATCAGCATTCCTCAAATGCTGACAGATACTCCAGGAGGCTAGAAGCCAAGTGAAAAACATTCCTGTTTGTCTTTCTCCACTTTGGCATACACATATTTCAAGAAACAAGCCCTTTCCTCACCAACCTGTTCCACAACCACCATGAACTTCTCTGGTGTAAATGGAGATGGTCATTTCATGCTAAACTCTTGGAATACACTGACTACTAATGAAGCAGGTCCTGGGTCCAGCCCCGTGAAGTCATTTATTGGAAGTAATTTTGAGTAGAAAATGTCCTTCTCAGGATTTTTAGCTTTTACATGAAGTTATTCCAGTGCTACCCTCAAGAACCCAGAAAGGTCAGATATTTTAGTTCAAGCCCATCTCTAATTAATTGTAGTATTTATGTTTAAATAGATCAATAGCTGAGTTTGACCTCAATGTACAATCTGAGCTATTACAATATCATTGCAATATGAAGGAAGCTGTGATGTGTGGGCCAGGCAGACCACTTATATCGAACCCTGCAATATGGACAAGAAGCTTTTGTTCTAATGAACACTGTATTTCAATGTTAAAAATGGGAAAGCCACACGTGGGTTCCATCCACAGCTGAGCTCTGAACCTGAAAGGAACAGGAGGATCCTGGGGGAAAAAATTATAGTCTCCTTTTAGCAGTAAGACAAACCCAGCTGGCTGGAAACCACAGCCACAGCTCCAAGTCAGTTTGTCTTCTTGAAGAGGAAAAATAGAGAAAAATGAACAATTTCATCATAACTTACACACATTATTCTTTTTTATTCAACAATTATTTTAAGAATTATTCTTAAATGAGCCATACGTGGGGGAAAGTGAAATTGTGACAATAGGAGATGGGGCCAAATTTGATTGAGAAGATATGTTAACATCTTTTCAAGAATGTTCATTTAGTGAATATTTGCCTGATCTCCTGATTTTACAAATGAGAAAACTGAGGCTGGAGAACACATGTAATTTGCTCCAATCAGAAAATTCAATTATCTGGACGCCTAGTCCAGAGCTATTCAGGGCGTGCATATACACTACACTTGGACCCACACACCCATAGAGAGACATGTCCACAAACACCAACACCTGTAGACTCCTGCATATACATACGTGTGGTCCCAAGGACAAAAAAAAAAAAGCCTCCTCAATGAAGCAACTTGAAGGACATTGGGCCAGCACTCAATCTCTGACTCTCTGTCTGAAATTACACCATTAAAATTCTTTATTTTAGGCCTTCACTTTTATTTTCTGGAGACATCTATTAAAATGCAAATGTTCTTAGGGAAGGGTAGTGCTATTAACTACCTGATTATTAATGAAGAATTTAGGCAGAAAATATGGCTTCATATGAAAGTGGGGCACTTCATGTGTACATGCCCATGTATGTCTGTGTTTGTGCTTGTGTGTATCTTTGTGAGTGTGTGACTGTATGCAGGTGTGTACGCATGTGTGTGTATATGTGGGAGTCCATCCATGTCAGTGTGTGTCTCTATTGAGTGTGTCCATGTGTAGTATTTATGTATGTTCTGAATAGCTCTGGATTAGGAGTCCACATAACAGAATTTCCTAATTGGAGTAAATCACCTGCATTCTCTGACCTCAGTTTTCTTACCTATAAAGTCAAGAGATCAGATAGAATGTGTTTCAGGTTTCCTCATCCTCAAATAATTTTGCCCAGAACCAGCCCTTTCTGGCCTGTGTAGTAAATGTAATTGTCTGATTGTAAATTAGATAATTACTTTTACTTCTCACCAACAATAACTGTGAAAATAACTTATTCAATAACTGTGAAAAAAAAACCTGGAAAATACCAATTTTTTAAAAGGCAGGGACCAAAATGAGCAATGTTTCCCTATCATTTTAAATATCTCTGTTGTACTTTCTGGAAGATTTGTTGAGTATCTTTGGAAGAATAGATGCTAAGCTATCTCCCTGCCCATTCTGTGGTATCCTTCCAAGAAATAAATGGTGTGTCAGAGCTCAGAGTGGACCTCTGCTGGTGAAGGTGCTGAACAAGCAAAGAACTCAGCTTGTGCAAAATGGCCCTTTCTTGAGGAAAAGGGAAGGAGGAATGATTGGAAATAATCATAGCTCCCTTCCCTACATATTACAAAAACCAGGATATTAATAAATCACACTTATCCCAGGCTAGTCTATTCTTCACCTTTCATTTTATTTATCTTATTATCTATATGGTCCCCAGAGATGCCATTTATTAGCTGCATGAACTTGGGCAAGGTTGCTAACCTTTCTGCGCCTCAATTTCTTCAAATGTAAAGTGGGGATAATAATAGTAACTAACTCATAGGGTTGGTGTAAAGTCTAGATGGGTTATTGTATATAAAGCCTTTAGAATAGTTCCTGGCGCTTACTAAGCATTACATATGTATTAGTTATGGTGTTTACTTTTGTTATTCAAAATATGAGCATTTTCATGCTAGTGAAGTGCACTATTGAAAAGGGTAAACCTGAAAACCAGCAGCTAGAAAATTCCAGGGCTTCCTCCACTTGGCTTTTACATCAATAAATTCTAATCTCATATTTGCATTTCCACATGCTTAATACCAGTTGGGAGCCAAGTGCCAGTAAATCTGGCAACTGTATTGCTGTCTTGGTCAGCTCAGGCTGCTATAATAGAATAGCATACACTGACTGGGTGGTGTAAACAACAGGCATTTATTTCTTATATGTCTGGAGGTTGGGAAATTCAAGATGAAGGTGCTGGAAGACACGGCGTCTGGTAAGGGTCCATTTCCTGGTCCATAGATAGCCATATCACTGTGTCTCACATAGTGGAAAGAGGACAAGAGAGCTCTCTAGGGTCTTTTTAGAAGGTCACTAATTCCATTCATCAGGGCTCCACCCTCATGAACTAACTATCTCCCAAATTCCCCACTTACTAGTGCCATCACACTGGGGATTAGGATTAGGATTCCACATACAAATTTTGAGAAGACACACACATTCACACATTCAGTCCATTGCAATGGTGTTTTCTGGGATACTAAAAATAGATTTTCATGCCCTGACACTGAAAGCAGGGAAAGCTTAGAGCCTCCTGTTATCTTTACTGCCTCCCTTGTATCATAATAATGTGATATAACTTAAAATAACAGTTTGCTGCAGCTTTTGAGCAGATAATGCACTTAATTTTGTAGTGTGGAAACATGAATCTCTTTTTAATGCCATATATTTGATTTTCAGTAGCCAGAGAAAGCATTTTCCTCTAGGATGTATCTGTTCTATGTTGAACCAGGTTGTCTTGGGTGAAGGACCTCTCTCCCGCACCAGCTACAGTCCACTTTCTGAACTGTACTCACCCACCCTCTTTAACCAACAAAATTATTTCAGTAGCAGGCTAAAAAATACAGTCTTAACATAGATGTACCTAACAAAATAATCTTTGTTTCTCTATGAATTAATTCAGTGTAGCTCTTTTTTTTTTTTTTTTTTTTTTTTTAGACAGAATCTCGCTCTGTTGCCCAGGCTGGAGTGCAGTGGCACAATCTCAGCTCACTGCAACCTCTGCCTCCCAGTTCAAGCAATTCTCCTGTCTCAGCCTCCTAAGTAGCTGGGATTACAGGCACCTGCTATCATGCCTGGCTAATTTTCTTGTACTTTTTTAGTAGAGACGGGGTTTCACCATGTTGGCCAGGCTTGTCTTGAACTCCTGACGTCATGTGATCCTCCCAGCTTGGCCTTCCAAAGTGCCGGGATTACAGGCATGAGCCACTGCACCCAGTTTTAGTATAGCTCTTAAAGCCACATTTTTACATGCAGCTGAAAACTTTTTTTAAACACATTTATTTTAGCTTTGGGTATACATGCAAAGGTTTGTTACACAGGTAAACTCATGTCATGCATGTTTGTTGTACAGATTATTTCATCACCCAGGAATTAAGCCTAGTACCTAATAGTTATCTTTTCTGCTTCTATCCCTCCTTTTATCCTCCACCCTCAAGTAGAGCCCAGTGTCTGTTGTTTTCTTCTTTGTGTTCATAAGTTCTCATCATTTGGCTCCCACTTGTGAGAACATGTGGTATTTGTCCACATGCATTCATTTTGTCCATTCCTGCATTCATTTACTGAGGTTGATAGCCCCCAGCTCCATCCATGTTTCCACAAAAGACATGATTTCGTTCTTTTGTATGGTTGCATAGCATTCCATGGTGTATATGTACCACATTAAAACAACAACAACAACAACATTCTGTCAATGATGGGCATTCAAACTGATTTCATGTCTTTGCAATTGTGAATAGTGCGGCAGTGAACATTCATATACATGTGTCCTTATGGTAGAATGATTTATAATCCTCTGGGCATATATCCAGTAATGGAATTGCTGGGTCAAATGGTAGTTCTGCTTTTAGCTCTTTGAGGAATCACCACAGTGCTTTCCACAGTGGTTGAACTAATTTACACTCCCACAACCGCACCAGCATCTGTTATTTTTTGACTTTTTAGTAATAGCCATTCTGACTGGTGTGAGATGGTATCTTGTGATTTTGATTTGCATTTCTCTAATGATCATCGATATTGAGCTTTTTCTTGCATGCTTATTGGCTGCATGTATGTCTTCTTTTGAGAAATGTCTGTTTATGTCCTTTGCGCACTTTTTAATGGGGTTGTTTTTCTCCTGTAAATTTAAGTTCCTTATAAAGCCTGGATATTAGATCTTTGTTGGATGCATAGTTTGCAAGTATTTTCGCCCATTCTGTAGGTTGTCTGTTTACTCTGTTGATAATGTATTTTGCTGTTCAGAAGCTCCTAAGTTTAATTAGATCCCACTTGTCAATTTTTGTTTTTGTTGCAATTGCTTTTGGTGTTTTTGTCATGAAATCTTTGCCCATTCCTTTGTCTAGGATGGTATTGCCTAGGTTGTCTTCCAGGCTTTTTATAGTTTTGGGTTTTACATATAATTCTTGATTCTATCTTGAGTTGATTCTCAAGATAGATAATCAACTCAAGACATGGTGTATATGGTGTAAGGGAAAAGTCCAGCTTCAGTCTGTTGCATATGGCTAGCCAGTTATCCCAGAACCATTTATTGAATATGGAGAAAACTCTTAATTATCAAATAATTCAGTTCCTTCTAATTGCACCCTTGGGAGTAGATAATAGATCTAACTCAAATTTCCTCCCCAACCCATTTAGAGGATGAATGCCAAACTGCAAATCGTTGCTCTGACTTTGGAGTGAGACATTTTATCCTTAAGCCCTCCTCAGTCACCTCCACTGCCACTGAGGTAGGGATTATGTCTCTTGTTCCATCTTGTTTTCAAGGCCAGTCTTAACTTCTGGAGCAGATGTTTCTAGCTGATCTAACTTGGGACCTGCTGTCACAGAACTGTCAACATAGGAAGATTTTTCTGTCACTGAATTGTCACAGGCAGAAAGAGGGATACCCAGGCGGATCAGTGCCATGAAACCCACCCTGCCTTCTATCTGCCTCCCATATCTTTGATGTGGCCCTTTGGAGCTGCCAGTCTTCCGAGGCTCAGCCAAGCCTAGCGTTAGGTCTGTCGCACATGGGGAACATGCAGAGCCTAGGACACAGCAATATCAACCTTGGCTCGCCCCCATCAGAGTTGAGCATATGGCTCTCAACCTCAACTGCCTTCCGAGACTGTCTCCAGTGGTTCTAGGAACTTTTTGGATGTTCTCAAGAGCTACAGAATTTGGAAAGTCTTGAGGGGATAGAAGGGTGTAGGCACATCACTATCTCAGGAATTGAAAAACAATACTGTACAGACAAAATAAATTGAACAGAGTTATTTGAGCAATAAAGGAATCAGGTAGCACTCAAAACCAGAAGAGGTTCAGGGAGTTCTGCTTTAACAGCCTGAGCAATGGGCTTTGGTAGGCTAAACACTGTAGTAAAATAATTACAGTCAGCCATTTGTATGCATGGGCTTCACATAGCAGATTCAATCAACTACTGATATCCAGGAAAAGAAAATTGCACAAAGTTCCAAAAAGTGAAGCTTGAATTTGTTATGCATTGAGTATTACATTGAATCTAATCAAATGAAGTGATGTGTATATATTGTATTAGGTATTTAAGTAATCTACTGATAATTTGAATATATGGGAGGATATGCATAAGTCATGTGCAAATAAATTATGCAAGGTAATTGGGCATCCTTAGATTTTTATATTAGTGGGGGTCCTAACACCAATCTCCCACAAATAAGGAGAGACTGTAGTACTTAATCAGCTACAACTAGGCATTTGACTAATTTGGGTATAATCTGGTGGAAAGTCCCTAGTTAGCTGTCAGTTTCTGATTGGTAAAGTCTCTAGTTGGAGGTTTCTGACTGGTTAAGATCAAATTTATTTTGCTATTTCTGTTGAGATGAGTTTTGGTTTGCTTATGTAGGAACCCAAGGCACTGGAGTTGTCTCAGCCTATTGGCTAATTCTTTTAACACAGACTACATCACAGCCTCTTTATCCAAACACACCAAGCACCCATTTTTGTTTTAAGGTATGTGCGGAACAAGCTGTGCTCTGTCAGGTAAAACTGAAAGCAACTTTATTCTTTCCTCATAACTGCCTTACCTATCCAGTGTGTAGGATAGTTATTTGCCCTGTCACCTTCTTAGATGAAAATCAAGTAGGTTCATGCCTTTTCTGCTCACTCTTGACTAACACATCTCTGGTCACTTTAGTCCTCAAAAAGTCTCAGGCCAATAATAAATGTCTAGCCCTATCTAATAATCAAAACTCTAAACTTCGTTTCAGGTTATGTCTTCTGTCTTCATGTAGATGGATCTTGTAAGCCTGTGATGGGACTGGGGGCTGTGGTCCAATTCTCTATTTCCCCCTAGGCTTGGTCTGGTGACCTAGCAGGAAAGGGGTTACTTGACTGACTTCTATAATGGTACTGGTTCATTCTGCTAGGACAGATGGTTGAAGCCATCCTCCATCTTCCATTTCCCTGCATTGTCTGTGACGGGTCACTTACAATGCTTTCTGCAGTCCCTGGACACTGGTGGTACACCTCCAGGATCTTTCAGTCAAGATCCTCTAACTTCTGTGGAGGGTCTTGTTGGATAGTGTTATGGGTGGAAGCGTGTCTGCTCTGA
Organism: Sapajus apella; assembly: GCF_009761245.1. Classification (NCBI taxonomy): domain Eukaryota; kingdom Metazoa; phylum Chordata; class Mammalia; order Primates; family Cebidae; genus Sapajus; species Sapajus apella. The sequence goes on along the minus strand of NW_022436944.1, from coordinate 11,035,917 downwards.
AAAAAGATATATTGAATTCTTAACCTTCAATACCCCAGTATGTGACCTTGTTTGGAAATAGGGTATTTGCAGATACAATGAATTTGAGAAAAAGTCATACTACATTAGGGTGGTTCCTAAATACAATGATCAGTGTCCTCATAAGAAGAGGAAAATTTGGATGCAAACACATGCAGTGAAGAAGGCTATGTGATGACAGAGGCAGAGACTGGGGTTGTACTGCTACAAGCCAAGATATGCAAGGACTGTCAGCAACCATCAGGATCTAGAAGAATACATTTTCCTGTGAGCCCCCAAGAATAAACCAGGCCTACTCACACCTTGATTTAGGACTTCTAGCCTCCAGAACTGTGTGTGAATACATTTCTATTTTTTGAGCCACAAAATTTATGCTGTTTTCTTACAGTAGCACTAGGAAACTAATATACATAAACTCTCTAGACCAAGCCCTTGAGGTTCAAGGATTATACATAACTCATTGTGTATCTCCTCACCCCTATGCAGCATAATGTCTAGTATAGAAGTCATTTCATTAAATGTTGAGTGAGTGAATGAGATCCACATGTTTGGAGAAAACACTCAGAAGTTTGGTAGTGATTGGATGGCTGATTTAACAGTTTGCTTTTCATTTTTCAATTTGGTCTTATACAAAAAAGCCATTCATTTATAAAACTTTTTTAAAGATAAAAAGATGCGTCATCATATATAATTAAAATGTACTCTTGTTAACTAACTTTATTAATTAACCTATACAATAATTCAATCATATTTTGTTTCTTATATGTTGCCATGTGTAAAGAAATTTCCCTTTAAAAGCTGTAATACATTAAAGCATGGTTTACTGAATTTCAAATGCCTTTTTAAAAAAGAGAAACATCATGGATGCCACTAGTAGCTAGAAAAGCAGTGTTATTCACAGAAATGTTACTTCCTTGCTTGCCTTCTTTTGTTTGTTTTTTTTTAAATTGTTTTCAAATTAAAGCCATCGTGTAAATTTTAAGCAGTATCAAAGCCCTGCCCTGCCTGACTCTTCTGAAAAATCCACACATCTCTGCAAAATGATCATTACTATTGCAAGGACAGACTCGGCAGGGTGTCTTCTTCTTTTCTTGTTCCTTTGACCTCTTTTCTTGCTTCTCTCCAGCTTAAATACCTTAATGTTATCAGATGCAAGAACATTGAAATCATGTGGGCACAGCTATCCAGATAGCATCATAAAAGGAGGGGTAACTGAGGTCTGCCTTTTTTTTTCTGAATTAGTCACCACCCAGCTTAGTAGGCTGAAATGAGTAGGACAGACAAATCGGGCAGGCATACCTTCAGTGCTTTCCTCACCCAAACTCCTCAAATAGTGTGATTAAAAAGTAATAACCCCAAAGGCAAAAGCTTCAATTACCCAGAGATGTTCAAGACCCTGGGCAATCTGTTCTTTAACTTGACAGCATGGAATGCAGAAGTAAATCATCCTTGTGATACCCCAGAGCTAATAGGATAGAAGATGCAAACAGAGAAAGTGATCTAATTGGTAGGGGAGAAAGAGGCTGGGTGGATTTCAGTTTCTCCACCAGGAAGGTGGGTCATCAATGTAACATACTTTTAATTAAGGGAGTTTGAGAGGCTTCTTTATCACATGGGTAAACAATTCTTAGAGTAATAGAGAGGTTGTCGATGATTCTTTTATGTTCAAAAAACCCTATATTGTGCTGTAGGTCAATGAGAAGCTGTGGAAGGTGAGATCTGTTCAATACTCATGGCCTAAGGTCTGCAGAAATTTCCATAATATAAGGAAGGATCCTACAGGGACAAGAATGCTAAACTGCAGAGTTTTTTTTTTTTTTTTTTCTCTTGGCTATCTCAGCTTCTTTGCCTCATCTTCCATAAATATCCAGAACAACTGTCTTATGAAACTGCCTTCTTTTAAATAAACCTGAGAATTAAAATTAAAACTTTGACCATAAATCTATCTTATTAAAATAAAAATCATATCAACAAAAGCATGCATCAGACAGTAGGGGGAAAATTTGTGTGCATAGAATGAGATTTTAAAATGCAATTGTGGAAGAGGCAGCTGTTTTTTTTATTATGTCCTATCTTGGAATCTTGGACTTGAGCTCTATAAATGCCTGGTAAGCTATCTGGTCCTTTTACCCATTGCTCGTATTTTTCTTTACCCTGTGCTGATTTTTTATCCCACTGTTGTTCCAAACCAATTGTTGTTGGGGTTCTTATGGTCAAATGAATATTCCAAAAGGAATCACAGTTTCAGTTTCTTTCAAACCATGGCTGCAAATCCAAGTCTTTAGTCTTCTGGGCCCATCAAAAAGAACATGTTGTTCTCAGTAAGTGAAGACAGAAACACAAAATAGGACATTTCACTCAACTTAAAATCTAATCAAGGCCAGCTTAAAAAAAAAAAAGAATTCAACATGAGAGCAACATATTTTATGCAGCTAAGTTTGCCGCAGTATTGGGGGAAAGCATAGTACTGGGGGAAAAGATGTCTTCTTGCATTCACTCTTACCAGTGGTAATTCATTCTTTTCTCCAAGGAAGGCCAGGATGCTGGGTTACCTGTTTAGCTCAAGGGAAGGGCCTGACATGCTTCTGTAGGTGTGATTGGGAGGTTGAGGGTATTGGAGGTCCCATTCCTGGCAATGCTGATTTGAGGGAGCTTTTGTCTTTTTATAAAAATTCTGTACCTATGCAACAATCTTGCATGTTCTTCACATGTACCCCAAAACCTAAAATGCAATAAAATAAGTACATGGGAAAAAAAATTCTGTGCAGTGCTTCATGCACTTGGGGACTTCCATGCCTTTGAATTTCAGAAACAGGTAGAGCCCACCCCAACTACAAAAGTGGAAACTGCCATATTTTTGGTTTCCCAGCTTCTCTGGTGGAGATGCCATGATCTCATGACCTGGTCTTCAAGAATCAAACTCAACCACGGCAGGCAGAATCAGAAGCCAAAGAAGCAGAGAAGCAGACATTATGTAGGCGCTTTCTCAGGGTCTGATATTACTTGATAGTCGCAGGTGACCAAGTTCCAAATGCTGCAGTGGTTGCGGCTTAAGTGGCATCATCTCCTGATTTGGTGAATGTAGTGAGGGTTTTTCTCATCAGACCTGCTCTTGTCATGATTGTGACTATTGTCTCTGGCTGCTGAGCCTGAAGTCTCTTTCTCCAGCCCTCATTGTAATCTGTAAAATATCCAATATTCTTTTCATACATGATGCTTCTCTGCTGAAATCAGCCAGAGTTCTGCTGCTTACAACTATGAGCACTGATGTTCATAAATAAATATCAGCACCTCCTTTGCTCTAACTGCTATGTAGAGTGTGGAAAATTTTTCTTTTATATTCTCTAAGGGAATGTTGTTACTGAATGTTGATTGCTCTTCTTTAGTCTAAATTAATTAAATGACACAGTATCTATTGTAGAAAACAAACAAAGATCATTTTACACAGTATACTGTGAATAGTGACTATAATATGTGATCTTTCCAGAGAAATAAAATGAAACAATGTGTTCATTGAGACAGCTTCTGTTGGAAATTACAAGGCTGTCCTATATATTGTAATCCATTTCCTCCTTAGCTCTAATGTAGCAAACTCCACAGTGATTTAATAATGAAGTGACAGCAGTAAAATCCAGTATGGGGATAGAGATGGAAATAAAGTAAGTGGCTAAATTTTGCTATATGGAAAACATGTGGAAGACACAAGAATTTCTCTAGGAAAGATAGAAAACCAAGGAACCAAGCTGTCGTCTCTAATTTGTGGAACACGAAAGACTGTTCTTGAAGTTTGATTCCATCTTCTTGGGACTGTCTAGAAGCCAGAGACCCAGGATGCAGAGTGAACCTGTTTTTAAAGCAATACCATGCACTGAGACTTTGCTTTTCTTTAAAGCTGACCTGGCAAGAGAGACTCTTCATAAGTTTATCCAGTGGAACAGAAGCCTCCTGAACACTGCCATAGAGAGCACCTCGTCCCATCTCAGTCAGCATCATCTGTGTTTAACTCACTTTGGATGTGTGCTCAAATGCTATTCAGCATCTATAGGCTCCCCCACTGTGGCCCTGTCTCATAAATAAATGCATATCAAGGGCAAACTTCGTTCTCAGCGAAGACAAAGAATTGGCCCTCAATATGCAAAGTTAAGGGCCCTTAATATGCATTTATTTATTAACAAATCAGAAGAGGTCATGGATATGTATTCAGATTGTTTCTGAACTTTTGAGAAACAGACATAATAAATAAATCTCCCACCCACGTGAAGGAGATTTGGATGTAGAGCCATGCAAAAGAAGAAGCCACCAGTGATAAGAGTGTTGGGTGTGTGGGCACAAATACAGGCTCTGGGAGAAGCGGGCAAAAGCCAGGTTTTTAAGCAGTTAGCTAGTTAGCTGGACGGTTAGTTTCTTTGCCTGTTGTTTTGGTTTGCTCTCTCACACAAAGTACCCGAGCTGACAGTTCAAGTACAGGATATCATTATTGTCATCAGCATTTTCCATCAATGGGCAGGGCATAAGACCTGACTTATCAACGTTATTATACATTTATTGAGTGCCTATTAAGCTCAATGCACTTCAGTTTATGTTAATTTATGTAATCGTCATGACCTCATATGGGGAGATAAGAAACTAGATAAGAAAACTGAGGCTCAGGATGTCAACCACTGCCTGACCGTCCATGGCTAGAAGATAGCAGTGAAGGGATCCAAGTCCTAGGCCTTTGAAAACCATTCTGAGGTTTTGTTCAATAACTCATCAAATTCCTTTTTGAACACAAAAATGTGTTATATCAAAGAGTGATGAGAGCTTTTATTCACATGTATATTGGTAATACACTTCCCATACGGGAATATCCAGGCTTTAATGCCTGGGAAATGTGTGACATAGTAGGCAACTCAAAATGGAAGATGGTGAATTGAGCTACTTAATTGTGAAAATCCCAGGGGTAGATTTAGTTCTCTGCCTCTTTCCCAGAACATGTTCATCCTCCAAGAAGGTAATACCTCTCTCATGGCTTCATCCTAACCTAGATGATTTCTGAATGACCATCTCCAGGCCAGCTCTTGTGTCCCCTAGATTTTGGTCCAGCTAGTGCCATGGGCATAGCCTTCCTAGGGAGAAAGCACTGAATGGTTTTACAGCCCCTCCGCCCCCCATCCCCACCCCCGAGAACTGGATCCTATCCTGGACACACACCTCCACCCAGATGCTCTCAGGGGTTTCATTATTTTGGTTTTATCTGCACCCACATTTTGGAAGCTGCTGATAACTTTTAATATCATTCTAAAAGACAATTGAGTTTCCCTGTACTCAGCTTGCCCTGAAATACAGAAAATATCAAAATGAGTTCTAAGCAGGTTGTAGCAATAGTGGTCCAGGTAGTAGCTGAGAAACCCAGTTGGAAAACTAGTTGGGCAAATTTTCTGTGTGCGTAGTAACTTAGTTAATCCTGAAACCTAAAAGAACAGAAACAATGTTTATTATTTATTCAAAAATAGTTATGCACTAGGCAATTTACATGAACTATCTTGTTTGAGCCTCATAGTGTCCCTGGGTTATTATGATGTTATTATTATTCCCATACTTAAGGATGAAGAAAATCAGGCTCATAGGAATTATGTGCTCCAGAGCACTTAGTTAGTGAGCAGTGGTTTCAGGATTAGACCCAGGTATGGCCAGCATGGAGCCATGCACACTTCTCCTCCCCCTATTCCTCCATGCCATGGCCATGGTCCGCGTAATCTGTTCAATCAGAAATGAGCATTTACATTTGCTTTTCAAAAGTCAATGTCGATATCTGCCAATGATTTATCACCCGAAATTTAATTATTAAACACATTCATGTTTTCCTACTTGATATCATGTAGGTATGAGCTACACTTAAGGTTATTGTAGCAAACCTCTTCTCACTGAACTACGTGTTCCAGTGCTCAAGCTCCAGCAGCTCTATGTAAGTGAGGAAGAATGAAGGACTGACACAGAACAGGTTACAGGATGTCTTGGCAGAGGGTCACATTGAATTATTGGCTTTAACTGGTATTTCTACATTTGCACCGTAAATAGGGATTTGATTTGCGTTAATCTGGCTACTAAGGGGGCACTGGATGTTTCAATTATGTATACTGTCCAAATGTTTGAGTTAGGAGGTCAGGCTACACATGGTCTTTAAAAGAAACCAGTAAGATTCTAAAACACACAAAAAATCCAAAAATGAAAAACCAAAAACCCCAGCAGCATCTCCTTATAGAAGGAAAGCAAATACATTAAACTTAACAAACACTATTTTTTCTTTGGAAATGAGAAAACAATAAAACCAATATCCACATCTCTGAGTTACGTGTTGGAGGGATTGCTAGTACAACCCTAAGCAATTTAATGAAGTGCAAAACTTGCTGGAGACAGATGATAAAACTGCAGTATAGATCTCTCACCTCCTCCCTCCCCAAACGAGTAAATGTGGTTACATTTAAGAAATCAAGAAGTATCTCTTAAGTAACATTAAAATCATTTTTCTGCTTTCCTTTTGTGTTCCCTACATCCCATCACCTATTTTCTAAAATTCTAAACTTTATGCATATGGTAATAATTATTATTCTACAAAGCAGATATGCCTGATGTTGACAAAAATCAACATGTAGTAATAAGGAAAATGTACTAAATAATAAATACTATCAAATTTATTGGGTTTCCAGGGACCATGACTACATGTTGAATCCTGTGTCAAAGTTTAATCAATGTCCATTTCAACTTTTCCATTTATTCTCTCTTCCAAATCATCTTTTCTGTAATCTGTTCTCAGTGTGCAAGAACCCTTTACAAAGATCTCGGCGGGGCACAATGGCTCACGCCTGTAATCCCAACACTTTGGGAGGCCGAAGTGGGATCGCCTGAGGTCAGGAGTTCAAGACCAGCTTGGCCAACATGGTGAAACCCTGTCTTTACTAAATATACAAAAATTAGCCAGGCATATTGGTGCATGCCTGTAGTTCCAGCTACTTGGGGGGTTGAGGCAGGAGAATCATTTGAACCCGGGAAGCGGAGGTTGCAGTGAGCCGAGATTGTGCCACTGTGCTCTAGCCTACGCAACAGAGTGAGACTCCCTCTCAAAAAACAAAAACAAAGATCTCAAGCATCTTTTTCTCCATTGTTTCATAAGGAGGGTGGGGGGATGTATTAAAAGCAAAATACATGCCATATTTTCTTTTTCTCAAATCAGTGAGAATAGGATATGTCTATATTTGAGCAAAGTACAAGCATTACATGTGCAGCTTATACACATATGCTATGTCCATGTGGTCGCATTTCTTTCTGTGTTTCATCTCCTTTCATTGCATTTATAAAATATCTCCATAAAACAATGTGTCTTTATTTTACAGTTTTATAATTATAAATACACATGGTTTCCAACTTACAATAATTCAACTTATGATTTTTTTCCCATAGCATTCTGTATGCTCCTTGACTTATGATGAGACAATGTCTGGATAAGCCCATCATGTGTTGAACATGTCCTAAGTCAAAAGTGCATTTTTGACTTAGGATATTTTCAGCATCAGATGAAGTAGCCCTATCTTATGTTGAGGAGTATCTGTAATGCATAGACAATTGTAACAATAACAGACATTTCCAAATAAGAAAATCCTGTAACATCACTCATAATTCTACTTCTCAAAAGTGCATGTATAATATTTTACATAGCTATAATTCTTTTCTCTGATAAATGTTGCCAATTCACATATTACCTAATATTAAGTGATATCTTTTCAAAGACAGTATGAGGCTGACCATATTCAAATAAACCTTGCCTATCCCAACTCTGACACTTTAAGAGACAATTGTTTAATTATTCTCAAAACGCTGCCATTGTTCAACAACTTTTGAGCTCCCACTTGGTGCATTGCTTATGATGGTTAATTTCATGTGTCAACTTGACTAGGCCATGGGGTATCCAGATTAAACGTTATTTCTGAGTGTGTCTATGAAGGTGTTTCTGGATGAGACCAGCATTTGAATCAGTGGACTCTGTGAAACAGATTGGCCTTCCAAAGAGTGTGTATGTGTGGTGTGTGTGTATGTGTAAGAGGGGAGCATTGTCCAATCTGTGGAGGGCCTAAACAGAATAAAAAGATGGAGGAAGGAAGAATTTGCTCCTTTTTTTTCCCCACCACTTGAGCTGGAACATCTCCTCTCATCTTCCCTTGCCTTCTGACTGGGATTTACACCATCAGCTCCCCAGGTCTCAGACCTTAGAACTTGGACTAAATTATATCACCAACTTTTCTGAATCTGTAGTGTGCAGACAGCAGATTGCGGTACCTCTCAGCCTCTGTAATCACATAAGCCAATTTCTCACTTTATATCTCATATTGGTTCTGTTTTCTGGAGAACTGTAACTAATATACTACTTTTGAGCTTGCTGTTATGTTTTTGATACATTTCAAGTGTGATAAATCTTTGTATTCTGAGAGTGGTTTTGATATTTGGACTCTATCATATTTTGTATCAAGTCAAGTTTGATAAACGATATAAAAGTTGGCTAGAAAATCAAGCAAAAGTAAAAACAATACAGCTGATGAGTAACCTCTTGAGACACTGAGTTTTTTCTGACACATAGATTGGCTCCAAAGATCATCTCTAAGGAGAAGTTCAAAAGTGACCTGAGCAATAGCGGAATCAGTTGGTCTCCCATACAGCCACACAGAAAGAAGGGCACAATGCTTGTTTGGAGATCGCAATCCTGGTGGGTGGTTTGTAAAGACAGTTTCATTCATCTATAACTTGACACGTACACCCACATGCTGCTGACAGCCACCATGTGCTTGGCTCTGCTGGGTCAGCTGCTGTAGAGGCTCTGGGGTCTGAGGAGCTCACACCCCACAGTCCTCTCAACCCTGAGCTTCAAACATCTGCCGTTAGAGAAGCCAGGCTTTTCCCAGATTTGCTACATTCAGGAAGAGCTTCCCAAAGGAGAGTATCTGATATTTTTTGAAACTCATTTTTAGTCTTGGAAAGCCTGGTGATTAAAATGTAAAAAGCTTCCATGTTTGAGAATCCAAAGGCCAGATCCCAGTCCTAGCCCTACACCAATTAGCCTTTGGGAATCATTTCTCGTCTCTGGCTGCAGCTTCTGCGCTGGTGATTCTCTGTTGATCTTTCACCAGCTTTATTCTCCTCCCTGCTCTGCCCTGCTCTGAACCTAGGAACTGATCTTTGTGGTACCTTCCTTATTCTTTTGCTTCTCCTTGGGTTTGGTGGAAGGGAGTTCACCAACAAGAGATCAGAGGGTTTGAGGAAGAAAGTTGGGGAGATACCACCCCCTTACATTTGCATATACATACACAGACACACGTGCACGTGTGCGGGTGCGTGCAACTGCGCGCGTGCACACACACACATGCACATACCGTACTCCCTCTCTGCAGGACTGTGGAGTGGCAGTGGCTTGTTCCTCTATGTCTGCACTTCTGTTAGGTGACTCCTGCCCACAGCTTCAGCTCTTGCCAGGTTCTAGCTCCCTGTTTTTCTCCTTCAGCTGAGGGGTGGTAAGAACTTTCTACTGTGGCTGGTCCCAGAGAGCTTCAACATCCCTAACTCTGCCCAGATCTCAGTAAATAGTCCCTTCAAAAGACTCTATTTAATTAAACTTTTCAAATGTACCTTTTATTTCCTGATGGGACCCCAGCTGATGGGATTGTCTAATATGTATAATAAAGAGTTCAGACAAGTTGAAGCTTAAGATCCCTTTTGGCCCTACCATTCTCTGTATCTCTGACCACATTATGTTTGCTGATGGAAGCAAAGTAATTTTATAACCACGGACTTGCTCAAAGGATAGTAACCTACTTTTCTTAGGAGGCTTTGGCTTTCAAGTGTATTATTTTAAAAGTCAACCTAAGATGACTTTAATAGTCAATAGTCATCATCCATTACAGAAAACTGCTTATTCAAAATGCTTGGCTTGGAGTTGGCAAATAGACCTCAAAGCTAGTCCTTTTTCTCTAAATTTTATTTAAGAACCTCAGGATTAAAAAGCCTACAATTAATTAGGGCAACTTTTCTTTTGCCTGATTCATGAAGTCCACCTTGCCCCAGTCATGTCCCTGCTGACCTGTCTGCAGGTTTGTCAGCTTGTCTCACTGGACTCCATCCATCTGGCCTATCTAATTGTAACCACTGGGATGTAACTAGACACCAATGGCATTCTTCTTTTTGAGTAATCACATAAATGAGTTATATTAGCTGTCATATTAAAGTAGCTCTTTGCTAACCTCTGGTAATATGAGATCGTATTCCCCATTAGCTTTCCTTTCAGTTGGGTAACACCATCTCCCTAATGTTTTTGCCTACTTAATCCAAAGGGATAAAATGCAAGGGAAGAAACAGAAAAGTAAGGAGGTTGGAGAGTGGTTCAATATTTTATTTTGTGTAGCATTTTTTTTCCCAAAATATAAAAGCAAACATGTTAAAAGTAGAGGTCTTGTGAAGCCTCAGAATGTTGACCTCGTGAAAGAGGGATTCTGCCTTTTCTTAGGAAGTGAGGAAAAATGATAAGGGCTTTGGGAACATCCAACTTTCCTCAGAAGTAACTGGGAGAAGGTGGTAAGGTACATAAACCTTCTGTCAATTTTTACCATCTTTGTTTTGTACCCGACAATATTAGACCAGAATTAAAATAAATATCAGCAGCTTACTTAACTGCCATATTTTATTACTCATCTAAGATGAAAAAGTAGCTTTCAGTTTTTTCATCTCAAGACATGGGTTCAAAGCATTTTACCAAATTTGAAAGGAATGTTTACAAAAATGCCTGGATTGCATTTTTTTCCTATTTTAAATGGATCAAATATACTTTTTTCAATGTCTTGTGATACTAATATCTTTCTTGATGAGTGTGATTTGAAAATAACAAACACAGATTTTATAAGCTGATGTCACCTGTCATAAATTCACATGTTAAACTGGGACTCTTGTTATTTGGCATTGCCAATGGTCCCAACCATCTTTCTGCACTTGCCCTGAAGGCAGGAAGATGGGAAACAGGAAAGTCAAACTGAGAGCATAGTGAGAAGAAGGTCATCTCACTGTCCCTTCAAGTTCCCTCAACAAGTGAGAATAACTTGAGGGGACCACTTTTGTCTACAAAATTCAAGGTAGCAGTCCTCTGTTTAGATGCACACCCACTTTTATTTCCTGTGTGATTCTAGCTATGGAGGAAGGTTTTTAATTAACAGTTTTAAGGAAGATAAACAAAAGTATTCACTTCAGTAAAAATGCATCATATGAAAAAGCCAAGTTACACGTTTTGGTAGTTCTTCTGTCCTTCCTTTTTCTTTTCTCCTTTCTTATTTCCTTCCTTACTTTCTTGTTTTGTTTTTTCTTCCATAGGGGCCAAAAGAAAACTTCCCCTCCCCATTCTGAAGTCTTACTGAAAACTGACAAAGGCAGATAATTAGAAGAAAAAGATAAACATACAAATGTATTTTACCCTCTATGGTCCAGGAAAATCACAGGAATAGGATGACCCAATAACCCAATCAGGTACAGATGCTTATACACCCTTCTTCACAGGGGAAGTGTAGATGGGGAAAATGTGGCAATCAGAGGGATAATAAATGATTTTTAGAGGGAATTGAATGGGCCTAATGCCCAGACAATGGTTAGTAAATAACTTTCTTTGGATATTAGATAGGACCAATAGCAGACGATGGTTTAGGATAAAGTTTGTCTGGGCTTCAAGTGTAGTGTTTAGTTTTCAATCTCTTCCTCTGTGATATGAATTTTAATCTTCTCTGGTTAATGACATTTCAGGGAGGGGAATAAAGGCCATTGTGTTTCTTTTTGGCAATTCCAGCTTGGAGATTGATAAGGAAACTTCAGAGAACAGCTTCATCCTATACTTTGGGAGAAACAGAGGATTGAGAGACAGGCGGGGTCGGGGGAGAAGATCAGAGACACCTTGGAGCTGCTTCATATCAAAGAACTATGTTTTGGGGTAACATTATAACATTTTCTCATTCCTGACCCACCTTTTCTCCCTCCCTCCCTCCCTCCCTCCCTCCCTCCCTCCCTTCCTTCCTTCCTTCCTTCCTTTCATTTTTATTCAGTGAAGAGAACAATGCCAGAACAATTAAAAACAACTGAATTGAATAAATAGGAACACCGGGATAGAATTGGACTCCTTAAAAACATATTAATTAGATACCAATCATGGCATCTGTGTATCACACCCTATTTTGAACAATGGGAAAAGTGTGGCTCTATGTTTGGCACAGCCCTGCTTATGTCCCACTAGTATAAATATAGAGATTGAATTTCCACCTTTCAGCAGACTGTTTCTGCTGCTTTGAGAGCAGCTGCTGCTTCTACCAGTGCGACAGTTTGCTTTTACCACCTCTGCTCTGCGTTTCTTGGTGGAAAGTCAGTTTGGTACATTGCCAACTCCAGAGATGATTTCTACAGTAACGGGATGCCCAGGGCCATGGAATTACACACAGGATCATCAACTTCTGTCTAAATCGAATAACTGTGATAACTATAGTAAAATAAAGCCTTTATAATCAAATGCTTGAAAACAGAGACAAGCAGAGAAAGCGAGAAGGCAGAAAAGCTCCCCAATGAATGAAATTCTACACATATAATGTAGTTTTCTTACTTTCAGAAATCTATTTGTTATAAATAAGATAAGAAATAATACCCATTTTAGTCTTTTTCTATTTGAAAATATATCTAATCATGTGCTTGAACACAGTAAGCCCTGGTTTAAATTCCTGGTTTAAACCCAAGTGACGTTTAGTCCCATTGCAGATGCAGAACAGCACCATTTATCCCAATAAAATCCCTGCATTCCTAGTATCATAGAACTGGAATTGGTCTGAAGCAGTTATCTGATCCAGGAAAATGGGAAATCCTCTAGAATTGATACTTTTCCAATTTCTTAAAAACATCCAGGATTTAAGATTTCATGACCTCCCTCAGTGATATATTTTGTATCGCATGATCCTGGGACATATTTTTTTAAATTCTAGTTTAAAGAGAGATCTATTTCCTGTCCCTTGTTCTTTTGAGAAATAAAATATGGTAATTTTATTATTATATCAGACCTCATTTTCATTTTAAGGAGGTGGTCTGACTAGATAATCTGCAAACCCCTCTGACTCAAACATTCTGATCTTTATTGATATTTTGGCTTCAGTTAAAAAGGAAAAAACTCCACTTGAAGACAGAAAGGGAGACATGTAGGAACCGTTAATGTTTCCTGAATGAATGAATAAACGAATGCATGCATATGCTTCCTAAATCCTGTTTTCTTCACCAAACAATTAAGTTTTTCTCAATTTCTTTTTCTATTTGGCTAATTTTTCATTAAAAATAACTAAGGAGAAGAAACTATCATCAGAGTGAACATTTAACCTACAGTATGGGAGGAAATTTTTTGCAATCTATTCATCTGACAAAGGGCTAATATCCAGAATCTACAAGGAACTTAAACACATTCTCAAGGAAAAAAAAAGAAAACAAAACAAAACAAAACAAAAAAAAAAACGCCATCAAAAAGTGGGTGAAGGATATGAACAGACACTTCTCAAAAGAAGACATTTACCTGGCCAACAAACAGATGAGAAAACGCTCATCATCACTGGTCATTAGAGAAATACAAATCAAAACCACAGTGAGATACCATCTCATGCCAGTTAGAATGGTAATCATTAAAAACTCAGGAAACAACAGATGCTGGAGAGGATGTAGAGAAATAGGAACACTTTTACACTGTTGGTGAGAGTGTAAATTAGTTCAGTGATTGTGGAAGACAGTGTGGAGTTTCCTCAAGGATCTAGAACTAGAAATACCATTTGACCCAACAATCCAGTACTGGGTATATAGCCAAAGGATTATAAATAATTCTACGATAAAGACACATACATACATATGTTTATTGCAGCACTATTCACAATAGCAAAGACTTGGAACCAACCCAAATGCTCATCAATGAGAGACTGGATAAAGAAACATATACACCATGGAATACTATGTAGCCATAAAAAAGGATGAGTTCATGTTCTTTGCAGGGACAAGGATGAAGCTGGAAACCATCATTTTCAGCAAACTAACACAGGAACAGAAAACCAAACAGTGCATGTTCTCACTCATAAATGGTGGCTGAACAATGAGAACACATGGACACAAGGAGGGGAACATCACACACAGGGGCCTGTTGGGGGATGGGGGGGCTAGGGGAGCGATAGCATTAGGAAAAATACCTAATGTAGATGATGGGTTGATGGGTGCAGCAAAAAAAAAAAATGGTATATGTGGCACATGTATACCTATGTAACAAGCCTGCACATGTATCCCAGAACTTAAAGTACAATTTAAAAATAAATAGAGAGATAAAGATGCATAGTGGAAAGAAAATGGGCTTCTACACCACGTTTACTAATTATAGAAATAGGAACAAGGTGTTTAGCTTGCTTGTGGTTTACTTTTTTTTACTTTGTCATATGGACTAATGAAAGTGACCTCAAGGATTGATGCATAATGCATATCAAGTGGCTGACACAGTAGAAAAAACAACAAAATTCTGTATCTTTTCTCTAAAACAGATTTTGTGTTTTTTTTTAATAAGGTGATTGCGGCAGAGATTGCTACTTGTCTATTCTAGTCTGCAAATAGCAATCCCTTTCTTATAGTCTTCAGAGCCCCTTCCTTCTAGCAACAAGACTCTAATTTGAGTTGACCCAGCTAAAGACATCTTCTAGCCTCTCTTGCAGCTATATTCAGCCACGTGAAAAAGTTCTGCCAGCAAATATAAGCCAAAAGATCATGTGTCACCTTCTAAGAGGTCTCCTCAAGAGGAGGCACTTTTCTTTCTTCTTCTTTCTTGTCTCTTGTATCATAGATGTTATAGCTGTAGCTATGTTTACCACCTTGAACTCCTGGAATGTGGAACATATTATTAGGGATGGCAGAATAGAAAGTTGAAGGGGATTTGGTGACCCTTTAAGGTTCTATGCAGGCCTTAGCTGCCTACATATAGACTTCCTTTGTTGGAGAAACAAATTTCAATCTGGTTTAAGCCATTGTTATGTGGATGTTTTCCACCTATGCTGCCATACCCAGGAGATAACATCAGTGGACAAAATATACTTCAATTAATTATAACTAAGAAATAATTAGTTTCTTTCTGTCTTTTTCTCTCTTTCTTTCTTTCTTTTTCTCTTTCTTTCTTTTCTTTCTTTTTTTCTTTCCTTCCTTCCTTCCTTTTTTTTTTTTTTTTTTTCTTTTTTTTTTGAGCAAGGTTTTACTCTGTTGCACAGGCTGGAGTACCACTGCATGATCTCGGCTTACTGCAGCCTTGACTTCCCAGGCTCCCAGACTAGGTCCCAGCTACTCTTACCTCAGCCTCCCAAGTAGTGGTTGGGATCACAGGTGTGCTCTAGCACAGCCAGCTAATTTTTGTTTTTGTTTTTGTTTTGTAGAGATGAGGTATCACCATGCTGCCCAAGCTGGTCTCAAACTCCTGGGCTCAAGCAGTCCACCCATCTTGGCCTACCAAAGTGCTAGGATTACAGACATGAGCCACTGCATCTAGCCTACTGTATATTTATTAACCACTTATATGTTAAGCTTCTTTTCATCCCTTTCGACTTCGATTATACTAAAACCACAAGGGTAGTTAACATTTAACTGTAATACCTATAGTTTTCCTTTAGTATTTGTAACTAACCTGCAATAAGGTTCATGCTTGTTTTGGCCTCTTCTCCAATAGGTCAAGGACATTTTCATTTTTTTTCACAGTTATTAATAACATTACTACTTTATAACAAGTTAGAAGACAATATGGTTAAGTTGCCTAGGACTTGGAGTTCAAAGGTCTAGACCAACCCTGGTAGTAGTAATTATTGGCTATGTCACTTTGCACAAGTCCTTTAATCTCTCTGAGCCTTAGTTTTATTCAAAAGAAACAGGTAATAATAATCATGCATTACTGACTTATTGGTATATAGTGAAAATTTGGTAGGAGAATATATTTGAAAGTATTTTGTAAAAGATGAAGCACCATACAAATGTTAGTTGTTATGAATACTATTAGAAACTTCAAACATAAGAGGTACATACTAAGTTTCTTTAACCATACGTACATTGAATAGAAGTATGAGAGGATACCTTTAAAGATTACAAAATACATGGCAGTTTACAATATCTTCTATTACTTTTCTGAGGGTAAAATGAATCCTCGATTAGGGATCTTCCTGCAAAATATTAACAAAGCAGAATAATGGTCATGGACGATGAATATTTTTGCTTTAGAGTTGTTTAGTTGTTTAGAGAGGATAAATATTTAAGATCTTGATATTGAACAATGACCCTTAGGATCTTTGTACTCTTGGTTGTCTCCATCTTCCTTCTCCACATCATGCTAGTATGGAACAGGGCAATCTGAGGACACTGTCCTTGAAGAAGATGACAAAAAGTTCAAAGCAATTCTTTTATAGCTTGCCAATCTTTTGGGACACAAGTAAAAGTGTCAGTAATAAGATAACTTATATTCGTTACTTTCTTATTGTCCAGGTGGGCAATCACAGCAAGAATTATTCAAGCTGAATTTTTTCTTCAAAAGCTGTAATGATTACTGCATAATATTTTCTGATGGTCCAAAGATTTTCTGTTAACTCCCCATATGAACTGGAAATATCCATTTGTATCCTAACAGTTATGCTAAAATTCCATTACAAGGATTCTGAAGATGAATATGCTTTAGTAGAAGAACTGAACTTAAAGCCATGTGTATTTATCTTTCATATTATGATTTTATTGAATCTGGTACACTGATGTACCCTTTTAGGGTAAATATACATCTTGGTTTGCCTTAACACTCCTAGTTTATACTTGCTGTTTCAGCATAATTATTAATAGTGCCCCCTTTACTTTCTAAAGTAATGATAAATTATATGCTTACTCTATTTGAGAAGCATTTTATTGTACTGGTTGAGTAAAATGGAATGTCTTTGTAAATTCTAGGCAGAGATCATTCTTTTGTACACAATCTGCCCTGTTGTGATAAGTTTAAAACAACAACTCTTATAATTTGTGTATCCTTGAGACTCATGAACAAGGCTGACTGACTGATTCATTTTCTTTTTAGGAAAGAAAGGCTTAAAAATATCACCACCTCTGAATATCTGTATCAGAGGTTGACAAACTGTAATAGACCAGATGGTAAATATTTCAGTCTGCTCAATTCTGCTGCTATAGCATGAAAGCAGCCAGACAGTATGTAAACAAGTGGATGCCCTGTGTTCCAACAAAACTGTACTGACAAAAGCAGAAGGAAGGCCTGGTCTGGTCTCTGGGCTTCAATGTGCTGACCCCGATCTAGTGTTATAATATTCTCTCTTGATAACTCAATGGAATTTATATTGCCCATATTTCTTTCAAAATATTAAGAGGAGCAAAAGGCAAACAGCTGGACTTAGATTATAATTAATATCCTGGAAAGACATTCCCATTTCTTACCAATAAAGCTCCTAATCTTCTGTCATTGACACATCCTGTTCAATCCAGTGAATTACAGTCCACACTCAACCTACAGAAGTACAGTGATGATGTTCCCTTTTTTAAAAAGCCAACACAAATGTGTGTCCTTCACGTTCTGCGGGATTGATAGGAAGCTAGTTTTTATTGCTTAGTTGTTTAAAAATTGTTTGGTGTCTAACATGTATTAAAAACAAGTTTTTAGAAATTATCATTTTATTCTGCAACTCCATGTGTTATCATAAGGATGGGGAGAAGGGTACAAATCTACCTTTGGGAAATACACTGAAATGCAGAAATAAACATGTTTGGATATATGAAAGAAGAACTGGAGAGAGGGGAGAATTGAAAACATGCCAGTAGTTAGAACACCAGAGGAAAGTCCACTGCCCTTTAAGTAGAAACAGAAGGAAAGACATGAAGGAAAGCCTTGAATGAAATGGAATAAATGCTGAAACTATACTCAGATATACGTTAAAACCCTGGGTTGTTTTCTTGCTATGTTGAGAACTGTGATAATATGGTATGGTGCATAGTGGGTGTGAGTAATGTGTGTGTGTGTGTGTGTGTGTGTGTGAACAGGAATTAAAATTAGACAGCAACAAAATGTCAAGACCAAGATATCAGACATATTAAACAAAGAAATTAATTCAGAAAAGTAAATAGACAAAGTATGACGTGCTCTAAATGATAAGGTGATGAATTCTTTGCTGTCTGACCTGTAATATTAAGCCCCAATCAGGAATGAGTGGACTGTCTCTCCTGGAGAGGTAGACACTAGTTGCAGCCTGGGGAAAGAGGAAACATAAAAGCAGATCTAGATTTGCCTTGCAATGAGGGCTGCATATTAATCTAAAGAATTTCTAAAAAATCAAAAAGACATTTTTCAGCAAAATACACCCCTAGAGCCTCAATCATAAAGCAAGGGAATAAACTTGAAACAGGATTGATTTCATCTTAAAGGGAATATTTCTTTGAAATGCTACCAACTGTAGTTGTCTTATTTGGTTTTCAATTCTATAACAAAATTGTGCCATATTGTGTCAAATAAGAAGATAATATAACGGCTTTAAACAAATTTTGTAATTATGGGATCAATCAAAAGTGCATTAAATTTGTGTGTGTTTGGAAAGTTACACCACTGAATACTAAGTAGCTCTAAATATCATCCTTCATTTTTCATTTCAGTTTTAAGACCTTGACTCTAAAAGGATGAGATTTCCCTAATAGAAGTTACAACTAGCTGAGATCCTATGAAGTTTAGTTGTTTGGTATTCTCTTTAGAAAATGCCAGGCACCTCCCTGGCAGAGATTGAAGATATTTGGGCATGACAGAGATTTTGGGGTCTAATGTTTCTTTTATCATATCCTAAGTATGATTCTAAGCTTTGGGCATACTCAGGTTTCACTGGCACATAAACCAGACTCATGAACTGGGTTGCTTGTCCTAAGGGAGCATTGACAACTGAGTCCTATTTGGTTCAATTTTTACAAAATTATCTTTTCAGCATTTGATGTCCCTTGATTAGAGAGGAAAGGAGATGAATAGGTTAGGAAGGCCTTGTGGATGTTCAAAAAGCCAAGCAGGCCTGAAATTGAAGCCCTGCTCCAATAATTAGGAATTTGGGCGAGTCATTTCCTTCTCCAGACTTCGGTTTTGTTATCTATGAATTGAGGGAAATTTTAGTGCCCTTTTTACTAAGTTGTGAGAATTATGTAAGGCAATGAATGCAAACATAGCCCAAAGTCTGGCACATAATAAGGGCTCAAAAAATGTAGCTCTTTGATAAAGACCCCAAAATTGTGATTAACTAAAATCACCACAGTTTCTTAGTAAGCTTGGTAGGAAGTAGTTATGAGAGGTGTTCTTTTTTAGGTGATTTTATTTTATTAGCACTAAAAGCAGAACTAATAACCTTCAGTAGGATTTGAGAAGGCAGAGGATATGAGCATAGAAAATTGAGATTGCAAACAATGTCCCTGGCAAAGTAAGGGGTTTTTTCTCTCTTTTTTTTTTTTTTAGCTGTTAATCTTTAACCTCATATTCTTTTACACTTCTTTCCAGAAATTTCTTCTATCATTGGCTCTTTTTAAAATTTATTATTTATTTATTTATTTATTTATTTATTTATTTATTTATTTTGAGACAGAGTCTCACTCTGTGGCCCAGGCTGGAGTGCAGTGGTAAGATCTCGACTCATTGCAATCTCTGCCTCCTTGGTTGAAGCAAACCTCCTGCCTCAGACTCACAAGTAGCTGGGACTATAGGCACCTGCCACCATGCCCAGCTAATTTTTGTATTTTTAGTAGATATAGAGTTTCACCATGTTGGCCAGGCTGGTCTCAAACTCCTGACTTAAAGTGATCCTCTGGCCTTGGCTTCCCAAAGTGCTGAGATTACAGTCGTGAGCTACTGTGCCTGGCCATGGGCTCTTTCATTTAAAATAGATTTACTATAGACTTTTGGTACAAACTGACTGTATGTTCAAGCTTTTGATGCACAAATGTAAAAAGTAGTGCTATGTCAACATATTTTTGCCTCCCTGTGCTAACACTTTTCCATAGAAGAAAGTACATTTTGGAACTTTCTATTTTCTTTTTCTGTTTATTAAAATGTTACCTACATGTAAAGTGCATAGAAAAGTTATAATTTATCCTTTATATCTTAAGACATGATTTACATTAAGCAAATCTTTTTAACAAGTGCACTGTAGTATAAAGTAAACTGTGCCTGACATTCATCACACCAAGCGTTACATGAGCTCTGAGGAATAAGGAAGTCACTCAAAACCATCCAGGGATCTGGGAGAAGAGGTAAGTGGAAGAGACCAGAATGGGCCTATCCTTCACTTAGCAATAAGGGCATGTCATGCCCTACACTAGATACTCTATATAGCCTCATAGAAGTCTAGCAAAGCCCATATCCCTATTCCATGAATGAGAACACTGAGAATCAGAGAATTTGAACTCAAAGTTTACAATCCTTGCACCTGAATCAAGTGTCCTTTGGCACTTACTCCATTTCGCAAAATAACATCATGTCTAAGGCTGATTCTCTCCCTTGGCCTCACTAGAAAAGTGATGTTTTTGCTGTCTTAAGGAGCAGCGGAACCAGGAAAATAAAAACATTTCTCTATAGCAGTTTTCTGAAAGACCAGCAACATCAGCATCACCTGGGACCTTGGAAGTGCAACTTCTCAGCTGGGTGGGGTGGCTCACACCTGTAATCCCATCACTTTTGGAGGCTGAGGCAGGCGGATCACGAGGTCAGGAGATAGAGATCATCCTGGCTAACACGGTGAAACCCATCTCTACTAAAACTACAAAAATTAGCCAGCGTGGTTGCACTCACCTGTGGTCCCAGCTAGCTACTCAGGAGGCTGAGGCAGGAGAATTGCTAAAACCAGGGAGGTGGAGGTTGCAGGGAGCCGAGATCTCACCACTGCTCTCCAGCCGGGGCGACAGAGAAAGACTCTGCCTCAAAAAGAAAAAAAACCAAAAAGTGCAACTTCTCAGGCCCCTTCCCAGACACACTGAATCAGAAACTCTGGAATGTGGCCAGCAGGCAGTGATTTAACAGAGCACCCAGGGTATTACAATGGGGGCTAAAGTTTGAGAACCACTGTTCTATTGCTTTAGATGTCCTCTCTTCAAAATAATAAATTTGAGTTGCAGGCCTACTGTTTGTCCTGCCTTATCAGTCAACGGCCAACAATGGAGCCTGCCCTGGAAGGGCAGAAGTGAGAAGAATCCTATACACAATGCTGAAAATATTTCCATGTAGAACCCAAAGATAGTTTTCAGCTTTTCCAAAAAGTATACAAAACCCACTCTGTCCTTTCTTGGCAATAGCACGGAAGCCTTTTAATTAGTCCAGCCTGAAGGAAATAGAGATGTACTCATTAAGTAATTGCTCTGATTACCAATGGGCAGGAGTGTGCATTGTTGTCAGATGCATTTGTTAGGAGTCAGCAATGCTATCAAGCTGAAGGCTTCTTACAGAGAGTGTTAACATAAAAGGACTCCAACAAGCCATGTGGGTAAGAGGGAGGTGGCATTGATGGCAAGAACAGTCACAGAGCGAAACACACAAAGATCCATGTGCACACACACACATATTCACTCACTCATAAATATTAGTTCACACTGTGCAGACTGATGAATGGCCTGTATTCCAGGGAAGTAAGCATTTATATTCCTGATACTCCCTGACAGGCCCATGAAAATATCAAGGCCTGGTACATTCCTCCAAGTTCCCACTGCATGGGGTTGAATGTTTTACTGAAGGTAAGTCATTCCAGGCATAAGACATATAGACCCAAGTTACAGGAATATAAGAAACTGAGATGCCTGCCATTTATAAGAATGGCCCATGTTAGTATAACTGTGGATTCTAATGCTAGCACACATGCAATTCCGGTAATGAGTCTGAATAGTGGTATTAGAAAGGAATTATGAAACTGTGCCCTCCACCTGCCTCCCCAACTAAAGGACGTTTCATATAATAGCTCTGTTTCAGTATCATCTTTCTCATGCCACACAAACTGGATCAAGTGCCTGCTAGATGGGTCCAGGCTGTTGGAGTCCTAGACCCAAGCCACAGAGACCAGTTCCTGGGATTGAGGTTACCAACAGCACTGGATTGGAAAAGAGGAATTAGGCCCGTAACTAAATAGGTGGCCTTTCTGGCTAAAGCCAAGGGCAATCTGCTTTGTCCAATCAAATCACCTTGGATGATGTGTCTACTTCTGGTCCAATCAGTGGTGGCCAAAGGCAATCTCTTCTAGGGACCAAGGAAAGAGCAGATTCTCTAGGTGGCACAGGGTGATGGGGCTGACAGTGAGACAGCAGCTACAACATTGACCTGAAGTCAGCGGTGGACATCCCTGTCCCCTCCACAATATTATGAGCATCATTACAAAATCTTACTAATCTTGAGGTTTTATTGTTTGTTTTGTTTTGTTTTTTTCTGGAGACGGAGTATTGCTCTGTCTCCCAGGCTGGAGCGCAATGGCACAATCTCAGCTCACTGCAACTCCCACCTCCTGGGTTCAAACAATTCTCCTGCCTCAGCCTCCCAAGTAGATGTAATTACAGGTGTCTGCCACCACGCCCAGCTTTTTTTTTTTTTTTTTTTTTTGCATTTTTAGTAAACATAGGGCTTCACCATGTTGGCCAGGCTGGTCTCTAACTCCTGACCTCATGATCTGCCCATCCCAAAGTACTAAGACTACAGGCATGAGCCACTGCACACTGCCTATTTTATTAATCTTAATAAAGCCACTCTCTAGAACACCAACATTTTAGCATATAAACATAAATTAGTTTTATTTTTCCAAAAAAAGTAGCTATAGACTTTAAAGCTAAAAACAAATGTTTCAATTTCCTTCCCGGCTCATAAGGATTTCACCCCCTCACTTTCATGAAGAGTTCCCATATGACTTTCTTTGTCCAGCAAAATGTGAACAAAAGTAAAGGCCATATTCGAGCCTTTAAGTGGCAGTGTGTGTTGTGAGTGGATAAGCCGGCTCTACTCAGAGGTCTTACTGCAAGGCAGTCCGTTCCTTTCCTGGATAGTTTATCATTTGGGGAAAGACATACTATGTGCACGGCATTCATTTTTTCATTTAATCCCCTAACAATCCTATGAAGTAGGTTGTCTAATCTCCAGGTTACAAACAAGGCAAATGTGACTGACAGAGAGTAGCTGCCCAGAGTCACATAGCAGAGGCAGGATTGAAATGAGGTCTTGCTGTTGGCACTACACTCATCCACTTGGTTAGAAAACATTTCTTTCTTTAGAACCCAGTGTTAGTTTGCTTGGGCTTCCATGATAAAATACCATATACTGGGTGGCTTCATAGAACTTTTCTCAATGTTTTGGAGGCTGGGAAGCCCAAGATCAGGGTGTCTGCAGGTTTGGTTTCTTCTGAGGCCTCCCTGGCTTGCAAATGGCCATCTTCTCACCATGTCTTCCCATGGTTTTTCTTCTGTGTGCACAAGTCTGTGTAGTCTCTTAGCAAGTCCAAATCTCCTCTTTTTGTGAAGACACCAGTCAGATTGGAAGCCTCATTTTAACCTCATCTCACCTGTTTATAGGTCCCCTCTCTAAATATAGTCACCCTGAGGTACTAGGGGTTAGGGCTTCAACATATGAATTTTGGGGGGGACATAATTAAGTCCATTACATGCCCCAATATGTCTCTCTTCCATTTTCCCACATTGGAACTAGCTCTCCTTGTCTAGTTCCCAGATATGTGAAATGCTTTTTCCCTTGCAACAGTCATCCAAAGGCAGGGTCTTCTTCCCGTGTGGTCTAACCAATGCTGAGGATCATACAATGCTTGCTTCTCTTGTTTCAAATACTATTCTTCCCTTGGTCTTAGCTTTTTTAACATCTTAATCATTCAGCTGTCCCTTCATGAACTTTTGTTCAATATAAATCCCAGAATTTCTTTGGGGTGACTTTGCTGTCAGGTTAAATTTCCCACTTTCTATTATCATTCAATTGATTTTTTGAACCCGATGTAGTCATTTACATTCACATTTGGTTTTGTTTATAATTTTGAACTACATGTTTATTACCATTCTCATTGCATTTCCTCTTGTTATTTTTGACTTCTTACTTGTGGCTTTGAAGAGCTATTGTACATAATGCTGTTTTTCTTACATACTTAGTCCTGTCAGCTATACGTCCATTGCTTCATGAGTATATCTTCTCTACCTTTATCTAAGTTGTTGGGAGACATGTTTAACTTAAAAGGTCTGACAGAGCTCTAGGTCACCCTTGAACTGTCCACTGTAGTTTGACATTCAGGTACATAAAAGAACACTGGTGAACTCACCCAGCATCCAGCCAACATTTGTCATCAGAGATTCCTTTCTCCTCTGAGTCAAAGAAGCTGACAGCCCCCATTCATTCCGTCTTTTTCTTGGGCTATCATGCAGATTGATAAGCTTACTAGGACTCAAACCACATCTTTTTGGCTGCTGGAGGTTTGATTTCCCTGCTGGCTCTGACTTAGGAGCCCTTAGGTATGCTTCTGGATCCTGCAGGCTCAGCAGTCACTCAGCTGGATCTGCTCAAGCAGAGCTTGCCCAAGGGGAACCCTAAGAGGACTCTCATGGGCTGGGAAGAGGCTTAGTTCTGACAAGCTAAGTGTTCCAAAGGGATTTCCCTTCACTAGGGGTGCTTGGCACTGTATTGTGGCTATTCTCAAATTCAAATAATGGAATAGAAAACAGTCCCTGATTTAATCTGCTGCTCCAGCCCCTGCGAGGACACAGCTGGTGAGGGTGTGCTGCTCTATTCACAAGCTAGTCCCTTCTCTCCAGCCTTGCAATAATTTTGTTGTCTTTGTTATTCTATATCCTGCGGTGACTTCCCTGAGTGCAGTGAGTGATTAATTTAGCTGGTGTCACAGGCTACAACATGTTGATATAAAGGGGAAAAGAAAGAGAAAAAGGGAAGTGTGGAAAGGGTGGAAGGCTACTGAGGCAAACACACACAGAACCCAAGCTCCAGCCTTCACACAAAACACTCCATTGGCCAAAGTGACCCTGTGACATTGTTTTGTGAACATGAGTATGAACCTCTGAATGGTTGAGTTCCGAAATTCAAAGCCTGAAACTCTCCCAGGGCTTTCTCACTTCCCCCATTGCCTCTGAAACATCAATAGCTTCAGGAAATAATGAAAAACAAATCAGAAATAAAATCAGCCCTTGAAAACCTATGGTTCTCTATAAAAAGGGCATCTACCATTCAAGTGCCAGTTCACAACAGAGCAAGACTCAGGACCTCGTGTGAAAACAAACTCCAGGGACTTTTAATTGTTGTTGTTGTTGTTGTTGCTGTTGTTGCACTTTTAATGTCCAGCTTAACCCTTTATTCTTCTTGGCTCATGAAGCTGAGAAGGGCTCATGCGGCTATGGATTTGTGAGACATCCTACTGTTCACGAATCCAAGGTGGAAGTTTGTGCACATGTTTGTTAATATTGGTGAGGGAGGTAGTTGATTCGAGGGATAATTCTCTTTATACTTCACATAAGGTAGTTAGTTGTTTTTTCAATGCCTTGCAAAGAGCTTGATTTCATAATGGTGAAACCACTGTAGTGGGACTGTAAAACATCAAGAGTCTTTATGTAATACAGTTTCCACCATCTGTAATCCAATGACCCCCTCGCCATTTTATAACCTTGCTTTTAAATATCGGGTTATGAAGTAAATTAAGAGGGAATGATTTTCTTTGTATTCACACTAAGCCCAGATTTTGACAATTTTATCTTAATATTATTTTTAGAGAGAGCTACAATAATTTTCATTTAAAAGTGATACAACATCATTGAAGAAAACATAGAAAATGTCTTCTAAAATGTTACCCAAAATGTCATTACATAGAGATTACCACTGTTAATATATTTGGGCTATTTTTTTTCTAATTGCAAATGTATGTATGTGGATATATGTTTCTATACTTTATTCCAAAAATGAGATAAACGCTGTACTTATTTTGTAACCTGTATTTCTCCACTTAATAAATTGTAAACATAATTTCATGGCATTTTATTTGTTCTACGTTATTTTTAATGTTTGCATAGATTTCATTTAATTGGAGCATGGGGGGTAAAATGATACACGCTCTGATTTCATTTAAAAAGTGTAAGAAGGTAAAAATTATTTACATTCCTTCCACTCAATAAAAACCACTGTAAATGTTTATACGAGCCAACTTCCAGAGAGCTTCCTTTCTTTAAAATTCTTTGTGCTTCAAGTGGCCTTTTGTAATCTGTTTTTAAGCACTTCACTTGACAATTGGTCAAGAAACTTGCATGTCCCTTCATTTTTTAAAAGACAATATTGTATTCCATTGAATGTGTCTTATTTATACAACAAATGTCCCATTGATGAACATATAGATGGTTACCAATTTTTTTGGTGGGGCTCTATTCTAAACAACAGTGTAATGAACATCATTGAACTTTTATCAATTTGAACTTGAATGATTCTCTTTTCAGAGTAAATTACTAGATGAAGGATTGCTGGGGCAAATAATACACACATTCTGCATTTTAACTACCAAAGTGACATTCAAAAAAGTATCAACTTGTATCTCAACCAAATGGCACTTGAGAGAACTCACGCTCAACAACACTGAGTTTTATTAACTTAAATGTTCTTGCCAATCTTCTAGGTGAAAAATGAACATTGTCATATTTTTATTTACAATTCATTGATTATTGGTATGGTTGAAATCTTCTCGTGTGTTGAATGTTTTATTTCTGTGAGTTGGCTGAACATTTAGATGATTTCCAATCTTTTAGCAAGAAGCTATTCTGAACAACACTGTAATGAACATCACTGAGATTTTATCAGTTTGAACTTGAAGATTCTCTTTTCAGAGTAAATTCTTCAAAGTAAATAATTCATGTCCTATGCTCACTTAAATATTTTTCTTGATTTTAAAAGAATATTTAGTTAATAATATTGACTTGTGATCTATCATTTGTCTTTACAAACATCTTTCCCATTTTGCTTCTTTTGACTTTATGTTTTTAATAAAGTCAAAGTTTATATTTTTATAGTCAAATTGCTCAATTTCTCTGAGTTTTCATTACATGATTAGCAAGTTATTTCCCAATCCAAGGTTATAAAAAATTATAACTCTCTTCTTTGAGAATGCTCACGGTTTTATATTTTATTATATTTAAAACTTTGACCAATTTAGAATTTATTTTGGTGCATTCAATTTTGCTTTATTCCAGATGGTTAGCCAGCATGTCAACGATTATTTAATAATTCATTTTCCCCTATCAGTTTGAAATGTTACATTTACAATTTCTAATTCCCATGTTTAAGCATTTAAAAAAATAACTTGTTTCATTGCAAAAATAATAAATGCCCACAGTAAGAAAGGACACAAACATCAGAAAGTGTATACTATGTCTACCTCTTGTCACCAATTCTTCCCCTCCTCATAGTTCTTCATTTCCCCTTCCAGAGGGAGAAACAGTTTCTAGAAGTGCTCTAGGCATACAAGCATAAGGGGTGTGTGTGTGTGTGTGTGTGTGTGTGTGTGTGTGTGAGACATACATCATACTTGTATAATACACATGTATCATATTTCATGTTTACATAAATTAGAACAAACTACACATATTACTTGGAACTTAGCTTTTTCTTGACTAAATGATATATCTTGGAACACATTATAAGATCAACAGAACTACTTCATTCTTTTCTACAACTTTATAGCATTCCATTGTATATATGTATCATAATTTATTTAAACAAATGGGCTGTTTGTTGTCAATTCTTTTAGTCTTTGCCTATGACCAACAATGCTACAATGAACACCTCACCTCATCCTTCTTCTTGCACATGGGTGCATATAATATGGCAGGCTGCAGTGAGCCAAGATCACCCCATTGCACTCCAGCCTGGGCAACAAAAGTTAAACTCTACCTCAAAAAAAAGAAAAGGAAAGAAAAGAAAGAAAGAAAGAGAGAGAGAGAGAGAAAGAAGAAAGAGAGAAAGAGGAAGGAAAGAAAGAAAGAAAGAAAGAAAGAAAGAAAGAAAGAAAGAAAGAAAAAGAAAGAAAGAAAGAAAGAAAGAGAAAAAGCAAGCAAGCTTTTTTCACCATTTCAACAGTATAGACAAACTTCACGTTTGCTTTGAGTTCTCGTTTGGCTTTCTTTTCCTATGTTTAAACTTTTGATTCATCTGGAATCTATCTTGCTGTTAGGAGGAAGATTGAGTAATTTCAATTTTATTCTTTTCCCAGGGGCCTAGTGAGTTTTCCTAAAACCATTTATTCAGCAATCAATTTTCTCATTGATTTTAACTGGTGACTTTATCACATATGAAATTTTCATATAAAGTTAGGTCTATTTCTAGACTCAATTCTGTTCCATCAGTCTAATCTTTCTAGTCTGTGCTGATACTGCACAGTTTTAATTATTATAGTTTTATAAAAACTTTTAATATATGGCAGGGCAAGTCTTCCTTAATAGTATTTGTTCACTGTTTTTTGTTTGTTTGCTTGCTTGCTTGTTTTTGAGACAGTCTTGCTCTGTTACCCAGGCTGGAGTGCGGTGGCACAATCTCGGTTCACTGTGACCTCTGTCTGCCAGGCTCAAGTGATTCTTGTGCCTCAGCCTTCAGAGTAGCTGGGACTGCAGGCGCACACCACGACTCCCACTAATTTTTGTAATTTTAGTAGAGACAAGGGTTTTGCCATGTTGGCCAGGCTGGTCTCGAACTCCTGGCCTCAAGTGATCTTCCCAGTTTTGCCCCCAAAGTGCTGGGATTATAGGCATGAGCCACTGT
The DNA here is from genome assembly GCF_009761245.1 of Sapajus apella. Lineage (NCBI taxonomy): Eukaryota > Metazoa > Chordata > Mammalia > Primates > Cebidae > Sapajus > Sapajus apella. The sequence goes on along the minus strand of NW_022436944.1, from coordinate 11,007,044 downwards.
GCCTGGCCTCAATAGTCTTTTTCTACTTTTTCTCATTATTTTTGACAGGTTCAAAAATAAACAAACAATTCACAAATAAAACAAAATAAACCCCAGTGGGATTTTTATTGAGGTTGCGTCACATTTATGGATTAATTTAGGTATAACATGCATCTTTGCATTATTGAGACTTCCTGCCTATTTATTCTCTTTTTATCTCCTTTATTAGTTTTAGAATTTTCTTCATACATTTTCTACATATTTCTTATTGAGTTTAATTTGATATATGTAATGGTTTTTGCAGCTATTGTGAATGGGATAATTTCATCCGTTAAAGTATCTTTCAGATATTGTTTCTCTATTTACAGCAAACTTAAGTGAGACTTTTTTCTTGTTTCACTTCAATACTGATGTTCTTACTTTTATAGAGCATTCAGGTACATAACCACCACATTATCAAATAGAACCACGTATAAGACCCACTCCAAACCCCAACCGGGTGTGAAGTGATGAAGAAATGGTAGGAAACACTTACCAAGTAGACTGTTAAAATACAGATAATGGACAATCAATTTAATCTTCAGGTAATTGTGCACTGTTAGAGTGTTTTTATAATTTAAAATAAAAGTGGAGGACAGTGTCATTCTTAGCAGAGGACAATAATTTAATATGAATCAATGCTGGTGACCAACACACTATGAACATTTTGTCACCAATTCCTGCCCCCTCTTCCCTTTCTTCCTGTCTGTTCAGAGATGCTTTCTCCTAATGCATTCAAAAGGGCTATTTTGGGATTTGAGTCACCTTTCTCTCCTTGTGTCTCTGCAACAGACACAATCCATCAACCTCCTATCATACACAAAAGAAAAAAATCCACTCTGCAAGATAGTGGGGCAGTCGCTTGGTGTAGTGTATTATCATAAGGGCTGAGCCCAGGTTCTCTGATGTTTCTGAGTGGGAATTCTCAGCCACCTCAGATGCCCACTTTTGGTGCCCTGACCTGCTCACTCAGTTTAGAACAGAACACTTTTCCTGACAAGTGGTTGGGTGCTAATTATATTTTAATTAGAAGTATGGCCAAAACCCTGCAGAAGTAAGAAGTCATATAAACCTATGCATAATTATTGAATCATGCGACAAAGAGGAAATACCCTGTGCCTAACATATGTCACATTATATGTCAACAACTGAATTAATAGACACTAAGTTGGCTTGAGGTCAGAAGCAGACTCCCCTAGTCATGACAGACACTACAGAAAAAGAGACTCTTATGATTATGCAACTGGGTGAGGGTAGCCAACTATGAAGATGAATCCTAAGAAAAGCATCCTGTGTAATAATTGTTTTTTATGAAGAGAAAACTCAACCTTTAACCAAGGGTTCGACCATCTCTCTTTGAAGATACAGTTGCCACTTACCAACTTATAACAGCTCTATTGTCCAATACATAGGAGGGTTGAAAAAGCCTGGTAGTAAACATACTGTCCCCTGAATTGCAGACTCAAATGCCAACTGCCTTTTTGATATCACCACTCAATTTCAGCAGTACCCTAAATGAACTTCTCTCTCCCCCTAAAAGTGCTCCTCCCAGTCTCCTAATCAAAAAAACGTTCTTCAGTCTTGATGTTTCTGATTGTCTTATAGCTCATATCTGATTCATCAGCCAAATCTGGGTGGTGTCACTGTCAAACTCTCTCTAAAATCCAAGCACTCCTCAGGTCCACACTGCTACCGCCCAAGTCCAAGCCACCATCATCCCTGTCCTAGTCTGCATGGACCTCCTAACTGGCCTATTCTCAACAAGTGGCTGGAGTGATCCCATTAAGAACTAAATTGTATCAGTCACTAATTTGCTGAAACTCGCCAATGGCTCCCCATCACACTCAGAGAGGGAGCCAAGACACTTACAACACCCCACATTTCTGGCCTTTAGTCGCCTTTCCACCACGACACTCCTCCATTTCACCTCACCATATCCACTGTAGTCACCTTGCCTTACTGATGTTCCTTGAACACACGTGCATGCTCCCCACTCAGAGTCTTTGCATTCTCTGCCTCAAACGCTCTTCCCCTGGATGTCACATGGCTCAGTCTCACCTCCTTAAGGTCTTTACTTACATGTCATGTTATCAGTGAGTCCTTCCCTGGACATATTGTTTAAAATTGCAACCCCTCTCTACCACTTATTCTCCCTCTTTTCTTCATTATTCTCCTCAGGTTTCAGCACTAACATATTTCACATTTTACTTACTCATTTATTGCCCTCTGGAGTATGAGTTCCTGAAAGAAAAGGAATTTTATTTGATTTGTTCGTTTGTACTCAAAACAGTGCCTGGCACGTAATAGGCTTTATAACTGTTTGCTGAATAGACAAATAAGTGAATGAATGAGTATTTGAGGGTAAGGGATGATAAAATAAAAACGCAAAAGTTTAATAAGATACTTACATTTTTACTTCTTAAATTAGATACTTGAAAGGCTTGTTGATAAAGTCAGATGCTAGCATCTTTTTTGTCCTTTGTAAAATAATACCATTAACCTATCAAAGTTTCACAGTTTTAATTATTACCTCTTACCCCTTCCAGGGGTTTTAGTTTTCCTTGAAAACTCTGGGAAGGTAGGTCCGTGTGGTTCTCAATGACATCATCCTTATAATAAAAACTGTGAAGTCTTCAGTTTAAACTGAAAACTACAATGTTCAATGTCATTCTTTTTCAATAAAAGAGGGAACTGGAGAAAACTTTCATCGGGCCAGTTCAACCACAAATATAATTCTGCTAATCCTAAAAGCAAAGTCCTAAATATTGAAGGTTAACTGGATCCATGTGAAGTCAGCCTAAAGAGATTTTAGCACAGCCAAAAGCATGCAGTGTCAGTGGTTTTGCATTCAATATAAAAAGATATTAGAATGATCTAACTTAAGCGTTTGCCTGGTGGTGCATTGTAGTGACCAGAGTCTATGATGATGTATGTCACAAGATTCTCGGGGGCTCTGCTCATCATATCATGTGGTCTGATCATATCAGTCACTTGAAATTTTACCTCTTGCTTTTTCTATTGATACAAGTCATCTACTCATTAAGTACATTCCTAAAGTGAATTTCATTAAACAGATGGTAATTTATATTTTTTATACACACAGCTGCCATTAATATATAGCCAATTAGGTTTTTGTTTTATGTTGTTCCTCACCTATAAATTCATTTTGTAATTTGGCTTATAAAGATTAGAAAACCAGAATTCCATATATAAAAGTTCAGGTTACTGGTTTTTTAAAGCCAGGTTACTTTAATATTCAGAACAGGAAACTATAGCCACACTATGGAAAATAAAATTCATGCTAAGACTAATTGATGGAGCCAGGAGAGAGGAGAGAGGGTTTGAAGAGCATATTCTCAGATCAAAAGCTATACAACTCAAAAATTATGATTTGGAGATAAGAATGTGACTTCATACCTCCTAGAACTTCTATGCATAGAGTGATAACATACATATGAAGGCTTTCATTATGCCTGATTTGCTCTTCCTTTAACAATAAGGCTCTCTACCTCAATTGCCAGGTGAAAATTCAGTGCCACAGTGATACCAAACAAGTTCTGTGTAATGAACTGTGGAGGACTATATATTCATGCTGCAGTATAAATATCAAAATATGAAAAATGCATATCTATGGTTCATCCTACAGGATTGATAAGGTTAGGCTTTGTGTCCCTACCCAAATCTCATCTTGAATTGTAATCCCCAGGTGCTTAGGGAGAGATCTGATGGAAGTGACTGGATTATGCAGGTGGTTTCCCCCATGCTGTTCTTGTGATACTGAATGAATTCTCAGGATATCTGATGGTTTTATAAAGGGTAGGTTTTCCTGTGCTGTCACATGCTCTCTCTCACCTACTGCCATGTAAAATGTGCCTGCTTTCCCATTTGCTATAATTGTAAGTTTCTTGAGGTCTCCCAGCCATGTGAAACTGTGAGCCAATTAAACCTCTTTCCTTTATAAATTACCCAGTCTTGGGTATTTCTTTATAGCAGTGTGAAAATGGACTAAAACAAAGAGCAATTTTCGAGTTTCACTGGTCGATGGGTCACTTTATTAAAATAGTGGTATCTGAAGTATGAGATACCAATTTCTTACTTGGATGGGAGCAGGGAGATATGAGTATGAAGTACAGCTAATGAGATGACATTCTGTTTCACAACTTGTAAATGTTGGAGGATGTGAAGAGGAAAGTTTACCCAAGCATCAGAGATCTATGTTTAGTTTTGTTCTACTTTTATTTTTAACTACTTTTCAAGGTGGTTGTGTTGAAAGAAAAATGTTTGAATACTGGGTCTTATTCCAGATGGAGCCCTACACTACACAGGTGGTGTCACTGAGTTCTGCCATCTCTGGACCCATCTATCAGGTGTTTTCATCACAAGGACTCCCAGCAGATGCTCTCAGGCACCACAGATTCTGACCATTGCAGGCAGGGGCCTCATATTCTACGTCTAGTAATAATAAGTGGGATAATAGCTTCAGGCTTATAATGTAGAATAGCATTTTTCACTCTGCCAGATTGTGGAGTTAATTGTGGCACAACCAGTACTTTTAAATGAAATTAAATAGAATAGAAAATATTCATTGGTGTCACACGTAAAAAGAACAAGTATTCTTTACAAGTCCTGGAGGTGTGTAGGGATATGGGCTACTGGGTATTGACATGAAATTGATTGTGTACTAGAGTAAATCCAAAAGGTTTGAAAATCATTTATAGCAAATTGCAATTGTTTGGCAATGTTTATATTTCTCCCTCCTTTCTGATAACACAGCTGGAACATCTCAAGCCTTTCCTACAGTTAGTTAGGTGTGCCCATATGACTGAGATCTGGCCAAAGGAAGGTGAACGAAAGTGCTGTGCATTCCTTCCGGACCTTGTCCATGAAAATTTTCCAAACATGATCCTTAATTTTTCCCTGTTTGCAACTGAACTGAGAGGATCCAGGGGAAGGTAGAGCCACAAAAATGGGAGGAGCCTGGGCCCCTAAATGTGTATGCGGAACGCTGCACGCCCATCAACTCACACTAAACTGTGAAGGGGCTAAAAATCATTTTATATTAAGCCCTTAATAATAGGAGTTTGTTTTGTTGTAATACCTAGCTTTAATGAACTCTTACACAGCACTGATACAAGAGTGAACTCCAAAGGGAAATGCCCTACTCTCCAGCCTCTGGCCTTATTACAACTCCTTTAAAACATAGCTCCCAACAAGCACTAAGCTCCACAGGTCCAGAACATTTATGAGGCTTATCTTTCCTCACAGCCAAGCTGCACTTCAGGTATTGGGCTAATGCTTTATCTACATTTTCCATAATTCTCACAACAATCTAATAAAATAGGTATTATTATATTCATTAAAAGATGAAGAACTTGAAGCTCAGAGAGGTGAGAGAATTGGTCTCAGATCACATAGAATGTCCTAAAGCCAGGACTTGAACTCACATTTGTCGATGGCCAACCCCACACTCTCTAAATAACGCTCCATCCTGATGACAAAACAAAAACAAAACAAAAAAACAAACATCCAATAGTGAGAAGCTTAGATTTCTGGAAGCTGGAGAATCTTCTTGGGAGCCCTCAAATTACCCTACAGAAGAGGGTACCTGTTCAGGGAGGTCCCACTATTCACTGAGCCATCCTGACCATTTAATTCACTTCCTGGGAGACTAGGGAGATCAGAACAAAACTGAACAGCTGAATAGAGGTGACAGCTGCTCCTTGTGGTACACATGGAAAGAAAATCCCAAGCCTCCCGCTAAGTCAAGTGTTAGCACAGTTCTCTGCAGCTTGGTCAAGGAGCTGGGAACTGAGAAGAATAAATTAGATCATTAGAGGCTTATTCCAGTTTAAGTAGATCTGGCCAGATTGTGTCTTCAGACATAAGATCTAGACCTATAGTCCTTGAGGGGGGTGTTCTAGGCAATCCACTGCTGAGTGGGAATAAAATATTAGAATTTCTCTCATTGGAATAACTTTAAAATAAGAGAAAAATTAAGCATTTCTAATATCTAATAACTAGGCTAACGTTGGTGCCCTCCCTTCTATTTCTCACTTGACAAACGCACACCGGACATGTCTTGAAGGAGGAGGGCATTCTATCACACAGCAGGGTTCAGAACTTGTTCATTTTCACTTCGTTGTTTTACAACTCATTTCAGTTTACATGGCCCTATTTGTGTGGATTTATATATTATGTTATCTGGTTTTAACAAAAGCAATCTTTGAAATTAAAAGAAAATGGTTCTGTTGCTTAAAATATTCCTGCAAAAAATCTGAATGCTACAGATAATATTAATAAGGCCAGCACTGGTGAGCAAGAAAGTTGTTTAGCTCAAAAGAATTGACCTTTGTCCTACTTATGGTACCCTTATATTTGTTTTATCCCAGCCACAGCATGAGGTTAAAACCATGAGGATTTACTCAAATATGACAAAAATCATCATAATTTTTCAAAATGTGAACTTATCGGCTGCCATCAATGCTGGACTTCAGTTCAAGTGTATGTTACACTTTGAGACACTAACAATTGAACTTCATGTAGCCAATCTATAAATAAATGGGGGAGTGCAGCTCAATAGTTTTTTACCGATAATACCTGACAAAAAAGTTTGATGTAAAAGACCTTGACCCAGCTCATCCTAGAGCACTTTCCATAATTCAGAAGACACTGGCAGGTATTGAATGGCTAAATCCAGATAATCCTTGGGAAATGTTTGAGCCTCTAAAGCTACATCTTCCTGCCCGTGTTTGAGCCTCCAAAGCTGCTCTAGCACAGCCATAATTGCCTTTGTAAACACAGGCAAAATCATTTTCAGCTGCCTGGGACTCTGCCGGAAAGATTTTGCTTTTCATCAGATTCACTGTTCTCCATCAGGCAAGGCTGGAATGATTTGGTCTTGATTTGGATTCAGAAGCTTCACTCACTAACTGCTCTAAGCAAAGTTTAATACAAATATTTACTTCAATAAATTTGGTCCAAAACTTTTCTCAAATTAACTAAGGCAAACTGTTCGGCAAGGATACTGTGGAGAGTCCTAGAGCAGCGCAGAGCTGTGAAAAGAAAGGGTGCATTCAAGAGGGGAAGCCACATGCTGACGAGATGCAGTCAAAAGTATATACAACATTTATTAGCTTAAGTACCACAGAAAGCATTCTAATCAGTTGGTTTCCTCTCATTAAATGTTAATTAGTTCATATAAGCTTCCTGCATAGGAAAGTATCAGGTACTTAGCAAGCATTAGGAAAGAGACAAGTCACACAGGGAGTCTTGGCAGCAACAGACACAGAGCAAGGACATTGTCACTTTACTGGGTGACATTTGTGTTTGAAGGCATATGTGAGCTCCTGAGGAGGAGCCAGAAGACCTGCCAGAGACAAACACAGGCTAAAATTTTCATTCTGGTAATGAGTGTCTGAAATAACATTTATTGAGTTTTAAAAACACACTTAATGGGATTAGCTCCTGAACCAAATACCATGATTATATTTAGATACATTTGCTCACACCGTTTAAAACCACAGACCAGGATAATCATATAATATTAAATGGCTTTTTATTGAGATTGTTTTAGCATGCTGGCTTATAAACCAACTTGGTAAAAAGTTATGAAAGTAAGGGGAATAAAACTCAAGGGCTTTGTGGACTATGAAATCATTAAGTGATTTGGAATATGTCATGGGAACTTAGACATTTGAGGGTAGAGGAACTGTGAAGATAACTTCTTGAAGCTGACATGCAGCCAGCCCATAGCAGCATGGCCATGCCACAGCTCACAGCAGCTTGTGTGCTAACTGGCCAGTGCCTGATCCCAGGTAGTTGCTAAATATCATTAATATCAACCCTGGTAAGGTCTGAAGCACTCATTTCACAGATAAAGATATAGCCACCCAGAGGGATGAAGTGACTTGCCCCACTACACATCAAGTTAAGAGAACAACAGAACTTAAACTCAAGCCTCATTCTACAGTGTTCTTTCAAGGGTCCACAGCACTCTCTTGCCCTGAACTTTGTTGCCATATCTATGTATAAACTGGTGATACAACAACCACCTTTTAACATGGAGTGACAGGTGCCATTAAATACATGAGGCCAATACTTTGATAGCAGGGAAAAGAGCTATAAACTGAGATAAAATAATATCAAACAATTATTGAGTGCTTACTATGTGACAGGCATACTTTATATAAATATTAACTTGTTTAATTTTTTTTTTTTTTTGAGACGGAGTTTCGCTCTTGTTACCCAGGCTGGAGTGCAATGGCGCGATCTCGGCTCACCGCAACCTCCGCCTCCTGGGTTCAGGCAATTCTCCTGCCTCGGCCTCCGGAGTAGCTGGGACTACAGGCACGCGCCACCATGCCCAGCTAATTTTTTGTAGTTTTAGTAGAGACGGTGTTTCACCATGTTGACCAGGATGGTCTTGATCTCTTGACCTCGTGATTCACCCGCCTCGGCCTCCCAAAGTGCTGGGATTACAGGCTTGAGCCACCGTGCCCGGTCAACTTGTTTAATTTTTACAATAGCCCTCGTAAATAGGTACTGTCATTAATTTTATTTAATGGGTGCAATAACTGTTGTATAGAGAGGTTAAGTAACTTGCTATGGAGGCAGACTTCCAAGATGACTTCCAAAAATCCCCCTCCTTTTCTGGCATTCACACCCTGTGTAATTCCCTCTCTTTGACTATGGGCTGGATCTAGTGACCTACATCAAGCGAATAGAATACAGCAAAAGTGATGGGATATCATTTCCATGATTAGGTTACAAAAGACTGTGGCATCTGTCTTACTAGTAAACTGTTTTTCTGCTGGTTTAGATGAAGCAAGTTACTATGTCAAAAACACCCATGGGTCAAATAACTGAGGGCAGCCTCCAACCAACAGTTTGCAAAGAATTTAGAATTTCAGTCCAACAGGCCTACAGAAACAGAATCTTGCCAACAATTACATGGCAGAGCTTGGATGTGGATCCCTCCCCAGTCTAACCTTCAAATGGAACCACAAACCTTGGGCCAAGTCCTTATTTGTAGCCCTTTAAGAGATTGAGAAGCAGAGGACACAACTAAGTCATGACTAGATTCCTGAAGCTCCAAAACTGTGAAATAATAAATATGAGTTGTTTTAAGCCACTTAGTTTTGGAATAATTTGTTATGAAGCAAAATATAACTAATACCCTTGCCTAAGACCATATAGCTAGTGAGTGCCAGGTATAAGATTTGAACCCAAGTAGTCCTGATTCTATTATCTTAACCACTGATACCATACTGACCCCCACAAAAGTATACCATGATCCTCATTATCATCATTATTACCATAATAATCATGGCTTCACCATCATTGTCATTATTACTGATCATCATGCATATTATGTGCCAGGTGCTTCCCATAAATGATTTCATTTAATCCTCAAAATGAGACTGTAACCTCAATTTTACATTTTTTAAAAAAATTAAAACTCAGATAACATAACTCATTTATGTTAGAGTGTCTTTTCCAAGACACATAGAAAACTTGGCCCAGCTGACTCCAAAGCCCATGCCTTCCCCACCAAACTGCTGCTTCTCTGTAGCCCAATTGTTGTACTCAATCAGTTAATGGTGCCCTGAGAAATCATTCTTTCCAGCATTGGGAAAAAACTTATAACAATTTATTAGTGAATCATTGATAACAAAAGTTCACTTGCTGTAGACTTTTCTAACTCTAGCACAGTTGACAATTCCGTGGAGAGTTTCAGGATGTGGGATGTGGGAATACCATAGAAACTTGGAGGCAGAAAAGAATGCTTTATTATGCCATATGTAGCACTTCTTGTTAGCAAATATAACAGAGCACGAACTGAAACAGCACCAATTGTATGATACTAGGTTTCTTCCAAGAAAGAAAGTCATAAAATATAATGAAATAACTTATATTGCATATAAAATCTTGAAAGATTCCCTATTGCACTTTCAGTGAGAAAGTTCACACTCTTCAGCATAGCTTTAAGATCTGGCTTTAGCCCAGCCTAGCTTTTGGCTTTATCCTCTATATAGTCAAAACCAATGAAACTCAAGTCTGATCATGTCATATCAGGGATTTGAATCTGAAACCTAGGTTTTTGCTTTCAGACTGCACATGTTGCTTAGCTCAAGCTCAAAAATAATTTTTTAGGGGGTGTGAGAGAGGATGAGAATAAGGATGGAAGGAAGAAAGGTAGGGAGGGAGGGAGGATTTTGCTCTAGCAATAAAGTCCCAAATTCATTAAATATTCTAATTATAGCATAAGTGAATCACAAAGTACTCTGTCTCACTTTGGTTTATGATCCTTGTCTCTGCAAATTAAACAGAAAGAAAGCAGGAATATTGGGTTCATAATACATTAAGTATTCAACCATAAGCTTCGGGCTCTACTGTTCACATCTTTTTTCCACAGTCATAAGACCCCTTCCCATTCTGACCCATGGATTTTTAGTTTCTGAACCATAATTAAACAAAAAGTGCCATGTGTAATTTTTAGGGCAACTAAGAACTCTAGTAAGTCTGATGTATTTCTGCTGGTAAAAGCAATAGAATAATTAACTCTAATAAATTATAATGGTTTTAATTATGTTCTTTAGACTATTTGCAGGGTGAGCTGGGAAGACATGGCATGCACAATACCATCAAAATAATGGATGAACCAATAAGCATCATTTAAAAATAGTACTTGAGTTCACATTGTAGATGGGACTATTGGCATGGTCCCATACATGAACTGTCACTTCATTGAGTGGATGTTGGGAGAGTCCTTCTATTTCTGTATGAAGTCTCTCATCTGCATTTTGGTAGGGTGGCATCATTGCTATTGTCTTGACAGGGTCCTTAAGGCTTCAACTGTCACCTTCATTTTCTAAGCTCACACCCTCTTGTACCTGATTGCCTTGGGTAAGGGGGTGGGGGAAAATCACCTCAGTGGTGTTTATGTGGCTCGGCAGGATGGAGACTTGGCTAGAAGAAGAAGCGATGAAGCCACTGCCCATAATTCCAAAGGGAAACCTGGTAAAGACGGTATAAAACCTGCCACACTCATATATCCTAGGTCTAATGTCAGGCAGAAACAGTTATACTTCAGCTTTGCCACTTTTCAGTGTACACTTGGATTTCTTTTCATTTTCTTTATAACTGTTTAAAACAAAGCACCTAGAGCTGTGTAACATTAAAGAACGCAAACTGTCATCCATTTCTTGTTCCCTTTCCCCCTCAAAATCTCTGGGTTTTTAAATCCCAAAACATTTCTCTACTCCCAATCAACCTTCTATTCACTCCTAAAAGGCCACATTTTCTCTTTTAGGCACAAACACTATTTAAGGGCATCTTTTAAAACTTCTTTGGATGGGAAGCTTTATAAAACAGATTATGCCCTTCGACCTAAGGATGCCCCAGGGACTGCTGAGGTGTGTAGAACTGTCTGCCTCTTCACTAAATGATCCCAGATGGCTGTGCTTTTCTAGCTCTTGTCTGTTTTCTATTACTTTTTGCCTCCTCTCTGCTGCCAATTTATTGTGCCTACTACATTTCCCACAAATTATGACTTACAAAATGTGTCTCCTAAGAATCTATTTTTGTTTTTGGAAATCAGAAATAGCTAGGATTTTAGCCATCACTATTCACTTTCTGACCCAGAAGTTTAAAGTTCAAATTCAATGAGATTCTTTAGAAATTATTCCAAGGGACTGAAGAAACACAGTTGTATAAAACATAAAAGATTGTCACTATAGGAATAAAAACAAAAATAAACAGTATTTATAAAGATGGTAACAATCTATATTTAGCATGTTTATTTCAGAAATTGATTTCTGTTTTACTCAAACTCCTGGAAACAGCCAGATTCATCAGACACAGTTTTTCCTATACTCATATCTACCTGATTTATTGAATTTCCTTTTCTTAATGAATCATGAGGGTTGAGTTAAATGTTAAATATCAATGTTTATATAAGAAACATGCATGTTTGCTTTTTCTTCAATTAAGGAAAAGCTAGTTGACCTTTGTGCCACTGAGGCTTGTGCTTGCTAATGGCATGGCTTTCCTACTTAACAAGCCATGTGGTAAAACCTACTATTCCATTTCATAAGCATAAAGAAAGCATGTGACAGTTGGCTACCTATTGAGTGGCATCTGAAAAAGGAATACATGTTCCAGAAAGTGGAAGGTGGAAAACTAGGAAACATCTCATTGTGATGCTGAGGGTTGCTGGGTTGCTTCTGTCTTTATGCAAATATGCACATTAGGATCCTAAGGATAAAAAAGATTAACAAGATCCCTAGGTGATTAATGTGGACATTAAAATTTGAGAAGCACTGTTCATCTACAGACTAGGCTGTTTCGATGTTTGAGACTTCATGACCACTATTTCTTCTTCCTGAGATATTCTTCTTGGTCTCATACCTCAAAATCTTTTCAGGCTAATACTTTCAGGTGTCTGCTTTGAAACCATTTTCTAGAGAAAATCTCCTGTATGTCTTATGAAGGAGTTAAATGACCCTTCAAACGTACTTCCCTTGTATCTTCCACATTGTTCCATAGTCAAGTTTGCATAATTGGTTCCTTAAGAGACATCTTATCTACTATCAAATCCCTAGTGTCTAAAATTAAAATTAAGATGCCTCGAATCTAAGACCTAAAACCATAAAAATTTTAGAAGAAAATTTAGGAAAAACTTTTCTGGATATTGGCCTAGATAAAGAATTTCTGACTAAGGCCCCAAAAGCAAAGGCAACAAAAACAAAAATAAATAAATTGGGCCTAATTAAACTAAGAAGCTTCTGCACAGCAACAGAAATAATCAACAGAATAAACAAATAACCCACAGAATGGAAGAAAATATTTGCAGACTACACATCCAACAAAGATCTAATATCCAGAATATATGAGGAACTCAAACAAATCATCAAGAAAAAGAATTCCATTAAAAAATGGACAAAGCACATGAACAGAAATTTCTCCAAAGGAAATATACAATTGTCCAACAAGCATACACAAAAAATGCTCAACATCACTAATTATCAGGTAAATGCAAATTAAAACCACAATGAAGTACCACCTTACCCTTGCCATAATGACCATTATTAAAATGTCAAAAACCAATAAATGTTGTCACAGATATGGTGAAAGGGGCTGGAGGGAATGTAAATTGGTACAGCCTCTATGACAAAGAGTATTGAGACTTCTTTTAAAGCAGAGCTACCATTCAATACAGAAATCCCACTCCCAAGTATCTCCAAAGTACAAGAAGTTATTATATTAAAAAGACACCTGCACGTGTATATTTATTGCAGCACAATTCACAATTGCAAATATATGAAATCAACCTAAGTGCCCATCACCCGATGAGTGGATAAAGAAAATGAAATATATATTCCATGGTGTGATAGTATTCTACTATGGAATACTACTCAGCCATAAACAGAATGAAATAATGTCTTCTTCAGCCACTTGGATGGAACTGGAGGCCATTATCCTAAGTGAAACAATTCAAGAATGGAAAACCCAAACACTTTATGTTCTTACTTGAAAGTGAGAGCTAATCTAGGGGTAAACAAAAACATACAGAGTGGTAAAATGGAGCCTGAAGACTTAGAAGAGGTGAGGGTGGAAGGGGGATGAGGGATAAAAAATTACCTAGTGGGTACAAAGTACACAGTTCAGGTGGTGGGTAGACTAAAAGCCCAGGCTTCACCACAATACAATTTATCCATGTAGCCAAAATTCACTTGTACCTCTAAAGATATTGAGGCAGAAAACATTTTAGAAACTATGAAAAAATGAAATACAACATAGCAGGTGCTCAAAAGTGTCTATTGAATGAATGTCAAATGAATAGTAGGTGCTTATTAAATATAATTTCCAAATCTCTTCCCAAAATCCAGATGTGCTATGATCCTAGCCTTTCCCTCACAAGATGTGAGGTTAGGCAGGTGTTACTTGTTTTCCATAAGCTATTGCTAAACACAGTGATCATCTTTCTCAATGTTCAAACACTCATTTTTGGATAATCTTACAGATTTATAGATTGTTAGAACACAAAGGGACCATGAAATTCATAGGATCCAATCTCCTAGTCTATAGATAAGAAACCTAGTACCCAGAGCTTGACTATTGCAAAGGGGCATATCAAGTTTGTGTGGGATTTCATGGGTCTTTCTTCATTCCATAATCAGGACATAATTGCTTCTTCCACGTATTAGTCTCTCCATACCCCTGTTGCCAATCACAATTTCTCCCACATATTCTAGAATTTCTCAATTCTCTAAAACATGTTTCATCCAGAAAGAGATATTTTAATGTATTGTTAGCACTCAGAATGATCTCTCCATATTTTATTACATACTATGAATTAAAGTGAGGTCTAACCGCATCTAGTGGGCGATAAGTTTACATGAAGAAAAAGGATGGAAATTTTAAAATAGTTGAGAAATACTAACATCAAGTCATCCTCTCATATCAACAGACTTGTATCCGCTTTCCTACTGTTTTTCTCTGGATGTGACTTTGAAGATTTATTTTTGTCATTCATGACATTTTTACAACTATATTCTGTACATTTGCTGTCTGGTATGGTAGTCACTAGCCACGTGTGTCTGTTAGGCACTTGAAATGTGGCTAGTCCAAACTAAAATATGCTATAGTCTAAAATACACATTTGGTTTTAAAGACTTAATAAAGAAACTACCTCACAATTTTTCATACTGGCTACAGGTAGAAAGGATAACATTTTTTACATGTTGTCTTAAATAAAATACATTATTAAAGTTAATTTTATTGTTTCATTTTATTTCTTAATGTGACTACTACAAAATTCAAAATTGCATGTAGGACTTGCATTGCATTTCTATTGGACAGTCTTGTTATAGGCTTTAGTCAGAATGTTCTCTCTGTTTTATATTTCTTTATTTTTTAAACTTGTTTTGTAATATGTTTTTTCATGTTTTGTATACATCCTACTAAAATATGATTCAGCCAGGTGCTTTTACTGCTGCCACACTAAACCCTGTGCATCTTTCCTCATTTAATTTTTACTAGCATCCTTGGCTTGAAGTTTGTCAGAAATTTATTTTTAAAAGCTTCCTAAAATTCTCAAGTCATTTTCCCCTGACTTGCTAATATAATGCCATTACTGAAAATGATGCAATAATGCCAATAATAATAGTGACCGTTTATTGATGAATCACTATGTGTCAGGCACTGTGATAAGTACTTTACATGTTATCTTATTTAATCTTTACAATAGCTAAATAAAGTATTACAGTGTCATCCTAAAAATGAAAAAAACAATATTCAATGAGGTTATAGCAAAACTGGCTAGCTCTTTCCCAATCCATTTCTTTTTTGTTCTCTGCTCATAACAAGGCTCTTTTCCTTTTAGTTGTGGCAACTAAAAGTATTTTCAAATATTGCCAAATGTCCCTTGGAAGGCAAAATTACTACCTCTTTCCCCAATTGAGAACCACCAGCATAGAGTAACAATTACCTGTGTTGCTTTTTTTTTTAATTCGAGAATGAAATTTTTGGCAACTTGTGTCAAGGATTTTTCAGCTACATCCTTTAGGCAAATGAGACTTCCAGCATATCCCTAATAGTTACGATATGCCCTCTTTGTCTTGGTGCCACTTCAGGTTCTATCTTAGATTATTCTGTCCACTTAGTTTTTCTGGCTGGGGAGTCTGGATAAATAATCTCTCATAGCCCCCACACCACTCTTGTTCCTCTTCATCCAAACACTCTCCAAAGTTAGTATTAGTCCAAAAGTCATAATTGTGAATGGCTTTCCTGTCATATATGTAGGTACCTCCATGCCAGGACCAAGAACCAGCCCAGAGAATTTTTTGGTGGATAAAAGTATTGGGTTTCTGATGGGCACTACCAAGAAGAAAAAAAAAATGTCAAGAGAGACCTTTATCAAAAAACTCTCAACAGAGATGGAAATTTGTTCATTTTGCAGGCATACCTCATATTATGCCTTGCAGGTAGTGTTTTTTGTTTTTGCTTTGTTTTTTGTGTTTTTGTTTTCTTACGAATTGAAGGTGTGTGGCAACCCTTCCTCAGGTAAGATTATCAGCACATTTTTCCAACAGCATGTGCTCACTTCATGTCTCTGGGTCACAATTTGGTAATTCTCATAACATTTCAAATTTTCATTACTATCTGTCATGGTGATTTGTGATTAACATCTTTGATGTTACTATTGTAATTGTTTGGGGGTGCCATGAACGATACCCATATAAGATAGTGAACTCAATCAATAAATGTTGTATGTACTCTAACTGCTCCACTGACCGCCCAGTTCTGGTCTCTCTCTCACTCTTCAGGTCTCACTATTTCCTGAGACACAACAATATTAAAATTGAGCCAGTTAATAACTCTACAATGATCTCTAAGTGTTCAACTGAAAAAAGTGGCAAGTCTCTCATTTGAAATCAAAAGCTTAAAATGATTAAGCTTAGTGAGGAAGGCAGGTTGAATGCTAAGATAGGTCAAGTTGTGAATGCAAAGAAAATGTTCCTGAAAGAAGTTAAAAGTGCTACTCACTTTTAATGAATACAAAAATGATAAAAAAAAAAGTAAAGCAGCCCCTCTGCTGTTAAGAAGAAAATTTTAGTGATCTGGATAGAAGGTCAAACCAGCCACAACATTCCTTTAAGCCAAAGCCTAATCCAGAGCAAGGCCTTAACTCTTCAGTGTTATGAAGCTAAGAGAGGTGAGAAAGTTGCAGAAGAAAAGTTTAAAGCTAGCAGAAGTTGGTTCATGAGGGTTAAGGAAAGAAGCTATCCCATAACATAAAAGTACAAAGCTGGAAGTGAAGCAGGAAGTGCTAATATAGAAACTGCAGCAAATTATCCAGAAGATCTGGCTAAGATAACTGATGAAGGTGGCTGCTCTAAACAACAGATTTTCAGCATAGATGAAACAGCCTTATATTGAAAGAAGATGTCATCTAGAACTTTCATAGCGAGAGAAGATAAGTCAATGCCTAGCTTCAGATCTTCAAATAACAGGCTGACTCTGTTGTTACTGACTAATGCAAATGGTGACTTAAGTTGAAGCCAATGTTTATTTTCCATTCCAAAAATCCTAGTCCTTTAAGAATTATGCTAAATGTATTCTGCCTGTGCTCTATAAATGGAACAACAAAGCCTAGACAATAGCACAACTGTTTACATGGTTTCCTGAATATTTTAATCCTATTGTTGAGACCTATTTCTCAGAATAAGATGCCTCTCAAAATATTACTGTTTGTTGACACTGCACCTGGTCACTTAAGAGTTATCATGGAGATGTACAAGGAGATTAATGTTGTTTAATGCCTGCTAATGCAACCTCCATTCTATAACCAAAGGGTCAAGGAGTAATTTTGACTTTCAAGTCTTTTTATTTAAGAAATACATTTTGTAAGATGCCATAAACAGTAATTGTCCTGATGGATCTGGGAAAAGCAAATTGAAATCCATCTGAAAAGGACTCACATTCGAGATGCATTAAGAACATTCATGATTCATGGAAGGAGGTGAAAATAGCAATATCAACAAGAGTGTGGAAGAAGTTGATTCCAACACTCATAGATGACTTTGAGGGGTTAAAGACTTCAGTGGAGAAAGTAACTGCAGATGTGGAAATAGCAAGAGAACTAGAATTAGAAGTGAAGCCTGAAGATGTCACTGAATTGCTGCAGTCTCATAACCAAACTTGAACAGCTAAGGAGTTGCTTCTTGCAGATAAGCAAAGAAAGGGGTTTCTTGAGATGTAATCTGCTCCTGGTGAAGATGCTGTGAACATTGTTAAAATAACTACAAAGGATTTCAGATATTACATAAGCTTAATTGTTAAAACAGCAGCAGAGTTTGAGAGGATTAACTCCACTTTTGAAAGAAGTTCTGCTGTGTGTAAAATGCTATGCAACAGCATTGCATGTTAAGAGAACTCTTTTGAGAAAGGAAGAGTCAATTGATGTGGCTAACTTCATTGTTGTCTTATTTTATGAAATTATAACTGCCACCCCACCCTTTAGCAATCACCACCCAGATCAGTCAGCAGCCATCCACATTGAGGCAAGATCCTCCACCAGCAAAAACGTTACATCTCACTGAATGCTCAGATAATTGTTCCCATTTCCTAGCAACAAAGTATTTTTACTAAGTCATGTACATTGTTTTTCATACATAATGTTGTTGAACACTTAAAAGACCATAGCATAATGTAAACATACCTTTTATATACACTAGGAAACAAAAAAAAATAGTGTGACTCACTTTATTGTAATATTTGCTTTATTGCAGTAGTCTGGAACAAAACCCACAGTATCTCAAAGGTATTGCATAAATCTGTATTTAGTTCAAGATTTGGTCATGCAGTCTTTTTATTTACCCACTTCCTCTAAAGCTAGGTGGTACAAAAGGAAAATTATTCCAGTGCTCGTTCAAATGGCTTGGAAATAAGCTAAATATTATTTCTCAGTCTATTACATAATAATTACTGTTTTGAAGTGCACAGTGTCCATGTCTGTTCCCCATAATACATTACTTTTTTCTTTTCTTCAGGTACGCATTGGAACCCAGTCACATGGCCCATAAACAGTTTGCTTGTTCAAGCATCTTTCCTGAGAATTATACCAATCTAAGTCTTCATTTGACAAGTCCAGCACTCTTTTTCAATGACAGCATGGTATCACAATCTGGTTAACATTAAGCTGTAGGATCCTTAAAGCTAGGATTGTTGTGTGTATGTGTACATGCATATGTCCACGCATGTGTGTATGTGTGTGTTTAACTACTGACTAACTTTAAGGTAACCTAGGAGTTTATGTCTCTGCTGTTTTCAATTTCTAGGCTATTTGGTATAGACAAAGAGGAATCATTGTCTTTTCCTCCCTCTCTTTCAAATCAGGTTCAGTTTGGAAGAAAAGTAACAATTTTTTTTTAGTTCATGTCTTTTCCCATAATAAGGACAAATATAGAAGTGTGTCCTGCTGCTTCATGTATAATTATTTTAAGCCTATTAAATTGGCCTATCCAACTTTAATCAGGTACAGACAAGAGCTTGCTGATCTGTGCATTCTGAAATTTCATTGCTCCTACACAAACTCACTGCCTGGAAACAAGGAAGCCTGACACTTGAAGGGCCGTGCTGTCTGACAAACTGGATTAATAATGAATGAAGCCATCTTGTATAATCAGAAAGGGGAGGAATGCTACAAATTAGAAATAAGTATGTTTTTCATTACAGATGGCAGCAGGATACTGCTTAGGGTATCACTGATGCTCAAATTAGCTGTGGGGCATGGGAACCACTTGCTGCCTCTCACTGTTTTTTACTTTCCTCTTGAGATTCTCTTTCTCAAGGGATTTGCAAAATGAGAAATTCAAACTTAGGAGACACATTTGCACCACATGAGAATGACAACTTGTTATTCATCTAGCGTGTACAGATATTGTAAATGGGTTACATTTCCATCTTAAATTAGGTTAAAGTTTTCATATTTTCCATATAAGTTGGATCAAAATTATCCAAGATGAAAACTTTTGCTAGATTTCTGGTATTCTCAAGAGATGCTTATTCTGAATATCATGTGCTTTCAGAGAAAATGAGCTGCCCATCTCTGAATCTGGGGAAACGTGCTGGTGTTTCATTTGGTTGAAGCTTGTTTTGTTTTGACATATGCTACCAACGACTAGCTGTGGTATCAGTATTGTATGTGTATGTGCACCAAAACATGAACAGATATAGAAATGAAGTAAAATGAAAAATCTTAGAAAGAATGCAAGGCAGAACCAGTTAGCATCACTTCATTAACCAACCTGAAATGTATTTCTACAGGGCAAAGACTAGACCACAGATATATGCAGCTACTACAAATGTCTCATAAAATATGTAAAATATCTCAGTGACCCAAGAATGGTAATTGGTGCTGAGATAAACTGACAGCCTGCCCACAGATCTATAGTTGTGGTACTGGAGGGGCTGAGAATTCCTCTACCTCCTGGCTCTGATCCTGTCTACCTGTCCTAGTTTCCATTTAGCACCATCTTGATTCTCCTGTGCCATGAAGGCCACATGTGTTGAGGTGAGAGTAGATTGAGGTCAGCTTAGGTGGTCTGGAAGTCAGTGAGTCTTTAAATCTATGGAGAGAACACATAGAAGTCCCAGCTGTTTCATACCTACTTTGTGAGAAAAACCTGTGATTGGTCAAAGTAGAACAATTAATGTAGCCAATGTGATATTTCCAGGTCGCAATAATTATTCCCAGAACATGCTGTCCAGCAGGGGAGATATTTTTCAGACATTGACAAAGTGGGCTCCCATTTGCCCACCTGTTGGCATCTAGTATATGGATGATAGTGTAAGTTTTGATCTAGAGCCCTTTAAAAGGTCTTCCAAAATCAGGACAGCACCTCCAGCAGCTGATTAGATTATGGTGGGGATGGGAGATGGGAGGGATTTGGGAGATGGGAGATTGCAAAGAGGAAAGAGCAGAGTGTGGTAGCAGTTCGCCTTTGCAAGGATGGAAAGTGGCTGCCTTAATTAGGTTAGCCATACTGTGACTAACATGCTCCAGGGCATATGGAGGCAAATCCATCAAGAAACCCCAAGCCACACTGACTATGTTCTTTACTCAACTGGTCTACCCTGCCTATTGCCCATGCAGAGCCATCTTGAGTAGCTCTCACTGAGAGCTTGTGACTGTCTCACTTGTGACAACTAAGATAATGCAAGATGTCCAGGTCTGAATTCCCATTACCTATGAATGTGTGACCTTAGGTGGAAAGGAGGAATTAAGGTTGCATAGGGAATAAAGAGATCAGCTGACCTTGAGATGGCAGGCTTAGCGTGAATTACCCAGGTGGGCCCAATGTAATCACAGAGTCCTAATAAGTAGAAAAGGGATGCAGAGGAGAAGAAACCAGAGAGAAGGACTTGTCCACATTGTTGCCTTTGAAGATGGAAGAGGACCATGAGGAATTGGGCCGTCTGTAGAAGCCATAAAAGATAAGAAAATTGATTCTCTTCTAGAGCCTTCATCTAGAAGGCATGCAACCCTGCCAACCTGATTTTAACTCAGTAGACCCTTTTCAGACTTCTGATATTCAGAACTGTAAGTCAATACATTTGCGTCATTTTAAGCTGCTAAGTTTGTGGTGAATTTCTACAGCAGCAATAGGAAACTAATGAAGTAACAACAAAAAAAAGAACCTTAACATATTGCTAAATATATTTAGAACTTGTGCTAAGGGGAATGATGCAGGCAAGAAGGCTTCCTGACAAAGCCTCAGAGAAGGCGGAGGGTGGAAGAGGGAGGTGAGGAAGGGTCCACATGGTGTTTGTCACTGGGGCTTTTTTGTTCCCAGTCTAGCCCTTGGGGAGAAGTTCTTGGAGGCTACAAAGTAATAATTAAAATAACTGTTTTCAATACAACCACCATAAAGCAACAGGCACAGGGAAGTATTGTTCTATAGCCTTGCTCACAGGACATAACACCAGAGGGCAGGGAAACCCGCCTTCTTTGTGATTCAGCCATAGAGTGGGCTGCAAAGGGCCATGGAGTCTCAGAAATGATGCAAACATGTTTGGCAGCAAAGTGGGTCATGTTTCCCAGTGTTTGTGGGGCATAAGTAGAACAGCACAGAAGAAATGGTCATTTGCATGGTAGACACAGCAGGGGTCCTTGCAAGGGACACCAACAGACGGTGAAATGAGGTCCCCAAAAGGCAACAATACCCAGCAGATCCGCTGTGGTCACTGGTCATAATTGCTCATGAGCAGAGCTGATGACATCTGGAAATCTATCGAGTAGAATTTGTGGATGATCGATGGTCCTGCATGAAAACCAGGGGAGGGGCAAGGCTGTCTTTCCTTATGCAACCCTTTTGAAACTGAAGGCTGGGGTGGCCTGGGGTCCCAAAGATTATTTTATAGAACCCAACACTGTATAAATTCTTAGGCACAAAAGAAAAGGACAAATGCATTGGTAATATCAGGATGGGGCAAACTTCATATCTGGGACTTCTAAAATATTTATATGTGGGATCTAAGACAGATTTAAGCCTAAGGCAAGGGGACTGTGAGGCAAATTAAATTGCTTTGTTACCAAACTGTTAGCAGAGCATTTTTCATCGACTGTGCCTTCACTGATGTGGTATCAGCCCTAAAGAAACTCATATTGGCAAATAAAATACATAACATTCTGACTTAGAACCTACATCCTGGAGATGTCAGATGTTTTACATCAAAAGAGGATGTGTTCTTATTTTTGTCTGAGAGCAGTTTCCAATAAAAGGGGATTCAAGCATGTTCCAAGGAAGAATACCCTAAAGGAGCTCTCTCTAGCTTTACAAATTCCATACAAGACCACACAGAGGTAAGAGTTTTGTCCCATCTGCACCAGGTAAGAGCGTTGTAGCCACCACTTCCTGAGTCCTGTGCATAAAATCGTGTTTAAAAACTCCACGTCATTCTGCTACAAGATCCCAAGATGTCTCGGCTTACTGCCTTCCAAGTGTTTTCTCAGTTGATAGTGCTGGCGTTGCTGATGATTTTTCCTCTAGCCCTTTCCTTACAAATTAACTGTCCTCTTTGTTAGGAGCTTCTCTGGATTCACTCTTGGAGAGATCTCCTGCCCTCTCTTTTTGGTTTGCCATATGTGTTAAGTAAAACCCCTGCCACTCACTTTGATGAGATTCAAGTGTTCCTCTCAGGAAGGAAAGGAAAGCCTCTTACTTGACAAGATGAATAGGAAGGAGCAGAGATTGGTTGCATTTAATCAGAGCTCACACAAACCCCAAACAAAATGAAGCTGAAAATACCCCTTTTGACTGATTCAAAGTCAAATTCAGTTACAGATTTTGGGCAGCTACAGATCTCAAACCATGAACTAAGGCCCTTCTCCCTGAGCTCATTCACCAGCTTAAACCTGAATATAAGTAGTTACTTAGAGCTTATTTTCTTCTTGTTAGGATGCAGACTGGTGGATCCTTTAATTCAATTTCATAGTCATTTATTAAAGCAGAACAAAGTCAAAAGACCTGAACTTAAGTCTAGAAACTCCCAGTTCCTGGCTGTGTGACTGAAGGTAAATTGCTTACTTTTTCTGAACCTCAAGTTCTGCTTCTGTAAATTGGAGAAGTCACTTCCTGTTTCATTGCTCTCACAAGACTGTTGTGAGGTACAAATGAAGAAATACTATGTGAGTGCTATGTATTACAGAGTGCTCTGTAAATGATATTATTATTATTATTAGCTAGATCATATAAGGACCATGAACGTGCACAACTCATGGCCCAGAACCTCAAAGCACTTACAATCCAAGAGGTGAACCAGAGGGATATACAACTGGCCTATGAAATATAGCAGAATGTGATTACTGAGATCACTTCCATGGGGGCCCAAAGGACCCAGAGACTATGGGGAATGGGAAGGTTTGAAAAGAGAGCATTAGCTCATCATCACTGGTCATCAGAGAAATGCAAATCAAAACAACACTGAGATACCATCTCACGCCAGTTAGAATGGCGATCATTAAAAAATCTGGAGACAACAGATGCTGGAGAGGATGTGGAGAAATAGGAACACTTTTGCACTGTTGGTGGGAGTGTAAATTAGTTCAACCATTGTGGAAGACAGTGTGGTGATTCCTCAAGGACCTAGAAATAGAAATTCCATTTGACCCAGCAATCCCATTACTGGGTATATATCCAAAGGATTACAAATCGTTCTACTATAAGGACACGTGCACACGAATGTTCATTGCAGCACTGTTTACAATAGCAAAGACCTGGAACCAACCCAAATGCCCATCGACGATAGACTGGATAGGGAAAATGTGGCACATATACACCATGGAATATTATGCAACCATCAAAAACGATGAGTTTGGGTCCTTTGTAGGGACATGGATGAATCTGGAAACCATCATTCTCAGCAAACTGACAGAAGAGCAGAAGATCAAACACCACATGTTCTCACTCATAGGCTGGTGTTGAACAATGAGAACACATGGACACAGGGAGGGGAGCACTACACACTGGGGTCAGTTGGGGGGAAATAGGGGAGGGATGGTGGGGGATGGGGAGCTGGGGAGAGATAGCAAGGGGAGAAATGCCACATGTAGGTGATGGGGAGGAAGGCAGCAAATCGCACTGCCACGTGTGTACCTATGCAACAATTTTGCATGTTCTTCACATGTACCCCAAAACCTAAAATGCAATAAAATAAATAAATGGGGAAAAAAAAAGAAAAGAGAGCATTAGGTCCATTGTGAATGATGGGTAGCATTCCATGAAGATAGGGAGAAGAGCACCTTGGCAGAGGGTATGGAAAGACCAGAGATGCCCAGCCAGTGCTTGAAGAATAGCAGGGAGACCCCTGTGGCAGGAGTAGTAGCACCAGACAGAAGGGCAAGGCCATGAGGATATGACCTAGAATCCTAGACTTGGAGGACCCTAGGAAAAAGGAGAGAGTGTGACTAGGAGACACAGGTCCTCATATCCCGGCAGCAGAGCTTGAATTTGAATTTGGGAGGAAAGTTAACAAGAACAGTTAATATTATCTCAGTGAAGTGCCTTATCCCTGCTTTAAAGCTTTTCTACATTCGAATTCCCTCCCATTAAGTGGCTCCTTAGTTACTCCCACCCCCATTAATTAGAGCATGAGCCTTCCAACTAATATCCCAGTGGATTTTTGTGCTTTCTTCATATCTTTCACCAAGTTCAAGCCGAGGAAAGCTTATACTTCAAGCAAAGCCCAAGGTGAACTGTAAATATGCCAGAAGTCACACAGTCTATTATCTTTCCTGAAGCTTCTGAACAAAGCATACCAATTAACTTCCCCAGCCTACACATGCTCTTTGGTATTGAGTATCCCATGGTCAAACAAGGCTTTACAGCTGTCTTGCAGCTGGGGAGTGAGCTGCACTATGCTTCACGATAAGTTGTATGCTTCTTGCACTTTGATCTCCTTATCTCAACTGTTCTGCACCCCCTCACCACTACCACATGCAAACACTTAATTTGGGCCCATCGCCTACACTATGAAATGAATAACTGGTTCTGTTCCTTGTTCCTCCTTTCTGTCATTGTGGGGAAATTTACTGTCAAAACATTAACCTACTTGAAGTGATTAGTATAAAATCTGAAGAAAGGTTATTTGTGGGCATTTTAGAGAAATCTTACCCACTCCTTCCAGAATTGTGTCCTTTCACCAAGGAATATTTCAAGAACTATTTCATCCCTCAGATATTTTGATCTGATTTTCTATTTCTCTCATACACAGCACTTAATCTTTTAATGTAAATAAGACTGTTATGAACTCCAAGATCAAATAAAATATTTACTCCTCAACCTACTAAAAGATGCCTCTCATGTTCTTCTAATATGTGAATGCTTACTCATACAAAACACTTTATTTAAAAGTCTCAATTATTTTTGTAAGCAGTTTTCAACTTGTATTTTAGATTCAGGAGGCACATGTGTAGGTTTGTTGTGACTTGGGTATATTGCATGACCCTGAGGTTTGAGGTATGAATAATTCTGTCACCCAGGTAGTGAGCATGATACCCAACAGGTAGTTTTTCAGTCCTTCCCCACTCAGTAGTCCCTAATGTCTATGGGTCCCTTCTGTGTGTCCATGTGTACTCAATGTTTAGCTCCCGCTTATAAGTGAGAACATGCAGTATTCTGTTCCTGTATTAACTTGCTGAGAACAATGGCCTCCAATTTCATCCATGTGGCTGCAAAGGACATGATCTCATTCTTTGCTAGGGCTGTATGGTATTTCACAGTGTATAATATGTACCTCATTTTCTTTATCCAATTCACTGTTTATGAGCATCTAGGTTGAGTCTGTGTCTTTGCTATTGTGAATAGTGCTGGGATTAACGTATAAGTGCATGTGCATTAGTAGAAGGACCTGTTTTCCTTTGGATATATGCCCAGTAATAGGATTAAGTACTCTGAGAAATCACTAAACTACTTTCCACAGTGGCTGAACTACTTTACATTCCCACTAACAATGTATAAGTGTCCCTTTTTAACCACAAACTCACCAGCATCTGTTATTTTTTGACTTTTTAATAATAGCCATTCTAACTGGTGTGAGATGGTCTCTCATTGTGGTTTTGAGCATTTTTCTGATAATTCATGATAATGAGTATTTTTCAAGTTTGTTGGCTGCTTTTATGTCTTCTTTTGAAAAGTGTCTGTTCATTTCCTTTGCCTGTTCTTAATGGGATTATTTGGTTTTGCTTGTTTAAAGTTTCTTATAGATTCTGGATACTAGATCTTTGTTATATGCATAGTTTGTGAATTTTTTTCTCATTCTGTATATTGTCTAGTAAGTTTCTCATTCTGTAGTCTACTCTGATGATAGTTTCCTTTGATGTGCAAAAGGGCTTTAATATAATTAGGTCTCACTTGTCTGTTTTCATTTTTGTTGCAATTGCCTTTGGGAACTTAGTCATAGATTATTTGCCAAGGCCAATGTTCAGAGGTTATTTTATGGTTTCTTTTCTATGATTTTTACAATTTAAGGTCACATATTGAAATTTTTAATCCATCTTGAGTTAATTTTTAATATGGCAAAAGGTAGGGATACAGTTTCATTCTTCTGCATATGGCTAGCCAGCTATTTCCACACCATTTATTGAATAGAGAGTCCTTTTCCAATTGCTTGTCTTTGTCGACTTTTTGAAGATCCGACAGTTGTAGGTGTGTGGCTGTACTTCTGAGTTCTCTAACCTGTTCCATTGGTTTATGTGTCTGTTTTTGTACCAATATCATGCTGTTTTGGTTACTCTAGCCTTATAGTATTGTTTTAAATTGTGATGTGATGCCTCCAGCTTTGTCCTTTTTTTTTAGATGAAGTCTTACTCCATCACCCAGGCTGGAGTGCAGTGGCATGATCTTGGCTCACTGCAACCTCCACTTTCAGGGTTCAAATGATTCTCTTGCCTCAGCCTCCTGAGTAGCTGGGACAGGCGCAAGCCACAACGCCTGGCTAATTTTTGTGTTTTTAGTAGAGACAGGGTTTCACCATGTTGGCCAGAACAGTCTCAATCTCCTGACCTCATGATCCACCCACGTTGGCCTCCCAAAGTGCTGGGATTACAGGCGTGAGTCACCACGCCTAGCCACTTTGTTCTTTTTGCTTAGGGTTGTTTTGGCTATTTGCAATCTTCTATGGATTTATATACATTTTAGAATACCTTTTTTCTTTCATTCTGTGAAAAATAGAATTAGTAGTTTCATAGGAATAACATTGTATCTATAAATTGCTTTGGACAGTATGGCCACTTTAATGATATTGATTCTTCCAATTCATGAAAATGGAATGTTTCCATTTATTGGTATAATCTCTGATTTCTTTCAGCACTGTTTTGTAGTTCACCTCCTCTAGTAGCTGTATTCTTAGGTGTTTCAGGGTTTTTTGTGGCTACTTATTGCAAATGGGATTGTGTTCTTGGTTTGGCTGTCAACTAGAATGTTACAGGTATATAGCAATGCTACTGATTTTTTTATGCAATTTGGTATCCTGAAACTTTATTGAAATCATTTATTGGTTCTAGGAGCTTTTTGGCAGAGCCTTTAGGCTTTTCTAGGTATGGTACCATGTGGTCAGCAAAGAGAGACAGTTTGACTTCTTTTCTTATTTGGTTGCCTTTTATTTCCTTATCTTGCCTGAATGATCTGGCTAAGACTCCAGTACTATGTTGAATAGGAGTGCTGAGAGTGAGCATCCTGTCTTATTCCAATTTTCAAAGGAAATTGGAATTTCCAATTCTCCCAGCTTTTGCCCTTTCAGTATGATAGTGACTGTGCATTTGTTATAGATGGCTCTTATTATTTTGAGATATGTTCCTTCAACGCCTAGTGTGTTGGTGGTTTTTATCATGATGTGATGTTAGATTTTGTCAAAAGATTTTTATGTATCCATTGAGATGATCATGTGGTTATTTAATTTTTTTTATGTGGTGAGTCACATTTACTGATTTGCATATGTTGAACAACCTTGTAACCACGAATAAAGCCTACTTGATTATGGTGAATTAGATTTTGATGTGTTTCTGGTTTCAGTTTGCTACTATTTTGTTGAAGTTTTTGTGTCTATGCTCATCAGGGATATTGGTCTAAAGTTTTCTTTGTTTTATTTGTATGTCTCCAAAATTTTGGTATCAGGCTGAGGCTAGATTCATAGAATTAGTTAGGGAGGAACCCTTCTCCTCAATTTTTTGCAATAGTTTCAGTAGGATTGGTATCAATTCTTCCTTGTACATCTGGTAGAATTCAGCTGTGAATCCATCTGGTCCAGGGTTTTCTTTTGGTTAGTAGGTTTTAAAATTGAGATGGGTCTGATTCAGTTTAAGAATTTGAGATTGGTCTGTTCACATTTTAACTTTCTTCCTTATTCAGTCTTCGGAGGTTGTATGTTTCCATGAATTTATCCATTTCCTCTATATTTTCTAATTTGTATACACAGAGGTGTTCATAATAGTCTCTGAGGATCTTTTGTATTTCTGTGAGATTGGTTGTAATGTCATCTTTGTCATTTCTAATTGTGCTTTTTTAGATCTTTTCTACCTTTTTCTTTTTTTATTCCTTCACCTAGATAGCAGTCTATCAATCTTGTTTATTCTTTCAAAGAACCAGCTCTTGGTTTCACTAAGCTTTTGTATGGATTTTTGCATCTCAGTTTAATTCAGTTCTTCTCCGATTTTAGTAATTTCTTTTATTCTGCCAGCTTTGGGATTGGTTTGTTCTTTTTTCTCTAGTTCCTCTAGGTGCAACGTTAGATTGTTAATTTGAGATCTTTCTTATTTCTTGATGAAGGTGTTTAGTGCTATAAACTTTCCTCTTAACACTGCTTTAGCTGTATCCCACAGATTTTGGTAAGTTGGGTTCTTATTTTCAGTAATTTCAAAGAAGATTTTTTTTTTGCCTCAATTTCATTGTTTGCCCAAGAATTATTTAGGAGCAAGTTGTTTAATTTCCATGTATTTGTGTAGTTTTGAGAGATCTTCTTGGTGTTGATTCCTATTTTTACTGCACTGTGGTCTAAAAGCATGCTTGCCATGATTTCAATTTTTTCTAATTTATTGAGACGTGCTTTATGACTGAGCATGTGGTTGGTCTTAGAATATGTTCCCTGTACAGACAAGAAGAATGTATATTCTGTTTTTGTTGGATATTCTATAGGTGTTTTTTAGTTCCAGTTATCCAAGTGTCCAGCTTAAGTTCAGACTTTCTTTGTTAGTTTTCTGCCTTGATGATCTGTCAAATGTTGTCAGTAGGGTGGTGAAGTTTCCTGCTATTATTGTGTGGCTTTCTAAATCTTACAGTATTTGAAATCCTAGGCACAACTTTCCCAGGCTTTGTTTTGTCTCATGTATTACAAATGTTATAAATGTTACATATGTTATAAATGTTTGCTTCATGTATTACAAATGTCTAAAAGAATGATCACTTTTAAATTTATGGGTCAATTCAAGTAAAATACTGCAAGAATTAAATGTAAAAATTGTAAGGCACAATTTAAATTTTAGAACCTTTAAATTTAACACTTAGGAAATTTCTTTAGAAGGAATGCACTTTCATAGCCTATAATCCTTACTGTTTAAGAATTAGTCATTTACTGAGATACAGATACATGTAGTAAATACAACAAGAAAATTAAAATATGATAAAGAATATGTTCAAGATTTTGCTCTAGCTGGTACACATGATGAATTTACCATATAGAGTTACAATATCCATTACTCTCCAT
Organism: Sapajus apella; assembly: GCF_009761245.1. Lineage (NCBI taxonomy): Eukaryota > Metazoa > Chordata > Mammalia > Primates > Cebidae > Sapajus > Sapajus apella. The sequence goes on along the minus strand of NW_022436944.1, from coordinate 10,977,263 downwards.
TTCCTCAGCCCCAAAATGAGAATAAGGAAAAGGATCCAAACAAATACTTATTTGGCATCAAATGAAATATTTTCATCAAATTTTCATTTGGTAATATTAATTGACATAATATTGTTTTGTTATTGTCACTTAAATGGAGATAAAATAATTATATTGGCTAATGAAATATTATCTGTAAATTGACTGAAAGCCACTTAGACTATTTTAACTGCTACTTGACATGGGAAGTCTCAGCATGTGAACCTCCCCATAGTACAGAGTTTTCCATAGTACATATGCATGTAGTGCACAGTAAATTATTTTCTATTGAATGTAGAATGCCATAATAGATGAGAGTATGAAATTCTGTAAAGTAATGACATTTAGCTTAACAGATGTTATTAGTCCATTCTCACACTGCTATAAAGAATACTCCCTGAACTAGTTTACATTCACAGTGTGGATTCCTTAAAGAACCAAAAGTAGAACTATCATTTGATCCAACAAATTCCACTACTGGGTATTTACCCAGAGGAAAAGAAGTCATTATTCAAAAAAGATACTTGCACACACATGTTTGTAGCAGCACATTTCACATTAGCAAAATCATAGAACCAACCCAGATGCCCATCAATCAACGAGTGGGCAAAGAAACTCTGGTATATACATATGTGTGTGTGTGTGTATGTACATATATATATACATGTACATACACACACAAAGTTTTTGTATGGTTGTATATGTATATAGTATTATATATATATATATATATATATATATTATTCCATTATATATATATATAGTATTCCATCATGTATATATACACAAACACACATACACACACACACACAATGGAGATAAATATATCATATATATACTATAAGATACTATATATACTATAAGATAGATATATATCATATATATCATATATATATAAGATATATATGTATTATATATATCTCCATCGTGTGTGTGTGTGTGTGTGTGTGTGTGTGTGTGTGTGTGTGTGTGTGTGTGATACAATGGACTTTGGGGACTTGGGGGGAAGTGTGGGAAAGGGGCAAAGGATAAAAAACTACAAATATGTTACAGTATATACCGCTTGAGTGATGGATGTATGAGGTTCTTAAAAATGTCCACTGCTCACATAATGAAATACTGCCTGTACACCAATAACTTATTGAAAAATAAAATTTAAAAAATAAAAAAGAATACTTCCTGAGATTGGGTAATTATAAAGGAAAAAGGTTTAATTGACTCATAGTTCTGCAAGCTTAACAGGAAGCATGGCTAGAAGGCCTCAGGAAAGCTACAGTCCTGGAAAACAAAGGGGAAGCAGGCACCTGCTTCAAAAGGTGACAAGAGGGGGTATGTGTGAGAACAAGGAAGTGCCGCATTTTAAAACCATCAGCTTGCATGAAAACTCACTCACCATCATGAAAACAGCATGGGGGAAACTGCCCCCATCATTCAATCACTTCTCTTCCTCAACAGGTGGGGATTACAGGTCCTTCCCTTAGCACATGAGGATTACAATGCAAGATGAGATTTGGGTGGGGACATAGAGTCAAACTGTATCAACAGATCTAAGACAAACAATAAATAAAGAAAGCCCAGAGAGAAATATTCTAGCTGAAATGACTTTCTGCCAACCATCTGGGAAACATTTTCAAAAGCAAAGCTTAACACCTCTAGATTAAAAGCCCCGTGAAGACAACGACTGATTCTACCTTGTTCTTTATTGTGGTCCCTGTATTTCCTAGAAATGCACCTAACACCTGGTTGGTAATTGGTATTTTTGTTTAATTAGCAAATTTAAAAAAATTAAATGGATGAACTAACTATATTCCTGAGTGATGGAGAAGACATAACAAAATGAGAACCTATGGTGAAAGAAATCAGATGGTTTAACAGTTCATATATGTAATAATTCAATAGTTATCTATTGAGCTTCTATTATATGCTATGTCCTGTTGTGCACTAATAATAGAAAAGTTAATAGTCTGAGGTGGAAGATAGAGACAAAAACAATTAATCAAATGCAATGAGAAAAGTACTGTGATTGGAGTTTGTAATATATTCAGTGAGAATATAAATGAGCAAACTATTAATTCTTCCTGGGGAGAGGGCTCAGGGAGTGTTTCCCAGAAAAGGTGACATTTAATTTGAAGCTAGATAGATGAGTAATTAGGCAATTTGGACTATCAGAAGAATTTTGTGGGTAAAAGGAAAAACAGAAGCAAAACCATACAAACATGAGAAAACATTGTGAATTTATATTGCTTGAAAGCGTGTATGAGGTAAAAATTGGACCAAAAACCATGGCATGAACCACAGGATAAAGAATGTCATGGGCTATATTCCTCTATGTATGCCAGATTCAGTGGGAATGGAGAGCTTTTAAAGGATTTTAGGCAAGAAAGACGTGTGAACACTGCTTTTAAACTGTATCTTTCAATTTTTTTAATAGATTGGTTCACAGCAGACCTATTTTTTTTTTATCAGGAGCAACTAGAAAAGATAGATTTAGAAAATCTTACTTTGGACACATAAGAGAACTCCTGAATCACTCAGGGCATGAGGTTCAAGGCCTCAGAAATGAGGGAAACTCACTGACATAAAAATGATATTCTATGCTTTTTTTCCCCGCTTAGGGTAGTTCCAGTTCATAAACATCGTGGTTGGACAGGCTTATAAGCAAAGAATCAGTAGATGCTAAAAGACACAGAAATTGAGCACAGCTTTCAGCAACCTTACAGGATTAGGAAGACAGAAATTGAAGTTCAGGGCTTCCCGGGAAGTTAGAATTTGAGGGGTCAAGATTCTGGAGAGAAGGGAATTGCTAAGAAGCAAAAACAATAGTCTGATATCCTCAAGGTTATTTGCTGATCTGTAGCTATGTAGGCAGGTCATTAAAAAACTTGTGCAGGATTATAGACCCAAATGTAAAATACAAAATTATAAAACTCCTAGAAGATAACATGAGAGAAAATCTAACTGACTTTGGGCTTGGTAATGGCTTTTTAGACACAATATCAAAAACATGATTTATAAAAGAAATCGATATGTTGGACTTAATTATAACTTAAAATTCTACTTTGAGAAAGACACGGTTAAGAGAATAAAAAGTTGAGTTACCATCTGGAAGAAAATGTTTGCAAAAAACATGCTTGATAAAGCACAGGTATCCAAAATATACAAAAACTCTTAAAACTCTAGGACAGTAAAACAAAAAAAACAATTTAAGCATGGGCGAATCATCTGAACTTCACCAAGTAAGATATACAGATGGCAAATAAGCATATGAAAAGATGCTCAATATGATATGTCAGTAGGGAATTGCAAATTAAACAGCAATGAGATACCACTACACACCTTCTAGAATAGTGAAAATCCAAACACCAACAACACCAAATGCTGTAAGGATATGGAATAACCGGAACTCTTATTCATTCATTGCTAGTGAGCATCCAAAATAGTGTAGCCACGTTGGAAAATAGTTTGGCAGTTTCTTATAAAACTGAATATATTCTTACCATATTACCCAGCAACTGCGACCCTTCCAATGTGGGAAAATTAATGTCCACACAAAAACCTGCCACTAATGTTTATGGTATCTTTATTTAAAATTGACAAAACTTGAAAGCAACCAAGATGTACTTCAACAGATGAATGAATAAGCAAGCTGTGGTGCATCCATACAATGGAACATTATTAAGAAATAAAAAGCAATGCGCTATTAAGCCATGAAAATACATGGAGAAAGCTTAAACATATAGTGAAAGAAGTCAGTCTAAAAATACTACATGTCGTATAATTCCAACTATATGACATTCTGGAAAAGGCAAAACTGTGGAAATAATTTAAAGACCAGTGGTTGTTAGGAGTTGATGAAAAAGGGAGCAACAACTAGGTGAAGCATAGGTGATTTTTAGAGAATTTGTAGAAACGATTTGTAGCATACTATAATGTCAGCTCTGTCATTATACATTGGTCAATTCCCATAGAATGTACAGCACAAAGAGTGAACCTTAACGTAACCTATGCATGTTAGTTAATAATAACATATACATATTGACTAATAAATTATCACAAATTTACCATACTAATACAAGATGCCAATAATAGGAGATACTGTATTTTTATGTGTGTGTGAGGGAGTATAGAGGAATTCTCTGCACTATTCATTCAATTTTTCTGTAAGCCTAAATCTAGAATTGCTCTAAAACATAAAGATTGTTAATTTTTTAAAAAGTTAAGCAGACAGCAGCAGCTAAGAGGCTGAACTGTCCATTGTCTTACAGTGCTGAGGATGGAAAACCTGGAAGTAAGGATCTGCTAAGTCAAGAGGGCCTGTTAAAAACCAAAGACTTTCAGGTGGGATTCTAGAAGGATTAAACTCTAAGAGTAAGGCAGAACAAAAAATAGATTAGGACTTACAAAGTTGGAAACCAAACCTTGAATCTTGTCAATCACTTAGCAGATTAAAGTTACATTCTCCTACCCTGATGTTTGCTAGAAGCTAAAATTCTCTCTAGAGGAAGATGACTTTATCCATAGCCTCTACAGTATATCATACCAAATGTCAGTAACTCAATAAAAAATTACCTGGAATATCAAGGACAAAAGCAAAAGAAAAATATAAAACAAAAAACATAGGTAATCAAGAATTTCAAATAACTGTGAAAAGGGTGAAAAGATAGAGAATTTTATCAGAGATATGGAATCTATTTCTTAAAATCAAATAGGCATTCTAGAAGTTAAAATACAACTGAGGAGAAGATTCATGATCTGAAATACAAGTTAGTAGAATGAATACAGCTTAAAGCGGTTTGGAAGATAGAAAATATAGAAAAAAGAAAGAGTCACATGAGACTCATTGAATATATTTAATGCAAAAGTGACCAAAGCCCAAGAATAGGATAGAAAAGAAAAAGAAAAAGCAATGTTTGAAAAGATTTTCATTAGAATTTACCAAAATTGACTAAAAACTCCAATCCCTGGAAACAAAGTACTATAAATCCCAGGAAAGATAATAATTTTTAAAACCATAAAAACAGGCTGGAACTACAAAAATGGACAAGGACTCATTCCAGACCTCCGGTTCTAAAATGGTAGCATAGAAGCAGGGTGGCTTCACTTTCTGACCACAAAAACAAACAAACAAACAAATACATAATGCAGAGATAATCACCAGAAATATCCCAGAACTCAAATATGAAGATGAGACAATTTCCAGGGTCACAGAGAAATTAAAAAAACTCTTAATAGACATTAAGAGAGAATTCTATTTTCACATCTGTGTTGCACCCCCACAGCCTACTTCATTCTGCTAAGCACCAAGTGTATGGAAAATTTTCTCCCAACTCATTGTTTCTACACTGGAAAAAGTCGGATTGAAGTGGACAGCCAGCATCTTAGGTCCTCTGGCAGGAGACCTGTCCTGGCCTTAACATGAAACATCATGAATGCCTGGATGGAAAAATATCCTGGAAGAAAGGCAGAAACAATGGAGAAAGGCAGGACTATCACCTCCAGTCCTGAAAACTTTGCCCTATAACTTGCCCAAAGGAAAGGACAAATCAGAATGACTGTTCAGCAGCTTCACACAGGAAGTTTTGTCCTCTGGGTCTCCTGGACATGAACCATTAGCCAGCCTTCATACACTGTTGGGACTTCCCTTTAGAACATTTCCCATTTTTGAAAGGCAGTACTTAATCATTTATTAAGTCAAGGTGAACGTGAGCTTAAGGCACCACCTAGAGCTAAAAAGAAGGCACTGACCTAGCAGTAAAGGACCTGTAAGCAAATATACTCAATAAAAAACATAACATACCACATAGAAAAGACTAACTGGTAAATAACTAATCCTTCAATGCAAAGAGATAGATGTACGTCAACAAGGAACAACAGCAAACAGGGAAATATGATCTCCCCAAATGAACAAAACAAGTGACAAGTAACTAACCCTAATGAGACGGTGATATGTGAGCTTTCTGAACATTAATTCAAAAATACTAGTTTTAAGGAAACTCCATAACTTCCAAGATAACATAGAAAAGCAACTCAAAAATTTATCAGAGAAATTTAACAAAGAGATTGAAATAATTTTTAAAAATCAAACAGAAGTCTTGGAACTGAGAAATATATTTGTTGAATTTAAAAATTCATTAGCAGCTCTCAAAAGCAGAATGGATCAAGCAGAGGAAAGAATCAGTGAGGTCAGGAGTTTGAGACCTTCCTGGCCAACATGGCAAAATTCTGTCTGTACAAAAATACAAAAATTAGCCAGGCATGGTGCCATGTGCCTATAATCTCAGCTACTTAGGGGGCTGAGGCAGGAGAATTGCTTGAAGCCAGGAAGTGGAGGTTGCAGTAAGCCAAGCTTGCACTACCGCACTCCACCCTGATTGATACAGTGAGACTCCATCTCAAAAAAAAAAAAAAAAAAAAAAAAAAAAAAAAAAAAAAAAAAAAAAAGCAGAAAGAAGACCCAAATAAATAACATCAGAAACAAAACAGCAGACATAAAAGCTGAGACCACAGAAACACAAAGAATCATTAAAGACTATTATGAAAAAGTATGTGCCAACAAATTGGAAAACTTAGAATACTTATTCATTCCCTTTTCCACCCACAGCCCAGCACTGATCCAGCTTCCCTCATAAAAGACATGAACAGGAAGGGAATCTTTCTTTCCTTCTTTCTTCTCTTTTATTTTTCCTGGGATCAGGCTTTTTAAGGATTGGAACCTGGGAAGAAGGATGGAAGAAATGAGACCAGATTTCTCTTAACTGGACCACCAGTATGATTCTCTGTTGGTTTCTCTGCTGGCTTCTCAGATTCACAACTACTGGCATAGGAGCCCTCCATGTAGCAGGTGTTATTTGAAGACTCTATTACTGAATGCTCAAGTAAGCCTCCCCATAGCACAAAATCTTATAGGAGCTTTGCCACCAGGAAACTCCAAATGTTCTTCAGCTACTGTTCAGCTACTGCAGTGTCCGGATGGTAGAAACCCCCTTGTCTTATGAAATATGATATCTTGAGCATTACAGAGGCAAGTTGAATCAAGCTAGGTTATTGTCAAGACATCCTTTAGTCCCAGGAGGAGCTTACACATTCCCACCTTGCCCAGCAGTAAGACTTCTCTTCTCCAGTTTTCCGTTCTCTTTTTGCATGCTAGGAAAAGCACAGAACAGATCTAAAAGCACAGGGTTTCAACAGATACTTTCCCTGGAGAAAAATACTGCTTCCTCATTCTTATAGACCTATCCCCCATCTTTGGGCATAACTTATCTCTACTTCTTGTGGGTACATGCAGAATCACTTTCCTATCAGTTTTGTGGTATTATTTAAGGCAGGAATGTCCAATCTTTTGGCTTCCCTGAGCCACATTGAAAGAATTGTCCTGGGCCACACATAAAACACACTAACACTAACAATAGCTGATGAGCTTTAAAAAAAAAATCACCAAAAAATCTCACAGTTTAAGGAAGTTTAGGAAATTTTGTTGGACTATATTCACAGGCATCCTGGGCTGCATGCAGTGGGGCTGTAGGTTGGACAAGCTCAATTTAAGATTTATGGTATCACACTAAACACAATGAAAGACAATGTAAGAACTGTGAGAGACCACTTACTGCAATACATAATTTACTGCAGAGATCAGTTGCTCACAGAGATGATTAGTGTCACATGGCATTTTAAGCAAATAGAACACTGGAGCTCACTGCAATAGCAACAAGAGGTAGCTATAAAATTATCACAGTATTATGGTTTGTGCTACAGTTAATTTTATGCAGTTATCATATAAGACTGCATCTTTATGTTTGTTTATATTTCCTTCGACTGCAAATGGCACCATATATGATATATAAGTGTTTGTATGCCTACGTTCTTAGAAATTTTAACTTTTTATAATAAATTTGTGTATACTTTATGATAGTAGGTGGTAAAATAGACTAGTATATACATATTATATATATTTATAAATATATTATGTATTGTTTATATTGTATAATATATAATAGTAGGTGGTAAAATAGACTAGTATATACATATTATATTTATATATTTATATATGTAGTATGTATCATTTATATTTATAATATACATATATATAAATATATTATCATTATATCTATAATATATATCTATTATATATATTATAGATATAATATATATTATACATATATTATATCT